>NW_027473327.1:654267-1308534 GCF_050947335.1 Megachile rotundata
TGTATGATTGTGATTGTATGATTGTGATTGTATGATTGTGATTGTATGATTGTATTTGGGAGATTGTATTTTGGAGATTGTAATTGTATGATTGCGATTGTATGATTGTGATTGTATGATTATGATTGTATGATTGTGATAGTATGATTGTGATTGTAAGATTGTGATTGCATGACTGTGATTGTATGATTGTGATTGTATGATTGTGATTGTATGATTAGGATTGTATGATTGTGATAGTATGACTGTGATTGTATGATTGTGATTGTATGATTGTGATTGTATGATTGTGATTGTATGATTGTATTTGGGAGATTGTATTTTGGAGATTGTAATTGTATGATTGCGATTGTATGATTGTGATTGTATGATTGTGATCGTATGATTGTGATTGCAAGATTGTGATTGCATGACTGTGATTGTATGATTGTAATTGTATGATTGTGATAGTATGATTGTGATTGTATGATTGTGATTGTATGATTGTGATTGTATGATTGTGATTGTATGATTGTGATTGTATGATTGTGATATCATGATTGTGATAGTATGATTGCGAATGTATGATTGTGATTGTATGTCTGTGATTGTATGATTGTGATTGTATGATTGCGATAGCATGATTGTGATTGTATGATTGTGATTGTATGATTGTATTTGGGAGATTGTATTTTGGAGATTGTAATTGTATGATTGCGATTGTATGATTGTGATTGTATGATTGTGATTGTATGATTGTGATCGTATGATTGTGATCATATGATTGCGATAGTATGATTGTGAGTGTATGATTGTGATTGTATGATTGTGACTGTATGATTGTGATTGTATGATTGTGACTGCATGATTGTGATTGTATGATTGAGATTGCATGATTTTGTATGTATGATTGTGATTGTATGATTGTGATTGTATGACTGTGATTGTATGATTGTGATAGTATGATTGCGAATGTATGATTGTGATTGTATGTCTGTGATTGTATGATTGTGATTGTATGATTGTGATTGTATGATTGTGATTGTATGATTATGATTGCATGACTGTGATTGTATGATTGTGATTGTATGATTGTGATTGTATGATAAGGATTGTATGATTGTGATAGTATGATTGTGATTGTATGATTGTGATTGTATGATTGTATTTGGGAGATTGTATTTTGGAGATTGTAATTGTATGATTGCGATTGTATGATTGTGATTGTATGATTGTGATTGTATGATTGTGATCGTATGATTGTGATCGTATGATTGTGATTGTATGATTGTGATTGCATGGTTGTGATTGTATGATTGTGATTGTATGATTGTGATTGTATGATTGTAATTGTATGATTATGATTGTATGATTGTGATTGTATGATTGTGATGGTTTGATTGTGATTGTATGATTGCGATATTATGATTGTGATTGTATGATTGTGATTGTATGATTGTGGTTGTATGATTGTGATTGTATGATTGTATTTGGGAGATTGTGATTGTATGATTGCGATTGTATGACTGTGATTGCGTGATTGTGATTGTATGATTGCGATTGTATGATTGTGATTGTATGGTTGTGATTGTATGATTGTGATGGTATGATTGTGATTGTATGATTGCGATAGTATGATTGTGAGTGTATGATTGTGATTGTATGATTGTGACTGTATGATTGTGATTGTATGATTGTGATTGCATGATTGTGATTGTATGATTGAGATTGCATGATTTTGTATGTATGATTGTGATTGTATGATTGTGATTGTATGACTGTGATTGTATGATTGTGATGGTATGATTGCGATTGTATGATTGTGATTGTGTGATTGCGATTGTATGATTGTGATTGTATGATTGCATTTGGGAGATTGTATTTTGGAGATTGTAATTGTATGATTGCGATTGTGTGATGGTGATTGTATGATTGTGATTGTATGATTGTGATTGTATGATCGTGATTGTATGATTGTGACAGTATGATTGTGATTGTATGATTGTGATTGTATGATTGTGATTGTATGACTGTGATTGCATGATTGTGATTGTATGATTGAGATTGCATGATTTTGTGTGTATGATTGTGATTGTATGATTGTGATTGTATGATTGTGATTGTATGATTGTGATAGTATGATTGTGATTGTATGATTGTGATTGTATGACTGTGATTGTATGATTGTGACTGTATGATTGTGATTGTATGATTGTGATAGTATGATTGTGATTGTATGATTAGGATTGTATGATTGTGATTGTATGATTGTGATTGTATGATTGTGATTGTATGACTGTGATTGTATGATTGTGATTGTATGATTGTGATTGTATGATTAGGATTGTATGATTGTGATAGTATGATTGTGATTGTATGATTAGGATTGTATGATTGTGATTGTATGATTGTGATTGTATGATTGTGATTGTATGATTATGATTGTATGGTTGTGGCTGTATGATTGTGATGGTATGATTGCGATTGTATGATTGCGATCGCAGGATTGTGATTGTATGATTATGATTGTATGATTGTGATAGTATGATTGTGATGGTAAGATTGTGATTGCATGACTGTGATTGTATGATTGTGATTGTATGATTGTGATTGTATGATTAGGATTGTATGATTGTGATAGTATGATTGTGATTGTATGATTGTGATTGTATGATTGTGATTGTATGATTGTGATTGTATGATTGTATTTGGGAGATTGTATTTTGGAGATTGTAATTGTATGATTGCGATTGTATGATTGTGATTGTATGATTGTGATTGTATGATTGTGATCGTATGATTGTGATCGTATGATTGTGATTGTATGATTGTGATTGCATGGTTGTGATTGTATGATTGTGATTGTATGATTGTAATTGTATGATTATGATTGTATGATTGTGATTGTATGATTGTGATGGTTTGATTGTGATTGTATGATTGCGATATTATGATTGTGATTGTATGATTGTGATTGTATGATTGTGGTTGTATGATTGTGATTGTATGATTGTATTTGGGAGATTGTGATTGTATGATTGCGATTGTATGACTGTGATTGCGTGATTGTGATTGTATGATTGCGATTGTATGATTGTGATTGTATGGTTGTGATTGTATGATTGTGATGGTATGATTGTGATTGTATGATTGCGATAGTATGATTGTGAGTGTATGATTGTGATTGTATGATTGTGACTGTATGATTGTGATTGTATGATTGTGATTGCATGATTGTGATTGTATGATTGAGATTGCATGATTTTGTATGTATGATTGTGATTGTATGATTGTGATTGTATGACTGTGATTGTATGATTGTGATGGTATGATTGCGATTGTATGATTGTGATTGTGTGATTGCGATTGTATGATTGTGATTGTATGATTGCATTTGGGAGATTGTATTTTGGAGATTGTAATTGTATGATTGCGATTGTGTGATGGTGATTGTATGATTGTGATTGTATGATTGTGATTGTATGATCGTGATTGTATGATTGTGACAGTATGATTGTGATTGTATGATTGTGATTGTATGATTGTGATTGTATGATTGTGATTGTATGACTGTGATTGCATGATTGTGATTGTATGATTGAGATTGCATGATTTTGTATGTATGATTGTGATTGTATGATTGTGATTGTATGATTGTGATTGTATGATTGTGACAGTATGATTGTGATTGTATGATTGTGATTGTATGATTGTGATTGTATGACTGTGATTGCATGATTGTGATTGTATGATTGAGATTGCATGATTTTGTATGTATGATTGTGATTGTATGATTGTGATTGTATGATTGTGATTGTATGATTGTGATTGTATGATTGTGATAGTATGATTGTGATTGTATGATTGTGATTGTATGACTGTGATTGTATGATTGTGACTGTATGATTGTGATTGTATGATTGTGATTGTATGACTGTGATTGTATGATTGTGATGGTATGATTGCGATTGTATGATTGTGATTGTATGATTGTGATTGTATGATTGTGATTGTATGATTGCATTTGGGAGATTGTATTTTGGAGATTATAATTGTATCATTGCGATTGTATGATTGTGATTGTATGATTGTGATTGTGCGATTGTGATTGTACGATTGTGATTGTACGATTGTGATTGTATGATTGTGATTGTATGATTATGATTGTATGATTGTGATAGTATGATTGTGATTGTAAGATTGTGGTTGTATGACTGTGATTGTATGATTGTGATTGTATGATTGTGATTGTATGATTAGGACTGTATGATTGTGATAGTATGATTGTGATAGTATGATTGTGATTGTATGATTGTGATTGTATGATTGTGATTGTATGATTGTGATTGTGCGATTGTGATTGTACGATTGTGATTGTACGATTGTGATTGTATGATTGTGATTGTATGATTATGATTGTATGTTTGTGATAGTATGATTGTGATTGTAAGATTGTGGTTGTATGACTGTGATTGTATGATTGTGATTGTATGATTGTGATAGTATGATTGTGATTGTATGATTGTGATTGCGTGATTGTGATTGTATGATTGCGATTGTATGATTGTGATTGTATGATTGTGATTGTATGATTGCGATTGTATGATTGTGATTGTATGATTGTGATTGTATGATTGTGATTGTATGATTATGATTGTATGGTTGTGATTGTATGATTGTGATTCTATGATTATGATTGTATCATTGTGATTGTATGATTGTGATTGTATGATTATGATTGTATGGTTGTGACTGTATGATTGTGATGGTATGATTGCGATTGTATGATTGCGATCGTATGATTGTGATTGTATGATTATGATTGTATGATTGTGATAGTATGATTGTGATGGTAAGATTGTGATTGCATGACTGTGATTGTATGATTGTGATTGTATGACTGTGATTGTATGATTGTGATTGTATGATTGTGATTGTATGATTAGGACTGTATGATTGTGATAGTATGATTGTGATTGTATGATTGTGATTGTATGATTGTGATTGTATGATTGTGATTGTATGATTGTGATTGTATGATTGTGATTGTATGATTGTGATTTTATGATTGCATTTGGGAGATTGTATTTTGGAGATTGTAATTGTATGATTGCGATTGTATGATTGTGATTGTATGATTGCGATTGTATAATTGCGATCGTATGATTGTGATTGTATGATTATGATTGTATGATTGTGATTGTATGATTGTGATAGTACGATTGTGATTGTAAGATTGTGGTTGTATGACTGTGATTGTATGATTGTGATTGTATGATTGTGATAGTATGATTGTGATTGTATGATTGTGATTGCGTGATTGTGATTGTATGATTGCGATTGTATGATTGTGATTGTATGATTGTGATTGTATGATTGCGATTGTATGATTGTGATTGTATGTTTATGATTGTATGATTGTGATTCTATGATTGTATTTGGGAGATTGTATTTTGGAGATTGTAATTGTATGATTGCGATTGTATGATTGTGATTGTATGATTGTGATTGTATGATTGTGATCGTATGATTGTGATCGTATGATTGTGATTGTATGATTGTGATTGCATGGTTGTGATTGTATGATTGTGATTGTATGATTGTAATTGTATGATTATGATTGTATGATTGTGATTGTATGATTGTGATGGTTTGATTGTGATTGTATGATTGCGATATTATGATTGTGATTGTATGATTGTGATTGTATGATTGTGGTTGTATGATTGTGATTGTATGATTGTATTTGGGAGATTGTGATTGTATGATTGCGATTGTATGACTGTGATTGCGGTATTGTGATTGTATGATTGCGATTGTATGATTGTGATTGTATGGTTGTGATTGTATGATTGTGATGGTATGATTGTGATTGTATGATTGCGATAGTATGATTGTGAGTGTATGATTGTGATTGTATGATTGTGACTGTATGATTGTGATTGTATGATTGTGATTGCATGATTGTGATTGTGTGATTGCGATTGTATGATTGTGATTGTATGATTGCATTTGGGAGATTGTATTTTGGAGATTGTAATTGTATGATTGCGATTGTGTGATGGAGATTGTATGATTGTGATTGTATGATTGTGATTGTATGATCGTGATTGTATGATTGTGACAGTATGATTGTGATTGTATGATTGTGATTGTATGATTGTGATTGTATGACTGTGATTGCATGATTGTGATTGTATGATTGAGATTGCATGATTTTGTATGTATGATTGTGATTGTATGATTGTGATTGTATGATTGTGATTGTATGATTGTGATAGTATGATTGTGATTGTATGATTGTGATTGTATGACTGTGATTGTATGATTGTGACTGTATGATTGTGATTGTATGATTGTGATAGTATGATTGTGATTGTATGATTAGGAATGTATGATTGTGATTGTATGATTGTGATTGTATGATTGTGATTGTATGACTGTGATTGTATGATTGTGATTGTATGATTGTGATTGTATGATTAGGATTGTATGATTGTGATAGTATGATTGTGATTGTATGATTGTGATTGTATGATTGTGATTGTATGATTGTGATTGTATGATTGTGATTGTATGATTGCATTTGGGAGATTGTACTTTGGAGATTGTAATTGTATGATTGCGATTGTATGATTGTGATTGTATGATTGTGATTGTATGATTGTGATTGTATGATTGTGATTGTATGATTGTGATTGTATGATTGTAATTGTATGATCATGATTATATGATTGTTATTGTATGATTTTGATGGTTTGATTGTGATTGTATGATTGCGATATTATGATTGTGATTGTATGATTGTGATTGTATGATTGCGATTGTATGATTGTGATTGTATGATTATGATTGTATGAATGTGATTGTATGATTATGATTGTATGGTTGTGATTGTATGATTGTGATGGTATGATTGTGATTGTATGATTGTGATTGTATGATTGTGATTGTATGATTGTGATAGTATGATTGTGATTGTATGATTGTGATTGCGTGTTTGTGATTGTATGATTGCGATTGTATGATTGTGATTGTATGATTGTGATTGTATGATTGTGATATTATGATTGTAATAGTATGATTGCGAATGTATGATTGTGATTGTATGTCTGTGATTGTATGATGGTGATTGTATAATTGTGATTGTATGAATGTGATTGTATGATTCTGATAGTATGATTGTGATTGTATGATTGTGATTGTATGATTGTGATTGTATGATTGTATTTGGGAGATTGTAATTGTATGATTGCGATTGTATGATTGAGATTGTATGATTGTGATTGTATGATTGTGATTGTATGATTGTGATAGTATGATTGTGATTGTATGATTGCGATTGTATGATTGTGATTGTATGATTGTGATTGTATGATTGTGATTGTATGATTATGATTGTATGGTTGTGATTGTATGATTGTGATTCTATGATTATGATTGTATCATTGTGATTGTATGATTGTGATTGTATGATTATGATTGTATGGTTGTGACTGTATGATTGTGATGGTATGATTGCGATTGTATGATTGCGATCGTATGATTGTGATTGAATGATTATGATTGTATGATTGTGATAGTATGATTGTGATGGTAAGATTGTGATTGCATGACTGTGATTGTATGATTGTGATTGTATGACTGTGATTGTATGATTGTGATTGTATGATTGTGATTGTATGATTAGGACTGTATGATTGTGATTGTATGATTGTGATTGTATGATTGTGATTGTATGATTGTGATTGTATGATTGTGATTGTATGATTGTGATTTTATGATTGCATTTGGGAGATTGTATTTTGGAGATTGTAATTGTATGATTGCGATTGTATGATTGTGATTGTATGATTGCGATTGTATAATTGCGATCGTATGATTGTGATTGTATGATTATGATTGTATGATTGTGATTGTATGATTGTGATAGTATGATTGTGATTGTAAGATTGTGGTTGTATGACTGTGATTGTATGATTGTGATTGTATGATTGTGATAGTATGATTGTGATTGTATGATTGTGATTGCGTGATTGTGATTGTATGATTGCGATTGTATGATTGTGATTGTATGATTGTGATTGTATGATTGCGATTGTATGATTGTGATTGTATGATTGTAATTGTATGATTATGATTGTATGATTGTGATTGTATGATTGCGATATTATGATTGTGATTGTATGATTGTGATTGTATGATTGTGGTTGTATGATTGTGATTGTATGATTGTATTTGGGAGATTGTGATTGTATGATTGCGATTGTATGACTGTGATTGCGTGATTGTGATTGTATGATTGGGATTGTATGATAGTGATTGTATGGTTGTGATTGTATGATTGTGATGGTACGATTGTGATTGTATGATTGCGATAGTATGATTGTGAGTGTATGATTGTGATTGTATGATTGTGACTGTATGATTGTGATTGTATGATTGTGATTGCATGATTGTGATTGTATGATTGAAATTGCATGATTTTGTATGTATGATTGTGATTGTATGATTGTGATTGTATGACTGTGATTGTATGATTGTGATGGTATGATTGCGATTGTATGATTGTGATTGTGTGATTGCGATTGTATGATTGTGATTGTATGATTGCATTTGGGAGATTGTATTTTGGAGATTGTAATTGTATGATTGCGATTGTGTGATGGTGATTGTATGATTGTGATTGTATGATTGTGATTGTATGATCGTGATTGTATGACTGTGATAGTATGATTGTGATTGTATGATTGTGATTGTATGATTGTGATTCTATGACTGTGATTGTATGATTGTGATTGTATGATTGTGATTGTATGATTGTGATTGTATGATTGTGATTGTATGATTGTGATTGTATGATTGTAATTGTATGATTATGATTGTATGATTGTTATTGTATGATTTTGATGGTTTGATTGTGATTGTATGATTGCGATATTATGATTGTGATTGTATGATTGTGATTGTATGATAGCGATTGTATGATTGTGATTGTATGATTATGATTGTATGAATGTGATTGTATGATTATGATTGTATGGTTGTGATTATATGATTGTGATGGTATGATTGTGATTGTATGATTGTGATTGTATGATTGTGATTGTATGATTGTGATAGTAAGATTGTGATTGTATGATTGTGATTGCGTGATTGTGATTGTATGATTGCGATTGTATGATTGTGATAGTATGATTGTGATTGTATGATTGTGATATTATGATTGTAATAGTATGATTGCGAATGTATGATTGTGATTGTATGTCTGTGATTGTATGATTGTGATTGTATGATTGTGATTGTATGATTGTGATTGTATGATTCTGATAGTATGATTGTGATTGTATGATTGTGATTGTATGATTGTGATTGTATGATTGTATTTGGGAGATTGTAATTGTATGATTGCGATTGTATGATTGAGATTGTTTGCTTGTGATTGTATGATTGTGATTGTATGATTGTGATTGTATGATTGTGATAGTATGATTGTGATTGTATGATTGTGATTGTATGATTGTGATTGTATGATTGTGATTGTATGATTGTGATTGTATGATTGTGATTGTATGATTGTGATTGTATGATTGTGATTGTATGATTGTGATTGTATGATTGTGATTGTATGATTGTATTTGGGAGATTGTATTTTGGAGATTGTAATTGTATGATTGCGATTGTATGATTGTGATTGTATGATTATGATTGTATGATTGTGATAGTATGATTGTGATTGTAAGATTGTGATTGCATGACTGTGATTGTATGATTGTGATTGTATGATTGTGATTGTATGATTAGGATTGTATGATTGTGATAGTATGACTGTGATTGTATGATTGTGATTGTATGATTGTGATTGTATGATTGTGATTGTATGATTGTATTTGGGAGATTGTATTTTGGAGATTGTAATTGTATGATTACGATTGTATGATTGTGATTGTATGATTGTGATTGTATGATTGTGATCGTATGATTGTGATTGCAAGATTGTGATTGCATGACTGTGATTGTATGATTGTAATTGTATGATTGTGATAGTATGATTGTGATTGTATGATTGTGATTGTATGATTGTGATTGTATGATTGTGATTGTATGATTGTGATTGTATGATTGTGATATCATGATTGTGATAGTATGATTGCGAATGTATGATTGTGATTGTATGTCTGTGATTGTATGATTGTGATTGTATGATTGCGATAGCATGATTGTGATTGTATGATTGTGATTGTATGTTTGTATTTGGGAGATTGTATTTTGGAGATTGTAATTGTATGATTGCGATTGTATGATTGTGATTGTATGATTGTGATTGTATGATTGTGATCGTATGATTGTGATCATATGATTGCGATAGTATGATTGTGAGTGTATGATTGTGATTGTATGATTGTGACTGTATGATTGTGATTGTATGATTGTGACTGCATGATTGTGATTGTATGATTGAGATTGCATGATTTTGTATGTATGATTGTGATTGTATGATTGTGATTGTATGACTGTGATTGTATGATTGTGATAGTATGATTGCGAATGTATGATTGTGATTGTATGTCTGTGATTGTATGATTGTGATTGTATGATTGTGATTGTATGATTGTGATTGTATGATTATGATTGTATGGTTGTGATTGTATGATTGTGAATCTATGATTATGATTGTATCATTCTGATTGTATGATTGTGATTGTATGATTATGATTGTATGGTTGTGACTGTATGATTGTGATGGTATGATTGCGATTGTATGATTGCGATCGCAGGATTGTGATTGTATGATTGTGATAGTATGATTGTGATTGTATGATTGTGATATTATGATTGTAATAGTATGATTGCGAATGTATGATTGTGATTGTATGTCTGTGATTGTATGATTGTGATTGTATGATTGTGATTGTATGATTGTGATTGTATGATTCTGATAGTATGATTGTGATTGTATGATTGTGATTGTATGATTGTGATTGTATGATTGTATTTGGGAGATTGTAATTGTATGATTGCGATTGTATGATTGAGATTGTATGATTGTGATTGTATGATTGTGATTGTATGATTGTGATAGTATGATTGTGATTGTATGATTTTGATTGTATGATTGTGATTGTATGATTGTGATTGTATGATTGTGATTGTATGACTGTGATTGTATGATTGTGATTGTATGATTGTATTTGGGAGATTGTATTTTGGAGATTGTAATTGTATGATTGTGATTGTATGATTGTGATTGTATGATTAGGATTGTGTGATTGTGATAGTATGATTGTGATTGTATGATTGTGATTGTATGATTGTGATTGTATGATTGTGATTGTATGATTGTGATTGTATGATTGTGATTGTATGATTGTGATTGTATGATTGTATTTGGGAGATTGTATTTTGGAGATTGTAATTGTATGATTGCGATTGTATGATTGTGATTGTATGATTATGATTGTATGATTGTGATAGTATGATTGTGATTGTAAGATTGTGATTGCATGACTGTGATTGTATGATTGTGATTGTATGATTGTGATTGTATGATTGTATTTGGGAGATTGTATTTTGGAGATTGTAATTGTATGATTGCGATTGTATGATTGTGATTGTATGATTGTGATCGTATGATTGTGATTGCAAGATTGTGATTGCATGACTGTGATTGTATGATTGTAATTGTATGATTGTGATAGTATGATTGTGATTGTATGATTGTGATTGTATGATTGTGATTGTATGATTGTGATTGTATGATTGTGATTGTATGATTGTGATATCATGATTGTGATAGTATGATTGCGAATGTATGATTGTGATTGTATGTCTGTGATTGTATGATTGTGATTGTATGATTGCGATAGCATGATTGTGATTGTATGATTGTGATTGTATGATTGTATTTGGGAGATTGTATTTTGGAGATTGTAATTGTATGATTGCGATTGTATGATTGTGATTGTATGATTGTGATTGTATGATTGTGATCGTATGATTGTGATCATATGATTGCGATAGTATGATTGTGAGTGTATGATTGTGATTGTATGATTGTGACTGTATGATTGTGATTGTATGATTGTGACTGCATGATTGTGATTGTATGATTGAGATTGCATGATTTTGTATGTATGATTGTGATTGTATGATTGTGATTGTATGACTGTGATTGTATGATTGTGATAGTATGATTGCGAATGTATGATTGTGATTGTATGTCTGTGATTGTATGATTGTGATTGTATGATTGTGATTGTATGATTGTGATTGTATGATTATGATTGCATGACTGTGATTGTATGATTGTGATTGTATGATTGTGATTGTATGATAAGGATTGTATGATTGTGATAGTATGATTGTGATTGTATGATTGTGATTGTATGATTGTATTTGGGAGATTGTATTTTGGAGATTGTAATTGTATGATTGCGATTGTATGATTGTGATTGTATGATTGTGATTGTATGATTGTGATCGTATGATTGTGATCGTATGATTGTGATTGTATGATTGTGATTGCATGGTTGTGATTGTATGATTGTGATTGTATGATTGTGATTCTATGATTGTAATTGTATGATTATGATTGTATGATTGTGATTGTATGATTGTGATGGTTTGATTGTGATTGTATGATTGCGATATTATGATTGTGATTGTATGATTGTGATTGTATGATTGTGGTTGTATGATTGTGATTGTATGATTGTATTTGGGAGATTGTGATTGTATGATTGCGATTGTATGACTGTGATTGCGTGATTGTGATTGTATGATTGCGATTGTATGATTGTGATTGTATGGTTGTGATTGTATGATTGTGATGGTATGATTGTGATTGTATGATTGCGATAGTATGATTGTGAGTGTATGATTGTGATTGTATGATTGTGACTGTATGATTGTGATTGTATGATTGTGATTGCATGATTGTGATTGTATGATTGAGATTGCATGATTTTGTATGTATGATTGTGATTGTATGATTGTGATTGTATGACTGTGATTGTATGATTGTGATGGTATGATTGCGATTGTATGATTGTGATTGTGTGATTGCGATTGTATGATTGTGATTGTATGATTGCATTTGGGAGATTGTATTTTGGAGATTGTAATTGTATGATTGCGATTGTGTGATGGTGATTGTATGATTGTGATTGTATGATTGTGATTGTATGATCGTGATTGTATGATTGTGACAGTATGATTGTGATTGTATGATTGTGATTGTATGATTGTGATTGTATGACTGTGATTGCATGATTGTGATTGTATGATTGAGATTGCATGATTTTGTGTGTATGATTGTGATTGTATGATTGTGATTGTATGATTGTGATTGTATGATTGTGATCGTATGATTGTGATTGTATGATTGCATTTGGGAGATTGTACTTTGGAGATTGTAATTGTATGATTGCGATTGTATGATTGTGATTGTATGATTGTGATTGTATGATTGTGATTGTATGATTGTGATTGTATGATTGTGATTGTATGATTGTGATTGTATGATTGTGATTGTATGATTGTGATTGTATGATTGTGATTGTATGATTGTAATTGTATGATCATGATTGTATGATTGTTATTGTATGATTTTGATGGTTTGATTGTGATTGTATGATTGCGATATTATGATTGTGATTGTATGATTGTGATTGTATGATAGCGATTGTATGATTGTGATTGTATGATTATGATTGTATGAATGTGATTGTATGATTATGATTGTATGGTTGTGATTGTATGATTGTGATGGTATGATTGTGATTGTATGATTGTGATTGTATGATTGTGATTGTATGATTGTGATAGTATGATTGTGATTGTATGATTGTGATTGCGTGATTGTGATTGTATGATTGCGATTGTATGATTGTGATTGTATGATTGTGATTGTATGATTGTGATATTATGATTGTAATAGTATGATTGCGAATGTATGATTGTGATTGTATGTCTGTGATTGTATGATTGTGATTGTATGATTGTGATTGTATGATTGTGATTGTATGATTCTGATAGTATGATTGTGATTGTATGATTGTGATTGTATGATTGTGATTGTATGATTGTATTTGGGAGATTGTAATTGTATGATTGCGATTGTATGATTGAGATTGTATGATTGTGATTGTATGATTGTGATTGTATGATTGTGATAGTATGATTGTGATTGTACGATTGTGATTGTATGATTGTGATTGTATGATTGTGATTGTATGATTGTGATTGTATGATTGTGATGGTATGATTGCGATTGTATGATTGTGATTGTATGATTGCGATTGTATGATTGTGATTGTATGATTATGATTGTATCATTGTGATTGTATGATTGTGATTGTATGATTATGATTGTATGGTTGTGATTGTATGATTGTGATTGTATGATTGTGATTGTATGATTAGGATTGTGTGATTGTGATAGTATGATTGTGATTGTATGACTGTGATTGTATGATTGTGATTGTATGATTGTGATTGTATGATTGTGATTGTATGATTGTGATTGTATGATTGTGATTGTATGATTGTATTTGGGAGATTGTATTTTGGAGATTGTAATTGTATGATTGCGATTGTATGATTGTGATTGTATGATTATGATTGTATGATTGTGATAGTATGATTGTGATTGCAAGATTGTGATTGCATGACTGTGATTGTATGATTGTGATTGTATGATTGTGATTGTATGATTAGGATTGTATGATTGTGATTGTATGATTGTGATTGTATGATTGTGATTGTATGATTGCATTTGGGAGATTGTATTTTGGAGATTGTAATTGTATCATTGCGATTGTATGATTGTGATTGTATGATTGTGATTGTATGATTGTGATCGTATGATTGTGATCATATGATTGTGATTGTATGATTGTGATTGTATGATTGTGATTGTATGATTGTGATATTATGATTGTGATTGTAAGATTGTGGTTGTATGATTGTGATTGTGCGATTGTGATTGTACGATTGTGATTGTACGATTGTGATTGTATGATTGTGATTGTATGATTATGATTGTATGATTGTGATAGTATGATTGTGATTGTAAGATTGTGGTTGTATGACTGTGATTGTATGATTGTGATTGTATGATTGTGATTGTATGATTAGGACTGTATGATTGTGATAGTATGATTGTGATTGTATGATTGTGATTGTATGATTGTGATTGTATGATTGTGATTGTATGATTGTGATTGTATGATTGTGATTGTATGATTGTGATTTTATGATTGCATTTGGGAGATTGTATTTTGGAGATTGTAATTGTATGATTGCGATTGTATGATTGTGATTGTATGATTGCGATTGTATAATTGCGATCGTATGATTGTGATTGTATGATTATGATTGTATGATTGTGATTGTATGATTGTGATTGTAAGATTGTGGTTGTATGAGTGTGATTGTATGATTGTGATTGTATGATTGTGATAGTATGATTGTGATTGTATGATTGTGATTGCGTGATTGTGATTGTATGATTGCGATTGTATGATTGTGATTGTATGATTGTGATTGTATGATTGCGATTGTATGATTGTGATTGTATGATTGTGATTGTATGATTGTGATTGTATGATTATGATTGTATGGTTGTGATTGTATGATTGTGATTCTATGATTATGATTGTATCATTGTGATTGTATCATTGTGATTGTATGATTGTGATTGTATGATTATGATTGTATGGTTGTGACTGTGTGATGGTGATTGTATGATTGTGATTGTATGATTGTGATTGTATGATCGTGATTGTATGATTGTGATAGTATGATTGTGATTGTATGATTGTGATTGTATGATTGTGATTCTATGACTGTGATTGTATGATTGTGATTGTATGATTGTGATTGTATGATTGTGATTGTATGATTGTGATTGTATGATTGTAATTGTATGATTATGGTTGTATGATTGTTATTGTATGATTTTGATGGTTTGATTGTGATTGTATGATTGCGATATTATGATTGTGATTGTATGATTGTGATTGTATGATAGCGATTGTATGATTGTGATTGTATGATTATGATTGTATGAATGCGATTGTATGATTATGATTGTATGGTTGTGATTGTATGATTGTGATGGTATGATTGTGATTGTATGATTGTGATTGTATGATTGTGATTGTATGATTGTGATAGTAAGATTGTGATTGTATGATTGTGATTGCGTGATTGTGATTGTATGATTGCGATTGTATGATTGTGATACTATGATTGTGATTGTATGATTGTGATATTATGATTGTAATAGTATGATTGCGAATGTATGATTGTGATTGTATGTCTGTGATTGTATGATTGTGATTGTATGATTGTGATTGTATGATTGTGATTGTATGATTCTGATAGTATGATTGTGATTGTATGATTGTGATTGTATGATTGTGATTGTATGATTCTGATAGTATGATTGTGATTGTATGATTGTGATTGTATGATTGTGATTGTATGATTGCGATTGTATGATTGTGATTGTATGAATGTGATTGTATGATTGTGATTGTATGATTATGATTGTATGGTTGTGATTGTATGATTGTGATTCTATGATTATGATTGTATCATTCTGATTGTATGATTGTGATTGTATGATTATGATTGTATGGTTGTGACTGTATGATTGTGATGGTATGATTGCGATTGTATGATTGCGATCGCAGGATTGTGATTGTATGATTATGATTGTATGATTGTGATAGTATGATTGTGATGGTAAGATTGTGATTGCATGACTGTGATTGTATGATTGTGATTGTATGATTGTGATTGTATGATTAGGATTGTATGATTGTGATTGTATGATTGTGATTGTATGATTGTGATTGTATGATTGTGATTGTATGATTGTGATTGTATGATTGTATTTGGGAGATTGTATTTTGGAGATTGTAATTGTATGATTGCGATTGTATGATTGTGATTGTATGATTGTGATTGTATGATTGTGATCGTATGATTGTGATCGTATGATTGTGATTGTATGATTGTGATTGCATGGTTGTGATTGTATGATTGTGATTGTATGATTGTAATTGTATGATTATGATTGTATGATTGTGATTGTATGATTGTGATGGTTTGATTGTGATTGTATGATGGCGATATTATGATTGTGATTGTATGATTGTGATTGTATGATTGTGGTTGTATGATTGTGATTGTATGATTGTATTTGGGAGATTGTGATTGTATGATTGCGATTGTATGACTGTGATTGCGTGATTGTGATTGTATGATTGCGATTGTATGATTGTGATTGTATGGTTGTGATTGTAGGATTGTGATGGTATGATTGTGATTGTATGATTGCGATAGTATGATTGTGAGTGTATGATTGTGATTGTATGATTGTGACTGTATGATTGTGATTGTATGATTGTGATTGCATGATTGTGATTGTATGATTGAGATTGCATGATTTTGTATGTATGATTGTGATTGTATGATTGTGATTGTATGACTGTGATTGTATGATTGTGATGGTATGATTGCGATTGTATGATTGTGATTGTGTGATTGCGATTGTATGATTGTGATTGTATGATTGCATTTGGGAGATTGTATTTTGGAGATTGTAATTGTATGATTGCGATTGTGTGATGGTGATTGTATGATTGTGATTGTATGATTGTGATTGTATGATCGTGATTGTATGATTGTGATTGTATGATTGTAATTGTATGATCATGATTGTATGATTGTTATTGTATGATTTTGATGGTTTGATTGTGATTGTATGATTGCGATATTATGATTGTGATTGTATGATTGTGATTGTATGATAGCGATTGTATGATTGTGATTGTATGATTATGATTGTATGAATGTGATTGTATGATTATGATTGTATGGTTGTGATTGTATGATTGTGATGGTATGATTGTGATTGTATGATTGTGATTGTATGATTGTGATTGTATGATTGTGATAGTATGATTGTGATTGTATGATTGTGATTGCGTGATTGTGATTGTATGATTGCGATTGTATGATTGTGATTGTATGATTGTGATTGTATGATTGTGATATTATGATTGTAATAGTATGATTGCGAATGTATGATTGTGATTGTATGTCTGTGATTGTATGATTGTGATTGTATGATTGTGATTGTATGATTGTGATTGTATGATTCTGATAGTATGATTGTGATTGTATGATTGTGATTGTATGATTGTGATTGTATGATTGTATTTGGGAGATTGTAATTGTATGATTGCGATTGTATGATTGAGATTGTATGATTGTGATTGTATGATTGTGATTGTATGATTGTGATAGTATGATTGTGATAGTATGATTGTGATTGTATGATTGTGATTGTATGATTGTGATTGTATGATTGTGATTGTATGATTGTGATGGTATGATTGCGATTGTATGATTGTGATTGTATGATTGCGATTGTATGATTGTGATTGTATCATTATGATTGTATCATTGTGATTGTATGATTGTGATTGTATGATTATGATTGTATGGTTGTGATTGTATGAT
The DNA here is from genome assembly GCF_050947335.1 of Megachile rotundata. NCBI lineage: Eukaryota > Metazoa > Arthropoda > Insecta > Hymenoptera > Megachilidae > Megachile > Megachile rotundata. The sequence continues at coordinate 672,784 of NW_027473327.1, forward strand.
TGTGATTGTATGATTGTGATTGTATGATTGGGATTGTGTGATTGTGATAGTATGATTGTGATTGTATGATTGTGATTGTATGATTGTGATTGTATGATTGTGATTGTATGATTGTGATTGTATGATTGTATTTGGGAGATTGTATTTTGGAGATTGTAATTGTATGATTGCGATTGTATGATTGTGATTGTATGATTGTGATTGTATGATTGTGATTGTATGATTGTGATTGTATGATTGTAATTGTATGATCATGATTGTATGATTGTTATTGTATGATTTTGATGGTTTGATTGTGATTGTATGATTGCGATATTATGATTGTGATTGTATGATTGTGATTGTATGATAGCGATTGTATGATTGTGATTGTATGATTATGATTGTATGAATGTGATTGTATGATTATGATTGTATGGTTGTGATTGTATGATTGTGATGGTATGATTGTGATTGTATGATTGTGATTGTATGATTGTGATTGTATGATTGTGATAGTATGATTGTGATTGTATGATTGTGATTGCGTGATTGTGATTGTATGATTGCGATTGTATGATTGTGATTGTATGATTGTGATTGTATGATTGTGATATTATGATTGTAATAGTATGATTGCGAATGTATGATTGTGATTGTATGTCTGTGATTGTATGATTGTGATTGTATGATTGTGATTGTATGATTGTGATTGTATGATTGTGATTGTATGATTGTGATTGTATGATTCTGATAGTATGATTGTGATTGTATGATTGTGATTGTATGATTGTGATTGTATGATTGTATTTGGGAGATTGTAATTGTATGATTGCGATTGTATGATTGAGATTGTATGATTGTGATTGTATGATTGTGATTGTATGATTGTGATAGTATGATTGTGATTGTATGATTGTGATTGTATGATTGTGATTGTATGATTGTGATTGTATGATTGTGATTGTATGATTGTGATGGTATGATTGCGATTGTATGATTGTGATTGTATGATAGCGATTGTATGATTGTGATTGTATGATTATGATTGTATCATTGTGATTGTATGATTGTGATTGTATGATTATGATTGTATGGTTGTGATTGTATGATTGTGATTGTATGATTGTGATTGTATGATTAGGATTGTGTGATTGTGATAGTATGATTGTGATTGTATGATTGTGATTGTATGATTGTGATTGTATGATTGTGATTGTATGATTGTGATTGTATGATTGTGATCGTATGATTGCATTTGGGAGATTGTATTTTGGAGATTGTAATTGTATCATTGCGATTGTATGATTGTGATTGTATGATTGTGATTGTGCGATTGTGATTGTACGATTGTGATTGTACGATTGTGATTGTATGATTGTGATTGTATGATTATGATTGTATGATTGTGATAGTATGATTGTGATTGTAAGATTGTGGTTGTATGATTGTGATTGTGCGATTGTGATTGTACGATTGTGATTATACGATTGTGATTGTATGATTATGATTGTATGATTGTGATAGTATGATTGTGATTGTAAGATTGTGGTTGTATGACTGTGATTGTTTGATTGTGATTGTATGATTGTGATTGTATGATTAGGACTGTATGATTGTGATAGTATGATTGTGATTGTATGATTGTGATTGTATGATTGTGATTGTATGATTGTGATTGTATGATTGTGATTGCGTGATTGTGATTGTATGATTGCGATTGTATGATTGTGATTGTATGATTGTGATTGTATGATTGTGATTGTATGATTATGATTGTATGGTTGTGATTGTATGATTGGGATTCTATGATTATGATTGTATCATTGTGATTGTATGATTGTGATTGTATGATTATGATTGTATGGTTGTGACTGTATGATTGTGATGGTATGATTGCGATTGTATGATTGCGATCGTATGATTGTGATTGTATGATTGTGATTGTATGATTGTGATTGTATGATTATGATTGTATGGTTGTGATTGTATGATTGTGATTCTATGATTATGATTGTATCATTGTGATTGTATGATTGTGATTGTATGATTATGATTGTATGGTTGTGACTGTATGATTGTGATGGTATGATTGCGATTGTATGATTGCGATTGTATGATTGTGATTGTATGATTATGATTGTATGGTTGTGACTGTATGATTGTGATGGTATGATTGCGATTGTATGATTGTGATTGTATGATTGCGATTGTATAATTGCGATCGTATGATTGTGATTGTATGATTATGATTGTATGATTGTGATTGTATGATTGTGATAGTATGATTGTGATTGTAAGATTGTGGTTGTATGACTGTGATTGTATGATTGTGATTGTATGATTGTGATAGTATGATTGTGATTGTATGATTGTGATTGCGTGATTGTGATTGTATGATTGCGATTGTATGATTGTGATTGTATGATTGTGATTGTATGATTGCGATTGTATGATTGTGATTGTATGATTGTGATTGTATGATTGTGACTGTATGATTATGATTGTATGGTTGTGATTGTATGATTGTGATTCTATGATTATGATTGTATCATTGTGATTGTATGATTGTGATTGTATGATTATGATTGTATGGTTGTGACTGTATGATTGTGATGGTATGATTGCGATTGTATGATTGCGATCGTATGATTGTGATTGTATGATTATGATTGTATGATTGTGATAGTATGATTGTGATGGTAAGATTGTGATTGCATGACTGTGATTGTATGATTGTGATTGTATGATTGTGATTGTATGATTGTGATTGTATGATTGTGATTGTATGATTAGGATTGTATGATTGTGATTGTATGATTGTGATTGTATGATTGTGATTGTATGATTGTGATTGTATGATTGTATTTGGGAGATTGTATTTTGGAGATTGTAATTGTATGATTGCGATTGTATGATTGTGATTGTATGATTGTGATTGTATGATTGTGATCGTATGATTGTGATCGTATGATTGTGATTGTATGATTGTTATTGCATGGTTGTGATTGTATGATTGTGATTGTATGATTGTAATTGTATGATTATGATTGTATGATTGTGATTGTATGATTGCGATATTATGATTGTGATTGTATGATTGTGATTGTATGATTGTGGTTGTATGATTGTGATTGTATGATTGTATTTGGGAGATTGTGATTGTATGATTGCGATTGTATGACTGTGATTGCGTGATTGTGATTGTATGATTGCGATTGTATGATTGTGATTGTATGGTTGTGATTGTATGATTGTGATGGTATGATTGTGATTGTATGATTGCGATAGTATGATTGTGAGTGTATGATTGTGATTGTATGATTGTGACTGTATGATTGTGATTGTATGATTGTGATTGCATGATTGTGATTGTATGATTGAAATTGCATGATTTTGTATGTATGATTGTGATTGTATGATTGTGATTGTATGATTGTGATTGTATGATCGTGATTGTATGATTGTGATAGTATGATTGTGATTGTATGATTGTGATTGTATGATTGTGATTCTATGACTGTGATTGTATGATTGTGATTGTATGATTGTGATTGTATGATTGTGATTGTATGATTGCTATTGTATGATTGTGATTGTATGATTGTGATAGTATGATTGTAATTGTATGATTATGATTGTATGATTGTTATTGTATGATTTTGATGGTTTGATTGTGATTGTATGATTGCGATATTATGATTGTGATTGTATGATTGTGATTGTATGATAGCGATTGTATGATTGTGATTGTATGATTATGATTGTATGAATGTGATTGTATGATTATGATTGCATGGTTGTGATTGTATGATTGTGATGGTATGATTGTGATTGTATGATTGTGATTGTATGATTGTGATTGTATGATTGTGATAGTAAGATTGTGATTGTATGATTGTGATTGCGTGATTGTGATTGTATGATTGCGATTGTATGATTGTGATAGTATGATTGTGATTGTATGATTGTGATATTATGATTGTAATAGTATGATTGCGAATGTATGATTGTGATTGTATGTCTGTGATTGTATGATTGTGATTGTATGATTGTGATTGTATGATTGTGATTGTATGATTGTGATTGTATGATTCTGATAGTATGATTGTGATTGTATGATTGTGATTGTATGATTGTGATTGTATGATTGTATTTGGGAGATTGTAATTGTATGATTGCGATTGTATGATTGAGATTGTATGATTGTGATTGTATGATTGTGATTGTATGATTGTGATAGTATGATTGTGATTGTATGATTGTGATTGTATGATTGTGATTGTATGATTGTGATTGTATGATTGTGATTGTATGATTGTGATTGTATGATGGTATTTGGGAGATTGTATTTTGGAGATTGTAATTGTATGATTGTGATTGTATGATTGTGATTGTATGATTAGGATTGTGTGATTGTGATAGTATGATTGTGATTGTATGATTGTGATTGTATGATTGTGATTGTATGATTGTGATTGTATGATTGTGATTGTATGATTGTATTTGGGAGATTGTATTTTGGAGATTGTAATTGTATGATTGCGATTGTATGATTGTGATTGTATGATTGTGATTGTATGATTGTGATCGTATGATTGTGATCGTATGATTGTGATTGTATGATTGTTATTGCATGGTTGTGATTGTATGATTGTGATTGTATGATTGTAATTGTATGATTATGATTGTATGATTGTGATTGTATGATTGCGATATTATGATTGTGATTGTATGATTGTGATTGTATGATTGTGGTTGTATGATTGTGATTGTATGATTGTATATGGGAGATTGTGATTGTATGATTGCGATTGTATGACTGTGATTGCGTGATTGTGATTGTATGATTGTGATTGTATGATTGTGATTGTATGGTTGTGATTGTATGATTGTGATGGTATGATTGTGATTGTATGATTGCGATAGTATGATTGTGATATTATGATTGTGATTGTATGATTGTGATTGTATGATTGTGGTTGTATGATTGTGATTGTATGATTGTATTTGGGAGATTGTGATTGTATGATTGCGATTGTATGACTGTGATTGCGTGATTGTGATTGTATGATTGCGATTGTATGATTGTGATTGTATGGTTGTGATTGTAGGATTGTGATGGTATGATTGTGATTGTATGATTGCGATAGTATGATTGTGAGTGTATGATTGTGATTGTATGATTGTGACTGTATGATTGTGATTGTATGATTGTGATTGCATGATTGTGATTGTATGATTGAGATTGCATGATTTTGTATGTATGATTGTGATTGTATGATTGTGATTGTATGACTGTGATTGTATGATTGTGATGGTATGATTGCGATTGTATGATTGTGATTGTGTGATTGCGATTGTATGATTGTGATTGTATGATTGCATTTGGGAGATTGTATTTTGGAGATTGTAATTGTATGATTGCGATTGTGTGATGGTGATTGTATGATTGTGATTGTATGATTGTGATTGTATGATCGTGATTGTATGATTGTGATTGTATGATTGTAATTGTATGATCATGATTGTATGATTGTTATTGTATGATTTTGATGGTTTGATTGTGATTGTATGATTGCGATATTATGATTGTGATTGTATGATTGTGATTGTATGATAGCGATTGTATGATTGTGATTGTATGATTATGATTGTATGAATGTGATTGTATGATTATGATTGTATGGTTGTGATTGTATGATTGTGATGGTATGATTGTGATTGTATGATTGTGATTGTATGATTGTGATTGTATGATTGTGATAGTATGATTGTGATTGTATGATTGTGATTGCGTGATTGTGATTGTATGATTGCGATTGTATGATTGTGATTGTATGATTGTGATTGTATGATTGTGATATTATGATTGTAATAGTATGATTGCGAATGTATGATTGTGATTGTATGTCTGTGATTGTATGATTGTGATTGTATGATTGTGATTGTATGATTGTGATTGTATGATTCTGATAGTATGATTGTGATTGTATGATTGTGATTGTATGATTGTGATTGTATGATTGTATTTGGGAGATTGTAATTGTATGATTGCGATTGTATGATTGAGATTGTATGATTGTGATTGTATGATTGTGATTGTATGATTGTGATAGTATGATTGTGATAGTATGATTGTGATTGTATGATTGTGATTGTATGATTGTGATTGTATGATTGTGATTGTATGATTGTGATGGTATGATTGCGATTGTATGATTGCGATTGTATGATTGTGATTGTATGATTGTGATTGTATCATTATGATTGTATCATTGTGATTGTATGATTGTGATTGTATGATTATGATTGTATGGTTGTGATTGTATGATTGTGATTGTATGATTGTGATTGTATGATTGGGATTGTGTGATTGTGATAGTATGATTGTGATTGTATGATTGTGATTGTATGATTGTGATTGTATGATTGTGATTGTATGATTGTGATTGTATGATTGTATTTGGGAGATTGTATTTTGGAGATTGTAATTGTATGATTGCGATTGTATGATTGTGATTGTATGATTGTGATTGTATGATTGTGATTGTATGATTGTGATTGTATGATTGTAATTGTATGATCATGATTGTATGATTGTTATTGTATGATTTTGATGGTTTGATTGTGATTGTATGATTGCGATATTATGATTGTGATTGTATGATTGTGATTGTATGATAGCGATTGTATGATTGTGATTGTATGATTATGATTGTATGAATGTGATTGTATGATTATGATTGTATGGTTGTGATTGTATGATTGTGATGGTATGATTGTGATTGTATGATTGTGATTGTATGATTGTGATTGTATGATTGTGATAGTATGATTGTGATTGTATGATTGTGATTGCGTGATTGTGATTGTATGATTGCGATTGTATGATTGTGATTGTATGATTGTGATTGTATGATTGTGATATTATGATTGTAATAGTATGATTGCGAATGTATGATTGTGATTGTATGTCTGTGATTGTATGATTGTGATTGTATGATTGTGATTGTATGATTGTGATTGTATGATTGTGATTGTATGATTGTGATTGTATGATTCTGATAGTATGATTGTGATTGTATGATTGTGATTGTATGATTGTGATTGTATGATTGTATTTGGGAGATTGTAATTGTATGATTGCGATTGTATGATTGAGATTGTATGATTGTGATTGTATGATTGTGATTGTATGATTGTGATAGTATGATTGTGATTGTATGATTGTGATTGTATGATTGTGATTGTATGATTGTGATTGTATGATTGTGATTGTATGATTGTGATGGTATGATTGCGATTGTATGATTGTGATTGTATGATAGCGATTGTATGATTGTGATTGTATGATTATGATTGTATCATTGTGATTGTATGATTGTGATTGTATGATTATGATTGTATGGTTGTGATTGTATGATTGTGATTGTATGATTGTGATTGTATGATTAGGATTATGTGATTGTGATAGTATGATTGTGATTGTATGATTGTGATTGTATGATTGTGATTGTATGATTGTGATTGTATGATTGTGATCGTATGATTGCATTTGGGAGATTGTATTTTGGAGATTGTAATTGTATCATTGCGATTGTATGATTGTGATTGTATGATTGTGATTGTGCGATTGTGATTGTACGATTGTGATTGTACGATTGTGATTGTATGATTGTGATTGTATGATTATGATTGTATGATTGTGATAGTATGATTGTGATTGTAAGATTGTGGTTGTATGATTGTGATTGTGCGATTGTGATTGTACGATTGTGATTATACGATTGTGATTGTATGATTATGATTGTATGATTGTGATAGTATGATTGTGATTGTAAGATTGTGGTTGTATGACTGTGATTGTTTGATTGTGATTGTATGATTGTGATTGTATGATTAGGACTGTATGATTGTGATAGTATGATTGTGATTGTATGATTGTGATTGTATGATTGTGATTGTATGATTGTGATTGTATGATTGTGATTGCGTGATTGTGATTGTATGATTGCGATTGTATGATTGTGATTGTATGATTGTGATTGTATGATTGTGATTGTATGATTATGATTGTATGGTTGTGATTGTATGATTGGGATTCTATGATTATGATTGTATCATTGTGATTGTATGATTGTGATTGTATGATTATGATTGTATGGTTGTGACTGTATGATTGTGATGGTATGATTGCGATTGTATGATTGCGATCGTATGATTGTGATTGTATGATTGTGATTGTATGATTGTGATTGTATGATTATGATTGTATGGTTGTGATTGTATGATTGTGATTCTATGATTATGATTGTATCATTGTGATTGTATGATTGTGATTGTATGATTATGATTGTATGGTTGTGACTGTATGATTGTGATGGTATGATTGCGATTGTATGATTGCGATTGTATGATTGTGATTGTATGATTATGATTGTATGGTTGTGACTGTATGATTGTGATGGTATGATTGCGATTGTATGATTGTGATTGTATGATTGCGATTGTATAATTGCGATCGTATGATTGTGATTGTATGATTATGATTGTATGATTGTGATTGTATGATTGTGATAGTATGATTGTGATTGTAAGATTGTGGTTGTATGACTGTGATTGTATGATTGTGATTGTATGATTGTGATAGTATGATTGTGATTGTATGATTGTGATTGCGTGATTGTGATTGTATGATTGCGATTGTATGATTGTGATTGTATGATTGTGATTGTATGATTGCGATTGTATGATTGTGATTGTATGATTGTGATTGTATGATTGTGATTGTATGATTATGATTGTATGGTTGTGATTGTATGATTGTGATTCTATGATTATGATTGTATCATTGTGATTGTATGATTGTGATTGTATGATTATGATTGTATGGTTGTGACTGTATGATTGTGATGGTATGATTGCGATTGTATGATTGCGATCGTATGATTGTGATTGTATGATTATGATTGTATGATTGTGATAGTATGATTGTGATGGTAAGATTGTGATTGCATGACTGTGATTGTATGATTGTGATTGTATGATTGTGATTGTATGATTGTGATTGTATGATTGTGATTGTATGATTAGGATTGTATGATTGTGATTGTATGATTGTGATTGTATGATTGTGATTGTATGATTGTGATTGTATGATTGTATTTGGGAGATTGTATTTTGGAGATTGTAATTGTATGATTGCGATTGTATGATTGTGATTGTATGATTGTGATTGTATGATTGTGATCGTATGATTGTGATCGTATGATTGTGATTGTATGATTGTTATTGCATGGTTGTGATTGTATGATTGTGATTGTATGATTGTAATTGTATGATTATGATTGTATGATTGTGATTGTATGATTGCGATATTATGATTGTGATTGTATGATTGTGATTGTATGATTGTGGTTGTATGATTGTGATTGTATGATTGTATTTGGGAGATTGTGATTGTATGATTGCGATTGTATGACTGTGATTGCGTGATTGTGATTGTATGATTGCGATTGTATGATTGTGATTGTATGGTTGTGATTGTATGATTGTGATGGTATGATTGTGATTGTATGATTGCGATAGTATGATTGTGAGTGTATGATTGTGATTGTATGATTGTGACTGTATGATTGTGATTGTATGATTGTGATTGCATGATTGTGATTGTATGATTGAAATTGCATGATTTTGTATGTATGATTGTGATTGTATGATTGTGATTGTATGATTGTGATTGTATGATCGTGATTGTATGATTGTGATAGTATGATTGTGATTGTATGATTGTGATTGTATGATTGTGATTCTATGACTGTGATTGTATGATTGTGATTGTATGATTGTGATTGTATGATTGTGATTGTATGATTGCTATTGTATGATTGTGATTGCATGATTGTGATAGTATGATTGTAATTGTATGATTATGATTGTATGATTGTTATTGTATGATTTTGATGGTTTGATTGTGATTGTATGATTGCGATATTATGATTGTGATTGTATGATTGTGATTGTATGATAGCGATTGTATGATTGTGATTGTATGATTATGATTGTATGAATGTGATTGTATGATTATGATTGTATGGTTGTGATTGTATGATTGTGATGGTATGATTGTGATTGTATGATTGTGATTGTATGATTGTGATTGTATGATTGTGATAGTAAGATTGTGATTGTATGATTGTGATTGCGTGATTGTGATTGTATGATTGCGATTGTATGATTGTGATAGTATGATTGTGATTGTATGATTGTGATATTATGATTGTAATAGTATGATTGCGAATGTATGATTGTGATTGTATGTCTGTGATTGTATGATTGTGATTGTATGATTGTGATTGTATGATTGTGATTGTATGATTGTGATTGTATGATTCTGATAGTATGATTGTGATTGTATGATTGTGATTGTATGATTGTGATTGTATGATTGTATTTGGGAGATTGTAATTGTATGATTGCGATTGTATGATTGAGATTGTATGATTGTGATTGTATGATTGTGATTGTATGATTGTGATAGTATGATTGTGATTGTATGATTGTGATTGTATGATTGTGATTGTATGATTGTGATTGTATGATTGTGATTGTATGATGGTATTTGGGAGATTGTATTTTGGAGATTGTAATTGTATGATTGTGATTGTATGATTGTGATTGTATGATTAGGATTGTGTGATTGTGATAGTATGATTGTGATTGTATGATTGTGATTGTATGATTGTGATTGTATGATTGTGATTGTATGATTGTGATTGTATGATTGTATTTGGGAGATTGTATTTTGGAGATTGTAATTGTATGATTGCGATTGTATGATTGTGATTGTATGATTGTGATTGTATGATTGTGATCGTATGATTGTGATCGTATGATTGTGATTGTATGATTGTTATTGCATGGTTGTGATTGTATGATTGTGATTGTATGATTGTAATTGTATGATTATGATTGTATGATTGTGATTGTATGATTGCGATATTATGATTGTGATTGTATGATTGTGATTGTATGATTGTGGTTGTATGATTGTGATTGTATGATTGTATATGGGAGATTGTGATTGTATGATTGCGATTGTATGACTGTGATTGCGTGATTGTGATTGTATGATTGTGATTGTATGATTGTGATTGTATGGTTGTGATTGTATGATTGTGATGGTATGATTGTGATTGTATGATTGCGATAGTATGATTGTGAGTGTATGATTGTGATTGTATGATTGTGACTGTATGATTGTGATTGTATGATTGTGATTGTATGATTGAAATTGCATGATTTTGTATGTATGATTGTGATTGTATGATTGTGATTGTATCACTGTGATTGTATGATTGTGATGGTATGATTGCGATTGTATGATTGTGATTGTGTGATTGCGATTGTATGATTGTGATTGTATGATTGCATTTGGGAGATTGTATTTTGGAGATTGTAATTGTATGATTGCGATTGTGTGATGGTGATTGTATGATTGTGATTGTATGATTGTGATTGTATGATCGTGATTGTATGATTGTGATAGTATGATTGTGATTGTATGATTGTGATTGTATGATTGTGATTCTATGACTGTGATTGTATGATTGTGATTGTATGATTGTGATTGTATGATTGTGATTGTATGATTGTGATTGTATGATTGTGATTGTATGATTGTAATTGTATGATTATGATTGTATGATTGTTATTGTATGATTTTGATGGTTTGAGAGTGATTGTATGATTGCGATATTATGATTGTGATTGTATGATTGTGATTGTATGATAGCGATTGTATGATTGTGATTGTATGATTATGATTGTATGAATGTGATTGTATGATTATGATTGTATGGTTGTGATTGTATGATTGTGATGGTATGATTGTGATTGTATGATTGTGATTGTATGATTGTGATTGTATGATTGCGATAGTAAGATTGTGATTGTATGATTGTGATTGCGTGATTGTGATTGTATGATTGCGATTGTATGATTGTGATAGTATGATTGTGATTGTATGATTGTGATATTATGATTGTAATAGTATGATTGCGAATGTATGATTGTGATTGTATGTCTGTGATTGTATGATTGTGATTGTATGATTGTGATTGTATGATTGTGATTGTATGATTCTGATAGTATGATTGTGATTGTATGATTGTGATTGTATGATTGTGATTGTATGATTGTATTTGGGAGATTGTAATTGTATGATTGCGATTGTATGATTGAGATTGTATGATTGTGATTGTATGATTGTGATTGTATGATTGTGATAGTATGATTGTGATTGTATGATTGTGATTGTATGATTGTGATTGTATGATTGTGATTGTATGATTGTGATTGTATGATTGTGATTGTATGATTGTATTTGGGAGATTGTATTTTGGAGATTGTAATTGTATGATTGTGATTGTATGATTGTGATTGTATGATTAGGATTGTGTGATTGTGATAGTATGATTGTGATTGTATGATTGTGATTGTATGATTGTGATTGTATGATTGTGATTGTATGATTGTGATTGTATGATTGTGATTGTATGATTGTGATTGTATGATTGTGATTGTATGATTGTATTTGGGAGATTGTATTTTGGAGATTGTAATTGTATGATTGCGATTGTATGATTGTGATTGTATGATTATGATTGTATGATTGTGATAGTATGATTGTGATTGTAAGATTGTGATTGCATGACTGTGATTGTATGATTGTGATTGTATGATTGTGATTGTATGATTAGGATTGTATGATTGTGATAGTATGACTGTGATTGTATGATTGTGATTGTATGATTGTGATTGTATGATTGTGATTGTATGATTGTATTTGGGAGATTGTATTTTGGAGATTGTAATTGTATGATTGCGATTGTATGATTGTGATTGTATGATTGTGATTGTATGATTGTGATCGTATGATTGTGATTGCAAGATTGTGATTGCATGACTGTGATTGTATGATTGTAATTGTATGATTGTGATAGTATGATTGTGATTGTATGATTGTGATTGTATGATTGTGATTGTATGATTGTGATTGTATGATTGTGATTGTATGATTGTGATATCATGATTGTGATAGTATGATTGCGAATGTATGATTGTGATTGTATGTCTGTGATTGTATGATTGTGATTGTATGATTGCGATAGCATGATTGTGATTGTATGATTGTGATTGTATGATTGTATTTGGGAGATTGTATTTTGGAGATTGTAATTGTATGATTGCGATTGTATGATTGTGATTGTATGATTGTGATTGTATGATTGTGATCGTATGATTGTGATCATATGATTGCGATAGTATGATTGTGAGTGTATGATTGTGATTGTATGATTGTGACTGTATGATTGTGATTGTATGATTGTGACTGCATGATTGTGATTGTATGATTGAGATTGCATGATTTTGTATGTATGATTGTGATGGTATGATTGCGATTGTATGATTGTGATTGTGTGATTGCGATTGTATGATTGTGATTGTATGATTGTGATTGTATGATTATGATTGTATGATTGTGATAGTATGATTGTGATGGTAAGATTGTGATTGCATGACTGTGATTGTATGATTGTGATTGTATGATTGTGATTGTATGATTAGGATTGTATGATTGTGATAGTATGATTGTGATTGTATGATTGTGATTGTATGATTGTGATTGTATGATTGTATTTGGGAGATTGTATTTTGGAGATTGTAATTGTATGATTGCGATTGTATGATTGTGATTGTATGATTGTGATTGTATGATTGTGATCGTATGATTGTGATAGTATGATTGTGATTGTAAGATTGTGGTTGTATGACTGTGATTGTATGATTGTGATTGTATGATTGTGATAGTATGATTGTGATTGTATGATTGTGATTGCGTGATTGTGATTGTATGATTGCGATTGTATGATTGTGATTGTATGATTGTGATTGTATGATTGTGATATTATGATTGTGATAGTATGATTGCGAATGTATGATTGTGATTGTATGTCTGTGATTGTATGATTGTGATTGTATGATTGTGATTGTATGATTGTGATTGTATGATTGTGATTGTATGATTCTGATAGTATGATTGTGATTGTATGATTGTGATTGTATGATTGTGATTGTATGATTGCGATTGTATGATTGTGATTGTATGATTGTGATTGTATGATTGTGATTGTATGATTATGATTGTATGGTTGTGATTGTATGATTGTGATTCTATGATTATGATTGTATCATTCTGATTGTATGATTGTGATTGTATGATTATGATTGTATGGTTGTGACTCTATGATTGTGATGGTATGATTGCGATTGTATGATTGCGATCGCAGGATTGTGATTGTATGATTATGATTGTATGATTGTGATAGTATGATTGTGATGGTAAGATTGTGATTGCATGACTGTGATTGTATGATTGTGATTGTATGATTGTGATTGTATGATTAGGATTGTATGATTGTGATAGTATGATTGTGATTGTATGATTGTGATTGTATGATTGTGATTGTATGATTGTGATTGTATGATTGTATTTGGGAGTTGTATTTTGGAGATTGTAATTGTATGATTGCGATTGTATGATTGTGATTGTATGATTGTGATTGTATGATTGTGATCGTATGATTGTGATCGTATGATTGTGATTGTATGATTGTGATTGCATGGTTGTGATTGTATGATTGTGATTGTATGATTGTAATTGTATGATTATGATTGTATGATTGTGATTGTATGATTGTGATGGTTTGATTGTGATTGAATGATTGCGATATTATGATTGTGATTGTATGATTGTGATTGTATGATTGTGGTTGTATGATTGTGATTGTATGATTGTATTTGGGAGATTGTGATTGTATGATTGCGATTGTATGACTGTGATGGCGTGATTGTGATTGTATGATTGCGATTGTATGATTGTGATTGTATGGTTGTGATTGTATGATTGTGATGGTATGATTGTGATTGTATGATTGCGATAGTATGATTGTGAGTGTATGATTGTGATTGTATGATTGTGACGGTATGATTGTGATTGTATGATTGTGATTGCATGATTGTGATTGTATGATTGAGATTGCATGATTTTGTATGTATGATTGTGATTGTATGATTGTGATTGTATGACTGTGATTGTATGATTGTGATGGTATGATTGCGATTGTATGATTGTGATTGTGTGATTGCGATTGTATGATTGTGATTGTATGATTGCATTTGGGAGATTGTATTTTGGAGATTGTAATTGTATGATTGCGATTGTGTGATGGTGATTGTATGATTGTGATTGTATGATTGTGATTGTATGATCGTGATTGTATGATTGTGACAGTATGATTGTGATTGTATGATTGTGATTGTATGATTGTGATTGTATGACTGTGATTGCATGATTGTGATTGTATGATTGAGATTGCATGATTTTGTATGTATGATTGTGATTGTATGATTGTGATTGTATGATTGTGATTGTATGATTGTGATTGTATGATTGTGATAGTATGATTGTGATTGTATGATTGTGATTGTATGACTGTGATTGTATGATTGTGACTGTATGATTGTGATTGTATGATTGTGATAGTATGATTGTGATTGTATGAGTAGGATTGTATGATTGTGATTGTATGATTGTGATTGTATGATTGTGATTGTATGATTGTGATTGTATGACTGTGATTGTATGATTGTGATTGTATGATTGTGATTGTATGATTAGGATTGTATGATTGTGATAGTATGATTGTGATTGTATGATTGTGATTGTATGATTGTGATTGTATGATTGTGATTGTATGATTGTGATTGTATGATTGCATTTGGGAGATTGTATTTTGGAGATTGTAATTGTATGATTGCGATTGTATGATTGTGATTGTATGATTGTGATTGTATGATTGTGATTGTATGATTGTGATTGTATGATTGTGATTGTATGATTGTGATTGTATGATTGTGATTGTATGATTGTAATTGTATGATCATGATTGTATGATTGTTATTGTATGATTTTGATGGTTTGATTGTGATTGTATGATTGCGATATTATGATTGTGATTGTATGATTGTGATTGTATGATAGCGATTGTATGATTGTGATTGTATGATTATGATTGTATGAATGTGATTGTATGATTATGATTGTATGGTTGTGATTGTATGATTGTGATGGTATGATTGTGATTGTATGATTGTGATTGTATGATTGTGATTGTATGATTGTGATAGTATGATTGTGATTGTATGATTGTGATTGCGTGATTGTGATTGTATGATTGCGATTGTATGATTGTGATTGTATGATTGTGATTGTATGATTGTGATATTATGATTGTAATAGTATGATTGCGAATGTATGATTGTGATTGTATGTCTGTAATTGTATGATTGTGATTGTATGATTGTGATTGTATGATTGTGATTGTATGATTCTGATAGTATGATTGTGATTGTATGATTGTGATTGTATGATTGTATTTGGGAGATTGTAATTGTATGATTGCGATTGTATGATTGAGATTGTATGATTGTGATTGTATGATTGTGATTGTATGATTGTGATAGTATGATTGTGATTGTATGATTGTGATTGTATGATTGTGATTGTATGATTGTGATTATATGATTGTGATTGTATGATTGTGATGGTATGATTGCGATTGTATGATTGTGATTGTATGATTGCGATTGTATGATTGTGATTGTATGATTATGATTGTATCATTGTGATTGTATGATTGTGATTGTATGATTATGATTGTATGGTTGTGTTTGTATGATTGTGATTGTATGATTGTGATTGTATGATTAGGATTGTGTGATTGTGATAGTATGATTGTGATTGTATGATTGTGATTGTATGATTGTGATTGTATGATTGTGATTGTATGATTGTGATTGTATGATTGTGATTGTATGATTGCATTTGGGAGATTGTATTTTGGAGATTGTAATTGTATCATTGCGATTGTATGATTGTGATTGTATGATTGTGATTGTGCGATTGTGATTGTACGATTGTGATTGTACGATTGTGATTGTATGATTGTGATTGTATGATTATGATTGTATGATTGTGATAGTATGATTGTGATTGTAAGATTGTGGTTGTATGATTGTGATTGTGCGATTGTGATTGTACGATTGAGATTGTATGATTGTGATTGTATGATTGTGATTGTATGATTGTGATAGTATGATTGTGATTGTATGATTGTGATTGTATGATTGTGATTGTATGATTGTGATTGTATGATTGTGATTGTATGATTGTGATTGTATGATTGTGATTGTATGATTGTGATTGTATGATTGTATTTGGGAGATTGTAATTGTATGATTGCGATTGTATGATTGAGATTGTATGATTGTGATTGTATGATTGTGATTGTATGATTGTGATAGTATGATTGTGATTGTATGATTGTGATTGTATGATTGTGATTGTATGATTGTGATTGTATGATTGTGATTGTATGATTGTGATTGTATGATTGTGATTTTATGATTGTATTTGGGAGATTGTATTTTGGAGATTGTAATTGTATGATTGCGATTGTATGATTGTGATTGTATGATTGTGATTGTATGATTGTGATTGTATGATTGTGATCGTATGATTGTGATCATATGATTGTGATTGTATGATTGTGATTGTATGATTGTGATTGTATGATTGTGATATTATGATTGTGATTGTAAGATTGTGGTTGTATGATTGTGATTGTGCGATTGTGATTGTACGATTGTGATTGTACGATTGTGATTGTATGATTGTGATTGTATGATTATGATTGTATGATTGTGATAGTATGATTGTGATTGTAAGATTGTGGTTGTATGACTGTGATTGTATGATTGTGATTGTATGATTGTGATTGTATGATTAGGACTGTATGATTGTGATAGTATGATTGTGATTGTAAGATTGTGGTTGTATGACTGTGATTGTATGATTGTGATCGTATGATTGTGATTGTATGATTGTTATTGCATGGTTGTGATTGTATGATTGTGATTGTATGATTGTAATTGTATGATTATGATTGTATGATTGTGATTGTATGATTGCGATATTATGATTGTGATTGTATGATTGTGATTGTATGATTGTGGTTGTATGATTGTGATTGTATGATTGTATTTGGGAGATTGTGATTGTATGATTGCGATTGTATGACTGTGATTGCGTGATTGTGATTGTATGATTGCGATTGTATGATTGTGATTGTATGGTTGTGATTGTATAATTGTGATGGTATGATTGTGATTGTATGATTGCGATAGTATGATTGTGAGTGTATGATTGTGATTGTATGATTGTGACTGTATGATTGTGATTGTATGATTGTGATTGCATGATTGTGATTGTATGATTGAAATTGCGTGATTTTGTATGTATGATTGTGATTGTATGATTGTGATTGTATGACTGTGATTGTATGATTGTGATGGTATGATTGCGATTGTATGATTGTGATTGTGTGATTGCGATTGTATGATTGTGATTGTATGATTGCATTTGGGAGATTGTATTTTGGAGATTGTAATTGTATGATTGCGATTGTGTGATGGTGATTGTATGATTGTGATTGTATGATTGTGATTGTATGATCGTGATTGTATGATTGTGATAGTATGATTGTGATTGTATGATTGTGATTGTATGATTGTGATTCTATGACTGTGATTGTATGATTGTGATTGTATGATTGTGATTGTATGATTGTGATTGTATGATTGTGATTGTATGATTGTGATTGTATGATTGTAATTGTATGATTATGATTGTATGATTGTTATTGTATGATTTTGATGGTTTGATTGTGATTGTATGATTGCGATATTATGATTGTGATTGTATGATTGTGATTGTATGATAGCGATTGTATGATTGTGATTGTATGATTTTGATTGTATGAATGTGATTGTATGATTATGATTGTATGGTTGTGATTGTATGATTGTGATGGTATGATTGTGATTGTATGATTGTGATTGTATGATTGTGATTGTATGATTGTGATAGTAAGATTGTGATTGTATGATTGTGATTGCGTGATTGTGATTGTATGATTGCGATTGTATGATTGTGATAGTATGATTGTGATTGTATAATTGTGATATTATGATTGTAATAGTATGATTGCGAATGTATGATTGTGATTGTATGTCTGTGATTGTATGATTGTGATTGTATGATTGTGATTGTATGATTGTGATTGTATGATTCTGATAGTATGATTGTGATTGTATGATTGTGATTGTATGATTGTGATTGTATGATTGTATTTGGGAGATTGTAATTCTATGATTGCGATTGTATGATTGAGATTGTATGATTGTGATTGTATGATTGTGATTGTATGATTGTGATAGTATGATTGTGATTGTATGATTGTGATTGTATGATTGTGATTGTATGATTGTGATTGTATGATTGTGATTGTATGATTGTGATTGTATGATTGTGATTGTATGATTGTATTTGGGAGATTGTATTTTGGAGATTGTAATTGTATGATTGTGATTGTATGATTGTGATTGTATGATTAGGATTGTGTGATTGTGATAGTATGATTGTGATTGTATGATTGTGATTGTATGATTGTGATTGTATGATTGTGATTGTATGATTGTGATTGTATGATTGTGATTGTATGATTGTGATTGTATGATTGTGATTGTATGATTGTATTTGGGAGATTGTATTTTGGAGATTGTAATTGTATGATTGCGATTGTATGATTGTGATTGTATGATTATGATGGTATGATTGTGATAGTATGATTGTGATTGTAAGATTGTGATTGCATGACTGTGATTGTATGATTGTGATTGTATGATTGTGATTGTATGATTGTGATTGTATGATTAGGATTGTATGATTGTGATAGTATGACTGTGATTGTATGATTGTGATTGTATGATTGTGATTGTATGATTGTGATTGTATGATTGTATTTGGGAGATTGTATTTTGGAGATTGTAATTGTATGATTGCGATTGTATGATTGTGATTGTATGATTGTGATTGTATGATTGTGATCGTATGATTGTGATTGCAAGATTGTGATTGCATGACTGTGATTGTATGATTGTAATTGTATGATTGTGATAGTATGATTGTGATTGTATGATTGTGATTGTATGATTGTGATTGTATGATTGTGATTGTATGATTGTGATTGTATGATTGTGATTGTATGATTGTGATTGTATGATTGTGATATCATGATTGTGATAGTATGATTGCGAATGTATGATTGTGATTGTATGTCTGTGATTGTATGATTGTGATTGTATGATTGCGATAGCATGATTGTGATTGTATGATTGTGATTGTATGATTGTATTTTTGAGATTGTATTTTGGAGATTGTAATTGTATGATTGCGATTGTCTGATTGTGATTGTATGATTGTGATTGTATGATTGTGATCGTATGATTGTGATCATATGATTGCGATAGTATGATTGTGAGTGTATGATTGTGATTGTATGATTGTGACTGTATGATTGTGATTGTATGATTGTGACTGCATGATTGTGATTGTATGATTGAGATTGCATGATTTTGTATGTATGATTGTGATTGTATGATTGTGATTGTATGACTGTGATTGTATGATTGTGATAGTATGATTGCGAATGTATGATTGTGATTGTATGTCTGTGATTGTATGATTGTGATTGTATGATTGTGATTGTATGATTGTGATTGTATGATTATGATTGTATGGTTGTGATTGTATAATTGTGATTCTATGATTATGATTGTATCATTCTGATTGTATGATTGTGATTGTATGATTATGATTGTATGGTTGTGACTGTATGATTGTGATGGTATGATTGCGATTGTATGATTGCGATCGCAGGATTGTGATTGTATGATTATGATTGTATGATTGTGATAGTATGATTGTGATGCTAAGATTGTGATTGCATGACTGTGATTGTATGATTGTGATTGTATGATTGTGATTGTATGATTAGGATTGTATGATTGTGATAGTATGATTGTGATTGTATGATTGTGATTGTATGATTGTGATTGTATGATTGTATTTGGGAGATTGTATTTTGGAGATTGTAATTGTATGATTGCGATTGTATGATTGTGATTGTATGATTGTGATTGTATGATTGTGATCGTATGATTGCGATCGTATGATTGTGATTGTATGATTGCGATATTATGATTGTGATTGTATGATTGTGATTGTATGATTGTGGTTGTATGATTGTGATTGTATGATTGTGGTTGTATGATTGTGATTGTATGATTGTATTTGGGAGATTGTGATTGTATGATTGCGATTGTATGACTGTGATTGCGTGATTGTGATTGTATGATTGCGATTGTATGATTGTGATTGTATGATTGTGATTGTATGGTTGTGATTGTATGATTGTGATTGTATGATTGTAATTGTATGATCATGATTGTATGATTGTTATTGTATGATTTTGATGGTTTGATTGTGATTGTATGATTGCGATATTATGATTGTGATTGTATGATTGTGATTGTATGATAGCGATTGTATGATTGTGATTGTATGATTATGATTGTATGAATGTGATTGTATGATTATGATTGTATGGTTGTGATTGTATGATTGTGATGGTATGATTGTGATTGTATGATTGTGATTGTATGATTGTGATTGTATGATTGTGATAGTATGATTGTGATTGTATGATTGTGATTGCGTGATTGTGATTGTATGATTGCGATTGTATGACTGTGATTGTATGATTGTGATTGTATGATTGTGATATTATGATTGTAATAGTATGATTGCGAATGTATGATTGTGATTGTATGTCTGTGATTGTATGATTGTGATTGCATGATTGTGATTGTATGATTGTGATTGTATGATTCTGATAGTATGATTGTGATTGTATGATTGTGATTGTATGATTGTGATTGTATGATTGTATTTGGGAGATTGTAATTGTATGATTGCGATTGTATGATTGAGATTGTATGATTGTGATTGTATGATTGTAATTGTATGATTGTGATAGTATGATTGTGATTGTATGATTGTGATTGTATGATTGTGATTGTATGATTGTGATTGTATGATTGTGATTGTATGATTGTGATGGTATGATTGCGATTGTATGATTGTGATTGTATGATTGCGATTGTATGATTGTGATTGTATGATTATGATTGTATCATTGTGATTGTATGATTGTGATTGTATGATTATGATTGTATGGTTGTGATTGTATGATTGTGATTGTATGATTGTGATTGTATGATTAGGATTGTGTGATTGTGATAGTATGATTGTGATTGTATGATTGTGATTGTATGATTGTGATTGTATGATTGTGATTGTATGATTGTGATTGTATGATTGTGATTGTATGATTGTATTTGGGAGATTGTATTTTGGAGATTGTAATTGTATGATTGCGATTGTATGATTGTGATTGTATGATTGTGATAGTATGATTGTGATTGTAAGATTGTGATTGCATGACTGTGATTGTATGATTGTGATTGTATGATTGTGATTGTATGATTAGGATTGTATGATTGTGATAGTATGATTGTGATTGTATGATTGTGATTGTATGATTGTGATTGTATGATTGTGATTGTATGATTGTGATTGTATGATTGTGATTGTATGATTGCATTTGGGAGATTGTATTTTGGAGATTGTAATTGTATCATTGCGATTGTATGATTGTGATTGTATGATTGTGATTGTGCGATTGTGATTGTACGATTGTGATTGTACGATTGTGATTGTATGATTGTGATTGTATGATTATGATTGTATGATTGTGATAGTATGATTGTGATTGTAAGATTGTGGTTGTATGATTGTGATTGTGCGATTGTGATTGTACGATTGTGATTGTACGATTGTGATTGTATGATTGTGATTGTATGATTATGATTGTATGATTGTGATAGTATGATTGTGATTGTAAGATTGTGGTTGTATGACTGTGATTGTATGATTGTGATTGTATGATTGTGATTGTATGATTAGGACTGTATGATTGTGATAGTATGATTGTGATTGTATGATTGTGATTGTATGATTGTGATTGTATGATTGTGATTGTATGATTGTGATTGTATGATTGTGATTTTATGATTGCATTTGGGAGATTGTATTTTGGAGATTGTAATTGTATGATTGCGATTGTATGATTGTGATTGTATGATTGCGATTGTATAATTGCGATCGTATGATTGTGATTGTATGATTATGATTGTATGATTGTGATTGTATGATTGTGATTGTAAGATTGTGGTTGTATGACTGTGATTGTATGATTGTGATTGTATGATTGTGATAGTATGATTGTGATTGTATGATTGTGATTGCGTGATTGTGATTGTATGATTGCGATTGTATGATTGTGATTGTATGATTGTGATTGTATGATTGCGATTGTATGATTGTGATTGTATGATTGTGATTGTATGATTGTGATTGTATGATTATGATTGTATGGTTGTGATTGTATGATTGTGATTCTATGATTATGATTGTATCATTGTGATTGTATGATTGTGATTGTATGATTATGATTGTATGGTTGTGACTGTATGATTGTGATGGTATGATTGCGATTGTATGATTGCGATCGTATGATTGTGATTGTATGATTATGATTGTATGATTGTGATAGTATGATTGTGATGGTAAGATTGTGATTGCATGACTGTGATTGTATGATTGTGATTGTATGACTGTGATTGTATGATTGTGATTGTATGATTGTGATTGTATGATTAGGACTGTATGATTGTGATAGTATGATTGTGATTGTATGATTGTGATTGTATGATTGTGATTGTATGATTGTGATTGTATGATTGTGATTGTATGATTGTGATTTTATGATTGCATTTGGGAGATTGTATTTTGGAGATTGTAATTGTATGATTGCGATTGTATGATTGTGATTGTATGATTGCGATTGTATAATTGCGATCGTATGATTGTGATTGTATGATTATGATTGTATGATTGTGATTGTATGATTGTGATAGTATGATTGTGATTGTAAGATTGTGGTTGTATGACTGTGATTGTATGATTGTGATTGTATGATTGTGATAGTATGATTGTGATTGTATGATTGTGATTGCGTGATTGTGATTGTATGATTGCGATTGTATGATTGTGATTGTATGATTGTGATTGTATGATTGCGATTGTATGATTGTGATTGTATGATTGTGATTGTATGATTGTGATTGTATGATTATGATTGTATGGCTGTGATTGTATGATTGTGATTCTATGATTATGATTGTATCATTGTGATTGTATGATTGTGATTGTATGATTATGATTGTATGGTTGTGACTGTGTGATGGTGATTGTATGATTGTGATTGTATGATTGTGATTGTATGATCGTGATTGTATGATTGTGATAGTATGATTGTGATTGTATGATTGTGATTGTATGATTGTGATTCTATGACTGTGATTGTATGATTGTGATTGTATGATTGTGATTGTATGATTGTGATTGTATGATTGTGATTGTATGATTGTGATTGTATGATTGTAATTGTATGATTATGATTGTATGATTGTTATTGTATGATTGTGATTGTATGATTGTGATTGTATGATTGTGATTGTATGATTGTGATTGTATGATTGTATTTGGGAGATTGTATTTTGGAGATTGTAATTGTATGATTGTGATTGTATGATTGTGATTGTATGATTAGGATTGTGTGATTGTGATAGTATGATTGTGATTGAATGATTGTGATTGTATGATTGTGATTGTATGATTGTGATTGTATGATTGCGATTGTATGATTGTGATTGTATGATTGTGATTGTATGATTGTGATTGTATGATTGTGATTGTATGATTGTATTTGGGAGATTGTATTTTGGAGATTGTAATTGTATGATTGCGATTGTATGATTGTGATTGTATGATTATGATTGTATGATTGTGATAGTATGATTGTGATTGTAAGATTGTGATTGCATGACTGTGATTGTATGATTGTGATTGTATGATTGTGATTGTATGATTAGGATTGTATGATTGTGATAGTATGACTGTGATTGTATGATTGTGATTGTATGATTGTGATTGTATGATTGTGATTGTATGATTGTATTTGGGAGATTGTATTTTGGAGATTGTAATTGTATGATTGCGATTGTATGATTGTGATTGTATGATTGTGATTGTATGATTGTGATCGTATGATTGTGATTGCAAGATTGTGATTGCACGACTGTGATTGTATGATTGTAATTGTATGATTGTGATAGTATGATTGTGATTGTATGATTGTGATTGTATGATTGTGATTGTATGATTGTGATTGTATGATTGTGATTGTATGATTGTGATATCATGATTGTGATAGTATGATTGCGAATGTATGATTGTGATTGTATGTCTGTGATTGTATGATTGTGATTGTATGATTGCGATAGCATGATTGTGATTGTATGATTGTGATTGTATGATTGTATTTGGGAGATTGTATTTTGGAGATTGTAATTGTATGATTGCGATTGTATGATTGTGATTGTATGATTGTGATTGTATGATTGTGATCGTATGATTGTGATCATATGATAACGATAGTATGATTGTGAGTGTATGATTGTGATTGTATGATTGTGACTGTATGATTGTGATTGTATGATTGTGACTGCATGATTGTGATTGTATGATTGAGATTGCATGATATTGTATGTATGATTGTGATTGTATGATTGTGATTGTATGACTGTGATTGTATGATTGTGATAGTATGATTGCGAATGTATGATTGTGATTGTATGTCTGTGATTGTATGATTGTGATTGTATGATTGTGATTGTATGATTGTGATTGTATGATTGTGATTGTATGATTCTGATAGTATGATTGTGATTGTATGATTGTGATTGTATGATTGTGATTGTATGATTGCGATTGTATGATTGTGATTGTATGATTGTGATTGTATGATTGTGATTGTATGATTATGATTGTATGGTTGTGATTGTATGATTGTGATTCTATGATTATGATTGTATCATTCTGATTGTATGATTGTGATTGTATGATTATGATTGTATGGTTGTGACTGTATGATTGTGATGGTATGATTGCGATTGTATGATTGCGATCGCAGGATTGTGATTGTATGATTATGATTGTATGATTGTGATAGTATGATTGTGATGGTAAGATTGTGATTGCATGACTGTGATTGTATGATTGTGATTGTATGATTGTGATTGTATGATTAGGATTGTATGATTGTGATAGTATGATTGTGATTGTATGATTGTGATTGTATGATTGTGATTGTATGATTGTATTTGGGAGATTGTATTTTGGAGATTGTAATTGTATGATTGCGATTGTATGATTGTGATTGTATGATTGTGATTGTATGATTGTGATTGTATGATTGTGATCGTATGATTGTGATCGTATGATTGTGATTGTATGATTGTGATTGCATGGTTGTGATTGTATGATTGTGATTGTATGATTGTGATTGTATGATTGTAATTGTATGATTATGATTGTATGATTGTGATTGTATGATTGTGATAGTTTGATTGTGATTGTATGATTGCGATATTATGATTGTGATTGTATGATTGTGATTGTATGATTGTGGTTGTATGATTGTGATTGTATGATTGTATTTGGGAGATTGTGATTGTATGATTGCGATTGTATGACTGTGATTGCGTGATTGTGATTGTATGATTGCGATTGTATGATTGTGATTGTATGGTTGTGATTGTATGATTGCGATGGTATGATTGTGATTGTATGATTGCGATAGTATGATTGTGAGTGTATGATTGTGATTGTATGATTGTGACTGTATGATTGTGATTGTATGATTGTGATTGCATGATTGTGATTGTATGATTGAGATTGCATGATTTTGTATGTATGATTGTGATTGTATGATTGTGATTGTATGACTTTGATTGTATGATTGTGATGGTATGATTGCGATTGTATGATTGTGATTGTGTGATTGCGATTGTATGATTGCGATTGTATGATTGTGATTGTATGATTGTGATTGTATGATTGTGATTGTATGATTATGATTGTATGGTTGTGATTGTATGATTGTGATTCTATGATTATGATTGTATCATTGTGATTGTATGATTGTGATTGTATGATTATGATTGTATGGTTGTGACTGTATGATTGTGATGGTATGATTGCGATTGTATGATTGCGATCGTATGATTGTGATTGTATGATTATGATTGTATGATTGTGATAGTATGATTGTGATGGTAAGATTGTGATTGCATGACTGTGATTGTATGATTGTGATTGTATGATTGTGATTGTATGATTAGGATTGTATGATTGTGATAGTATGATTGTGATTGTATGATTGTGATTGTATGATTGTGATTGTATGATTGTATTTGGGAGATTGTATTTTGGAGATTGTAATTGTATGATTGCGATTGTATGATTGTGATTGTATGATTGTGATTGTATGATTGTGATCGTATGATTGTGATCGTATGATTGTGATTGTATGATTGTTATTGCATGGTTGTGATTGTATGATTGTGATTGTATGATTGTAATTGTATGATTATGATTGTATGATTGTGATTGTATGATTGCGATATTATGATTGTGATTGTATGATTGTGATTGTATGATTGTGGTTGTATGATTGTGATTGTATGATTGTATTTGGGAGATTGTGATTGTATGATTGCGATTGTATGACTGTGATTGCGTGATTGTGATTGTATGATTGCGATTGTATGATTGTGATTGTATGGTTGTGATTGTATGATTGTGATGGTATGATTGTGATTGTATGATTGCGATAGTATGATTGTGAGTGTATGATTGTGATTGTATGATTGTGATTGTATGATTGTGATTGTATGATTGTGATTGTATGATTGTGATTGTATGATTGTAATTGTATGATTATGATTGTATGATTGTTATTGTATGATTTTGATGGTTTGATTGTGATTGTATGATTGCGATATTATGATTGTGATTGTATGATTGTGATTGTATGATTGTGATTGTATGATTGTGATTGTATGATTGTGATTGTATGATTGTGATTGTATGATTGTATTTGGGAGATTGTATTTTGGAGATTGTAATTGTATGATTGTGATTGTATGATTGTGATCCTATGACTGTGATTGTATGATTGTGATTGTATGATTGTGATTGTATGATTATGATTGTATGAATGTGATTGTATGATTATGATTGTATGGTTGTGATTGTATGATTGTGATGGTATGATTGTGATGGTATGATTGCGATTGTATGATTGTGATTGTGTGATTGCGATTGTATGATTGTGATTGTATGATTGCATTTGGGAGATTGTATTTTGGAGATTGTAATTGTATGATTGCGATTGTGTGATGGTGATTGTATGATTGTGATTGTATGATTGTGGTTGTATGATCGTGATTGTATGATTGTGACAGTATGATTGTGATTGTATGATTGTGATTGTATGATTGTGATTGTATGACTGTGATTGCATGATTGTGATTGTATGATTGAGATTGCATGATTTTGTATGTATGATTGTGATTGTATGATTGTGATTGTATGATTGTGATTGTATGATTGTGATAGTATGATTGTGATTGTATGATTGTGATTGTATGACTGTGATTGTATGATTGTGACTGTATGATTGTGATTGTATGATTGTGATAGTATGATTGTGATTGTATGATTAGGATTGTATGACTGTGATTGTATGATTGTGATTGTATGATTGTGATTGTATGACTGTGATTGTATGATTGTGATTGTATGATTGTGATTGTATGATTAGGATTGTATGATTGTGATAGTATGATTGTGATTGTATGATTGTGATTGTATGATTGTGATTGTATGATTGTGATTGTATGATTGTGATTGTATGATTGTGATTGTATGATTGTGATTGTATGATTGCATTTGGGAGATTGTATTTTGGAGATTGTAATTGTATGATTGCGATTGTATGATTGTGATTGTATGATTGTGATTGTATGATTGTGATTGTATGATTGTGATTGTATGATTGTGATTGTATGATTGTGATTGTATGATTGTGATTGTATGATTGTAATTGTATGATCATGATTGTATGATTGTTATTGTATGATTTTGATGGTTTGATTGTGATTGTATGATTGCGATATTATGATTGTGATTGTATGATTGTGATTGTATGATAGCGATTGTATGATTGTGATTGTATGATTATGATTGTATGAATGTGATTGTATGATTATGATTGTATGGTTGTGATTGTATGATTGTGATGGTATGATTGTGATTGTATGATTGTGATTGTATGATTGTGATTGTATGATTGTGATAGTATGATTGTGATTGTATGATTGTGATTGCGTGATTGTGATTGTATGATTGCGATTGTATGATTGTGATTGTATGATTGTGATTGTATGATTGTGATATTATGATTGTAATAGTATGATTGCGAATGTATGATTGTGATTGTATGTCTGTGATTGTATGATTGTGATTGTATGATTGTGATTGTATGATTGTGATTGTATGATTCTGATAGTATGATTGTGATTGTATGATTGTGATTGTATGATTGTGATTGTATGATTGTGATTGTATGATTGTGATTGTATGATTGTATTTGGGAGATTGTAATTGTATGATTGCGATTGTATGATTGAGATTGTATGATTGTGATTGTATGATTGTGATTGTATGATTGTCATAGTATGATTGTGATTGTATGATTGTGATTGTATGATTGTGATTGTATGATTGTGATTGTATGATTGTGATTGTATGATTGTGATGGTATGATTGCGATTGTATGATTGTGATTGTATGATTGCGATTGTATGATTGTGATTGTATGATTATGATTGTATCATTGTGATTGTATGATTGTGATTGTACGATTGTGATTGTACGATTGTGATTGTATGATTGTGATTGTATGATTATGATTGTATGATTGTGATAGTATGATTGTGATTGTAAGATTGTGGTTGTATGATTGTGATTGTGCGATTGTGATTGTACGATTGTGATTGTACGATTGTGATTGTATGATTGTGATTGTATGATTATGATTGTATGATTGTGATAGTATGATTGTGATTGTAAGATTGTGGTTGTATGACTGTGATTGTATGATTGTGATTGTATGATTGTGATTGTATGATTGTGATTGTATGATTGTGATTGTATGATTGTGATTGTATGATTGTGATTGTATGATTGTAATTGTATGATTATGATTGTATGATTGTTATTGTATGATTTTGATGGTTTGATTGTGATTGTATGATTGCGATATTATGATTGCGATATTATGATTGTGATTGTATGATTGTGATTGTATGATAGCGATTGTATGATTGTGATTGTATGATTATGATTGTATGAATGTGATTGTATGATTATGATTGTATGGTTGTGATTGTATGATTGTGATGGTATGATTGTGATTGTATGATTGTGATTGTATGATTGTGATTGTATGATTGTGATAGTAAGATTGTGATTGTATGATTGTGATTGCGTGATTGTGATTGTATGATTGCGATTGTATGATTGTGATAGTATGATTGTGATTGTATGATTGTGATATTATGATTGTAATAGTATGATTGCGAATGTATGATTGTGATTGTATGTCTGTGATTGTATGATTGTGATTGTATGATTGTGATTGTATGATTGTGATTGTATGATTCTGATAGTATGATTGTGATTGTATGATTGTGATTGTATGATTGTGATTGTATGATTGTGATAGTAAGATTGTGATTGTATGATTGTGATTGCGTGATTGTGATTGTATGATTGCGATTGTATGATTGTGATAGTATGATTGTGATTGTATGATTGTGATATTATGATTGTAATAGTATGATTGCGAATGTATGATTGTGATTGTATGTCTGTGATTGTATGATTGTGATTGTATGATTGTGATTGTATGATTGTGATTGTATGATTCTGATAGTATGATTGTGATTGTATGATTGTGATTGTATGATTGTGATTGTATGATTGTATTTGGGAGATTGTAATTGTATGATTGCGATTGTATGATTGAGATTGTATGATTGTGATTGTATGATTGTGATTGTATGATTGTGATAGTATGATTGTGATTGTATGATTGTGATTGTATGATTGTGATTGTATGATTGTGATTGTATGATTGTGATTGTATGATTGTGATTGTATGATTGTGATTGTATGATTGTATTTGGGAGATTGTAATTGTATGATTGTGATAGTATGATTGTGATGGTAAGATTGTGATTGCATGACTGTGATTGTATGATTGTGATTGTATGATTGTGATTGTATGATTAGGATTGTATGATTGTGATAGTATGATTGTGATTGTATGATTGTGATTGTATGATTGTGATTGTATGATTGTGATTGTATGATTGTGATTGTATGATTGCATTTGGGAGATTGTATTTTGGAGATTGTAATTGTATCATTGCGATTGTATGATTGTGATTGTATGATTGTGATTGTGCGATTGTGATTGTACGATTGTGATTGTACGATTGTGATTGTATGATTGTGATTGTATGATTATGATTGTATGATTGTGATAGTATGATTGTGATTGTAAGATTGTGGTTGTATGATTGTGATTGTGCGATTGTGATTGTACGATTGTGATTGTACGATTGTGATTGTATGATTGTGATTGTATGATTATGATTGTATGATTGTGATAGTATGATTGTGATTGTAAGATTGTGGTTGTATGACTGTGATTGTATGATTGTGATTGTATGATTGTGATTGTATGATTGTGATTGTATGATTGTGATTGTATGATTGTGATTGTATGATTGTGATTGTATGATTGTAATTGTATGATTATGATTGTATGATTGTTATTGTATGATTTTGATGGTTTGATTGTGATTGTATGATTGCGATATTATGATTGTGATTGTATGATTGTGATTGTATGATAGCGATTGTATGATTGTGATTGTATGATTATGATTGTATGAATGTGATTGTATGATTATGATTGTATGGTTGTGATTGTATGATTGTGATGGTATGATTGTGATTGTATGATTGTGATTGTATGATTGTGATTGTATGATTGTGATAGTAAGATTGTGATTGTATGATTGTGATTGCGTGATTGTGATTGTATGATTGCGATTGTATGATTGTGATAGTATGATTGTGATTGTATGATTGTGATATTATGATTGTAATAGTATGATTGCGAATGTATGATTGTGATTGTATGTCTGTGATTGTATGATTGTGATTGTATGATTGTGATTGTATGATTGTGATTGTATGATTCTGATAGTATGATTGTGATTGTATGATTGTGATTGTATGATTGTGATTGTATGATTGTGATTGTATGATTGTATTTGGGAGATTGTAATTGTATGATTGCGATTGTATGATTGAGATTGTATGATTGTGATTGTATGATTGTGATTGTATGATTGTGATGGTATGATTGTGATTGTATGATTGTGATTGTATGATTGTGATTGTATGATTGTGATTGTATGATTGTGATTGTATGATTGTGATTGTATGATTGTGATTGTATGATTGTGATTGTATGATTGTATTTGGGAGATTGTAATTGTATGATTGCGATTGTATGATTGAGATTGTATGATTGTGATTGTATGATTGTGATTGTATGATTGTGATTGTATGATTGTGATTGTATGATTGTGATTGTATGATTGTATTTGGGAGATTGTATTTTGGAGATTGTAATTGTATGATTGCGATTGTATGATTGTGATTGTATGATTGTGATTGCATGATTGTGATTGTATGACTGTGATTGTATGATTGTGATTGTATGATTGTGATTGTATGATTGTGAAAGTATGATTGTGATGGTATGATTGTGATTGTATGATTGTGATTGTATGATTGTGATTGTATGAGTGTGATTGTCTGATTGTGGTTGTGCGATTGTGATTGTACGATTGTGATTGTATGATTGTGATTGTATGATTGTGATTGTATGATTGTGATTGTATGATTGTGATTGTATGATTGTGATTGTATGATTGTATTTGCGAGATTGTATTTGGGATACTGTAATTGTATGATTGCGATTGTATGATTGCGATTGTATGATTGTGATTGTATGATTGTGTATGTATGATTGTGATTGTATGATTGCATTTGGGAGATTGTAATTGTATGATTGCGATTGTATGATTGTGATTGTATGATTGCGATTGTATGAATGCGATTGTATGATTGTGATTGTATGATTGTGATTGTATGATTGTGATTGTATGATTGTGATTGTATGATTGTGATTGTATGATTGTATTTGCGAGATTGTATTTGGTATACTGTAATTGTATGATTGCGATTGTATGATTGTGATTGTATGATTGTGATTGTATGATTGTATTTGCGAGATTGTATTTGGGATACTGTAATTGTATGATTGCGATTGTATGATTGCGATTGTATGATTGTGATTGTATAATTGTGTATGTATGATTGTGATTGTATGATTGCATTTGGGAGATTGTATTTGGGATATTGTAATTGTATGATTGCGATTGTATGATTGTGATTGTATGATTGTGATGTATGATTGTAATTGTATGATTATGATTGTATGATTGTGATTGTATGATTGTGATGGTATGATTGTGATTGTATGATTGCGATCGTATGATTGTGATTGTATGATTATGATTGTATGATTGCGATTGTATGATTGCGATTGTATGATTGTGATTGTATGATTAAGTTTGTATTTTTGTGATTTTATGATTGTGATTGTATGATTGTGATTATATGATTATGATTGTATGATTGCGATTGTATGATTGTATTTGGGTGATTGTATTTGGGAGATTGTATTTGGGAGATTGTAATTGTATGATTGCGATTGTATGATTGTGATTGTATGATTGCGATTGTATGAATGCGATTGTATGATTGTGATTGTATGATTGTGATTGTATGATTGTGATTGTATGATTGTGATTGTATGATTGTGATTGTATGATTGTATTTGTGAGATTGTATTTGGGATATTGTAATTGTATGATTGCGATTGTATGATTGTGATTGTATGATTGTGATGTATGATTGTAATTGTATGATTATGATTGTATGATTGTGATTGTATGATTGAGATTGTATGATTGTGATTGTATGCTTGCGATTGTATGAATGTGATTGTATGATTGTGATTGTATGATTGTGATTGTATGATTGTGATTGTATGATTGTGATTGAATGATTGTGATTGTATGATTGTGATTGTATGATTGTGATTGTATGATTGTGATTTTATGATTGTGATTGTATGATTGTGAATGTACGATTGCGATTGTATGATTGTGATTGTATGATTTTGATAGTACGATTGTGGTTGTATGATTGTGATTGTATGATTGTGATTGTATGATTGCGATTGTATGATTGTGATAGTATGATTGTGATTGTATGATTGTGATGTATGATTGTAATTGTATGATTATGATTGTATGATTGTGATTTTGTGATTGTGATTGTATGATTGTATTTGGGAGATTGAATTTGGGATGTTGTAATTGTATGATTGCGATTGTATGATTGTGATTGTATGATTGTGATTGTATGATTGTGATTGTATGATTGTATTTGCGAGACTGTATTTGGGATACTGTAATTGTATGATTGCGATTGTATGATTGCGATTGTATGATTGTGATTGTATGATTGTGTATGTATGATTGTGATTGTATGATTGTATTTGGGAGATTGTATTTGGGATATTGTAATTGTATGATTGTGATTGTATGATTAAGTTTGTATTTTTGTGATTTTATGATTGTGATTGTATGATTGTGATTGTATGATTGCGATTGTATGAATGCGATTGTATGATTGTGATTGCATAATTGTGATTGTATGATTGTGATTGTATGATTGTGATTGTATGATTGTGATTGTCTGATTGTGGTTGTATGATTGTAATTGTATGATTGAGATTGTATGATTGTGATTGTATGATTGCGATTGTATGATTGTGATTGTATGATTGCGATTGTATGATTGTGATTGTATGATTGTGATTGTATGATTGTGATTGTATGATTGTGATTGTATGATGGTGATTGTTTGATTGTGAAAGTATGATTGAGATTGTATGATTATGATTGTATGATTGTGGTTGTGCGATTGTGATTGTACGATTGTGATTGTACGATTGTGATTGTATGATTGTGATTGCATGATTATGATTGTATGATTGTGATTGCATGATTGTGATTGTATGATTGTGATTGCATGATTGTGATTGTATGATTGCGATTGTATGATTGTGATTGTATGATTGTGATTGTATGATTGTGATTGTATGATTGTGATTGTATGATTGTGATAGTATGATTGTGATTGTATGATTGCGATTGTAAGATTGTGATTGTATGATTGCGATTGTATGAATGCTATTGTATGATTGTGATTGTATGATTGTGATTGAATGATTGTGATTGTATGATTGTGATTGTATGATTGTGATTGTATGATTGTATTTGGGAGATTGTATTTGGGATATTGTAATTGTATGATTGCGATTGTATGATTGTGATTGTATGATTGTGATGTATGATTGTAATTGTATGATTATGATTGTATGATTGTGATTGTATGATTGAGATTGTATGATTGTTATTGTATGATTGTAATTGTATGATTAGGATTGTATGATTGTGATTGTATGATTGTGATGGTATGATTGTGATTGTATGATTGCGATCGTATGATTGTGATTGTACGATTATGATTGTATGATTGTGATTGTATGATTGCGATTGTATGATTGTGATTGTATGATTAAGTTTGTATTTTTGTGATTTTATGATTGTGATTGTATGATTGTGATTGTATGATTGTGATTGTATGATTGCGATTGTATGAATGCGATTGTATGATTGTGATTGCATAATTGTGATTGTATGATTGTGATTGTATGATTGCGATTGTATGATTGTGATTGTCTGATTGTGGTTGTATGATTGTAATTGTATGATTGAGATTGTATGATTGTGATTGTATGATTGCGATTGTATGATTGCGATTGTATGATTGCGATTGTATGATTGCGATTGTATGATTGCGATTGTCTGATTGTGATTGTATGATTGTGATTGTATGATTGTGATTGTTTGATTGTGAGAGTATGATTGTGATTGTATGATTATGATTGTATGATTGTGGTTGTGCGATTGTGATTGTACGATTGTGATTGTACGATTGTGATTGTATGATTGTGATTGCATGATTATGATTGTATGATTGTGATTGCATGATTGTGATTGTATGATTGTGATTGCATGACTTTGAATGTATGATTGTGATTGTATGATTGTGATTGTATGATTGTGATTGTATGATTGTGATAGTATGATTGTGATTGTATGATTGTGATTGTATGATTGTGATTGTATGATTGTGATTGTATGATTGTGAATGTACGATTGTGATTGTACGATTGTGATTGTATGATTTTGATAGTACGATTGTGATTGTATGACTGTGATTGTATGACTGTGATTGTATGATTGTGATTGTATGATTGTGATTGTATGATTGTGAAAGTATGATTGTGATTGTATGATTGTGATTGTATGATTGTGATTGTATGATTGTGATTGTATGATTGTGATTGTATGATTGTGATTGTATGATTGTGAAAGTATGATTGTGATTGTATGATTGTGATTGTATGATTGTGATTGTATGATTGTGATTGTATGATTGTGATTGTATGATTGTGATTGTATGATTGTGATAGTACGATTGTGATTGTATGATTGTGATTGTATGATTGTGATTGTATGATTGTGATTGTCTGATTGTGGTTGTGCGATTGTGATTGTACGATTGTGATAGGATGATTGTGATTGTATGATTGTGATTGTATGATTGTGTTTGTATGATTGTGATTGTTTGATTGTATTTGGGAGATTGTATTTGGGAGATTGTAATTGTATGACTGCGATTGTATGATTGTGATTGTATGATTGCGATTGTATGATTGTGATTGTATGATTGTGATGTATGACTGTAATTGTATGATTATGATTGTATGATTGTGATTGTATGATTGAGATTGTATGATTGTGATTGTATGCTTGCGATTGTATGATTGTGATTGTATGATTGTGATTGTATGATTGTGATTGTATGATTGTGATTGTATGATTGTGATTGTATGATTGTGATTGTATGATTATGATTGTATGATTGTGATTGTATGATTGTGATTGTATGATTGTGATTGTATGATTGTGATAGTATGATTGTGATTGTATGATTGTGATTGTATGACTGTGATTGTATGATTGTGATTGTATGATTGTTAAAGTATGATTGTGATGGTATGATTGTTAAAGTATGATTGTGATGGTATGATTGTGATTGTATGATTGTGATTGTATGATTGTGATTGTATGATTGTGATTGTATGATTGTGATTGTATGATTGTGATTGTATGATTGTGATAGTATGATTGTGATTGTATGATTGCGATTGTATGATTGTGATTGTATGATTGCGATTGTATGAATGCTATTGTATGATTGTGATTGTATGATTGTGATTGTATGATTGTGATTGTATGATTGTGATTGTGTGATTGTGATTGTATGATTGCGATTGTATGATTGTATTTGGGAGATTGTATTTGGGATATTGTAATTGTATGATTGCGATTGTATGATTGTGATTGTATGATTGTGATGTATGATTGTAATTGTATGATTATGATTGTATGATTGTGATTGTATGATTGAGATTGTATGATTGTTATTGTATGCTTGCGATTGTATGAATGTGATTGTATGATTGTGATTGTATGATTGTGATTGTATGATTGTGATTGTATGATTGTGATTGTATGATTGTGATTGTATGATTGTGATTGTATGATTGTGATTGTATGATTGTGATTGTATGATTGTGATTGTATGATTGTGATTGTATGATTGTGATTGTATGGTTGTGATTGTATGATTGTGAATGTACGATTGTGATTGTACGATTGCGATTGTATGATTGTGATTGTATGATTGTGATTGTATGATTGTGATTGTATGATTGTATTTGGGAGATTGTATTTGGGATATTGTAATTGTATGATTGCGATTGTATGATTGCGATTGTATGATTGTGATTACATGATTGTGATTGTATGATTGTGATTGTATGAGTGTGATTGTGTGATTGTGGTTGTGCGATTGATTTTGTACGATTGTGATTGTACGATTGTGATTGAATGATTGTGATTGTATGATTAAGATTCTATGATTGTGATTGCATGATTGTGATTGTATGATTGTGATTGCATGATTTCGAATGTATGATTGTGATTGTATGATTGTGATTGTATGATTGTGATTGTATGATTGTGATAGTAAGATTGTGATTGTATGATTGTGATTGCGTGATTGTGATTGTATGATTGCGATTGTATGATTGTGATAGTATGATTGTGATTGTATGATTGTGATATTATGATTGTAATAGTATGATTGCGAATGTATGATTGTGATTGTATGTCTGTGATTGTATGATTGTGATTGTATGATTGTGATTGTATGATTGTGATTGTATGATTCTGATAGTATGATTGTGATTGTATGATTGTGATTGTATGATTGTGATTGTATGATTGTGATAGTAAGATTGTGATTGTATGATTGTGATTGCGTGATTGTGATTGTATGATTGCGATTGTATGATTGTGATAGTATGATTGTGATTGTATGATTGTGATATTATGATTGTAATAGTATGATTGCGAATGTATGATTGTGATTGTATGTCTGTGATTGTATGATTGTGATTGTATGATTGTGATTGTATGATTGTGATTGTATGATTCTGATAGTATGATTGTGATTGTATGATTGTGATTGTATGATTGTGATTGTATGATTGTATTTGGGAGATTGTAATTGTATGATTGCGATTGTATGATTGAGATTGTATGATTGTGATTGTATGATTGTGATTGTATGATTGTGATAGTATGATTGTGATTGTATGATTGTGATTGTATGATTGTGATTGTATGATTGTGATTGTATGATTGTGATTGTATGATTGTGATTGTATGATTGTGATTGTATGATTGTATTTGGGAGATTGTAATTGTATGATTGTGATAGTATGATTGTGATGGTAAGATTGTGATTGCATGACTGTGATTGTATGATTGTGATTGTATGATTGTGATTGTATGATTAGGATTGTATGATTGTGATAGTATGATTGTGATTGTATGATTGTGATTGTATGATTGTGATTGTATGATTGTGATTGTATGATTGTGATTGTATGATTGCATTTGGGAGATTGTATTTTGGAGATTGTAATTGTATCATTGCGATTGTATGATTGTGATTGTATGATTGTGATTGTGCGATTGTGATTGTACGATTGTGATTGTACGATTGTGATTGTATGATTGTGATTGTATGATTATGATTGTATGATTGTGATAGTATGATTGTGATTGTAAGATTGTGGTTGTATGATTGTGATTGTGCGATTGTGATTGTACGATTGTGATTGTACGATTGTGATTGTATGATTGTGATTGTATGATTATGATTGTATGATTGTGATAGTATGATTGTGATTGTAAGATTGTGGTTGTATGATTGTGATTGTATGATTATGATTGTATGATTGTGATAGTATGATTGTGATTGTAAGATTGTGGTTGTATGACTGTGATTGTATGATTGTGATTGTATGATTGTGATTGTATGATTGTGATTGTATGATTGTGATTGTATGATTGTGATTGTATGATAGCGATTGTATGATTGTGATTGTATGATTATGATTGTATGAATGTGATTGTATGATTATGATTGTATGGTTGTGATTGTATGATTGTGATGGTATGATTGTGATTGTATGATTGTGATTGTATGATTGTGATTGTATGATTGTGATAGTAAGATTGTGATTGTATGATTGTGATTGCGTGATTGTGATTGTATGATTGCGATTGTATGATTGTGATAGTATGATTGTGATTGTATGATTGTGATATTATGATTGTAATAGTATGATTGCGAATGTATGATTGTGATTGTATGTCTGTGATTGTATGATTGTGATTGTATGATTGTGATTGTATGATTGTGATTGTATGATTCTGATAGTATGATTGTGATTGTATGATTGTGATTGTATGATTGTGATTGTATGATTGTGATTGTATGATTGTATTTGGGAGATTGTAATTGTATGATTGCGATTGTATGATTGAGATTGTATGATTGTGATTGTATGATTGTGATTGTATGATTGTGATGGTATGATTGTGATTGTATGATTGTGATTGTATGATTGTGATTGTATGATTGTGATTGTATGATTGTGATTGTATGATTGTGATTGTATGATTGTGATTGTATGATTGTGATTGTATGATTGTATTTGGGAGATTGTAATTGTATGATTGCGATTGTATGATTGAGATTGTATGATTGTGATTGTATGATTGTGATTGTATGATTGTGATTGTATGATTGTGATTGTATGATTGTGATTGTATGATTGTATTTGGGAGATTGTATTTTGGAGATTGTAATTGTATGATTGCGATTGTATGATTGTGATTGTATGATTGTGATTGCATGATTGTGATTGTATGACTGTGATTGTATGATTGTGATTGTATGATTGTGATTGTATGATTGTGAAAGTATGATTGTGATGGTATGATTGTGATTGTATGATTGTGATTGTATGATTGTGATTGTATGAGTGTGATTGTCTGATTGTGGTTGTGCGATTGTGATTGTACGATTGTGATTGTATGATTGTGATTGTATGATTGTGATTGTATGATTGTGATTGTATGATTGTGATTGTATGATTGTGATTGTATGATTGTATTTGCGAGATTGTATTTGGGATACTGTAATTGTATGATTGCGATTGTATGATTGCGATTGTATGATTGTGATTGTATGATTGTGTATGTATGATTGTGATTGTATGATTGCATTTGGGAGATTGTAATTGTATGATTGCGATTGTATGATTGTGATTGTATGATTGCGATTGTATGAATGCGATTGTATGATTGTGATTGTATGATTGTGATTGTATGATTGTGATTGTATGATTGCATTTGGGAGATTGTATTTGGGATATTGTAATTGTATGATTGCGATTGTATGATTGTGATTGTATGATTGTGATGTATGATTGTAATTGTATGATTATGATTGTATGATTGTGATTGTATGATTGTGATGGTATGATTGTGATTGTATGATTGCGATCGTATGATTGTGATTGTATGATTATGATTGTATGATTGCGATTGTATGATTGCGATTGTATGATTGTGATTGTATGATTAAGTTTGTATTTTTGTGATTTTATGATTGTGATTGTATGATTGTGATTATATGATTATGATTGTATGATTGCGATTGTATGATTGTATTTGGGTGATTGTATTTGGGAGATTGTATTTGGGAGATTGTAATTGTATGATTGCGATTGTATGATTGTGATTGTATGATTGCGATTGTATGAATGCGATTGTATGATTGTGATTGTATGTTTGTGATTGTATGATTGTGATTGTATGATTGTGATTGTATGATTGTGATTGTATGATTGTATTTGTGAGATTGTATTTGGGATATTGTAATTGTATGATTGCGATTGTATGATTGTGATTGTATGATTGTGATGTATGATTGTAATTGTATGATTATGATTGTATGATTGTGATTGTATGATTGAGATTGTATGATTGTGATTGTATGCTTGCGATTGTATGAATGTGATTGTATGATTGTGATTGTATGATTGTGATTGTATGATTGTGATTGTATGATTGTGATTGAATGATTGTGATTGTATGATTGTGATTGTATGATTGTGATTGTATGATTGTGATTTTATGATTGTGATTGTATGATTGTGAATGTACGATTGCGATTGTATGATTGTGATTGTATGATTTTGATAGTACGATTGTGGTTGTATGATTGTGATTGTATGATTGTGATTGTATGATTGCGATTGTATGATTGTGATAGTATGATTGTGATTGTATGATTGTGATGTATGATTGTAATTGTATGATTATGATTGTATGATTGTGATTTTGTGATTGTGATTGTATGATTGTATTTGGGAGATTGAATTTGGGATGTTGTAATTGTATGATTGCGATTGTATGATTGTGATTGTATGATTGTGATTGTATGATTGTGATTGTATGATTGTATTTGCGAGACTGTATTTGGGATACTGTAATTGTATGATTGCGATTGTATGATTGCGATTGTATGATTGTGATTGTATGATTGTGTATGTATGATTGTGATTGTATGATTGTATTTGGGAGATTGTATTTGGGATATTGTAATTGTATGATTGTGATTGTATGATTAAGTTTGTATTTTTGTGATTTTATGATTGTGATTGTATGATTGTGATTGTATGATTGCGATTGTATGAATGCGATTGTATGATTGTGATTGCATAATTGTGATTGTATGATTGTGATTGTATGATTGTGATTGTATGATTGTGATTGTCTGATTGTGGTTGTATGATTGTAATTGTATGATTGAGATTGTATGATTGTGATTGTATGATTGCGATTGTATGATTGTGATTGTATGATTGCGATTGTATGATTGTGATTGTATGATTGTGATTGTATGATTGTGATTGTATGATTGTGATTGTATGATGGTGATTGTTTGATTGTGAAAG
This sequence comes from Megachile rotundata, assembly GCF_050947335.1. Classification (NCBI taxonomy): domain Eukaryota; kingdom Metazoa; phylum Arthropoda; class Insecta; order Hymenoptera; family Megachilidae; genus Megachile; species Megachile rotundata. Next base: position 715,608 of record NW_027473327.1, read on the forward strand.
TATGATTGAGATTGTATGATTATGATTGTATGATTGTGGTTGTGCGATTGTGATTGTACGATTGTGATTGTACGATTGTGATTGTATGATTGTGATTGCATGATTATGATTGTATGATTGTGATTGCATGATTGTGATTGTATGATTGTGATTGCATGATTGTGATTGTATGATTGCGATTGTATGATTGTGATTGTATGATTGTGATTGTATGATTGTGATTGTATGATTGTGATTGTATGATTGTGATAGTATGATTGTGATTGTATGATTGCGATTGTAAGATTGTGATTGTATGATTGCGATTGTATGAATGCTATTGTATGATTGTGATTGTATGATTGTGATTGAATGATTGTGATTGTATGATTGTGATTGTATGATTGTGATTGTATGATTGTATTTGGGAGATTGTATTTGGGATATTGTAATTGTATGATTGCGATTGTATGATTGTGATTGTATGATTGTGATGTATGATTGTAATTGTATGATTATGATTGTATGATTGTGATTGTATGATTGAGATTGTATGATTGTTATTGTATGATTGTAATTGTATGATTAGGATTGTATGATTGTGATTGTATGATTGTGATGGTATGATTGTGATTGTATGATTGCGATCGTATGATTGTGATTGTACGATTATGATTGTATGATTGTGATTGTATGATTGCGATTGTATGATTGTGATTGTATGATTAAGTTTGTATTTTTGTGATTTTATGATTGTGATTGTATGATTGTGATTGTATGATTGTGATTGTATGATTGCGATTGTATGAATGCGATTGTATGATTGTGATTGCATAATTGTGATTGTATGATTGTGATTGTATGATTGCGATTGTATGATTGTGATTGTCTGATTGTGGTTGTATGATTGTAATTGTATGATTGAGATTGTATGATTGTGATTGTATGATTGCGATTGTATGATTGCGATTGTATGATTGCGATTGTATGATTGCGATTGTATGATTGCGATTGTCTGATTGTGATTGTATGATTGTGATTGTATGATTGTGATTGTTTGATTGTGAGAGTATGATTGTGATTGTATGATTATGATTGTATGATTGTGGTTGTGCGATTGTGATTGTACGATTGTGATTGTACGATTGTGATTGTATGATTGTGATTGCATGATTATGATTGTATGATTGTGATTGCATGATTGTGATTGTATGATTGTGATTGCATGACTTTGAATGTATGATTGTGATTGTATGATTGTGATTGTATGATTGTGATTGTATGATTGTGATAGTATGATTGTGATTGTATGATTGTGATTGTATGATTGTGATTGTATGATTGTGATTGTATGATTGTGAATGTACGATTGTGATTGTACGATTGTGATTGTATGATTTTGATAGTACGATTGTGATTGTATGACTGTGATTGTATGACTGTGATTGTATGATTGTGATTGTATGATTGTGATTGTATGATTGTGAAAGTATGATTGTGATTGTATGATTGTGATTGTATGATTGTGATTGTATGATTGTGATTGTATGATTGTGATTGTATGATTGTGATTGTATGATTGTGAAAGTATGATTGTGATTGTATGATTGTGATTGTATGATTGTGATTGTATGATTGTGATTGTATGATTGTGATTGTATGATTGTGATTGTATGATTGTGATAGTACGATTGTGATTGTATGATTGTGATTGTATGATTGTGATTGTATGATTGTGATTGTCTGATTGTGGTTGTGCGATTGTGATTGTACGATTGTGATAGGATGATTGTGATTGTATGATTGTGATTGTATGATTGTGTTTGTATGATTGTGATTGTTTGATTGTATTTGGGAGATTGTATTTGGGAGATTGTAATTGCATGACTGCGATTGTATGATTGTGATTGTATGATTGCGATTGTATGATTGTGATTGTATGATTGTGATGTATGACTGTAATTGTATGATTATGATTGTATGATTGTGATTGTATGATTGAGATTGTATGATTGTGATTGTATGCTTGCGATTGTATGATTGTGATTGTATGATTGTGATTGTATGATTGTGATTGTATGATTGTGATTGTATGATTGTGATTGTATGATTGTGATTGTATGATTATGATTGTATGATTGTGATTGTATGATTGTGATTGTATGATTGTGATTGTATGATTGTGATAGTATGATTGTGATTGTATGATTGTGATTGTATGACTGTGATTGTATGATTGTGATTGTATGATTGTTAAAGTATGATTGTGATGGTATGATTGTTAAAGTATGATTGTGATGGTATGATTGTGATTGTATGATTGTGATTGTATGATTGTGATTGTATGATTGTGATTGTATGATTGTGATTGTATGATTGTGATTGTATGATTGTGATAGTATGATTGTGATTGTATGATTGCGATTGTATGATTGTGATTGTATGATTGCGATTGTATGAATGCTATTGTATGATTGTGATTGTATGATTGTGATTGTATGATTGTGATTGTATGATTGTGATTGTGTGATTGTGATTGTATGATTGCGATTGTATGATTGTATTTGGGAGATTGTATTTGGGATATTGTAATTGTATGATTGCGATTGTATGATTGTGATTGTATGATTGTGATGTATGATTGTAATTGTATGATTATGATTGTATGATTGTGATTGTATGATTGAGATTGTATGATTGTTATTGTATGCTTGCGATTGTATGAATGTGATTGTATGATTGTGATTGTATGATTGTGATTGTATGATTGTGATTGTATGATTGTGATTGTATGATTGTGATTGTATGATTGTGATTGTATGATTGTGATTGTATGATTGTGATTGTATGATTGTGATTGTATGATTGTGATTGTATGATTGTGATTGTATGGTTGTGATTGTATGATTGTGAATGTACGATTGTGATTGTACGATTGCGATTGTATGATTGTGATTGTATGATTGTGATTGTATGATTGTGATTGTATGATTGTATTTGGGAGATTGTATTTGGGATATTGTAATTGTATGATTGCGATTGTATGATTGCGATTGTATGATTGTGATTACATGATTGTGATTGTATGATTGTGATTGTATGAGTGTGATTGTGTGATTGTGGTTGTGCGATTGATTTTGTACGATTGTGATTGTACGATTGTGATTGAATGATTGTGATTGTATGATTAAGATTCTATGATTGTGATTGCATGATTGTGATTGTATGATTGTGATTGCATGATTTCGAATGTATGATTGTGATTGTATGATTGTGATTGTATGATTGTGATTGTATGATTGTGATTGTATGATTGTGATTGTATGATTGTGATTGTATGATTGTGATTGTATGATTGTGATAGTATGATTGTGATTGTATGATTGTGATTGTATGACTGTGATTGTATGATTGTGATTGTATGATTGTTAAAGTATGATTGTGATGGTATGATTGTTAAAGTATGATTGTGATGGTATGATTGTGATTGTATGATTGTGATTGTATGATTGTGATTGTATGATTGTGATTGTATGATTGTGATTGTATGATTGTGATAGTATGATTGTGATTGTATGATTGCGATTGTATGATTGCGATTGTATGATTGCGATTGTATGAATGCTATTGTATGATTGTGATTGTATGATTGTGATTGTATGATTGTGATTGTATGATTATGATTGTATGATTGTGGTTGTGCGATTGTGATTGTACGATTGTGATTGTACGATTGTGATTGTACGATTGTGATTGTATGATTTTGATAGTACGATTGTGATTGTATGACTGTGATTGTATGACTGTGATTGTATGATTGTGATTGTAGGATTGTGATTGTATGATTGTGAAATTATGATTGTGATTGTATGATTGTGATTGTGTGATTGTGATTGTACGATTGTGATTGTACGATTGTGATTGTATGATTGTGATTGTATGATTGTGATTGTATGATTGTGATTGTATGATTGTGAAAGTATGATTGTGATTGTATGATTGTGATTGTATGATTGTGATTGTATGATTGTGATTGTATGATTGTGATTGTATGATTGTGATAGTATGATTGTGATTGTATGATTGTGATTGTATGATTGTGATTGTATGATTGTGATTGTATGCTTGCGATTGTATGATTGTGATTGTATGATTGTAATTCTTTGATTGTGATTGTATGATTGTGATTGTATGATTGTGATTGTATGATTGTGATTGTATGATTGTGATTGTATGATTGTGATTGTATGATTGTGATTGTCTGATTGTGGTTGTGCGATTGTGATTGTACGATTGTGATTGTACGATTGTGATAGTATGATTGTGATTGTATGATTGTGATTGTATGATTGTGTTTGTATGATTGTGATTGTTTGATTGTATTTGGGAGATTTTATTTGGGAGATTGCAATTGTATGACTGCGATTGTATGATTGTGATTGTATGATTGCGATTGTATGATTGTGATTGTATGATTGTGATGTATGACTGTAATTGTATGATTATGATTGTATGATTGTGATTGTATGATTGAGATTGTATGATTGTGATTGTATGCTTGCGATTGTATGATTGTGATTGTATGATTGTGATTGTATGATTATGATTGTATGATTGTGCTTGTATGATTGTGATTGTATGATTATGATTGTATGATTGTGATTGTATGATTGTGATTGTATGATTGTGATTGTATGATTGTGATAGTATGATTGTGATTGTATGATTGTGATTGTATGACTGTGATTGTATGATTGTGATTGTATGATTGTTAAAGTATGATTGTGATGGTATGATTGTTAAAGTATGATTGTGATGGTATGATTGTGATTGTATGATTGTGATAGTATGATTGTGATTGTATGATTGCGATTGTATGATTGTGATTGCATGATTGCGATTGTATGAATGCTATTGTATGATTGTGATTGTATGATTGTGATTGTATGATTGTGATTGTATGATTGTGATTGTATGATTGTGATTGTATGATTGTGATTGTATGATTGTATTTGGGAGATTGTATTTGGGATATTGTAATTGTATGATTGCGATTGTATGATTGTGATTGTATGATTGTGATTGTATGATTGTGATTGTATGATTGTGGTTGTATGATTGTGATTGTATGATTGTGATAGTATGATTGTGATTGTATGATTGTGATTGTATGATTGTGATTGTATGATTGTGATTGTATGCTTGCGATTGTATGATTGTGATTGTATGATTGTAATTCTTTGATTGTGATTGTATGATTGTGATTGTATGATTGTGATTGTATGATTGTGATTGTATGATTGTGATTGTATGATTGTGATTGTATGATTGTGATTGTATGATTGTGATTGTCTGATTGTGGTTGTGCGATTGTGATTGTACGATTGTGATTGTACGATTGTGATAGTATGATTGTGATTGTATGATTGTGATTGTATGATTGTGTTTGTATGATTGTGATTGTTTGATTGTATTTGGGAGATTGCAATTGTATGACTGCGATTGTATGATTGTGATTGTATGATTGCGATTGTATGATTGTGATTGTATGATTGTGATGTATGACTGTAATTGTATGATTATGATTGTATGATTGTGATTGTATGATTGAGATTGTATGATTGTGATTGTATGATTGTGATTGTATGATTGTATTTGGGAGATTGTAATTGTATGATTGCGATTGTATGATTGAGATTGTATGATTGTGATTGTATGATTGTGATTGTATGATTGTGATGGTATGATTGTGATTGTATGATTGTGATTGTATGATTGTGATTGTATGATTGTGATTGTATGATTGTGATTGTATGATTGTGATTGTATGATTGTGATTGTATGATTGTATTTGGGAGATTGTAATTGTATGATTGCGATTGTATGATTGTGATTGTATGATTGCGATTGTATGAATGCGATTGTATGATTGTGATTGTATGATTGTGATTGTATGATTGTGATTGTATGATTGTGATTGTATGATTGTGATTGTATGATTGTATTTGTGAGATTGTATTTGGGATATTGTAATTGTATGATTGCGATTGTATGATTGTGATTGTATGATTGTGATTGTATGATTGTGATAGTATGATTGTGATTGTATGATTGTGATGTATGATTGTAATTGTATGATTATGATTGTATGATTGTGATTTTGTGATTGTGATTGTATGATTGTATTTGGGAGATTGTATTTGGGATGTTGTAATTGTATGATTGCGATTGTATGATTGTGATTGTATGATTGTGATTGTATGATTGTGATTGTATGATTGTATTTGCGAGACTGTATTTGGGATACTGTAATTGTATGATTGCGATTGTATGATTGCGATTGTATGATTGTGATTGTATGATTGTGTATGTATGATTGTGATTGTATGATTGTATTTGGGAGATTGTATTTGGGATATTGTAATTGTATGATTGCGATTGAATGATTGTGATTGTATGATTGTGATGTATGATTGTAATTGTATGATTATGATTGTATGATTGTGATTTTGTGATTGTGATTGTATGATTGTATTTGGGAGATTGTATTTGGGATGTTGTAATTGTATGATTGCGATTGTATGATTGTGATTGTATGATTGTGATTGTATGATTGTGATTGTATGATTGTATTTGCGAGACTGTATTTGGGATACTGTAATTGTATGATTGCGATTGTATGATTGCGATTGTATGATTGTGATTGTATGATTGTGATGTATGATTGTAATTGTATGATTATGATTGTATGATTGTGATTGTATGATTGTGATGGTATGATTGTGATTGTATGATTGCGATCGTATGATTGTGATTGTACGATTATGATTGTATGATTGTGATTGTATGATTGCGATTGTATGATTGTGATTGTATGATTAAGTTTGTATTTTTGTGATTTTATGATTGTGATTGTATGATTGTGATTGTATGATTGTGATTGTATGATTGTGATTGTATGATTGCGATTGTATGAATGCGATTGTATGATTGTGATTGCATAATTGTGATTGTATGATTGTGATTGTATGATTGTGATTGTATGATTGTGATTGTCTGATTGTGGTTGTATGATTGTAATTGTATGATTGAGATTGTATGATTGTGATTGTATGATTGCGATTGTATGATTGTGATTGTATGATTGCGATTGTATGATTGTGATTGTATGATTGTGATTGTATGATTGTGATTGTATGATTGTGATTGTATGATGGTGATTGTTTGATTGTGAAAGTATGATTGAGATTGTATGATTATGATTGTATGATTGTGGTTGTGCGATTGTGATTGTACGATTGTGATTGTACGATTGTGATTGTATGATTGTGATTGCATGATTATGATTGTATGATTGTGATTGCATGATTGTGATTGTATGATTGTGATTGCATGACTTTGAATGTATGATTGTGATTGTATGATTGTGATTGTATGATTGTGATTGTATGATTGTGATTGTATGATTGTGATAGTATGATTGTGATTGTATGATTGTGATTGTATGATTGTGATTGTATGATTGTGATTGTATGATTGTGAATGTACGATTGTGATTGTACGATTGTGATTGTATGATTTTGATAGTACGATTGTGATTGTATGACTGTGATTGTATGACTGTGATTGTATGATTGTGATTGTATGATTGTGATTGTATGATTGTGAAAGTATGATTGTGATTGTATGATTGTGATTGTATGATTGTGATTGTATGATTGTGATTGTATGATTGTGATTGTATGATTGTGATTGTATGATTGTGATTGTATGATTGTGATTGTATGATTGTGAAAGTATGATTGTGATTGTATGATTGTGATTGTATGATTGTGATTGTATGATTGTGATTGTATGATTGTGATAGTATGATTGTGATTGTATGATTGTGATTGTATGATTGTGATTGTATGATTGTGATTGTATGCTTGCGATTGTATGATTGTGATTGTATGATTGTAATTCTTTGATTGTGATTGTATGATTGTGATTGTATGATTGTGATTGTATGATTGTGATTGTATGATTGTGATAGTATGATTGTGAAAGTATGATTGTGATTGTATGATTGTGATTGTATGATTGTGATTGTATGATTGTGATTGTATGATTGTGATTGTATGATTGTGATTGTATGATTGTGATTGTATGATTGTGATTGTCTGATTGTGGTTGTGCGATTGTGATTGTACGATTGTGACTGTACGATTGTGATAGTATGATTGTGATTGTATGATTGTGATTGTATGATTGTGTTTGTATGATTGTGATTGTTTGATTGTATTTGGGAGATTGTATTTGGGAGATTGTAATTGTATGACTGCGATTGTATGATTGTGATTGTATGATTGCGATTGTATGATTGTGATTGTATGATTGTGATGTATGACTGTAATTGTATGATTATGATTGTATGATTGTGATTGTATGATTGAGATTGTATGATTGTGATTGTATGCTTGCGATTGTATGATTGTGATTGTATGATTGTGATTGTATGATTGTGATTGTATGATGGTGATTGTATGATTATGATTGTATGATTGTGATTGTATGATTGTGATTGTATGATTGTGATTGTATGATTGTGATAGTATGATTGTGATTGTATGATTGTGATTGTATGACTGTGATTGTATGATTGTGATTGTATGATTGTTAAAGTATGATTGTGATGGTATGATTGTTAAAGTATGATTGTGATGGTATGATTGTGATTGTATGATTGCGATTGTATGATTGTGATTGTATGATTGTGATTGTATGATTGTGATAGTATGATTGTGATTGTATGATTGCGATTGTAAGATTGTGATTGTATGATTGCGATTGTATGAATGCTATTGTATGATTGTGATTGTATGATTGTGATTGAATGATTGTGATTGTATGATTGTGATTGTATGATTGTGATTGTATGATTGTATTTGGGAGATTGTATTTGGGATATTGTAATTGTATGATTGCGATTGTATGATTGTGATTGTATGATTGTGATGTATGATTGTAATTGTATGATTATGATTGTATGATTGTGATTGTATGATTGAGATTGTATGATTGTTATTGTATGATTGTAATTGTATGATTAGGATTGTATGATTGTGATTGTATGATTGTGATGGTATGATTGTGATTGTATGATTGCGATCGTATGATTGTGATTGTACGATTATGATTGTATGATTGTGATTGTATGATTGCGATTGTATGATTGTGATTGTATGATTAAGTTTGTATTTTTGTGATTTTATGATTGTGATTGTATGATTGTGATTGTATGATTGTGATTGTATGATTGTGATTGTATGATTGCGATTGTATGAATGCGATTGTATGATTGTGATTGCATAATTGTGATTGTATGATTGTGATTGTATGATTGCGATTGTATGATTGTGATTGTCTGATTGTGGTTGTATGATTGTAATTGTATGATTGAGATTGTATGATTGTGATTGTATGATTGCGATTGTATGATTGCGATTGTATGATTGCGATTGTATGATTGCGATTGTATGATTGCGATTGTATGATTGTGATTGTATGATTGTGATTGTATGATTGTGATTGTTTGATTGTGAGAGTATGATTGTGATTGTATGATTATGATTGTATGATTGTCGTTGTGCGATTGTGATTGTACGATTGTGATTGTACGATTGTGGTTGTACGATTGTGATTGTATGATTGTGATTGCATGATTATGATTGTATGATTGTGATTGCATGATTGTGATTGTATGATTGTGATTGCATGACATTGAATGTATGATTGTGATTGTATGATTGTGATTGTATGATTGTGATTGTATGATTGTGATAGTATGATTGTGATTGTATGATTGTGATTGTATGATTGTGTTTGTATGATTGTGATTGTATGATTGTGAATGTACGATTGTGATTGTACGATTGTGATTGTATGATTTTGATAGTACGATTGTGATTGTATGACTGTGATTGTATGACTGTGATTGTATGATTGTGATTGTATGATTGTGATTGTATGATTGTGAAAGTATGATTGTGATTGTATGATTGTGATTGTATGATTGTGATAGTATGATTGTGATTGTATGATTGTGATTGTATGATTGTGATTGTATGATTGTGAAAGTATGATTGTGATTGTATGATTGTGATTGTATGATTGTGATTGTATGATTGTGATTGTATGATTGTGATTGTATGATTGTGATTGTATGATTGTGATAGTATGATTGTGATTGTATGATTGTGATTGTATGATTGTGATTGTACGATTGGGATTGTCTGATTGTGGTTGTGCGATTGTGATTGTACGATTGTGATAGTATGATTGTGATTGTATGATTGTGATTGTATGATTGTGTTTGTATGATTGTGATTGTTTGATTGTATTTGGGAGATTGTATTTGGGAGATTGTAATTGTATGACTGCGATTGTATGATTGTGATTGTATGATTGCGATTGTATGATTGTGATTGTATGATTGTGATGTATGACTGTAATTGTATGATTATGATTGTATGATTGTGATTGTATGATTGAGATTGTATGATTGTGATTGTATGCTTGCGATTGTATGATTGTGATTGTATGATTGTGATTGTATGATTGTGATTGTATGATTGTGATTGTATGATTGTGATTGTATGATTATGATTGTATGATTGTGATTGTATGATTGTGATTGTATGATTGTGATTGTATGATTGTGATAGTATGATTGTGATTGTATGATTGTGATTGTATGACTGTGATTGTATGATTGTGATTGTATGATTGTTAAAGTATGATTGTGATGGTATGATTGTTAAAGTATGATTGTGATGGTATGATTGTGATTGTATGATTGTGATTGTATGATTGTGATTGTATGATTGTGATTGTATGATTGTGATTGTATGATTGTGATTGTATGATTGTGATAGTATGATTGTGATTGTATGATTGCGATTGTATGATTGTGATTGTATGATTGCGATTGTATGAATGCTATTGTATGATTGTGATTGTATGATTGTGATTGTATGATTGTGATTGTATGATTGTGATTGTGTGATTGTGATTGTATGATTGCGATTGTATGATTGTATTTGGGAGATTGTATTTGGGATATTGTAATTGTATGATTGCGATTGTATGATTGTGATTGTATGATTGTGATGTATGATTGTAATTGTATGATTATGATTGTATGATTGTGATTGTATGATTGAGATTGTATGATTGTTATTGTATGCTTGCGATTGTATGAATGTGATTGTATGATTGTGATTGTATGATTGTGATTGTATGATTGTGATTGTATGATTGTGATTGTATGATTGTGATTGTATGATTGTGATTGTATGATTGTGATTGTATGATTGTGATTGTATGATTGTGATTGTATGATTGTGATTGTATGATTGTGATTGTATGATTGTGATTGTATGGTTGTGATTGTATGATTGTGATTGTATGATTGTGATTGTATGATTGTGATTGTATGATTGTATTTGGGAGATTGTATTTGGGATATTGTAATTGTATGATTGCGATTGTATGATTGCGATTGTATGATTGTGATTACATGATTGTGATTGTATGATTGTGATTGTATGAGTGTGATTGTGTGATTGTGGTTGTGCGATTGATTTTGTACGATTGTGATTGTACGATTGTGATTGAATGATTGTGATTGTATGATTAAGATTCTATGATTGTGATTGCATGATTGTGATTGTATGATTGTGATTGCATGATTTCGAATGTATGATTGTGATTGTATGATTGTGATTGTATGATTGTGATTGTATGATTGTGATTGTATGATTGTGATTGTATGATTGTGATTGTATGATTGTGATTGTATGATTGTGATTGTATGATTGTGATAGTATGATTGTGATTGTATGATTGTGATTGTATGACTGTGATTGTATGATTGTGATTGTATGATTGTTAAAGTATGATTGTGATGGTATGATTGTTAAAGTATGATTGTGATGGTATGATTGTGATAGTATGATTGTGATTGTATGATTGTGATTGTATGACTGTGATTGTATGATTGTGATTGTATGATTGTTAAAGTATGATTGTGATGGTATGATTGTTAAAGTATGATTGTGATGGTATGATTGTGATTGTATGATTGTGATTGTATGATTGTGATTGTATGATTGTGATTGTATGATTGTGATTGTATGATTGTGATAGTATGATTGTGATTGTATGATTGCGATTGTATGATTGTGATTGTATGATTGCGATTGTATGAATGCTATTGTATGATTGTGATTGTATGATTGTGATTGTATGATTGTGATTGTATGATTGTGATTGTATGATTATGATTGTATGATTGTGGTTGTGCGATTGTGATTGTACGATTGTGATTGTACGATTGTGATTGTACGATTGTGATTGTATGATTTTGATAGTACGATTGTGATTGTATGACTGTGATTGTATGACTGTGATTGTATGATTGTGATTGTAGGATTGTGATTGTATGATTGTGAAATTATGATTGTGATTGTATGATTGTGATTGTACGATTGTGATTGTACGATTGTGATTGTATGATTGTGATTGTATGATTGTGATTGTATGATTGTGATTGTATGATTGTGATTGTATGATTGTGAAAGTATGATTGTGATTGTATGATTGTGATTGTATGATTGTGATTGTATGATTGTGATTGTATGATTGTGATTGTATGATTGTGATTGTATGATTGTGATAGTATGATTGTGATTGTATGATTGTGATTGTATGATTGTGATTGTATGATTGTGATTGTATGATTGTATTTGGGAGATTGTATTTGGGATATTGTAATTGTATGATTGCGATTGTATGATTGCGATTGTATGATTGTGATTACATGATTGTGATTGTATGATTGTGATTGTATGATTGTGTTTGTATGATTGTGATTGTTTGATTGTATTTGGGAGATTGTATTTGGGAGATTGTAATTGTATGACTGCGATTGTATGATTGTGATTGTATGATTGCGATTGTATGATTGTGATTGTATGATTGTGATGTATGACTGTAATTGTATGATTATGATTGTATGATTGTGATTGTATGATTGAGATTGTATGATTGTGATTGTATGCTTGCGATTGTATGATTGTGATTGTATGATTGTGATTGTATGATTGTGATTGTATGATTGTGATTGTATGATTGTGATTGTATGATTATGATTGTATGATTGTGATTGTATGATTGTGATTGTATGATTGTGATTGTATGATTGTGATAGTATGATTGTGATTGTATGATTGTGATTGTATGACTGTGATTGTATGATTGTGATTGTATGATTGTTAAAGTATGATTGTGATGGTATGATTGTTAAAGTATGATTGTGATGGTATGATTGTGATTGTATGATTGTGATTGTATGATTGTGATTGTATGATTGTGATTGTATGATTGTGATTGTATGATTGTGATTGTATGATTGTGATAGTATGATTGTGATTGTATGATTGCGATTGTATGATTGTGATTGTATGATTGCGATTGTATGAATGCTATTGTATGATTGTGATTGTATGATTGTGATTGTATGATTGTGATTGTATGATTGTGATTGTGTGATTGTGATTGTATGATTGCGATTGTATGATTGTATTTGGGAGATTGTATTTGGGATATTGTAATTGTATGATTGCGATTGTATGATTGTGATTGTATGATTGTGATGTATGATTGTAATTGTATGATTATGATTGTATGATTGTGATTGTATGATTGAGGTTGTATGATGGTTATTGTATGCTTGCGATTGTATGAATGTGATTGTATGATTGTGATTGTATGATTGTGATTGTATGATTGTGATTGTATGATTGTGATTGTATGATTGTGATTGTATGATTGTGATTGTATGATTGTGATTGTATGATTGTGATTGTATGATTGTGATTGTATGATTGTGATTGTATGATTGTGATTGTATGATTGTGATTGTATGATTGTGATTGTATGGTTGTGATTGTATGATTGTGAATGTACGATTGTGATTGTACGATTGCGATTGTATGATTGTGATTGTATGATTGTGATTGTATGATTGTGATTGTATGATTGTATTTGGGAGATTGTATTTGGGATATTGTAATTGTATGATTGCGATTGTATGATTGCGATTGTATGATTGTGATTACATGATTGTGATTGTATGATTGTGATTGTATGAGTGTGATTGTGTGATTGTGGTTGTGCGATTGATTTTGTACGATTGTGATTGTACGATTGTGATTGAATGATTGTGATTGTATGATTAAGATTCTATGATTGTGATTGCATGATTGTGATTGTATGATTGTGATTGCATGATTTCGAATGTATGATTGTGATTGTATGATTGTGATTGTATGATTGTGATTGTATGATTGTGATTGTATGATTGTGATTGTATGATTGTGATTGTATGATTGTGATAGTATGATTGTGATTGTATGATTGTGATTGTATGACTGTGATTGTATGATTGTGATTGTATGATTGTTAAAGTATGATTGTGATGGTATGATTGTTAAAGTATGATTGTGATGGTATGATTGTGATTGTATGATTGTGATTGTATGATTGTGATTGTATGATTGTGATTGTATGATTGTGATAGTATGATTGTGATTGTATGATTGCGATTGTATGATTGTGATTGTATGATTGCGATTGTATGAATGCTATTGTATGATTGTGATTGTATGATTGTGATTGTATGATTGTGATTGTATGATTGTGATTGTATGATTATGATTGTATGATTGTGGTTGTGCGATTGTGATTGTACGATTGTGATTGTACGATTGTGATTGTACGATTGTGATTGTATGATTTTGATAGTACGATTGTGATTGTATGACTGTGATTGTATGACTGTGATTGTATGATTGTGATTGTAGGATTGTGATTGTATGATTGTGAAATTATGATTGTGATTGTATGATTGTGATTGTACGATTGTGATTGTACGATTGTGATTGTATGATTGTGATTGTATGATTGTGATTGTATGATTGTGATTGTATGATTGTGATTGTATGATTGTGAAAGTATGATTGTGATTGTATGATTGTGATTGTATGATTGTGATTGTATGATTGTGATTGTATGATTGTGATTGTATGATTGTGATTGTATGATTGTGATAGTATGATTGTGATTGTATGATTGTGATTGTATGATTGTGATTGTATGATTGTGATTGTATGCTTGCGATTGTATGATTGTGATTGTATGATTGTAATTCTTTGATTGTGATTGTATGATTGTGATTGTATGATTGTGATTGTATGATTGTGATTGTATGATTGTGATTGTCTGATTGTGGTTGTGCGATTGTGATTGTACGATTGTGATTGTACGATTGTGATAGTATGATTGTGATTGTATGATTGTGATTGTATGATTGTGTTTGTATGATTGTGATTGTTTGATTGTATTTGGGAGATTGTATTTGGGAGATTGCAATTGTATGACTGCGATTGTATGATTGTGATTGTATGATTGCGATTGTATGATTGTGATTGTATGATTGTGATGTATGACTGTAATTGTATGATTATGATTGTATGATTGTGATTGTATGATTGAGATTGTATGATTGTGATTGTATGCTTGCGATTGTATGATTGTGATTGTATGATTGTGATTGTATGATTGTGATTGTATGATTGTGCTTGTATGATTGTGATTGTATGATTATGATTGTATGATTGTGATTGTATGATTGTGATTGTATGATTGTGATTGTATGATTGTGATAGTATGATTGTGATTGTATGATTGTGATTGTATGACTGTGATTGTATGATTGTGATTGTATGATTGTTAAAGTATGATTGTGATGGTATGATTGTTAAAGTATGATTGTGATGGTATGATTGTGATTGTATGATTGTGATAGTATGATTGTGATTGTATGATTGCGATTGTATGATTGTGATTGTATGATTGCGATTGTATGAATGCTATTGTATGATTGTGATTGTATGATTGTGATTGTATGATTGTGATTGTATGATTGTGATTGTATGATTGTGATTGTATGATTGTGATTGTATGATTGTGATTGTATGATTGTGATTGTATGATTGCGATTGTATGATTGTATTTGGGAGATTGTATTTGGGATATTGTAATTGTATGATTGCGATTGTATGATTGTGATTGTATGATTGTGATTGTATGATTGTGATTGTATGATTGTGGTTGTATGATTGTGATTGTATGATTGTGATAGTATGATTGTGATTGTATGATTGTGATTGTATGATTGTGATTGTATGATTGTGATTGTATGCTTGCGATTGTATGATTGTGATTGTATGATTGTAATTCTTTGATTGTGATTGTATGATTGTGATTGTATGATTGTGATTGTATGATTGTGATTGTATGATTGTGATTGTATGATTGTGATTGTATGATTGTGATTGTATGATTGTGATTGTCTGATTGTGGTTGTGCGATTGTGATTGTACGATTGTGATTGTACGATTGTGATAGTATGATTGTGATTGTATGATTGTGATTGTATGATTGTGTTTGTATGATTGTGATTGTTTGATTGTATTTGGGAGATTGTATTTGGGAGATTGCAATTGTATGACTGCGATTGTATGATTGTGATTGTATGATTGCGATTGTATGATTGTGATTGTATGATTGTGATGTATGACTGTAATTGTATGATTATGATTGTATGATTGTGATTGTATGATTGAGATTGTATGATTGTGATTGTATGCTTGCGATTGTATGATTGTGATTGTATGATTGTGATTGTATGATTGTGATTGTATGATTGTGCTTGTATGATTGTGATTGTATGATTATGATTGTATGATTGTGATTGTATGATTGTGATTGTATGATTGTGATTGTATGATTGTGATAGTATGATTGTGATTGTATGATTGTGATTGTATGACTGTGATTGTGTGATTGTGATTGTATGATTGTTAAAGTATGATTGTGATGGTATGATTGTTAAAGTATGATTGTGATGGTATGATTGTGATTGTATGATTGTGATAGTATGATTGTGATTGTATGATTGCGATTGTATGATTGTGATTGTATGATTGCGATTGTATGAATGCTATTGTATGATTGTGATTGTATGATTGTGATTGTATGATTGTGATTGTATGATTGTGATTGTATGATTGTGATTGCATGATTGTGATTGTATGATTGTGATTGTATGATTGTGATTGTACGATTGCGATTGTATGATTGTGATTGTATGATTGTGATTGTATGATTGTGATTGTATGATTGTATTTGGGAGATTGTATTTGGGATATTGTAATTGTATGATTGCGATTGTATGATTGCGATTGTATGATTGTGATTACATGATTGTGATTGTATGATTGTGATTGTATGAGTGTGATTGTGTGATTGTGGTTGTGCGATTGATTTTGTACGATTGTGATTGTACGATTGTGATTGAATGATTGTGATTGTATGATTAAGATTCTATGATTGTGATTGCATGATTGTGATTGTATGATTGTGATTGCATGATTTCGAATGTATGATTGTGATTGTATGATTGTGATTGTATGATTGTGAAAGTATGATTGTGATTGTATGATTGTGATTGTATGATTGTGATTGTATGATTGTGATAGTATGATTGTGATTGTATGATTGTGATTGTATGACTGTGATTGTATGATTGTGATTGTATGATTGTTAAAGTATGATTGTGATGGTATGATTGTTAAAGTATGATTGTGATGGTATGATTGTGATTGTATGATTGTGATTGTATGATTGTGATTGTATGATTGTGATTGTATGATTGTGATTGTATGATTGTGATAGTATGATTGTGATTGTATGATTGCGATTGTATGATTGTGATTGTATGATTGCGATTGTATGAATGCCATTGTATGATTGTGATTGTATGATTGTGATTGTATGATTGTGATTGTATGATTATGATTGTATGATTGTGGTTGTGCGATTGTGATTGTACGATTGTGATTGTACGATTGTGATTGTACGATTGTGATTGTATGATTTTGATAGTACGATTGTGATTGTATGACTGTGATTGTATGACTGTGATTGTATGATTGTGATTGTAGGATTGTGATTGTATGATTGTGAAAGTATGATTGTGATTGTATGATTGTGATTGTATGATTGTGATTGTACGATTGTGATTGTATGATTGTGATTGTATGATTGTGATTGTATGATTGTGATTGTATGATTGTGATTGTATGATTGTGATTGTATGATTGTGATTGTATGATTGTGAAAGTATGATTGTGATTGTATGATTGTGATTGTATGATTGTGATTGTATGATTGTGATTGTATGATTGTGATTGTATGATTGTGATAGTATGATTGTGATTGTATGATTGTGATTGTATGATTGTGATTGTATGATTGTGATTGTATGCTTGCGATTGTATGATTGTGATTGTATGATTGTAATTCTTTGATTGTGATTGTATGATTGTGATTGTATGATTGTGATTGTATGATTGTGATTGTATGATTGTGATTGGATGATTGTGATTGTCTGATTGTGGTTGTGCGATTGTGATTGTACGATTGTGATTGTACGATTGTGATAGTATGATTGTGATTGTATGATTGTGATTGTATGATTGTGTTTGTATGATTGTGATTGTTTGATTGTATTTGGGAGATTGTATTTGGGAGATTGCAATTGTATGACTGCGATTGTATGATTGTGATTGTATGATTGCGATTGTATGATTGTGATTGTATGATTGTGATGTATGACTGTAATTGTATGATTATGATTGTATGATTGTGATTGTATGATTGAGATTGTATGATTGTGATTGTATGCTTGCGATTGTATGATTGTGATTGTATGATTGTGATTGTATGATTGTGATTGTATGATTGTGCTTGTATGATTGTGATTGTATGATTATGATTGTATGATTGTGATTGTATGATTGTGATTGTATGATTGTGATTGTATGATTGTGATAGTATGATTGTGATTGTATGATTGTGATTGTATGACTGTGATTGTATGATTGTGATTGTATGATTGTTAAAGTATGATTGTGATGGTATGATTGTTAAAGTATGATTGTGATGGTATGATTGTGATTGTATGATTGTGATAGTATGATTGTGATTGTATGATTGCGATTGTATGATTGTGATTGTATGATTGCGATTGTATGAATGCTATTGTATGATTGTGATTGTATGATTGTGATTGTATGATTGTGATTGTATGATTGTGATTGTATGATTGTGATTGTATGATTGTGATTGTATGATTGTGATTGTATGATTGTGATTGTATGATTGTGATTGTATGATTGTATTTGGGAGATTGTATTTGGGATATTGTAATTGTATGATTGCGATTGTATGATTGTTATTGTATGCTTGCGATTGTATGAATGTGATTGTATGATTGTGATTGTATGATTGTGATTGTATGATTGTGATTGTATGATTGTGATTGTATGATTGTGATTGTATGATTGTGATTGTATGATTGTGATTGTATGATTGTGATTGTATGATTGTGATTGTATGATTGTGATTGTATGATTGTGATTGTATGATTGTGATTGTATGATTGTGATTGTATGGTTGTGATTGTATGATTGTGAATGTACGATTGTGATTGTACGATTGCGATTGTATGATTGTGATTGTATGATTGTGATTGTATGATTGTGATTGTATGATTGTGATTGTATGATTGTATTTGGGAGATTGTATTTGGGATATTGTAATTGTATGATTGCGATTGTATGATTGCGATTGTATGATTGTGATTACATGATTGTGATTGTATGATTGTGATTGTATGATTGTGATTGTATGATTGTGATTGTATGAGTGTGATTGTGTGATTGTGGTTGTGCGATTGATATTGTACGATTGTGATTGTATGATTGTGATTGTATGATTAAGATTCTATGATTGTGATTGCATGATTGCGATTGTATGATTGTGATTGCATGATTTCGAATGTATGATTGTGATTGTATGATTGTGATTGTATGATTGTGATTGTATGATTGTGATTGTATGATTGTGATTGTATGATTGTGATTGTATGATTGTGATTGTATGATTGTGATTGTATGATTGTGATAGTATGATTGTGATTGTATGATTGTGATTGTATGATTGTGATTGTATGATTGTGATTGTATGATTGTGATTGTATGATTGTATTTGGGAGATTGTATTTGGGAGATTGCATTTGGGAGATTGTATTTGGGAGATTGTAATTGTATGATTGCGATTGTATGATTGTGATTGTATGATTGCGATTGTATGATTGTGATTGTATGATTGTGATGTATGATTGTAATTGTATGATTATGATTGTATGATTGTGATTGTATGATTGTGATTGTATGATGGTATTTGGGAGATTGTAGTTGGGAGATTGTATTTGGGAGATTGTATTTGGCAGATTGTATTTGGGAGATTGTAATTGTATGATTGCGATTGTATGATTGTGATTGTATGATTGCGATTGTATGATTGTGATTGTATGATTGTGATGTATGATTGTAATTGTATGATTATGATTGTATGATTGTGATTGTATGATTGTGATTGTATGAGTGTGATTGTCTGATTGTGGTTTTGCGATTGTGATTGTACGATTGTTATTGAATGATTGTGATTGTATGATTCTGATTGTATGATTGTGATTGCATGATTGTGATTGTATGATTGTGATTGCATGATTTTGAATGTATGATTATGATTGTATGATTGTGATTGTATGATTGCGATTGTATGATTGTGATTGTATGATTATGATTGTATTTTTGTGATTGTATGATTGTGATTGTATGATTGTGATTGTATGATTGTGATTGTATGATTGTGATTGTATGATTGTGATTGTATGACTGTGATTGTATGACTGTGATTGTATGATTGTGAATGTACGATTGTGATTGTATGATTGTGATTGTATGATTGTGATAGTACGATTGTGATTGTAGGATTGTGATTGTATGATTGTGATTGTATGATTGTGATTGTATGATTGTGATTGTATGATTGTGATTGTATGATTGTGATTGTATGATTGTGATTGTATGATTGTGATTGTATGATTGTGATTGTATGATTGTGATTGTATGACTGTGATTGTATGATTGTGAATGTACGATTGTGATTGTATGATTGTGATTGTATGATTGTGATAGTACGATTGTGATTGTGTGACTGTGATTGTATGACTGTGATTGTATGAGTGTGATTGTATGATTGTGATTGTATGATTGTGAAAGTATGATTGTGATTGTATGATTGTGATTGTATGATTGTGATTGTATGATTGTGATTGTATGATTGTGATTGTATGATTGTGATTGTATGATTGTGATAGTATGATTGTGATTGTATGATTGTGATTGTATGACTGTGATTGTATGATTGTGATTGTATGATTGTTAAAGTATGATTGTGATGGTATGATTGTTAAAGTATGATTGTGATGGTATGATTGTGATTGTATGATTGTGATAGTATGATTGTGATTGTATGATTGCGATTGTATGATTGTGATTGTATGATTGCGATTGTATGAATGCTATTGTATGATTGTGATTGTATGATTGTGATTGTATGATTGTGATTGTATGATTGTGATTGTATGATTGTGATTGTATGATTGTGATTGTATGATTGTGATTGTATGATTGTGATTGTATGATTGTGATTGTATGATTGTGATTGTATGATTGTGATTGTATGATTGTGATTGTATGATTGTGATTGTATGATTGTGATTGTATGACTGTGATTGTATGATTGTGAATGTACGATTGTGATTGTATGATTGTGATTGTATGATTGTGATAGTACGATTGTGATTGTGTGACTGTGATTGTATGACTGTGATTGTATGAGTGTGATTGTATGATTGTGATTGTATGATTGTGAAAGTATGATTGTGATTGTATGATTGTGATTGTATGATTGTGATTGTATGATTGTGATTGTATGATTGTGATTGTATGATTGTGATTGGTATGATTGTGATTGTATGATTGTGATTGTATGATTGTGATTGTATGATTGTGATGTATGATTGTAATTGTATGATTATGATTGTATGATTGTGATTGTATGATTGAGATTGTATGATTGTTATTGTATGCTTGCGATTGTATGAATGTGATTGTATGATTGTGATTGTATGATTGTGATTGTATGATTGTGATTGTATGATTGTGATTGTATGATTGTGATTGTATGATTGTGATTGTATGATTGTGATTGTATGATTGTGATTGTATGGTTGTGATTGTATGATTGTGAATGTACGATTGTGATTGTACGATTGCGATTGTATGATTGTGATTGTATGATTGTGATTGTATGATTGTGATTGTATGATTGTGATGTATGATTGTAATTGTATGATTATGATTGTATGATTATGATTGTATGATTGTGATTGTATGATTGTATTTGGGAGATTGTAGTTGGGAGATTGTATTTGGGAGATTGTATTTGGCAGATTGTATTTGGGAGATTGTAATTGTATGATTGCGATTGTATGATTGTGATTGTATGATTGCGATTGTACGATTGTGATTGTATGATTGTGATGTATGATTGTAATTGTATGATTATGATTGTATGATTGTGATTGTATGATTGAGATTGTATGATTGTTATTGTATGCTTGCGATTGTATGAATGTGATTGAATGATTGTGATTGTATGATTGTGATTGTATGATTGTGATTGTATGATTATGATTGTATGATTGTGATTGTACGATTGTGATTGTATGATTGTGATTGTATGATTGTGATAGTATGATTGTGATTGTATGATTGTGATTGTATGACTGTGATTGTATGATTGTGATTGTATGATTGTGATTGTATGATTGTGAAAGTATGATTGTGATGGTATGATTGTGATTGTATGATTGTGATTGTATGATTGTGATTGTATGAGTGTGATTGTCTGATTGTGGTTGTGCGATTGTGATTGTACGATTGTGATTGTACGATTGTTATTGAATGATTGTGATTGTATGATTCTGATTGTATGATTGTGATTGCATGATTGTGATTGTATGATTGTGATTGCATGATTTTGAATGTATGATTATGATTGTATGATTGTGATTGTATGATTGCGATTGTATGATTGTGATTGTATGATTATGATTGTATTTTTGTGATTGTATGATTGTGATTGCATGATTGTGATTGTATGATTGTGATTGTATGATTGTGATTGTATGATTGTGATTGTATGACTGTGATTGTATGACTGTGATTGTATGATTGTGAATGTACGATTGTGATTGTATGATTGTGATTGTATGATTGTGATAGTACGATTGTGATTGTAGGATTGTGATTGTATGATTGTGATTGTATGATTGTGATTGTATGATTGTGATTGTATGATTGTGATTGTATGATTGTGATTGTATGATTGTGATTGTATGATTGTGATTGTATGACTGTGATTGTATGATTGTGAATGTACGATTGTGATTGTATGATTGTGAATGTATGATTGTGATAGTACGATTGTGATTGTGTGACTGTGATTGTATGACTGTGATTGTATGAGTGTGATTGTATGATTGTGATTGTATGATTGTGAAAGTATGATTGTGATTGTATGATTGTGATTGTATGATTGTGATTGTATGATTGTGATTGTATGATTGTGATTGTATGATTGTGATTGGTATGATTGTGATTGTATGATTGTGATTGTATGATTGTGATTGTATGATTGTGAAAGTATGATTGTGATTGTATGATTGTGATTGTATGATTGTGATTGTATGGTTGTGATAGTATGATTGTGATTGTATGATTGTGATTGTATGACTGTGATTGTATGATTGTGATTGTATGATTGTTAAAGTATGATTGTGATGGTATGATTGTTAAAGTATGATTGTGATGGTATGATTGTGATTGTATGATTGTGATTGTATGATTGTGATTGTATGATTGTGATTGTATGATTGTGATTGTATGATTGTGATAGTATGATTGTGATTGTATGATTGCGATTGTATGATTGTGATTGTATGATTGCGATTGTATGAATGCCATTGTATGATTGTGATTGTATGATTGTGATTGTATGATTGTGATTGTATGATTATGATTGTATGATTGTGGTTGTGCGATTGTGATTGTACGATTGTGATTGTACAATTGTGATTGTACGATTGTGATTGTATGATTTTGATAGTACGATTGTGATTGTATGACTGTGATTGTATGACTGTGATTGTATGATTGTGATTGTAGGATTGTGATTGTATGATTGTGAAAGTATGATTGTGATTGTATGATTGTGATTGTATGATTGTGATTGTACGATTGTGATTGTATGATTGTGATTGTATGATTGTGATTGTATGATTGTGATTGTATGATTGTGATTGTATGATTGTGATTGTATGATTGTGAAAGTATGATTGTGATTGTATGATTGTGATTGTATGATTGTGATTGTATGATTGTGATTGTATGATTGTGATTGTATGATTGTGATAGTATGATTGTGATTGTATGATTGTGATTGTATGATTGTGATTGTATGATTGTATTTGGGAGATTGTATTTGGGAGATTGCATTTGGGAGATTGTATTTGGGAGATTGTAATTGTATGATTGCGATTGTATGATTGTGATTGTATGATTGCGATTGTATGATTGTGATTGTATGATTGTGATGTATGATTGTAATTGTATGATTATGATTGTATGATTGTGATTGTATGATTGTGATTGTATGAGTGTGATTGTCTGATTGTGGTTTTGCGATTGTGATTGTACGATTGTTATTGAATGATTGTGATTGTATGATTCTGATTGTATGATTGTGATTGCATGATTGTGATTGTATGATTGTGATTGCATGATTTTGAATGTATGATTATGATTGTATGATTGTGATTGTATGATTGCGATTGTATGATTGTGATTGTATGATTATGATTGTATTTTTGTGATTGTATGATTGTGATTGTATGATTGTGATTGTATGATTGTGATTGTATGATTGTGATTGTATGATTGTGATTGTATGACTGTGATTGTATGACTGTGATTGTATGATTGTGAATGTACGATTGTGATTGTATGATTGTGATTGTATGATTGTGATAGTACGATTGTGATTGTAGGATTGTGATTGTATGATTGTGATTGTATGATTGTGATTGTATGATTGTGATTGTATGATTGTGATTGTATGATTGTGATTGTATGATTGTGATTGTATGATTGTGATTGTATGATTGTGATAGTATGATTGTGATTGTATGATTGTGATTGTATGACTGTGATTGTATGATTGTGATTGTATGATTGTTAAAGTATGATTGTGATGGTATGATTGTTAAAGTATGATTGTGATGGTATGATTGTGATTGTATGATTGTGATAGTATGATTGTGATTGTATGATTGCGATTGTATGATTGTGATTGTATGATTGCGATTGTATGAATGCTATTGTATGATTGTGATTGTATGATTGTGATTGTATGATTGTGATTGTATGATTGTGATTGTATGATTGTGATTGTATGATTGTGATTGTATGATTGTGATTGTATGATTGTGATTGTATGATTGTGATTGTATGATTGTGATTGTATGATTGTGATTGTATGACTGTGATTGTATGATTGTGAATGTACGATTGTGATTGTATGATTGTGATTGTATGATTGTGATAGTACGATTGTGATTGTGTGACTGTGATTGTATGACTGTGATTGTATGAGTGTGATTGTATGATTGTGATTGTATGATTGTGAAAGTATGATTGTGATTGTATGATTGTGATTGTATGATTGTGATTGTATGATTGTGATTGTATGATTGTGATTGTATGATTGTGATTGGTATGATTGTGATTGTATGATTGTGATTGTATGATTGTGATTGTATGATTGTGATGTATGATTGTAATTGTATGATTATGATTGTATGATTGTGATTGTATGATTGAGATTGTATGATTGTTATTGTATGCTTGCGATTGTATGAATGTGATTGTATGATTGTGATTGTATGATTGTGATTGTATGATTGTGATTGTATGATTGTGATTGTATGATTGTGATTGTATGATTGTGATTGTATGATTGTGATTGTATGATTGTGATTGTATGATTGTGATTGTATGGTTGTGATTGTATGATTGTGAATGTACGATTGTGATTGTACGATTGCGATTGTATGATTGTGATTGTATGATTGTGATTGTATGATTGTGATTGTGTGATTGTATTTGGGAGATTGTATTTGGGATATTGTAATTGTATGATTGCGATTGTATGATTGCGATTGTATGATTGTGATTACATGATTGTGATTGTTTGATTGTGATTGTATGATTGTGATTGTATGAGTGTGATTGTGTGATTGTGGTTGTGCGATTGAAATTGTACGATTGTGATTGTACGATTGTGATTGAATGATTGTGATTGTATGATTAAGATTCTATGATTGTGATTGCATGATTGTGATTGTATGATTGTGATTGCATGATTTCGAATGTATTATTGTGATTGTATGATTGTGATTGTATGATTGTGATTGTATGATTGTGATTGTATGATTGTGATTGTATGATTGTGATTGTATGATTGTGATTGAATGATTGTGATTGTATGATTGTGATTGTATGATTGTGATTGTATGATTGTGATTGTATGATTGTGATTGTATGATTGTGATTGTATGATTGTGATAGTATGATTGTGATTGTATGATTGTGATTGTATGATTGTGATTGTATGATTGTGATTGTATGATTGTATTTGGGAGATTGTATTTGGGAGATTGTATTTGGGAGATTGTATTTGGGAGATTGTAATTGTATGATTGCGATTGTATGATTGTGATTGTATGATTGCGATTGTATGATTGTGATTGTATGATTGTGATGTATGATTGTAATTGTATGATTATGATTGTATGATTATGATTGTATGATTGTGATTGTATGATTGTATTTGGGAGATTGTAGTTGGGAGATTGTATTTGGGAGATTGTATTTGGCAGATTGTATTTGGGAGATTGTAATTGTATGATTGCGATTGTATGATTGTGATTGTATGATTGCGATTGTACGATTGTGATTGTATGATTGTGATGTATGATTGTAATTGTATGATTATGATTGTATGATTGTGATTGTATGATTGAGATTGTATGATTGTTATTGTATGCTTGCGATTGTATGAATGTGATTGAATGATTGTGATTGTATGATTGTGATTGTATGATTGTGATTGTATGATTATGATTGTATGATTGTGATTGTACGATTGTGATTGTATGATTGTGATTGTATGATTGTGATAGTATGATTGTGATTGTATGATTGTGATTGTATGACTGTGATTGTATGATTGTGATTGTATGATTGTGATTGTATGATTGTGAAAGTATGATTGTGATGGTATGATTGTGATTGTATGATTGTGATTGTATGATTGTGATTGTATGAGTGTGATTGTCTGATTGTGGTTGTGCGATTGTGATTGTACGATTGTGATTGTACGATTGTTATTGAATGATTGTGATTGTATGATTCTGATTGTATGATTGTGATTGCATGATTGTGATTGTATGATTGTGATTGCATGATTTTGAATGTATGATTATGATTGTATGATTGTGATTGTATGATTGCGATTGTATGATTGTGATTGTATGATTATGATTGTATTTTTGTGATTGTATGATTGTGATTGCATGATTGTGATTGTATGATTGTGATTGTATGATTGTGATTGTATGATTGTGATTGTATGACTGTGATTGTATGACTGTGATTGTATGATTGTGAATGTACGATTGTGATTGTATGATTGTGATTGTATGATTGTGATAGTACGATTGTGATTGTAGGATTGTGATTGTATGATTGTGATTGTATGATTGTGATTGTATGATTGTGATTGTATGATTGTGATTGTATGATTGTGATTGTATGATTGTGATTGTATGATTGTGATTGTATGACTGTGATTGTATGATTGTGAATGTACGATTGTGATTGTATGATTGTGATTGTATGATTGTGATAGTACGATTGTGATTGTGTGACTGTGATTGTATGACTGTGATTGTATGAGTGTGATTGTATGATTGTGATTGTATGATTGTGAAAGTATGATTGTGATTGTATGATTGTGATTGTATGATTGTGATTGTATGATTGTGATTGTATGATTGTGATTGTATGATTGTGATTGTATGATTGTGATTGGTATGATTGTGATTGTATGATTGTGATTGTATGATTGTGATTGTATGATTGTGATGTATGATTGTAATTGTATGGTTATGATTGTATGATTGTGATTGTATGATTGTGATTGTATGATTGTGATTGTATGATTGTGATTGTATGATTGTGATTGTATGATTGTGATTGTATGATTGTGATTGTATGATTGTGATTGCATGGTTGTGATTGTATGATTGTGAATGTACGATTGTGATTGTACGATTGCGATTGTATGATTGTGATTGTATGATTGTGATTGTATGATTGTGATTGTGTGATTGTATTTGGGAGATTGTATTTGGGATATTGTAATTGTATGATTGCGATTGTATGATTGCGATTGTATGATTGTGATTACATGATTGTGATTGTATGATTGTGATTGTATGATTGTGATTGTATGAGTGTGATTGTGTGATTGTGGTTGTGCGATTGAAATTGTACGATTGTGATTGTACGATTGTGATTGAATGATTGTGATTGTATGATTAAGATTCTATGATTGTGATTGCATGATTGTGATTGTATGATTGTGATTGCATGATTTCGAATGTATTATTGTGATTGTATGATTGTGATTGTATGATTGTGATTGTATGATTGTGATTGTATGATTGTGATTGTATGATTGTGATTGTATGATTGTGATTGTATGATTGTGATTGTATGATTGTGATTGTATGATTGTGATTGTATGATTGTGATTGTATGATTGTGATAGTATGATTGTGATTGTATGATTGTGATTGTATGATTGTGATTGTATGATTGTGATTGTATGATTGTATTTGGGAGATTGTATTTGGGAGATTGTATTTGGGAGATTGTATTTGGGAGATTGTAATTGTATGATTGCGATTGTATGATTGTGATTGTATGATTGCGATTGTATGATTGTGATTGTATGATTGTGATGTATGATTGTAATTGTATGATTATGATTGTATGATTGTGATTGTATGATTGTGATTGTATGATTGTATTTGGGAGATTGTAGTTGGGAGATTGTATTTGGGAGATTGTATTTGGCAGATTGTATTTGGGAGATTGTAATTGTATGATTGCGATTGTATGATTGTGATTGTATGATTGCGATTGTACGATTGTGATTGTATGATTGTGATGGATGATTGTAATTGTATGATTATGATTGTATGATTGTGATTGTATGATTGAGATTGTATCATTGTGATTGTATGCTTGCGATTGCATGATTGTGATTGTATGATTGTGATTGTATGATTGTGATTGTATGATTGTGATTGTATGATTATGATTGTATGATTGTGATTGTATGATTGTGATTGTATGGTTGTGATTGTATGATTGTGATAGTATGATTGTGGTTGTATGATTGTGATTGTATGACTGTGATTGTATGATTGTGATTGTATGATTGTGATTGTATGATTGTGAAAGTATGATTATGATGGTATGATTGTGATTGTATGATTGTGATTGTATGATTGTGATTGTATGATTGTGATTGTATGATTGTGATTGCATGATAGTGATTGTATGATTGTGATTGCATGATTTTGAATGTATGATTATGATTGTATGATTGTGATTGTATGATTGCGATTGTATGATTGTGATTGTATGATTATGATTGTATATTTGTGATTGTATGATTGTGATTGTATGATTGTGATTGTATGATTGTGATTGTATGATTGTGATTGTATGATTGTGATTGTATGATTGTGATTGTATGATTGTGATTGTATGATTGTGATTGTATGATTGTGATTGTATGATTGTGATTGTATGATTGTGCTTGTCTGATTGTGGTTGTGCGATTGTGATTGTACGATTGTGATTGTACGATTGTGATTGTAGGATTGTGATTTTATGATTGTGATTGTATGATTGTGATTGTATGATTGTGATTGTATGATTGTGATTGTATGATTGTGATTGTATGATTGTGATTGTATGATTGTGATTGTATGATTGTGATTGTATGACTGTGATTGTATGACTGTGATTGTATGATTGTGAATGTACGATTGTGATTGTATGATTGTGATTGTATGATTGTGATAGTACGATTGTGATTGTATGACTGTGATTGTATGACTGTGATTGTATGAGTGTGATTGTATGATTGTGATTGTATGATTGTGAAAGTATGATTGTGATTGTATGATTGTGATTGTATGATTGTGATTGTATGATTGTGATTGTATGATTGTGATTGGTATGATTGTGATTGTATGATTGTGATTGTATGATTGTGATTGTATGATTGTGATGTATGATTGTAATTGTATGACTATGATTGTATGATTGTGATTGTATGATTGAGATTGTATGATTGTTATTGTATGCTTGCGATTGTATGAATGTGATTGTATGATTGTGATTGTATGATTGTGATTGTATGATTGTGATTGTATGATTGTGATTGTATGATTGTGATTGTATGATTGTGATTGTATGATTGTGATCGTATGATTGTGATTGTATGGTTGTGATTGTATGATTGTGAATGTACGATTGTGATTGTACGATTGCGATTGTATGATTGTGATTGTATGATTGTGATTGTATGATTGTGATTGTATGATTGTGATTGTATGATTGTGATTGTATGATTATGATTGTATGATTGTGATTGTATGATTGTGATTGTATGGTTGTGATTGTATGATTGTGATAGTATGATTGTGATTGTATGATTGTGATTGTATGACTGTGATTGTATGATTGTGATTGTATGATTGTGATTGTATGATTGTGAAAGTATGATTATGATGGTATGATTGTGATTGTATGATTGTGATTGTATGATTGTGATTGTATGATTGTGATTGTATGATTGTGATTGTATGATTGTGATTGCATGATTGTGATTGTATGATTGTGATTGCATGATTTTGAATGTATGATTATGATTGTATGATTGTGATTGTATGATTGCGATTGTATGATTGTGATTGTATGATTATGATTGTATTTTTGTGATTGTATGATTGTGATTGTATGATTGTGATTGTATGATTGTGATTGTATGATTGTGATTGTATGATTGTGATTGTATGATTGTGATTGTATGATTGTGATTGTATGATTGTGATTGTATGATTGTGATTGTATGATTGTGATTGTACGATTGTGATTGTATGATTGTGATTGTATGATTGTGCTTGTCTGATTGTGGTTGTGCGATTGTGATTGTAGGATTGTGATTTTATGATTGTGATTGTATGATTGTGATTGTATGATTGTGATTGTATGATTGTGATTGTATGATTGTGATTGTATGATTGTGATTGTATGATTGTGATTGTATGACTGTGATTGTATGACTGTGATTGTATGATTGTGAATGTACGATTGTGATTGTATGATTGTGATTGTATGATTGTGATAGTACGATTGTGATTGTATGACTGTGATTGTATGACTGTGATTGTATGAGTGTGATTGTATGATTGTGATTGTATGATTGTGAAAGTATGATTGTGATTGTATGATTGTGATTGTATGATTGTGATTGTATGATTGCGATTGTATGATTGTGATTGTATGATTGTGATGTATGATTGTAATTGTATTATTATGATTGTATGATTGTGATTGTATGATTGAGATTGTATGATTGAGATTGTATGATTGTGATTGTATGCTTGCGATTGTATGATCGTGATTGTATGATTGTGATTGTATGATTGTGATTGTATGATTGTGATTGTATGATTGTGATTGTATGATTATGATTGTATGATTGTGATTGTATGATTGTGATTGTATGATTGTGATTGTATGATTGTGATTGCATGATTGTGATAGTATGATTGTGATTGTATGATTGTGATGTATGATTGTAATTGTATGATTATGATTGTATGATTGTGATTGTGTGATTGTGATTGTATGATTGTGATGTATGATTGTAATTGTATGATTATGATTGTATGATTGTGATTGTGTGATTGTGATTGTATGATTGTATTTGGGAGATTGTATTTGGGATATTGTAATTGTATGATTGCGATTGTATGATTGTGATTGTATGATTGTGATTGTATGATTGTATTTGCGAGATTGTATTTGGGATACTGTAATTGTATGATTGCGATTGTATGATTGCGATTGTATGATTGTGATTGTATGATTATGTATGTATGATTGTGATTGTATGATTGTATTTGGGAGATTGTATTTGGGATATTGTAATTGTATGATTGCGATTGTATGATTGTGATGTATGATTGTAATTGTATGATTATGATTGTATGATTGTGATTGTATGATTGTGATGGTATGATTGTGATTGTATGATTGCGTTCGTATGATTGTGATTGTATGATTGTGATTGTATGATTCTGATTGTATGATTGTGATTGCATGATTGTGATTGTATGATTGTGATTGCATGATTTTGAATGTATGATTATGATTGTATGATTGTGATTGTATGATTGCGATTGTATGATTGTGATTGTATGATTATGATTGTATTTTTGTGATTGTATGATTGTCATTGTATGATTGTGATTGTATGATTGTGATTGTATGATTGTGATTGTATGATTGTGATTGTATGATTGTGATTGTATGATTGTGATTGTATGATTGTGATTGTCTGATTGTGGTTGTGCGATTGAGATTGTACGATTGTGATTGTACGATTGTGATTGTAGGATTGTGATTGTATGATTGTGATTGTATGATTGTGATTCTATGATTGCGATTGTATGATTGTGATTGTATGATTGTGATTGTATGATTGTGATTGTATGACTGTGATTGTATGATTGTGAATGTACGATTGTGATTGTATGATTGTGATTGTATGATTGTGATAGTACGATTGTGATTGTATGACTGTGATTGTATGACTGTGATTGTATGAGTGTGATTGTATGATTGTGATTGTATGATTGTGAAAGTATGATTGTGATTGTATGATTGTGATTGTATGATTGTGATTGTATGATTGTGATTGTATGATTGTGATTGTATGATTGTGATTGTATGATTGTGATTGTATGATTGTGATTGTATGATTGTGATTGTATGATTGTGATTGTATGATTGTGATTGTATGATTGTGATTGTATGATTGTGATTGTATGATTGTATTTGGGAGATTGTATTTGGGAGATTGTATTTGGGAGATTGTAATTGTATGGTTGCGATTGTATGATTGTGATTGTATGATCGTGATTGTATGATTGTGATTGTATGATTGTGATTGTATGATTGTGATTGTATGATTGTGATTGTATGATTATGGTTGTATGATTGTGATTGTATGATTGTGATTGTATGATTGTGATTGTATGATTGTGAATGCATGATTGTGATAGTATGATTGTGATTGTATGATTGTGATGTATGATTGTAATTGTATGATTATGATTGTATGATTGTGATTCTGTGATTGTGATTGTATGATTGTATTTGGGAGATTGTATTTGGGATATTGTAATTGTATGATTGCGATTGTATGATTGTGATTGTATGATTGTGATTGTATGATTGTATTTGCGAGATTGTATTTGGGATACTGTAATTGTATGATTGCGATTGTATGATTGCGATTGTATGATTGTGATTGTATGATTATGTATGTATGATTGTGATTGTATGATTGTATTTGGGAGATTGTATTTGGGATATTGTAATTGTATGATTGCGATTGTATGATTGTGATTGTATGATTGTGATGTATGATTGTAATTGTATGATTATGATTGTATGACTGTGATTGTATGATTGTGATGGTATGATTGTGATTGTATGATTGCGATCGTATGATTGTGATTGTATGATTATGATTGTATGATTGCGATTGTATGATTGCGATTGTATGATTGTGATTGTATGATTAAGTTTGTATTTTTGTGATTTTATGATTGTGATTGTATGATTGTGATTGTATGATTGTGATTGTATGATTGTGATTGTATGATTGTGATTGTATGATTGTGATTGTATGATTGCGATTGTATGAATGCGATTGTATGATTGTGATTGCATAATTGTGATTGTATGATTGTGATTGTATGATTGTGATTGTCTGATTGTGGTTGTATGATTGTGATTGTATGATAGAGATTGTATGATTGTGATTGTACGATTGCGATTGTATGATTGCGATTGTATGATTGCGATTGTATGATTGTGATTGTATGATTGTGGTTGTATGGTTGTGATTGTATGATTGAGATTGTATGATTGTGATTGTATGATTGCGATTGTATGATTGCGATTGTATGATTGTGATTGCATGATTTTGAATGTATGATTGTGATTGTATGATTGTGATTGTATGATTGTGATTGTATGATTGTGATTGTATGATTGTGATTGTATGATTGTGATTGTATGATTGTCATTGTATGATTGTGATAGTATGATTGTGATTGTATGATTGTGATTGTATGATTGTGATTGTATGATTGTGATTGTATGATTATGATTGTATGATTGCGATTGTATGATTGTATTTGGGTGATTGTATTTGGGAGATTGTATTTGGGAGATTGTAATTGTATGATTGCGATTGTATGATTGTGATTGTATGATTGTGATGTATGATTGTAATTGTATGATTATGATTGTATGATTGTGATTGTATGATTGAGATTGTATGATTGTTATTGTATGCTTGCGATTGTATGAATGTGATTGTATGATTGTGATTGTATGATTGTGATTGTATGATTGTGATTGTATGATTGTGATTGTATGATTGTGATTGTATGATTGTGATTGTATGATTGTGATTGTATGATTGTGATTGTATGGTTGTGATTGAATGATTGTGAATGTACGATTGTGATTGTACGATTGCGATTGTATGATTGTGATTGTATGATTGAGATTGTATGATTGTGATTGTATGCTTGCGATTGTATGATTGTGATTGTATGATTGTGATTGTATGATTGTGATTGTATGATTGTGCTTGTATGATTGTGATTGTATGATTATGATTGTATGATTGTGATTGTATGATTGTGATTGTATGATTGTGATTGTATGATTGTGATAGTATGATTGTGATTGTATGATTGTGATTGTATGACTGTGATTGTATGATTGTGATTGTATGATTGTTAAAGTATGATTGTGATGGTATGATTGTTAAAGTATGATTGTGATGGTATGATTGTGATTGTATGATTGTGATAGTATGATTGTGATTGTATGATTGCGATTGTATGATTGTGATTGTATGATTGCGATTGTATGAATGCTATTGTATGATTGTGATTGTATGATTGTGATTGTATGATTGTGATTGTATGATTGTGATTGTATGATTGTGATTGTATGATTGTGATTGTATGATTGTGATTGTATGATTGTGATTGTATGATTGTGATTGTATGATTGTGATTGTATGATTGTATTTGGGAGATTGTA
Source organism: Megachile rotundata (assembly GCF_050947335.1). Lineage (NCBI taxonomy): Eukaryota > Metazoa > Arthropoda > Insecta > Hymenoptera > Megachilidae > Megachile > Megachile rotundata. The sequence goes on from NW_027473327.1 coordinate 751,286, forward strand.
TTTGGGATATTGTAATTGTATGATTGCGATTGTATGATTGTGATTGTATGATTGTGATTGTATGATTGTGATTGTATGATTGTGATTGTATGATTGTGATTGTATGATTGTCATTGTATGATTGTGATAGTATGATTGTGATTGTATGATTGTGATTGTATGATTGTGATTGTATGATTATGATTGTATGATTGCGATTGTATGATTGTATTTGGGTGATTGTATTTGGGAGATTGTATTTGGGAGATTGTAATTGTATGATTGCGATTGTATGATTGTGATTGTATGATTGTGATGTGTGATTGTAATTGTATGATTATGATTGTATGATTGTGATTGTATGATTGAGATTGTATGATTGTTATTGTATGATTGTGATGTATGATTGTAATTGTATGATTATGATTGTATGATTGTGATTGTATGATTGAGATTGTATGATTGTTATTTTATGCTTGCGATTGTATGAATGTGATTGTATGATTGTGATTGTATGATTGTGATTGTATGATTGTGATTGTATGATTGTGATTGCATGATTGTGATTGTATGATTGTGATTGTATGATTGTGATTGTATGATTGTGATTGTATGGTTGTGATTGTATGATTGTGAATGTACGATTGTGATTGTACGATTGCGATTGTATGATTGTGATTGTATGATTGTGATTGTATGATTGTGATTGTATGATTGTGATTGTATGATTGTGATTGTATGATTGTATTTGGGAGATTGTATTTGGGATATTGTAATTGTATGATTGCGATTGTATGATTGCGATTGTATGATTGTGATTACATGATTGTGATTGTATGATTGTGATTGTATGATTGTGATTGTATGATTGTGATTGTATGAGTGTGATTGTGTGATTGTGGTTGTGCGATTGATATTGTACGATTGTGATTGTACGATTGTGATTGGATGATTGTGATTGTATGATTAAGATTCTATGATTGTGATTGCATGATTGCGATTGTATGATTGTGATTGCATGATTTCGAATGTATGATTGTGATTGTATGATTGTGATTGTATGATTGTGATTGTATGATTGTGATTGTATGATTGTGATTGTATGATTGTGATTGTATGATTGTGATTGTATGATTGTGAAAGTATGATTGTGATTGTATGATTGTGATTGTATGATTGTGATTGTATGATTGTGATTGTATGATTGTGATTGTATGATTGTGATTGTATGATTGTGATTGTATGATTGTGATTGTATGATTGTGATTGTATGATTGTGATTGTATGATTGTGATTGTATGATTGCGATTGTATGATTGCGATTGTATGATTGTGATTGTATGATTAAGTTTGTATTTTTGTGATTTTATGATTGTGATTGTATGATTGTGATTGTATGATTGTGATTGTATGATTGTGATTGTATGATTGTGATTGTATGATTGTGATTGTATGATTGCGATTGTATGAATGCGATTATATGATTGTGATTGCATAATTGTGATTGTATGATTGTGATTGTATGATTGTGATTGTCTGATTGTGGTTGTATGATTGTGATTGTATGATAGAGATTGTATGATTGTGATTGTATGATTGCGATTGTATGATTGCGATTGTATGATTGCGATTGTATGATTGTGATTGTATGATTGTGGTTGTATGGTTGTGATTGTATGATTGAGATTGTATGATTGTGATTGTATGATTGCGATTGTATGATTGCGATTGTATGATTGTGATTGCATGATTTTGAATGTATGATTGTGATTGTATGATTGTGATTGTATGATTGTGATTGTATGATTGTGATTGTATGATTGTGATTGTATGATTATGGTTGTATGATTGTGATTGTATGATTGTGATTGTATGATTGTGATTGTATGATTGTGAATGCATGATTGTGATAGTATGATTGTGATTGTATGATTGTGATGTATGATTGTAATTGTATGATTATGATTGTATGATTGTGATTCTGTGATTGTGATTGTATGATTGTATTTGGGAGATTGTATTTGGGATATTGTAATTGTATGATTGCGATTGTATGATTGTGATTGTATGATTGTGATTGTATGATTGTATTTGCGAGATTGTATTTGGGATACTGTAATTGTATGATTGCGATTGTATGATTGCGATTGTATGATTGTGATTGTATGATTATGTATGTATGATTGTGATTGTATGATTGTATTTGGGAGATTGTATTTGGGATATTGTAATTGTATGATTGCGATTGTATGATTGTGATTGTATGATTGTGATGTATGATTGTAATTGTATGATTATGATTGTATGACTGTGATTGTATGATTGTGATGGTATGATTGTGATTGTATGATTGCGATCGTATGATTGTGATTGTATGATTATGATTGTATGATTGCGATTGTATGATTGCGATTGTATGATTGTGATTGTATGATTAAGTTTGTATTTTTGTGATTTTATGATTGTGATTGTATGATTGTGATTGTATGATTGTGATTGTATGATTGTGATTGTATGATTGTGATTGTATGATTGTGATTGTATGATTGTGATTGTATGATTGTGATTGTATGATTGCGATTGTATGAATGCGATTGTATGATTGTGATTGCATAATTGTGATTGTATGATTGTGATTGTATGATTGTGATTGTCTGATTGTGGTTGTATGATTGTGATTGTATGATAGAGATTGTATGATTGTGATTGTATGATTGCGATTGTATGATTGCGATTGTATGATTGCGATTGTATGATTGTGATTGTATGATTGTGGTTGTATGGTTGTGATTGTATGATTGAGATTGTATGATTGTGATTGTATGATTGCGATTGTATGATTGCGATTGTATGATTGTGATTGCATGATTTTGAATGTATGATTGTGATTGTATGATTGTGATTGTATGATTGTGATTGTATGATTGTGATTGTATGATTGTGATTGTATGATTGTGATTGTATGATTGTCATTGTATGATTGTGATAGTATGATTGTGATTGTATGATTGTGATTGTATGATTGTGATTGTATGATTGTGATTGTATGATTATGATTGTATGATTGCGATTGTATGATTGTATTTGGGTGATTGTATTTGGGAGATTGTATTTGGGAGATTGTAATTGTATGATTGCGATTGTATGATTGTGATTGTATGATTGTGATGTATGATTGTAATTGTATGATTATGATTGTATGATTGTGATTGTATGATTGAGATTGTATGATTGTTATTGTATGCTTGCGATTGTATGAATGTGATTGTATGATTGTGATTGTATGATTGTGATTGTATGATTGTGATTGTATGATTGTGATTGTATGATTGTGATTGTATGATTGTGATTGTATGATTGTGATTGTATGATTGTGATTGTATGGTTGTGATTGAATGATTGTGAATGTACGATTGTGATTGTACGATTGCGATTGTATGATTGTGATTGTATGATTGAGATTGTATGATTGTGATTGTATGCTTGCGATTGTATGATTGTGATTGTATGATTGTGATTGTATGATTGTGATTGTATGATTGTGCTTGTATGATTGTGATTGTATGATTATGATTGTATGATTGTGATTGTATGATTGTGATTGTATGATTGTGATTGTATGATTGTGATAGTATGATTGTGATTGTATGATTGTGATTGTATGACTGTGATTGTATGATTGTGATTGTATGATTGTTAAAGTATGATTGTGATGGTATGATTGTTAAAGTATGATTGTGATGGTATGATTGTGATTGTATGATTGTGATAGTATGATTGTGATTGTATGATTGCGATTGTATGATTGTGATTGTATGATTGCGATTGTATGAATGCTATTGTATGATTGTGATTGTATGATTGTGATTGTATGATTGTGATTGTATGATTGTGATTGTATGATTGTGATTGTATGATTGTGATTGTATGATTGTGATTGTATGATTGTGATTGTATGATTGTGATTGTATGATTGTATTTGGGAGATTGTATTTGGGATATTGTAATTGTATGATTGCGATTGTATGATTGTGATTGTATGATTGTGATTGTATGATTGTGATTGTATGATTGTGATTGTATGATTGTGATTGTATGATTGTCATTGTATGATTGTGATAGTATGATTGTGATTGTATGATTGTGATTGTATGATTGTGATTGTATGATTATGATTGTATGATTGCGATTGTATGATTGTATTTGGGTGATTGTATTTGGGAGATTGTATTTGGGAGATTGTAATTGTATGATTGCGATTGTATGATTGTGATTGTATGATTGTGATGTGTGATTGTAATTGTATGATTATGATTGTATGATTGTGATTGTATGATTGAGATTGTATGATTGTTATTGTATGATTGTGATGTATGATTGTAATTGTATGATTATGATTGTATGATTGTGATTGTATGATTGAGATTGTATGATTGTTATTTTATGCTTGCGATTGTATGAATGTGATTGTATGATTGTGATTGTATGATTGTGATTGTATGATTGTGATTGCATGATTGTGATTGTATGATTGTGATTGTATGATTGTGATTATATGATTGTGATTGTATGGTTGTGATTGTATGATTGTGAATGTACGATTGTGATTGTACGATTGCGATTGTATGATTGTGATTGTATGATTGTGATTGTATGATTGTGATTGTATGATTGTGATTGTATGATTGTGATTGTATGATTGTATTTGGGAGATTGTATTTGGGATATTGTAATTGTATGATTGCGATTGTATGATTGCGATTGTATGATTGTGATTACATGATTGTGATTGTATGATTGTGATTGTATGATTGTGATTGTATGATTGTGATTGTATGAGTGTGATTGTGTGATTGTGGTTGTGCGATTGATATTGTACGATTGTGATTGTACGATTGTGATTGGATGATTGTGATTGTATGATTAAGATTCTATGATTGTGATTGCATGATTGCGATTGTATGATTGTGATTGCATGATTTCGAATGTATGATTGTGATTGTATGATTGTGATTGTATGATTGTGATTGTATGATTGTGATTGTATGATTGTGATTGTATGATTGTGATTGTATGATTGTGATTGTATGATTGTGAAAGTATGATTGTGATTGTATGATTGTGATTGTATGATTGTGATTGTATGATTGTGATTGTATGATTGTGATTGTATGATTGTGATTGTATGATTGTGATTGTATGATTGTGATTGTATGATTGTGATTGTATGATTGTGATTGTATGATTGTGATTGTATGATTGCGATTGTATGATTGCGATTGTATGATTGTGATTGTATGATTAAGTTTGTATTTTTGTGATTTTATGATTGTGATTGTATGATTGTGATTGTATGATTGTGATTGTATGATTGTGATTGTATGATTGTGATTGTATGATTGTGATTGTATGATTGCGATTGTATGAATGCGATTATATGATTGTGATTGCATAATTGTGATTGTATGATTGTGATTGTATGATTGTGATTGTCTGATTGTGGTTGTATGATTGTGATTGTATGATAGAGATTGTATGATTGTGATTGTATGATTGCGATTGTATGATTGCGATTGTATGATTGCGATTGTATGATTGTGATTGTATGATTGTGGTTGTATGGTTGTGATTGTATGATTGAGATTGTATGATTGTGATTGTATGATTGCGATTGTATGATTGCGATTGTATGATTGTGATTGCATGATTTTGAATGTATGATTGTGATTGTATGATTGTGATTGTATGATTGTGATTGTATGATTGTGATTGTATGATTGTGATTGTATGATTGTGATTGTATGATTGTCATTGTATGATTGTGATAGTATGATTGTGATTGTATGATTGTGATTGTATGATTGTGATTGTATGATTGCGATTGTATGATTGTATTTGGGTGATTGTATTTGGGAGATTGTATTTGGGAGATTGTAATTGTATGATTGCGATTGTATGATTGTGATTGTATGATTGTGATGTATGATTGTAATTGTATGATTATGATTGTATGATTGTGATTGTATGATTGAGATTGTATGATTGTTATTGTATGCTTGCGATTGTATGAATGTGATTGTATGATTGTGATTGTATGATTGTGATTGTATGATTGTGATTGTATGATTGTGATTGTATGATTGTGATTGTATGATTGTGATTGTATGATTGTGATTGTATGATTGTGATTGTATGGTTGTGATTGAATGATTGTGAATGTACGATTGTGATTGTACGATTGCGATTGTATGATTGTGATTGTATGATTGAGATTGTATGATTGTGATTGTATGCTTGCGATTGTATGATTGTGATTGTATGATTGTGATTGTATGATTGTGATTGTATGATTGTGCTTGTATGATTGTGATTGTATGATTATGATTGTATGATTGTGATTGTATGATTGTGATTGTATGATTGTGATTGTATGATTGTGATAGTATGATTGTGATTGTATGATTGTGATTGTATGACTGTGATTGTATGATTGTGATTGTATGATTGTTAAAGTATGATTGTGATGGTATGATTGTTAAAGTATGATTGTGATGGTATGATTGTGATTGTATGATTGTGATAGTATGATTGTGATTGTATGATTGCGATTGTATGATTGTGATTGTATGATTGCGATTGTATGAATGCTATTGTATGATTGTGATTGTATGATTGTGATTGTATGATTGTGATTGTATGATTGTGATTGTATGATTGTGATTGTATGATTGTGATTGTATGATTGTGATTGTATGATTGTATTTGGGAGATTGTATTTGGGATATTGTAATTGTATGATTGCGATTGTATGATTGTGATTGTATGATTGTGATTGTATGATTGTGATTGTATGATTGTGATTGTATGATTGTCATTGTATGATTGTGATAGTATGATTGTGATTGTATGATTGTGATTGTATGATTGTGATTGTATGATTATGATTGTATGATTGCGATTGTATGATTGTATTTGGGTGATTGTATTTGGGAGATTGTATTTGGGAGATTGTAATTGTATGATTGCGATTGTATGATTGTGATTGTATGATTGTGATGTGTGATTGTAATTGTATGATTATGATTGTATGATTGTGATTGTATGATTGAGATTGTATGATTGTTATTGTATGATTGTGATGTATGATTGTAATTGTATGATTATCATTGTATGATTGTGATTGTATGATTGAGATTGTATGATTGTTATTGTATGCTTGCGATTGTATGAATGTGATTGTATGATTGTGATTGTATGATTGTGATTGTATGATTGTGATTGTATGATTGTGATTGTATGATTGTGATTGTATGATTGTGATTGTATGATTGTGATTGTATGATTGGGATTGTATGATTGTGATTGTATGGTTGTGATTGTATGATTGTGAATGTACGATTGTGATTGTACGATTGCGATTGTATGATTGTGATTGTATGATTGTGATTGTATGATTGTGATTGTATGATTGTGATTGTATGATTGTGATTGTATGATTGTGATTGTATGATTGTATTTGGGAGATTGTATTTGGGAGATTGTAATTGTATGATTGCGATTGTATGATTGTGATTGTATGATCGTGATTGTATGATTGTGATTGTATGATTGTGATTGTATGATTGTGATTGTATGATTGTGATTGTATGATTATGGTTGTATGATTGTGATTGTATGATTGTGATTGTATGATTGTGATTGTATGATTGTGAATGCATGATTGTGATAGTATGATTGTGATTGTATGATTGTGATGTATGATTGTAATTGTATGATTATGATTGTATGATTGTGATTCTGTGATTGTGATTGTATGATTGTATTTGGGAGATTGTATTTGGGATATTGTAATTGTATGATTGCGATTGTATGATTGTGATTGTATGATTGTGATTGTATGATTGTATTTGCGAGATTGCATTTGGGATACTGTAATTGTATGATTGCGATTGTATGATTGCGATTGTATGATTGTGATTGTATGATTATGTATGTATGATTGTGATTGTATGATTGTATTTGGGAGATTGTATTTGGGATATTGTAATTGTATGATTGCGATTGTATGATTGTGATTGTATGGTTATGATTGTATGATTGCGATTGTATGATTGCGATTGTATGATTGTGATTGTATGATTAAGTTTGTATTTTTGTGATTTTATGATTGTGATTGTATGATTGTGATTGTATGATTGTGATTGTATGATTGTGATTGTATGATTGTGATTGTATGATTGTGATTGTATGATTGCGATTGTATGAATGCGATTGTATGATTGTGATTGCATAATTGTGATTGTATGATTGTGATTGTATGATTGTGATTGTCTGATTGTGGTTGTATGATTGTGATTGTATGATAGAGATTGTATGATTGTGATTGTATGATTGCGATTGTATGATTGCGATTGTATGATTGCGATTGTATGATTGTGATTGTATGATTGTGGTTGTATGGTTGTGATTGTATGATTGAGATTGTATGATTGTGATTGTATGATTGCGATTGTATGATTGCGATTGTATGATTGTGATTGCATGATTTTGAATGTATGATTGTGATTGTATGATTGTGATTGTATGATTGTGATTGTATGATTGTGATTGTATGATTGTGATTGTATGATTGTGATTGTATGATTGTCATTGTATGATTGTGATAGTATGATTGTGATTGTATGATTGTGATTGTATGATTGTGATTGTATGATTATGATTGTATGATTGCGATTGTATGATTGTATTTGGGTGATTGTATTTGGGAGATTGTATTTGGGAGATTGTAATTGTATGATTGCGATTGTATGATTGTGATTGTATGATTGTGATGTATGATTGTAATTGTATGATTATGATTGTATGATTGCGATTGTATGATTGAGATTGTATGATTGTTATTGTATGCTTGCGATTGTATGAATGTGATTGTATGATTGTGATTGTATGATTGTGATTGTATGATTGTGATTGTATGATTGTGATTGTATGATTGTGATTGTATGATTGTGATTGTATGATTGTGATTGTATGATTGTGATTGTATGGTTGTGATTGAATGATTGTGAATGTACGATCGTGATTGTACGATTGCGATTGTATGATTGTGATTGTATGATTGAGATTGTATGATTGTGATTGTATGCTTGCGATTGTATGATTGTGATTGTATGATTGTGATTGTATGATTGGGATTGTATGATTGTGATTGTATAGTTGTGATTGTATGATTGTGAATGTACGATTGTGATTGTACGATTGCGATTGTATGATTGTGATTGTATGATTGTGATTGTATGATTGTGATTGTATGATTGTGATTGTATGATTGTATTTGGGAGATTGTATTTGGGATATTGTAATTGTATGATTGCGATTGTATGATTGCGATTGTATGATTGTGATTACATGATTGTGATTGTATGATTGTGATTGTATGATTGTGATTGTATGATTGTGATTGTATGAGTGTGATTGTGTGATTGTGGTTGTGCGATTGATATTGTACGATTGTGATTGTACGATTGTGATTGGATGATTGTGATTGTATGATTAAGATTCTATGATTGTGATTGCATGATTGCGATTGTATGATTGTGATTGCATGATTTCGAATGTATGATTGTGATTGTATGATTGTGATTGTATGATTGTGATTGTATGATTGTGATTGTATGATTGTGATTGTATGATTGTGATTGTATGATTGTGATTGTATGATTGTGATTGTATGATTGTGATTGTATGATTGTGAAAGTATGATTGTGATTGTATGATTGTGATTGTATGATTGTGATTGTATGATTGTGATTGTATGATTGTGATTGTATGATTGTGATTGTATGATTGTGATTGTATGATTGTGATTGTATGATTGTGATTGTATGATTGTGATTGTATGATTGTGATTGTATGATTGTGATTGTATGATTGTGATAGTATGATTGTGATTGTATGATTGTGATTGTATGATTGTGATTGTATGATTGTATTTGGGAGATTGTATTTGGGAGATTGTATTTGGGAGATTGTAATTGTATGATTGCGATTGTATGATTGTGATTGTATGATTGTGATGTATGATTGTAATTGTATGATTATGATTGTATGACTGTGATTGTATGATTGTGATGGTATGATTGTGATTGTATGATTGCGATCGTATGATTGTGATTGTATGATTATGATTGTATGATTGCGATTGTATGATTGCGATTGTATGATTGTGATTGTATGATTAAGTTTGTATTTTTGTGATTTTATGATTGTGATTGTATGATTGTGATTGTATGATTGTGATTGTATGATTGTGATTGTATGATTGTGATTGTATGATTGTGATTGTATGATTGCGATTGTATGAATGCGATTGTATGATTGTGATTGCATAATTGTGATTGTATGATTGTGATTGTATGATTGTGATTGTCTGATTGTGGTTGTATGATTGTGATTGTATGATAGAGATTGTATGATTGTGATTGTATGATTGCGATTGTATGATTGCGATTGTATGATTGCGATTGTATGATTGTGATTGTATGATTGTGGTTGTATGGTTGTGATTGTATGATTGAGATTGTATGATTGTGATTGTATGATTGCGATTGTATGATTGCGATTGTATGATTGTGATTGCATGATTTTGAATGTATGATTGTGATTGTATGATTGTGATTGTATGATTGTGATTGTATGATTGTGATTGTATGATTGTGATTGTATGATTGTGATTGTATGATTGTCATTGTATGATTGTGATAGTATGATTGTGATTGTATGATTGTGATTGTATGATTGTGATTGTATGATTGCGATTGTATGATTGTATTTGGGTGATTGTATTTGGGAGATTGTATTTGGGAGATTGTAATTGTATGATTGCGATTGTATGATTGTGATTGTATGATTGTGATGTATGATTGTAATTGTATGATTATGATTGTATGATTGTGATTGTATGATTGAGATTGTATGATTGTTATTGTATGCTTGCGATTGTATGAATGTGATTGTATGATTGTGATTGTATGATTGTGATTGTATGATTGTGATTGTATGATTGTGATTGTATGATTGTGATTGTATGATTGTGATTGTATGATTGTGATTGTATGATTGTGATTGTATGATTGTGATTGTATGGTTGTGATTGAATGATTGTGAATGTACGATTGTGATTGTACGATTGCGATTGTATGATTGTGATTGTATGATTGAGATTGTATGATTGTGATTGTATGCTTGCGATTGTATGATTGTGATTGTATGATTGTGATTGTATGATTGTGATTGTATGATTGTGCTTGTATGATTGTGATTGTATGATTATGATTGTATGATTGTGATTGTATGATTGTGATTGTATGATTGTGATTGTATGATTGTGATAGTATGATTGTGATTGTATGATTGTGATTGTATGACTGTGATTGTATGATTGTGATTGTATGATTGTTAAAGTATGATTGTGATGGTATGATTGTTAAAGTATGATTGTGATGGTATGATTGTGATTGTATGATTGTGATAGTATGATTGTGATTGTATGATTGCGATTGTATGATTGTGATTGTATGATTGCGATTGTATGAATGCTATTGTATGATTGTGATTGTATGATTGTGATTGTATGATTGTGATTGTATGATTGTGATTGTATGATTGTGATTGTATGATTGTGATTGTATGATTGTGATTGTATGATTGTGATTGTATGATTGTATTTGGGAGATTGTATTTGGGATATTGTAATTGTATGATTGCGATTGTATGATTGTGATTGTATGATTGTGATTGTATGATTGTGATTGTATGATTGTGATTGTATGATTGTCATTGTATGATTGTGATAGTATGATTGTGATTGTATGATTGTGATTGTATGATTGTGATTGTATGATTATGATTGTATGATTGCGATTGTATGATTGTATTTGGGTGATTGTATTTGGGAGATTGTATTTGGGAGATTATAATTGTATGATTGCGATTGTATGATTGTGATTGTATGATTGTGATGTGTGATTGTAATTGTATGATTATGATTGTATGATTGTGATTGTATGATTGAGATTGTATGATTGTTATTGTATGATTGTGATGTATGATTGTAATTGTATGATTATGATTGTATGATTGTGATTGTATGATTGAGATTGTATGATTGTTATTGTATGCTTGCGATTGTATGAATGTGATTGTATGATTGTGATTGTATGATTGTGATTGTATGATTGTGATTGTATGATTGTGATTGTATGATTGTGATTGTATGATTGTGATTGTATGATTGTGATTGTATGATTGTGATTGTATGATTGTGATTGTATGATTGTGATTGTATGATTGTGATTGTATGGTTGTGATTGTATGATTGTGAATGTACGATTGTGATTGTACGATTGCGATTGTATGATTGTGATTGTATGATTGTGATTGTATGATTGTGATTGTATGATTGTGATTGTATGATTGTATTTGGGAGATTGTATTTGGGATATTGTAATTGTATGATTGCGATTGTATGATTGCGATTGTATGATTGTGATTACATGATTGTGATTGGATGATTGTGATTGTATGATTGTGATTGTATGATTGTGATTGTATGAGTGTGATTGTGTGATTGTGGTTGTGCGATTGATATTGTACGATTGTGATTGTATGATTAAGATTCTATGATTGTGATTGCATGATTGCGATTGTATGATTGTGATTGCATGATTTCGAATGTATGATTGTGATTGTATGATTGTGATTGTATGATTGTGATTGTATGATTGTGATTGTATGATTGTGATTGTATGATTGTGATTGTATGATTGTGATTGTATGATTGTGATTGTATGATTGTGATTGTATGATTGTGATTGTATGATTGTGATTGTATGATTGTGATTGTATGATTGTGATTGTATGATTGTGATTGTATGATTGTGATTGTATGATTGTGATAGTATGATTGTGATTGTATGATTGTGATTGTATGATTGTGATTGTATGATTGTGATTGTATGATTGTGATTGTATGATTGTGATTGTATGATTATGGTTGTATGATTGTGATTGTATGATTGTGATTGTATGATTGTGATTGTATGATTGTGAATGCATGATTGTGATAGTATGATTGTGATTGTATGATTGTGATGTATGATTGTAATTGTATGATTATGATTGTATGATTGTGATTCTGTGATTGTGATTGTATGATTGTATTTGGGAGATTGTATTTGGGATATTGTAATTGTATGATTGCGATTGTATGATTGTGATTGTATGATTGTGATTGTATGATTGTATTTGCGAGATTGCATTTGGGATACTGTAATTGTATGATTGCGATTGTATGATTGCGATTGTATGATTGTGATTGTATGATTATGTATGTATGATTGTGATTGTATGATTGTATTTGGGAGATTGTATTTGGGATATTGTAATTGTATGATTGCGATTGTATGATTGTGATTGTATGATTGTGATGTATGATTGTAAGTGTATGATTATGATTGTATGACTGTGATTGTATGATTGTGATGGTATGATTGTGATTGTATGATTGCGATCGTATGATTGTGATTGTATGGTTATGATTGTATGATTGCGATTGTATGATTGCGATTGTATGATTGTGATTGTATGATTAAGTTTGTATTTTTGTGATTTTATGATTGTGATTGTATGATTGTGATTGTATGATTGTGATTGTATGATTGTGATTGTATGATTGTGATTGTATGATTGTGATTGTATGATTGTGATTGTATGATTGCGATTGTATGAATGCGATTGTATGATTGTGATTGTATGATTGTGATTGTATGATTGTGATTGTATGATTGTCATTGTATGATTGTGATAGTATGATTGTGATTGTATGATTGTGATTGTATGATTGTGATTGTATGATTATGATTGTATGATTGCGATTGTATGATTGTATTTGGGTGATTGTATTTGGGAGATTGTATTTGGGAGATTGTAATTGTATGATTGCGATTGTATGATTGTGATTGTATGATCGTGATTGTATGATTGTGATTGTATGATTGTGATTGTATGATTGTGATTGTATGATTGTGATTGTATGATTATGGTTGTATGATTGTGATTGTATGATTGTGATTGTATGATTGTGATTGTATGATTGTGAATGCATGATTGTGATAGTATGAATGTGATTGTATGATTGTGATTGTATGATTGTGATTGTATGATTGTGATTGTATGATTGTGATTGTATGATTGTGATTGTATGATTGTGATTGTATGATTTGGATTGTATGATTGTGATTGTATGATTGTGATTGTATGATTGTGATTGTATGGTTGTGATTGAATGATTGTGAATGTACGATCGTGATTGTACGATTGCGATTGTATGATTGTGATTGTATGATTGAGATTGTATGATTGAGATTGTATGATTGTGATTGTATGCTTGCGATTGTATGATTGTGATTGTATGATTGTGATTGTATGATTGTGATTGTATGATTGTGCTTGTATGATTGTGATTGTATGATTATGATTGTATGATTGTGATTGTATGATTGTGATTGTATGATTGTGATTGTATGATTGTGATAGTATGATTGTGATTGTATGATTGTGATTGTATGACTGTGATTGTATGATTGTGATTGTATGATTGTTAAAGTATGATTGTGATGGTATGATTGTTAAAGTATGATTGTGATGGTATGATTGTGATTGTATGATTGTGATAGTATGATTGTGATTGTATGATTGCGATTGTATGATTGTGATTGTATGATTGCGATTGTATGAATGCTATTGTATGATTGTGATTGTATGATTGTGATTGTATGATTGAGATTGTATGATTGTGATTGTATGCTTGCGATTGCATGATTGTGATTGTATGATTGTGATTGTATGATTGTGATTGTATGATTGTGATTGTATGATTGTGATTGTATGATTATGATTGTATGATTGTGATTGTATGATTGTGATTGTATGGTTGTGATTGTATGATTGTGATAGTATGACTGTGATTGTATGATTGTGATTGTATGACTGTGATTGTATGATTGTGATTGTATGATTGTGATTGTATGATTGTGAAAGTATGATTGTGATGGTATGATTGTGATTGTATGATTGTGATTGTATGATTGTGATTGTCTGATTGTGGTTGTGCGATTGTGATTGTACGATTGTGATTGTACGATTGTTATTGAATGATTGTGATTGTATGATTGTGATTGTATGATTGTATTTGCGAGATTGTATTTGGGATACTGTAATTGTATGATTGCGATTGTATGATTGCGATTGTATGATTGTGATTGTATGATTATGTATGTATGATTGTGATTGTATGATTGTATTTGGGAGATTGTATTTGGGAGATTGTATTTGGGAGATTGTAATTGTATGATTGCGATTGTATGATTGTGATTGTATGATCGTGATTGTATGATTGTGATTGTATGATTGTGATTGTATGATTGTGATTGTATGATTGTGATTGTATGATTATGGTTGTATGATTGTGATTGTATGATTGTGATTGTATGATTGTGATTGTATGATTGTGATTGTATGATTGTGAATGCATGATTGTGATAGTATGATTGTGATTGTATGATTGTGATGTATGATTGTAATTGTATGATTATGATTGTATGATTGTGATTGTGTGATTGTGATTGTATGATTGTATTTGGGAGATTGTATTTGGGATATTGTAATTGTATGATTGCGATTGTATGATTGTGATTGTATGATTGTGATTGTATGATTGTATTTGCGAGATTGTATTTGGGATACTGTAATTGTATGATTGCGATTGTATGATTGCGATTGTATGATTGTGATTGTATGATTATGTATGTATGATTGTGATTGTATGATTGTATTTGGGATATTGTAATTGTATGATTGCGATTGTATGATTGTGATTGTATGATTGTGATGTATGATTGTAATTGTATGATTATGATTGTATGACTGTGATTGTATGATTGTGATGGTATGATTGTGATTGTATGATTGCGATCGTATGATTGTGATTGTATGATTATGATTGTATGATTGCGATTGTATGATTGCGATTGTATGATTGTGATTGTATGATTAAGTTTGTATTTTTGTGATTTTATGATTGTGATTGTATGATTGTGATTGTATGATTGTGATTGTATGATTGTGATTGTATGATTGTGATTGTATGATTGTGATTGTATGATTGCGATTGTATGAATGCGATTGTATGATTGTGATTGCATAATTGTGATTGTATGATTGTGATTGTATGATTGTGATTGTCTGATTGTGGTTGTATGATTGTGATTGTATGATAGAGATTGTATGATTGTGATTGTATGATTGCGATTGTATGATTGCGATTGTATGATTGCGATTGTATGATTGTGATTGTATGATTGTGGTTGTATGGTTGTGATTGTATGATTGAGATTGTATGATTGTGATTGTATGATTGCGATTGTATGATTGCGATTGTATGATTCTGATTGCATGATTTTGAATGTATGATTGTGATTGTATGATTGTGATTGTATGATTGTGATTGTATGATTGTGATTGTATGATTGTGATTGTATGATTGTGATTGTATGATTGTGATTGTATGATTGTGATTGTATGATTGTGATTGTATGATTGTGATTGTATGATTGTGATTGTATGATTGTGATTGTATGATTGTGATTGTATGATTGTGATTGTATGATTGTGATTGTATGGTTGTGATTGTATGATTGTGAATGTACGATTGTGATTGTACGATTGCGATTGTATGATTGTGATTGTATGATTGTGATTGTATGATTGTGATTGTATGATTGTGATTGTATGATTGTATTTGGGAGATTGTATTTGGGATATTGTAATTGTATGATTGCGATTGTATGATTGCGATTGTATGATTGTGATTACATGATTGTGATTGGATGATTGTGATTGTATGATTGTGATTGTATGATTGTGATTGTATGAGTGTGATTGTGTGATTGTGGTTGTGCGATTGATATTGTACGATTGTGATTGTATGATTAAGATTCTATGATTGTGATTGCATGATTGCGATTGTATGATTGTGATTGCATGATTTCGAATGTATGATTGTGATTGTATGATTGTGATTGTATGATTGTGATTGTATGATTGTGATTGTATGATTGTGATTGTATGATTGTGATTGTATGATTGTGATTGTATGATTGTGAAAGTATGATTGTGATTGTATGATTGTGATTGTATGATTGTGATTGTATGATTGTGATTGTATGATTGTGATTGTATGATTGTGATTGTATGATTGTGATTGTATGATTGTGATTGTATGATTGTGATTGTATGATTGTGATTGTATGATTGTGATTGTATGATTGTGATTGTATGATTGTGATAGTATGATTGTGATTGTATGATTGTGATTGTATGATTGTGATTGTATGATTGTATTTGGGAGATTGTATTTGGGAGATTGTATTTGGGAGATTGTAATTGTATGATTGCGATTGTATGATTGTGATTGTATGATCGTGATTGTATGATTGTGATTGTATGATTGTGATTGTATGATTGTGATTGTATGATTGTGATTGTATGATTATGGTTGTATGATTGTGATTGTATGATTGTGATTGTATGATTGTGATTGTATGATTGTGAATGCATGATTGTGATAGTATGATTGTGATTGTATGATTGTGATGTATGATTGTAATTGTATGATTATGATTGTATGATTGTGATTCTGTGATTGTGATTGTATGATTGTATTTGGGAGATTGTATTTGGGATATTGTAATTGTATGATTGCGATTGTATGATTGTGATTGTATGATTGTGATTGTATGATTGTATTTGCGAGATTGCATTTGGGATACTGTAATTGTATGATTGCGATTGTATGATTGCGATTGTATGATTGTGATTGTATGATTATGTATGTATGATTGTGATTGTATGATTGTATTTGGGAGATTGTATTTGGGATATTGTAATTGTATGATTGCGATTGTATGATTGTGATTGTATGATTGTGATGTATGATTGTAAGTGTATGATTATGATTGTATGACTGTGATTGTATGATTGTGATGGTATGATTGTGATTGTATGATTGCGATCGTATGATTGTGATTGTATGGTTATGATTGTATGATTGCGATTGTATGATTGCGATTGTATGATTGTGATTGTATGATTAAGTTTGTATTTTTGTGATTTTATGATTGTGATTGTATGATTGTGATTGTATGATTGTGATTGTATGATTGTGATTGTATGATTGTGATTGTATGATTGTGATTGTATGATTGTGATTGTATGATTGTGATTGTATGATTGCGATTGTATGAATGCGATTGTATGATTGTGATTGCATAATTGTGATTGTATGATTGTGATTGTATGATTGTGCTTGTCTGATTGTGGTTGTATGATTGTGATTGTATGATAGAGATTGTATGATTGTGATTGTATGATTGCGATTGTATGATTGCGATTGTATGATTGCGATTGTATGATTGTGATTGTATGATTGTGATTGTATGATTGTGATTGTATGATTGTGATTGTATGATTGTGATTGTATGATTGTCATTGTATGATTGTGATAGTATGATTGTGATTGTATGATTGTGATTGTATGATTGTGATTGTATGATTATGATTGTATGATTGCGATTGTATGATTGTATTTGGGTGATTGTATTTGGGAGATTGTATTTGGGAGATTGTAATTGTATGATTGCGATTGTATGATTGTGATTGTATGATTGTGATGTATGATTGTAATTGTATGATTATGATTGTATGATTGTGATTGTATGATTGAGATTGTATGATTGTTATTGTATGCTTGCGATTGTATGAATGTGATTGTATGATTGTGATTGTATGATTGTGATTGTATGATTGTGATTGTATGATTGTGATTGTATGATTGTGATTGTATGATTGTGATTGTATGATTGTGATTGTACGGTTGTGATTGAATGATTGTGAATGTACGATCGTGATTGTACGATTGCGATTGTATGATTGTGATTGTATGATTGAGATTGTATGATTGAGATTGTATGATTGTGATTGTATGCTTGCGATTGTATGATTGTGATTGTATGATTGTGATTGTATGATTGTGATTGTATGATTGTGCTTGTATGATTGTGATTGTATGATTATGATTGTATGATTGTGATTGTATGATTGTGATTGTATGATTGTGATTGTATGATTGTGATAGTATGATAGTGATTGTATGATTGTGATTGTATGACTGTGATTGTATGATTGTGATTGTATGATTGTTAAAGTATGATTGTGATGGTATGATTGTTAAAGTATGATTGTGATGGTATGATTGTGATTGTATGATTGTGATAGTATGATTGTGATTGTATGATTGCGATTGTATGATTGTGATTGTATGATTGCGATTGTATGAATGCTATTGTATGATTGTGATTGTATGATTGTGATTGTATGATTGAGATTGTATGATTGTGATTGTATGCTTGCGATTGCATGATTGTGATTGTATGATTGTGATTGTATGATTGTGATTGTATGATTGTGATTGTATGATTATGATTGTATGATTGTGATTGTATGATTGTGATTGTATGGTTGTGATTGTATGATTGTGATAGTATGATTGTGATTGTATGATTGTGATTGTATGACTGTGATTGTATGATTGTGATTGTATGATTGTGATTGTATGATTGTGAAAGAATGATTGTGATGGTATGATTGTGATTGTATGATTGTGATTGTATGATTGTGATTGTATGATTGTGATTGTCTGATTGTGGTTGTGCGATTGTGATTGTACGATTGTGATTGTACGATTGTTATTGAATGATTGTGATTGTATGATTGTGATTGTATGATTGTATTTGCGAGATTGTATTTGGGATACTGTAATTGTATGATTGCGATTGTATGATTGCGATTGTATGACTGTGATTGTATGATTATGTATGTATGATTGTGATTGTATGATTGTATTTGGGAGATTGTATTTGGGAGATTGTATTTGGGAGATTGTAATTGTATGATTGCGATTGTATGATTGTGATTGTATGATCGTGATTGTATGATTGTGATTGTATGATTGTGATTGTATGATTGTGATTGTATGATTGTGATTGTATGATTATGGTTGTATGATTGTGATTGTATGATTGTGATTGTATGATTGTGATTGTATGATTGTGATTGTATGATTGTGAATGCATGATTGTGATAGTATGATTGTGATTGTATGATTGTGATGTATGATTGTAATTGTATGATTATGATTGTATGATTGTGATTGTGTGATTGTGATTGTATGATTGTATTTGGGAGATTGTATTTGGGATATTGTAATTGTATGATTGCGATTGTATGATTGTGATTGTATGATTGTGATTGTATGATTGTATTTGCGAGATTGTATTTGGGATACTGTAATTGTATGATTGCGATTGTATGATTGCGATTGTATGATTGTGATTGTATGATTATGTATGTATGATTGTGATTGTATGATTGTATTTGGGATATTGTAATTGTATGATTGCGATTGTATGATTGTGATTGTATGATTGTGATGTATGATTGTAATTGTATGATTATGATTGTATGACTGTGATTGTATGATTGTGATGGTATGATTGTGATTGTATGATTGCGATCGTATGATTGTGATTGTATGATTATGATTGTATGATTGCGATTGTATGATTGCGATTGTATGATTGTGATTGTATGATTAAGTTTGTATTTTTGTGATTTTATGATTGTGATTGTATGATTGTGATTGTATGATTGTGATTGTATGATTGTGATTGTATGATTGTGATTGTATGATTGTGATTGTATGATTGCGATTGTATGAATGCGATTGTATGATTGTGATTGCATAATTGTGATTGTATGATTGTGATTGTATGATCGTGATTGTCTGATTGTGGTTGTATGATTGTGATTGTATGATAGAGATTGTATGATTGTGATTGTATGATTGCGATTGTATGATTGCGATTGTATGATTGCGATTGTATGATTGTGATTGTATGATTGTGGTTGTATGGTTGTGATTGTATGATTGAGATTGTATGATTGTGATTGTATGATTGCGATTGTATGATTGCGATTGTATGATTGTGATTGCATGATTTTGAATGTATGATTGTGATTGTATGATTGTGATTGTATGATTGTGATTGTATGATTGTGATTGTATGATTGTGATTGTATGATTGTGATTGTATGATTGTGATTGTATGATTGCGATTGTATGATTGTGATTGTATGATTAAGTTTGTATTTTTGTGATTTTATGATTGTGATTGTATGATTGTGATTGTATGATTGTGATTGTATGATTGTGATTGTATGATTGTGATTGTATGATTGTGATTGTATGATTGTGATTGTATGATTGCGATTGTATGAATGCGATTGTATGATTGTGATTGCATAATTGTGATTGTATGATTGTGATTGTATGATTGTGCTTGTCTGATTGTGGTTGTATGATTGTGATTGTATGATAGAGATTGTATGATTGTGATTGTATGATTGCGATTGTATGATTGCGATTGTATGATTGCGATTGTATGATTGTGATTGTATGATTGTGATTGTATGATTGTGATTGTATGATTGTGATTGTATGATTGTGATTGTATGATTGTCATTGTATGATTGTGATAGTATGATTGTGATTGTATGATTGTGATTGTATGATTGTGATTGTATGATTATGATTGTATGATTGCGATTGTATGATTGTATTTGGGTGATTGTATTTGGGAGATTGTATTTGGGAGATTGTAATTGTATGATTGCGATTGTATGATTGTGATTGTATGATTGTGATGTATGATTGTAATTGTATGATTATGATTGTATGATTGTGATTGTATGATTGAGATTGTATGATTGTTATTGTATGCTTGCGATTGTATGAATGTGATTGTATGATTGTGATTGTATGATTGTGATTGTATGATTGTGATTGTATGATTGTGATTGTATGATTGTGATTGTATGATTGTGATTGTATGATTGTGATTGTATGATTGTGATTGTATGGTTGTGATTGAATGATTGTGAATGTACGATCGTGATTGTACGATTGCGATTGTATGATTGTGATTGTATGATTGAGATTGTATGATTGAGATTGTATGATTGTGATTGTATGCTTGCGATTGTATGATTGTGATTGTATGATTGTGATTGTATGATTGTGATTGTATGATTGTGCTTGTATGATTGTGATTGTATGATTATGATTGTATGATTGTGATTGTATGATTGTGATTGTATGATTGTGATTGTATGATTGTGATAGTATGATTGTGATTGTATGATTGTGATTGTATGACTGTGATTGTATGATTGTGATTGTATGATTGTTAAAGTATGATTGTGATGGTATGATTGTTAAAGTATGATTGTGATGGTATGATTGTGATTGTATGATTGTGATAGTATGATTGTGATTGTATGATTGCGATTGTATGATTGTGATTGTATGATTGCGATTGTATGAATGCTATTGTATGATTGTGATTGTATGATTGTGATTGTATGATTGAGATTGTATGATTGTGATTGTATGCTTGCGATTGCATGATTGTGATTGTATGATTGTGATTGTATGATTATGTATGTATGATTGTGATTGTATGATTGTATTTGGGAGATTGTATTTGGGATATTGTAATTGTATGATTGCGATTGTATGATTGTGATTGTATGATTGTGATTGTATGATTGTATTTGCGAGATTGCATTTGGGATACTGTAATTGTATGATTGCGATTGTATGATTGCGATTGTATGATTGTGATTGTATGATTATGTATGTATGATTGTGATTGTATGATTGTATTTGGGAGATTGTATTTGGGATATTGTAATTGTATGATTGCGATTGTATGATTGTGATTGTATGGTTATGATTGTATGATTGCGATTGTATGATTGCGATTGTATGATTGTGATTGTATGATTAAGTTTGTATTTTTGTGATTTTATGATTGTGATTGTATGATTGTGATTGTATGATTGTGATTGTATGATTGTGATTGTATGATTGTGATTGTATGATTGTGATTGTATGATTGCGATTGTATGAATGCGATTGTATGATTGTGATTGCATAATTGTGATTGTATGATTGTGATTGTATGATTGTGATTGTCTGATTGTGGTTGTATGATTGTGATTGTATGATAGAGATTGTATGATTGTGATTGTATGATTGCGATTGTATGATTGCGATTGTATGATTGCGATTGTATGATTGTGATTGTATGATTGTGGTTGTATGGTTGTGATTGTATGATTGAGATTGTATGATTGTGATTGTATGATTGCGATTGTATGATTGCGATTGTATGATTGTGATTGCATGATTTTGAATGTATGATTGTGATTGTATGATTGTGATTGTATGATTGTGATTGTATGATTGTGATTGTATGATTGTGATTGTATGATTGTGATTGTATGATTGTCATTGTATGATTGTGATAGTATGATTGTGATTGTATGATTGTGATTGTATGATTGTGATTGTATGATTATGATTGTATGATTGCGATTGTATGATTGTATTTGGGTGATTGTATTTGGGAGATTGTATTTGGGAGATTGTAATTGTATGATTGCGATTGTATGATTGTGATTGTATGATTGTGATGTATGATTGTAATTGTATGATTATGATTGTATGATTGCGATTGTATGATTGAGATTGTATGATTGTTATTGTATGCTTGCGATTGTATGAATGTGATTGTATGATTGTGATTGTATGATTGTGATTGTATGATTGTGATTGTATGATTGTGATTGTATGATTGTGATTGTATGATTGTGATTGTATGATTGTGATTGTATGATTGTGATTGTATGGTTGTGATTGAATGATTGTGAATGTACGATCGTGATTGTACGATTGCGATTGTATGATTGTGATTGTATGATTGAGATTGTATGATTGTGATTGTATGCTTGCGATTGTATGATTGTGATTGTATGATTGTGATTGTATGATTGGGATTGTATGATTGTGATTGTATAGTTGTGATTGTATGATTGTGAATGTACGATTGTGATTGTACGATTGCGATTGTATGATTGTGATTGTATGATTGTGATTGTATGATTGTGATTGTATGATTGTGATTGTATGATTGTATTTGGGAGATTGTATTTGGGATATTGTAATTGTATGATTGCGATTGTATGATTGCGATTGTATGATTGTGATTACATGATTGTGATTGTATGATTGTGATTGTATGATTGTGATTGTATGATTGTGATTGTATGAGTGTGATTGTGTGATTGTGGTTGTGCGATTGATATTGTACGATTGTGATTGTACGATTGTGATTGGATGATTGTGATTGTATGATTAAGATTCTATGATTGTGATTGCATGATTGCGATTGTATGATTGTGATTGCATGATTTCGAATGTATGATTGTGATTGTATGATTGTGATTGTATGATTGTGATTGTATGATTGTGATTGTATGATTGTGATTGTATGATTGTGATTGTATGATTGTGATTGTATGATTGTGATTGTATGATTGTGAAAGTATGATTGTGATTGTATGATTGTGATTGTATGATTGTGATTGTATGATTGTGATTGTATGATTGTGATTGTATGATTGTGATTGTATGATTGTGATTGTATGATTGTGATTGTATGATTGTGATTGTATGATTGTGATTGTATGATTGTGATTGTATGATTGTGATTGTATGATTGTGATAGTATGATTGTGATTGTATGATTGTGATTGTATGATTGTGATTGTATGATTGTATTTGGGAGATTGTATTTGGGAGATTGTATTTGGGAGATTGTAATTGTATGATTGCGATTGTATGATTGTGATTGTATGATTGTGATGTATGATTGTAATTGTATGATTATGATTGTATGACTGTGATTGTATGATTGTGATGGTATGATTGTGATTGTATGATTGCGATCGTATGATTGTGATTGTATGATTATGATTGTATGATTGCGATTGTATGATTGCGATTGTATGATTGTGATTGTATGATTAAGTTTGTATTTTTGTGATTTTATGATTGTGATTGTATGATTGTGATTGTATGATTGTGATTGTATGATTGTGATTGTATGATTGTGATTGTATGATTGTGATTGTATGATTGCGATTGTATGAATGCGATTGTATGATTGTGATTGCATAATTGTGATTGTATGATTGTGATTGTATGATTGTGATTGTCTGATTGTGGTTGTATGATTGTGATTGTATGATAGAGATTGTATGATTGTGATTGTATGATTGCGATTGTATGATTGCGATTGTATGATTGCGATTGTATGATTGTGATTGTATGATTGTGGTTGTATGGTTGTGATTGTATGATTGAGATTGTATGATTGTGATTGTATGATTGCGATTGTATGATTGCGATTGTATGATTGTGATTGCATGATTTTGAATGTATGATTGTGATTGTATGATTGTGATTGTATGATTGTGATTGTATGATTGTGATTGTATGATTGTGATTGTATGATTGTGATTGTATGATTGTCATTGTATGATTGTGATAGTATGATTGTGATTGTATGATTGTGATTGTATGATTGTGATTGTATGATTGCGATTGTATGATTGTATTTGGGTGATTGTATTTGGGAGATTGTATTTGGGAGATTGTAATTGTATGATTGCGATTGTATGATTGTGATTGTATGATTGTGATGTATGATTGTAATTGTATGATTATGATTGTATGATTGTGATTGTATGATTGAGATTGTATGATTGTTATTGTATGCTTGCGATTGTATGAATGTGATTGTATGATTGTGATTGTATGATTGTGATTGTATGATTGTGATTGTATGATTGTGATTGTATGATTGTGATTATATGATTGTGATTGTATGATTGTGATTGTATGATTGTGATTGTATGATTGTGATTGTATGGTTGTGATTGAATGATTGTGAATGTACGATTGTGATTGTACGATTGCGATTGTATGATTGTGATTGTATGATTGAGATTGTATGATTGTGATTGTATGCTTGCGATTGTATGATTGTGATTGTATGATTGTGATTGTATGATTGTGATTGTATGATTGTGCTTGTATGATTGTGATTGTATGATTATGATTGTATGATTGTGATTGTATGATTGTGATTGTATGATTGTGATTGTATGATTGTGATAGTATGATTGTGATTGTATGATTGTGATTGTATGACTGTGATTGTATGATTGTGATTGTATGATTGTTAAAGTATGATTGTGATGGTATGATTGTTAAAGTATGATTGTGATGGTATGATTGTGATTGTATGATTGTGATAGTATGATTGTGATTGTATGATTGCGATTGTATGATTGTGATTGTATGATTGCGATTGTATGAATGCTATTGTATGATTGTGATTGTATGATTGTGATTGTATGATTGTGATTGTATGATTGTGATTGTATGATTGTGATTGTATGATTGTGATTGTATGATTGTGATTGTATGATTGTGATTGTATGATTGTATTTGGGAGATTGTATTTGGGATATTGTAATTGTATGATTGCGATTGTATGATTGTGATTGTATGATTGTGATTGTATGATTGTGATTGTATGATTGTGATTGTATGATTGTCATTGTATGATTGTGATAGTATGATTGTGATTGTATGATTGTGATTGTATGATTGTGATTGTATGATTATGATTGTATGATTGCGATTGTATGATTGTATTTGGGTGATTGTATTTGGGAGATTGTATTTGGGAGATTATAATTGTATGATTGCGATTGTATGATTGTGATTGTATGATTGTGATGTGTGATTGTAATTGTATGATTATGATTGTATGATTGTGATTGTATGATTGAGATTGTATGATTGTTATTGTATGATTGTGATGTATGATTGTAATTGTATGATTATGATTGTATGATTGTGATTGTATGATTGAGATTGTATGATTGTTATTGTATGCTTGCGATTGTATGAATGTGATTGTATGATTGTGATTGTATGATTGTGATTGTATGATTGTGATTGTATGATTGTGATTGTATGATTGTGATTGTATGATTGTGATTGTATGATTGTGATTGTATGATTGTGATTGTATGATTGTGATTGTATGATTGTGATTGTATGATTGTGATTGTATGGTTGTGATTGTATGATTGTGAATGTACGATTGTGATTGTACGATTGCGATTGTATGATTGTGATTGTATGATTGTGATTGTATGATTGTGATTGTATGATTGTGATTGTATGATTGTATTTGGGAGATTGTATTTGGGATATTGTAATTGTATGATTGCGATTGTATGATTGCGATTGTATGATTGTGATTACATGATTGTGATTGGATGATTGTGATTGTATGATTGTGATTGTATGATTGTGATTGTATGAGTGTGATTGTGTGATTGTGGTTGTGCGATTGATATTGTACGATTGTGATTGTATGATTAAGATTCTATGATTGTGATTGCATGATTGCGATTGTATGATTGTGATTGCATGATTTCGAATGTATGATTGTGATTGTATGATTGTGATTGTATGATTGTGATTGTATGATTGTGATTGTATGATTGTGATTGTATGATTGTGATTGTATGATTGTGATTGTATGATTGTGATTGTATGATTGTGATTGTATGATTGTGATTGTATGATTGTGATTGTATGATTGTGATTGTATGATTGTGATTGTATGATTGTGATTGTATGATTGTGATTGTATGATTGTGATTGTATGATTGTGATAGTATGATTGTGATTGTATGATTGTGATTGTATGATTGTGATTGTATGATTGTGATTGTATGATTGTGATTGTATGATTGTGATTGTATGATTATGGTTGTATGATTGTGATTGTATGATTGTGATTGTATGATTGTGATTGTATGATTGTGAATGCATGATTGTGATAGTATGATTGTGATTGTATGATTGTGATGTATGATTGTAATTGTATGATTATGATTGTATGATTGTGATTCTGTGATTGTGATTGTATGATTGTATTTGGGAGATTGTATTTGGGATATTGTAATTGTATGATTGCGATTGTATGATTGTGATTGTATGATTGTGATTGTATGATTGTATTTGCGAGATTGCATTTGGGATACTGTAATTGTATGATTGCGATTGTATGATTGCGATTGTATGATTGTGATTGTATGATTATGTATGTATGATTGTGATTGTATGATTGTATTTGGGAGATTGTATTTGGGATATTGTAATTGTATGATTGCGATTGTATGATTGTGATTGTATGATTGTGATGTATGATTGTAAGTGTATGATTATGATTGTATGACTGTGATTGTATGATTGTGATGGTATGATTGTGATTGTATGATTGCGATCGTATGATTGTGATTGTATGGTTATGATTGTATGATTGCGATTGTATGATTGCGATTGTATGATTGTGATTGTATGATTAAGTTTGTATTTTTGTGATTTTATGATTGTGATTGTATGATTGTGATTGTATGATTGTGATTGTATGATTGTGATTGTATGATTGTGATTGTATGATTGTGATTGTATGATTGCGATTGTATGAATGCGATTGTATGATTGTGATTGCATAATTGTGATTGTATGATTGTGATTGTATGATTGTGCTTGTCTGATTGTGGTTGTATGATTGTGATTGTATGATAGAGATTGTATGATTGTGATTGTATGATTGCGATTGTATGATTGCGATTGTATGATTGCGATTGTATGATTGTGATTGTATGATTGTGATTGTATGATTGTGATTGTATGATTGTGATTGTATGATTGTGATTGTATGATTGTCATTGTATGATTGTGATAGTATGATTGTGATTGTATGATTGTGATTGTATGATTGTGATTGTATGATTATGATTGTATGATTGCGATTGTATGATTGTATTTGGGTGATTGTATTTGGGAGATTGTATTTGGGAGATTGTAATTGTATGATTGCGATTGTATGATTGTGATTGTATGATCGTGATTGTATGATTGTGATTGTATGATTGTGATTGTATGATTGTGATTGTATGATTGTGATTGTATGATTATGGTTGTATGATTGTGATTGTATGATTGTGATTGTATGATTGTGATTGTATGATTGTGAATGCATGATTGTGATAGTATGAATGTGATTGTATGATTGTGATTGTATGATTGTGATTGTATGATTGTGATTGTATGATTGTGATTGTATGATTGTGATTGTATGATTGTGATTGTATGATTTGGATTGTATGATTGTCATTGTATGATTGTGATTGTATGATTGTGATTGTATGGTTGTGATTGAATGATTGTGAATGTACGATCGTGATTGTACGATTGCGATTGTATGATTGTGATTGTATGATTGAGATTGTATGATTGAGATTGTATGATTGTGATTGTATGCTTGCGATTGTATGATTGTGATTGTATGATTGTGATTGTATGATTGTGATTGTATGATTGTGCTTGTATGATTGTGATTGTATGATTATGATTGTATGATTGTGATTGTATGATTGTGATTGTATGATTGTGATTGTATGATTGTGATAGTATGATTGTGATTGTATGATTGTGATTGTATGACTGTGATTGTATGATTGTGATTGTATGATTGTTAAAGTATGATTGTGATGGTATGATTGTTAAAGTATGATTGTGATGGTATGATTGTGATTGTATGATTGTGATAGTATGATTGTGATTGTATGATTGCGATTGTATGATTGTGATTGTATGATTGCGATTGTATGAATGCTATTGTATGATTGTGATTGTATGATTGTGATTGTATGATTGAGATTGTATGATTGTGATTGTATGCTTGCGATTGCATGATTGTGATTGTATGATTGTGATTGTATGATTGTGATTGTATGATTGTGATTGTATGATTGTGATTGTATGATTATGATTGTATGATTGTGATTGTATGATTGTGATTGTATGGTTGTGATTGTATGATTGTGATAGTATGACTGTGATTGTATGATTGTGATTGTATGACTGTGATTGTATGATTGTGATTGTATGATTGTGATTGTATGATTGTGAAAGTATGATTGTGATGGTATGATTGTGATTGTATGATTGTGATTGTATGATTGTGATTGTCTGATTGTGGTTGTGCGATTGTGATTGTACGATTGTGATTGTACGATTGTTATTGAATGATTGTGATTGTATGATTGTGATTGTATGATTGTATTTGCGAGATTGTATTTGGGATACTGTAATTGTATGATTGCGATTGTATGATTGCGATTGTATGATTGTGATTGTATGATTATGTATGTATGATTGTGATTGTATGATTGTATTTGGGAGATTGTATTTGGGAGATTGTATTTGGGAGATTGTAATTGTATGATTGCGATTGTATGATTGTGATTGTATGATCGTGATTGTATGATTGTGATTGTATGATTGTGATTGTATGATTGTGATTGTATGATTGTGATTGTATGATTATGGTTGTATGATTGTGATTGTATGATTGTGATTGTATGATTGTGATTGTATGATTGTGATTGTATGATTGTGAATGCATGATTGTGATAGTATGATTGTGATTGTATGATTGTGATGTATGATTGTAATTGTATGATTATGATTGTATGATTGTGATTGTGTGATTGTGATTGTATGATTGTATTTGGGAGATTGTATTTGGGATATTGTAATTGTATGATTGCGATTGTATGATTGTGATTGTATGATTGTGATTGTATGATTGTATTTGCGAGATTGTATTTGGGATACTGTAATTGTATGATTGCGATTGTATGATTGCGATTGTATGATTGTGATTGTATGATTATGTATGTATGATTGTGATTGTATGATTGTATTTGGGATATTGTAATTGTATGATTGCGATTGTATGATTGTGATTGTATGATTGTGATGTATGATTGTAATTGTATGATTATGATTGTATGACTGTGATTGTATGATTGTGATGGTATGATTGTGATTGTATGATTGCGATCGTATGATTGTGATTGTATGATTATGATTGTATGATTGCGATTGTATGATTGCGATTGTATGATTGTGATTGTATGATTAAGTTTGTATTTTTGTGATTTTATGATTGTGATTGTATGATTGTGATTGTATGATTGTGATTGTATGATTGTGATTGTATGATTGTGATTGTATGATTGTGATTGTATGATTGCGATTGTATGAATGCGATTGTATGATTGTGATTGCATAATTGTGATTGTATGATTGTGATTGTATGATTGTGATTGTCTGATTGTGGTTGTATGATTGTGATTGTATGATAGAGATTGTATGATTGTGATTGTATGATTGCGATTGTATGATTGCGATTGTATGATTGCGATTGTATGATTGTGATTGTATGATTGTGGTTGTATGGTTGTGATTGTATGATTGAGATTGTATGATTGTGATTGTATGATTGCGATTGTATGATTGCGATTGTATGATTCTGATTGCATGATTTTGAATGTATGATTGTGATTGTATGATTGTGATTGTATGATTGTGATTGTATGATTGTGATTGTATGATTGTGATTGTATGATTGTGATTGTATGATTGTGATTGTATGATTGTGATTGTATGATTGTGATTGTATGATTGTGATTGTATGATTGTGATTGTATGATTGTGATTGTATGATTGTGATTGTATGATTGTGATTGTATGATTGTGATTGTATGGTTGTGATTGTATGATTGTGAATGTACGATTGTGATTGTACGATTGCGATTGTATGATTGTGATTGTATGATTGTGATTGTATGATTGTGATTGTATGATTGTGATTGTATGATTGTATTTGGGAGATTGTATTTGGGATATTGTAATTGTATGATTGCGATTGTATGATTGCGATTGTATGATTGTGATTACATGATTGTGATTGGATGATTGTGATTGTATGATTGTGATTGTATGATTGTGATTGTATGAGTGTGATTGTGTGATTGTGGTTGTGCGATTGATATTGTACGATTGTGATTGTATGATTAAGATTCTATGATTGTGATTGCATGATTGCGATTGTATGATTGTGATTGCATGATTTCGAATGTATGATTGTGATTGTATGATTGTGATTGTATGATTGTGATTGTATGATTGTGATTGTATGATTGTGATTGTATGATTGTGATTGTATGATTGTGATTGTATGATTGTGAAAGTATGATTGTGATTGTATGATTGTGATTGTATGATTGTGATTGTATGATTGTGATTGTATGATTGTGATTGTATGATTGTGATTGTATGATTGTGATTGTATGATTGTGATTGTATGATTGTGATTGTATGATTGTGATTGTATGATTGTGATTGTATGATTGTGATTGTATGATTGTGATAGTATGATTGTGATTGTATGATTGTGATTGTATGATTGTGATTGTATGATTGTATTTGGGAGATTGTATTTGGGAGATTGTATTTGGGAGATTGTAATTGTATGATTGCGATTGTATGATTGTGATTGTATGATCGTGATTGTATGATTGTGATTGTATGATTGTGATTGTATGATTGTGATTGTATGATTGTGATTGTATGATTATGGTTGTATGATTGTGATTGTATGATTGTGATTGTATGATTGTGATTGTATGATTGTGAATGCATGATTGTGATAGTATGATTGTGATTGTATGATTGTGATGTATGATTGTAATTGTATGATTATGATTGTATGATTGTGATTCTGTGATTGTGATTGTATGATTGTATTTGGGAGATTGTATTTGGGATATTGTAATTGTATGATTGCGATTGTATGATTGTGATTGTATGATTGTGATTGTATGATTGTATTTGCGAGATTGCATTTGGGATACTGTAATTGTATGATTGCGATTGTATGATTGCGATTGTATGATTGTGATTGTATGATTATGTATGTATGATTGTGATTGTATGATTGTATTTGGGAGATTGTATTTGGGATATTGTAATTGTATGATTGCGATTGTATGATTGTGATTGTATGATTGTGATGTATGATTGTAAGTGTATGATTATGATTGTATGACTGTGATTGTATGATTGTGATGGTATGATTGTGATTGTATGATTGCGATCGTATGATTGTGATTGTATGGTTATGATTGTATGATTGCGATTGTATGATTGCGATTGTATGATTGTGATTGTATGATTAAGTTTGTATTTTTGTGATTTTATGATTGTGATTGTATGATTGTGATTGTATGATTGTGATTGTATGATTGTGATTGTATGATTGTGATTGTATGATTGTGATTGTATGATTGTGATTGTATGATTGTGATTGTATGATTGCGATTGTATGAATGCGATTGTATGATTGTGATTGCATAATTGTGATTGTATGATTGTGATTGTATGATTGTGCTTGTCTGATTGTGGTTGTATGATTGTGATTGTATGATAGAGATTGTATGATTGTGATTGTATGATTGCGATTGTATGATTGCGATTGTATGATTGCGATTGTATGATTGTGATTGTATGATTGTGATTGTATGATTGTGATTGTATGATTGTGATTGTATGATTGTGATTGTATGATTGTCATTGTATGATTGTGATAGTATGATTGTGATTGTATGATTGTGATTGTATGATTGTGATTGTATGATTATGATTGTATGATTGCGATTGTATGATTGTATTTGGGTGATTGTATTTGGGAGATTGTATTTGGGAGATTGTAATTGTATGATTGCGATTGTATGATTGTGATTGTATGATTGTGATGTATGATTGTAATTGTATGATTATGATTGTATGATTGTGATTGTATGATTGAGATTGTATGATTGTTATTGTATGCTTGCGATTGTATGAATGTGATTGTATGATTGTGATTGTATGATTGTGATTGTATGATTGTGATTGTATGATTGTGATTGTATGATTGTGATTGTATGATTGTGATTGTATGATTGTGATTGTATGGTTGTGATTGAATGATTGTGAATGTACGATCGTGATTGTACGATTGCGATTGTATGATTGTGATTGTATGATTGAGATTGTATGATTGAGATTGTATGATTGTGATTGTATGCTTGCGATTGTATGATTGTGATTGTATGATTGTGATTGTATGATTGTGATTGTATGATTGTGCTTGTATGATTGTGATTGTATGATTATGATTGTATGATTGTGATTGTATGATTGTGATTGTATGATTGTGATTGTATGATTGTGATAGTATGATAGTGATTGTATGATTGTGATTGTATGACTGTGATTGTATGATTGTGATTGTATGATTGTTAAAGTATGATTGTGATGGTATGATTGTTAAAGTATGATTGTGATGGTATGATTGTGATTGTATGATTGTGATAGTATGATTGTGATTGTATGATTGCGATTGTATGATTGTGATTGTATGATTGCGATTGTATGAATGCTATTGTATGATTGTGATTGTATGATTGTGATTGTATGATTGAGATTGTATGATTGTGATTGTATGCTTGCGATTGCATGATTGTGATTGTATGATTGTGATTGTATGATTGTGATTGTATGATTGTGATTGTATGATTATGATTGTATGATTGTGATTGTATGATTGTGATTGTATGGTTGTGATTGTATGATTGTGATAGTATGATTGTGATTGTATGATTGTGATTGTATGACTGTGATTGTATGATTGTGATTGTATGATTGTGATTGTATGATTGTGAAAGAATGATTGTGATGGTATGATTGTGATTGTATGATTGTGATTGTATGATTGTGATTGTATGATTGTGATTGTCTGATTGTGGTTGTGCGATTGTGATTGTACGATTGTGATTGTACGATTGTTATTGAATGATTGTGATTGTATGATTGTGATTGTATGATTGTATTTGCGAGATGCGATTGTATGATTGTGATTGTATGATTGTGATTGTATGATTGTGATTGTATGATTGTGATTGTATGATTGTGATTGTATGATTATGGTTGTATGATTGTGATTTGTATGATTGTGATTGTATGATTGTGATTGTATGATTGTGATTGTATGATTGTGAATGCATGATTGTGATAGTATGATCGTGATTGTATGATTGTGATTGTATGATTGTGATTGTATGATTGTGATTGTATGATTGTGATTGTATGATTGTGATTGTATGATTATGGTTGTATGATTGTGATTGTATGATTGTGATTGTATGATTGTGATTGTATGATTGTGATTGTATGATTGTGAATGCATGATTGTGATAGTATGATTGTGATTGTATGATTGTGATGTATGATTGTAATTGTATGATTATGATTGTATGATTGTGATTGTGTGATTGTGATTGTATGATTGTATTTGGGAGATTGTATTTGGGATATTGTAATTGTATGATTGCGATTGTATGATTGTGATTGTATGATTGTGATTGTATGATTGTATTTGCGAGATTGTATTTGGGATACTGTAATTGTATGATTGCGATTGTATGATTGCGATTGTATGATTGTGATTGTATGATTATGTATGTATGATTGTGATTGTATGATTGTATTTGGGATATTGTAATTGTATGATTGCGATTGTATGATTGTGATTGTATGATTGTGATGTATGATTGTAATTGTATGATTATGATTGTATGACTGTGATTGTATGATTGTGATGGTATGATTGTGATTGTATGATTGCGATCGTATGATTGTGATTGTATGATTATGATTGTATGATTGCGATTGTATGATTGCGATTGTATGATTGTGATTGTATGATTAAGTTTGTATTTTTGTGATTTTATGATTGTGATTGTATGATTGTGATTGTATGATTGTGATTGTATGATTGTGATTGTATGATTGTGATTGTATGATTGTGATTGTATGATTGCGATTGTATGAATGCGATTGTATGATTGTGATTGCATAATTGTGATTGTATGATTGTGATTGTATGATTGTGATTGTCTGATTGTGGTTGTATGATTGTGATTGTATGATAGAGATTGTATGATTGTGATTGTATGATTGCGATTGTATGATTGCGATTGTATGATTGCGATTGTATGATTGTGATTGTATGATTGTGGTTGTATGGTTGTGATTGTATGATTGAGATTGTATGATTGTGATTGTATGATTGCGATTGTATGATTGCGATTGTATGATTGTGATTGCATGATTTTGAATGTATGATTGTGATTGTATGATTGTGATTGTATGATTGTGATTGTATGATTGTGATTGTATGATTGTGATTGTATGATTGTGATTGTATGATTGTGATTGTATGATTGCGATTGTATGATTGTGATTGTATGATTAAGTTTGTATTTTTGTGATTTTATGATTGTGATTGTATGATTGTGATTGTATGATTGTGATTGTATGATTGTGATTGTATGATTGTGATTGTATGATTGTGATTGTATGATTGTGATTGTATGATTGCGATTGTATGAATGCGATTGTATGATTGTGATTGCATAATTGTGATTGTATGATTGTGATTGTATGATTGTGCTTGTCTGATTGTGGTTGTATGATTGTGATTGTATGATAGAGATTGTATGATTGTGATTGTATGATTGCGATTGTATGATTGCGATTGTATGATTGCGATTGTATGATTGTGATTGTATGATTGTGATTGTATGATTGTGATTGTATGATTGTGATTGTATGATTGTGATTGTATGATTGTCATTGTATGATTGTGATAGTATGATTGTGATTGTATGATTGTGATTGTATGATTGTGATTGTATGATTATGATTGTATGATTGCGATTGTATGATTGTATTTGGGTGATTGTATTTGGGAGATTGTATTTGGGAGATTGTAATTGTATGATTGCGATTGTATGATTGTGATTGTATGATTGTGATGTATGATTGTAATTGTATGATTATGATTGTATGATTGTGATTGTATGATTGAGATTGTATGATTGTTATTGTATGCTTGCGATTGTATGAATGTGATTGTATGATTGTGATTGTATGATTGTGATTGTATGATTGTGATTGTATGATTGTGATTGTATGATTGTGATTGTATGATTGTGATTGTATGATTGTGATTGTATGATTGTGATTGTATGATTGTGATTGTATGGTTGTGATTGAATGATTGTGAATGTACGATCGTGATTGTACGATTGCGATTGTATGATTGTGATTGTATGATTGAGATTGTATGATTGAGATTGTATGATTGTGATTGTATGCTTGCGATTGTATGATTGTGATTGTATGATTGTGATTGTATGATTGTGATTGTATGATTGTGCTTGTATGATTGTGATTGTATGATTATGATTGTATGATTGTGATTGTATGATTGTGATTGTATGATTGTGATTGTATGATTGTGATAGTATGATTGTGATTGTATGATTGTGATTGTATGACTGTGATTGTATGATTGTGATTGTATGATTGTTAAAGTATGATTGTGATGGTATGATTGTTAAAGTATGATTGTGATGGTATGATTGTGATTGTATGATTGTGATAGTATGATTGTGATTGTATGATTGCGATTGTATGATTGTGATTGTATGATTGCGATTGTATGAATGCTATTGTATGATTGTGATTGTATGATTGTGATTGTATGATTGAGATTGTATGATTGTGATTGTATGCTTGCGATTGCATGATTGTGATTGTATGATTGTGATTGTATGATTGTGATTGTATGATTGTGATTGTATGATTGTGATTGTATGATTATGATTGTATGATTGTGATTGTATGATTGTGATTGTATGGTTGTGATTGTATGATTGTGATAGTATGATTGTGATTGTATGATTGTGATTGTATGACTGTGATTGTATGATTGTGATTGTATGATTGTGATTGTATGATTGTGAAAGTATGATTGTGATGGTATGATTGTGATTGTATGATTGTGATTGTATGATTGTGATTGTCTGATTGTGGTTGTGCGATTGTGATTGTACGATTGTGATTGTACGATTGTTATTGAATGATTGTGATTGTATGATTGTGATTGTATGATTGTATTTGCGAGATTGTATTTGGGATACTGTAATTGTATGATTGCGATTGTATGATTGCGATTGTATGATTGTGATTGTATGATTATGTATGTATGATTGTGATTGTATGATTGTATTTGGGAGATTGTATTTGGGAGATTGTATTTGGGAGATTGTAATTGTATGATTGCGATTGTATGATTGTGATTGTATGATCGTGATTGTATGATTGTGATTGTATGATTGTGATTGTATGATTGTGATTGTATGATTGTGATTGTATGATTATGGTTGTATGATTGTGATTGTATGATTGTGATTGTATGATTGTGATTGTATGATTGTGATTGTATGATTGTGAATGCATGATTGTGATAGTATGATTGTGATTGTATGATTGTGATGTATGATTGTAATTGTATGATTATGATTGTATGATTGTGATTGTGTGATTGTGATTGTATGATTGTATTTGGGAGATTGTATTTGGGATATTGTAATTGTATGATTGCGATTGTATGATTGTGATTGTATGATTGTGATTGTATGATTGTATTTGCGAGATTGTATTTGGGATACTGTAATTGTATGATTGCGATTGTATGATTGCGATTGTATGATTGTGATTGTATGATTATGTATGTATGATTGTGATTTTATGATTGTATTTGGGATATTGTAATTGTATGATTGCGATTGTATGATTGTGATTGTATGATTGTGATGTATGATTGTAATTGTATGATTATGATTGTATGACTGTGATTGTATGATTGTGATGGTATGATTGTGATTGTATGATTGCGATCGTATGATTGTGATTGTATGATTGTGATTGTATGATTGTGATGTATGATTGTAATTGTATGATTATGATTGTATGACTGTGATTGTATGATTGTGATGGTATGATTGTGATTGTATGATTGCGATCGTATGATTGTGATTGTATGATTATGATTGTATGATTGCGATTGTATGATTGCGATTGTATGATTGTGATTGTATGATTAAGTTTGTATTTTTGTGATTTTATGATTGTGATTGTATGATTGTGATTGTATGATTGTGATTGTATGATTGTGATTGTATGATTGTGATTGTATGATTGCGATTGTATGAATGCGATTGTATGATTGTGATTGCATAATTGTGATTGTATGATTGTGATTGTATGATTGTGATTGTCTGATTGTGGTTGTATGATTGTGATTGTATGATAGAGATTGTATGATTGTGATTGTATGATTGCGATTGTATGATTGCGATTGTATGATTGTGATTGTATGCTTGCGATTGTATGATTGTGATTGTATGATTGTGATTGTATGATTGTGATTGTATGATTGTGCTTGTATGATTGTGATTGTATGATTATGATTGTATGATTGTGATTGTATGATTGTGATTGTATGATTGTGATTGTATGATTGTGATAGTATGATTGTGATTGTATGATTGTGATTGTATGACTGTGATTGTATGATTGTGATTGTATGATTGTTAAAGTATGATTGTGATGGTATGATTGTTAAAGTATGATTGTGATGGTATGATTGTGATTGTATGATTGTGATAGTATGATTGTGATTGTATGATTGCGATTGTATGATTGTGATTGTATGATTGCGATTGTATGAATGCTATTGTATGATTGTGATTGTATGATTGTGATTGTATGATTGTGATTGTATGATTGTGATTGTATGATTGTGATTGTATGATTGTGATTGTATGATTGTGATTGTATGATTGTGATTGTATGATTGTGATTGTATGATTGTATTTGGGAGATTGTATTTGGGATATTGTAATTGTATGATTGCGATTGTATGATTGTGATTGTATGATTGTGATTGTATGATTGTGATTGTATGATTGTGATTGTATGATTGTCATTGTATGATTGTGATAGTATGATTGTGATTGTATGATTGTGATTGTATGATTGTGATTGTATGATTATGATTGTATGATTGCGATTGTATGATTGTATTTGGGTGATTGTATTTGGGAGATTGTATTTGGGAGATTGTAATTGTATGATTGCGATTGTATGATTGTGATTGTATGATTGTGATGTGTGATTGTAATTGTATGATTATGATTGTATGATTGTGATTGTATGATTGAGATTGTATGATTGTTATTGTATGATTGTGATGTATGATTGTAATTGTATGATTATGATTGTATGATTGTGATTGTATGATTGAGATTGTATGATTGTTATTGTATGCTTGCGATTGTATGAATGTGATTGTATGATTGTGATTGTATGATTGTGATTGTATGATTGTGATTGTATGATTGTGATTGTATGATTGTGATTGTATGATTGTGATTGTATGATTGTGATTGTATGATTGGGATTGTATGATTGTGATTGTATGGTTGTGATTGTATGATTGTGAATGTACGATTGTGATTGTACGATTGCGATTGTATGATTGCGATTGTATGATTGTGATTGTATGATTGTGATTGTATGATTGTGATTGTATGATTGTATTTGGGAGATTGTATTTGGGATATTGTAATTGTATGATTGCGATTGTATGATTGCGATTGTATGATTGTGATTACATGATTGTGATTGGATGATTGTGATTGTATGATTGTGATTGTATGATTGTGATTGTATGAGTGTGATTGTGTGATTGTGGTTGTGCGATTGATATTGTACGATTGTGATTGTATGATTAAGATTCTATGATTGTGATTGCATGATTGCGATTGTATGATTGTGATTGCATGATTTCGAATGTATGATTGTGATTGTATGATTGTGATTGTATGATTGTGATTGTATGATTGTGATTGTATGATTGTGATTGTAT
This sequence comes from Megachile rotundata, assembly GCF_050947335.1. Classification (NCBI taxonomy): domain Eukaryota; kingdom Metazoa; phylum Arthropoda; class Insecta; order Hymenoptera; family Megachilidae; genus Megachile; species Megachile rotundata. The sequence continues at coordinate 792,169 of NW_027473327.1, forward strand.
GATTGTGATTGTATGATTGTGATTGTATGATTGTGATTGTATGATTGTGATTGTATGATTGTGATTGTATGATTGTGATTGTATGATTGTGATTGTATGATTGTGATTGTATGATTGTGATTGTATGATTGTGATTGTATGATTGTGATTGTATGATTGTGATTGTATGATTGTGATTGTATGATTGTGATTGTATGATTGTGATAGTATGATTGTGATTGTATGATTGTGATTGTATGATTGTGATTGTATGATTGTATTTGGGAGATTGTATTTGGGAGATTGTATTTGGGAGATTGTAATTGTATGATTGCGATTGTATGATTGTGATTGTATGATCGTGATTGTATGATTGTGATTGTATGATTGTGATTGTATGATTGTGATTGTATGATTGTGATTGTATGATTATGGTTGTATGATTGTGATTGTATGATTGTGATTGTATGATTGTGATTGTATGATTGTGAATGCATGATTGTGATAGTATGATTGTGATTGTATGATTGTGATGTATGATTGTAATTGTATGATTATGATTGTATGATTGTGATTCTGTGATTGTGATTGTATGATTGTATTTGGGAGATTGTATTTGGGATATTGTAATTGTATGATTGCGATTGTATGATTGTGATTGTATGATTGTGATTGTATGATTGTATTTGCGAGATTGCATTTGGGATACTGTAATTGTATGATTGCGATTGTATGATTGCGATTGTATGATTGTGATTGTATGATTATGTATGTATGATTGTGATTGTATGATTGTATTTGGGAGATTGTATTTGGGATATTGTAATTGTATGATTGCGATTGTATGATTGTGATTGTATGATTGTGATGTATGATTGTAATTGTATGATTATGATTGTATGACTGTGATTGTATGATTGTGATGGTATGATTGTGATTGTATGATTGCGATCGTATGATTGTGATTGTATGGTTATGATTGTATGATTGCGATTGTATGATTGCGATTGTATGATTGTGATTGTATGATTAAGTTTGTATTTTTGTGATTTTATGATTGTGATTGTATGATTGTGATTGTATGATTGTGATTGTATGATTGTGATTGTATGATTGTGATTGTATGATTGTGATTGTATGATTGCGATTGTATGAATGCGATTGTATGATTGTGATTGCATAATTGTGATTGTATGATTGTGATTGTATGATTGTGATTGTCTGATTGTGGTTGTATGATTGTGATTGTATGATAGAGATTGTATGATTGTGATTGTATGATTGCGATTGTATGATTGCGATTGTATGATTGCGATTGTATGATTGTGATTGTATGATTGTGGTTGTATGGTTGTGATTGTATGATTGAGATTGTATGATTGTGATTGTATGATTGCGATTGTATGATTGCGATTGTATGATTGTGATTGCATGATTTTGAATGTATGATTGTGATTGTATGATTGTGATTGTATGATTGTGATTGTATGATTGTGATTGTATGATTGTGATTGTATGATTGTGATTGTATGATTGTCATTGTATGATTGTGATAGTATGATTGTGATTGTATGATTGTGATTGTATGATTGTGATTGTATGATTATGATTGTATGATTGCGATTGTATGATTGTATTTGGGTGATTGTATTTGGGAGATTGTATTTGGGAGATTGTAATTGTATGATTGCGATTGTATGATTGTGATTGTATGATTGTGATGTATGATTGTAATTGTATGATTATGATTGTATGATTGTGATTGTATGATTGAGATTGTATGATTGTTATTGTATGCTTGCGATTGTATGAATGTGATTGTATGATTGTGATTGTATGATTGTGATTGTATGATTGTGATTGTATGATTGTGATTGTATGATTGTGATTGTATGATTGTGATTATATGATTGTGATTGTATGATTGTGATTGTATGGTTGTGATTGAATGATTGTGAATGTACGATCGTGATTGTACGATTGCGATTGTATGATTGTGATTGTATGATTGAGATTGTATGATTGAGATTGTATGATTGTGATTGTATGCTTGCGATTGTATGATTGTGATTGTATGATTGTGATTGTATGATTGTGATTGTATGATTGTGATTGTATGATTGTGATTGTATGATTGTGATTGTATGGTTGTGATTGTATGATTGTGAATGTACGATTGTGATTGTACGATTGCGATTGTATGATTGTGATTGTATGATTGTGATTGTATGATTGTGATTGTATGATTGTGATTGTATGATTGTATTTGGGAGATTGTATTTGGGATATTGTAATTGTATGATTGCGATTGTATGATTGCGATTGTATGATTGTGATTACATGATTGTGATTGTATGATTGTGATTGTATGATTGTGATTGTATGATTGTGATTGTATGAGTGTGATTGTGTGATTGTGGTTGTGCGATTGATATTGTACGATTGTGATTGTACGATTGTGATTGTATGATTAAGATTCTATGATTGTGATTGCATGATTGCGATTGTATGATTGTGATTGCATGATTTCGAATGTATGATTGTGATTGTATGATTGTGATTGTATGATTGTGATTGTATGATTGTGATTGTATGATTGTGATTGTATGATTGTGATTGTATGATTGTGATTGTATGATTGTGATTGTATGATTGTGATTGTATGATTGTGATTGTATGATTGTGAAAGTATGATTGTGATTGTATGATTGTGATTGTATGATTGTGATTGTATGATTGTGATTGTATGATTGTGATTGTATGATTGTGATTGTATGATTGTGATTGTATGATTGTGATTGTATGATTGTGATTGTATGATTGTGATTGTATGATTGTGATTGTATGATTGTGATAGTATGATTGTGATTGTATGATTGTGATTGTATGATTGTGATTGTATGATTGTATTTGGGAGATTGTATTTGGGAGATTGTATTCGGGAGATTGTAATTGTATGATTGCGATTGTATGATTGTGATTGTATGATTGTGATGTATGATTGTAATTGTATGATTATGATTGTATGACTGTGATTGTATGATTGTGATGGTATGATTGTGATTGTATGATTGCGATCGTATGATTGTGATTGTATGATTATGATTGTATGATTGCGATTGTATGATTGCGATTGTATGATTGTGATTGTATGATTAAGTTTGTATTTTTGTGATTTTATGATTGTGATTGTATGATTGTGATTGTATGATTGTGATTGTATGATTGTGATTGTATGATTGTGATTGTATGATTGCGATTGTATGAATGCGATTGTATGATTGTGATTGCATAATTGTGATTGTATGATTGTGATTGTATGATTGTGATTGTCTGATTGTGGTTGTATGATTGTGATTGTATGATAGAGATTGTATGATTGTGATTGTATGATTGCGATTGTATGATTGCGATTGTATGATTGCGATTGTATGATTGTGATTGTATGATTGTGGTTGTATGGTTGTGATTGTATGATTGAGATTGTATGATTGTGATTGTATGATTGCGATTGTATGATTGCGATTGTATGATTGTGATTGCATGATTTTGAATGTATGATTGTGATTGTATGATTGTGATTGTATGATTGTGATTGTATGATTGTGATTGTATGATTGTGATTGTATGATTGTGATTGTATGATTGTGATTGTATGATTGTCATTGTATGATTGTGATAGTATGATTGTGATTGTATGATTGTGATTGTATGATTGTGATTGTATGATTATGATTGTATGATTGCGATTGTATGATTGTATTTGGGTGATTGTATTTGGGAGATTGTATTTGGGAGATTGTAATTGTATGATTGCGATTGTATGATTGTGATTGTATGATTGTGATGTATGATTGTAATTGTATGATTATGATTGTATGATTGTGATTGTATGATTGAGATTGTATGATTGTTATTGTATGCTTGCGATTGTATGAATGTGATTGTATGATTGTGATTGTATGATTGTGATTGTATGATTGTGATTGTATGATTGTGATTGTATGATTGTGATTGTATGATTGTGATTGTATGATTGTGATTGTATGATTGTGATTGTATGGTTGTGATTGAATGATTGTGAATGTACGATCGTGATTGTACGATTGCGATTGTATGATTGTGATTGTATGATTGAGATTGTATGATTGAGATTGTATGATTGTGATTGTATGCTTGCGATTGTATGATTGTGATTGTATGATTGTGATTGTATGATTGTGATTGTATGATTGTGATTGTATGGTTGTGATTGTATGATTGTGAATGTACGATTGTGATTGTACGATTGCGATTGTATGATTGTGATTGTATGATTGTGATTGTATGATTGTGATTGTATGATTGTGATTGTATGATTGTATTTGGGAGATTGTATTTGGGATATTGTAATTGTATGATTGCGATTGTATGATTGCGATTGTATGATTGTGATTACATGATTGTGATTGTATGATTGTGATTGTATGATTGTGATTGTATGATTGTGATTGTATGAGTGTGATTGTGTGATTGTGGTTGTGCGATTGATATTGTACGATTGTGATTGTACGATTGTGATTGGATGATTGTGATTGTATGATTAAGATTCTATGATTGTGATTGCATGATTGCGATTGTATGATTGTGATTGCATGATTTCGAATGTATGATTGTGATTGTATGATTGTGATTGTATGATTGTGATTGTATGATTGTGATTGTATGATTGTGATTGTATGATTGTGATTGTATGATTGTGATTGTATGATTGTGATTGTATGATTGTGATTGTATGATTGTGAAAGTATGATTGTGATTGTATGATTGTGATTGTATGATTGTGATTGTATGATTGTGATTGTATGATTGTGATTGTATGATTGTGATTGTATGATTGTGATTGTATGATTGTGATTGTATGATTGTGATTGTATGATTGTGATTGTATGATTGTGATTGTATGATTGTGATAGTATGATTGTGATTGTATGATTGTGATTGTATGATTGTGATTGTATGATTGTATTTGGGAGATTGTATTTGGGAGATTGTATTCGGGAGATTGTAATTGTATGATTGCGATTGTATGATTGTGATTGTATGATTGTGATGTATGATTGTAATTGTATGATTATGATTGTATGACTGTGATTGTATGATTGTGATGGTATGATTGTGATTGTATGATTGCGATCGTATGATTGTGATTGTATGATTATGATTGTATGATTGCGATTGTATGATTGCGATTGTATGATTGTGATTGTATGATTAAGTTTGTATTTTTGTGATTTTATGATTGTGATTGTATGATTGTGATTGTATGATTGTGATTGTATGATTGTGATTGTATGATTGTGATTGTATGATTGCGATTGTATGAATGCGATTGTATGATTGTGATTGCATAATTGTGATTGTATGATTGTGATTGTATGATTGTGATTGTCTGATTGTGGTTGTATGATTGTGATTGTATGATAGAGATTGTATGATTGTGATTGTATGATTGCGATTGTATGATTGCGATTGTATGATTGCGATTGTATGATTGTGATTGTATGATTGTGGTTGTATGGTTGTGATTGTATGATTGAGATTGTATGATTGTGATTGTATGATTGCGATTGTATGATTGCGATTGTATGATTGTGATTGCATGATTTTGAATGTATGATTGTGATTGTATGATTGTGATTGTATGATTGTGATTGTATGATTGTGATTGTATGATTGTGATTGTATGATTGTGATTGTATGATTGTCATTGTATGATTGTGATAGTATGATTGTGATTGTATGATTGTGATTGTATGATTGTGATTGTATGATTGCGATTGTATGATTGTATTTGGGTGATTGTATTTGGGAGATTGTATTTGGGAGATTGTAATTGTATGATTGCGATTGTATGATTGTGATTGTATGATTGTGATGTATGATTGTAATTGTATGATTATGATTGTATGATTGTGATTGTATGATTGAGATTGTATGATTGTTATTGTATGCTTGCGATTGTATGAATGTGATTGTATGATTGTGATTGTATGATTGTGATTGTATGATTGTGATTGTATGATTGTGATTGTATGATTGTGATTGTATGATTGTGATTGTATGATTGTGATTGTATGATTGTGATTGTATGATTGTGATTGTATGATTGTGATTGTATGGTTGTGATTGAATGATTGTGAATGTACGATTGTGATTGTACGATTGCGATTGTATGATTGTGATTGTATGATTGAGATTGTATGATTGTGATTGTATGCTTGCGATTGTATGATTGTGATTGTATGATTGTGATTGTATGATTGTGATTGTATGATTGTGCTTGTATGATTGTGATTGTATGATTATGATTGTATGATTGTGATTGTATGATTGTGATTGTATGATTGTGATTGTATGATTGTGATAGTATGATTGTGATTGTATGATTGTGATTGTATGACTGTGATTGTATGATTGTGATTGTATGATTGTTAAAGTATGATTGTGATGGTATGATTGTTAAAGTATGATTGTGATGGTATGATTGTGATTGTATGATTGTGATAGTATGATTGTGATTGTATGATTGCGATTGTATGATTGTGATTGTATGATTGCGATTGTATGAATGCTATTGTATGATTGTGATTGTATGATTGTGATTGTATGATTGTGATTGTATGATTGTGGTTGTATGATTGTGATTGTATGATTGTGATTGTATGATTGTGATTGTATGATTGTGATTGTATGATTGTGATTGTATGATTGTATTTGGGAGATTGTATTTGGGATATTGTAATTGTATGATTGCGATTGTATGATTGTGATTGTATGATTGTGATTGTATGATTGTGATTGTATGATTGTGATTGTATGATTGTCATTGTATGATTGTGATAGTATGATTGTGATTGTATGATTGTGATTGTATGATTGTGATTGTATGATTATGATTGTATGATTGCGATTGTATGATTGTATTTGGGTGATTGTATTTGGGAGATTGTATTTGGGAGATTGTAATTGTATGATTGCGATTGTATGATTGTGATTGTATGATTGTGATGTGTGATTGTAATTGTATGATTATGATTGTATGATTGTGATTGTATGATTGAGATTGTATGATTGTTATTGTATGATTGTGATGTATGATTGTAATTGTATGATTATGATTGTATGATTGTGATTGTATGATTGAGATTGTATGATTGTTATTGTATGCTTGCGATTGTATGAATGTGATTGTATGATTGTGATTGTATGATTGTGATTGTATGATTGTGATTGTATGATTGTGATTGTATGATTGTGATTGTATGATTGTGATTGTATGATTGTGATTGTATGATTGTGATTGTATGATTGTGATTGTATGATTGTGATTGTATGGTTGTGATTGTATGATTGTGAATGTACGATTGTGATTGTACGATTGCGATTGTATGATTGTGATTGTATGATTGTGATTGTATGATTGTGATTGTATGATTGTGATTGTATGATTGTATTTGGGAGATTGTATTTGGGATATTGTAATTGTATGATTGCGATTGTATGATTGCGATTGTATGATTGTGATTACATGATTGTGATTGGATGATTGTGATTGTATGATTGTGATTGTATGATTGTGATTGTATGAGTGTGATTGTGTGATTGTGGTTGTGCGATTGATATTGTACGATTGTGATTGTATGATTAAGATTCTATGATTGTGATTGCATGATTGCGATTGTATGATTGTGATTGCATGATTTCGAATGTATGATTGTGATTGTATGATTGTGATTGTATGATTGTGATTGTATGATTGTGATTGTATGATTGTGATTGTATGATTGTGATTGTATGATTGTGATTGTATGATTGTGAAAGTATGATTGTGATTGTATGATTGTGATTGTATGATTGTGATTGTATGATTGTGATTGTATGATTGTGATTGTATGATTGTGATTGTATGATTGTGATTGTATGATTGTGATAGTATGATTGTGATTGTATGATTGTGATTGTATGATTGTGATTGTATGATTGTATTTGGGAGATTGTATTTGGGAGATTGTATTTGGGAGATTGTAATTGTATGATTGCGATTGTATGATTGTGATTGTATGATCGTGATTGTATGATTGTGATTGTATGATTGTGATTGTATGATTGTGATTGTATGATTGTGATTGTATGATTATGGTTGTATGATTGTGATTGTATGATTGTGATTGTATGATTGTGATTGTATGATTGTGAATGCATGATTGTGATAGTATGATTGTGATTGTATGATTGTGATGTATGATTGTAATTGTATGATTATGATTGTATGATTGTGATTCTGTGATTGTGATTGTATGATTGTATTTGGGAGATTGTATTTGGGATATTGTAATTGTATGATTGCGATTGTATGATTGTGATTGTATGATTGTGATTGTATGATTGTATTTGCGAGATTGCATTTGGGATACTGTAATTGTATGATTGCGATTGTATGATTGCGATTGTATGATTGTGATTGTATGATTATGTATGTATGATTGTGATTGTATGATTGTATTTGGGAGATTGTATTTGGGATATTGTAATTGTATGATTGCGATTGTATGATTGTGATTGTATGATTGTGATGTATGATTGTAAGTGTATGATTATGATTGTATGACTGTGATTGTATGATTGTGATGGTATGATTGTGATTGTATGATTGCGATCGTATGATTGTGATTGTATGGTTATGATTGTATGATTGCGATTGTATGATTGCGATTGTATGATTGTGATTGTATGATTAAGTTTGTATTTTTGTGATTTTATGATTGTGATTGTATGATTGTGATTGTATGATTGTGATTGTATGATTGTGATTGTATGATTGTGATTGTATGATTGTGATTGTATGATTGTGATTGTATGATTGCGATTGTATGAATGCGATTGTATGATTGTGATTGCATAATTGTGATTGTATGATTGTGATTGTATGATTGTGCTTGTCTGATTGTGGTTGTATGATTGTGATTGTATGATAGAGATTGTATGATTGTGATTGTATGATTGCGATTGTATGATTGCGATTGTATGATTGCGATTGTATGATTGTGATTGTATGATTGTGATTGTATGATTGTGATTGTATGATTGTGATTGTATGATTGTGATTGTATGATTGTCATTGTATGATTGTGATAGTATGATTGTGATTGTATGATTGTGATTGTATGATTGTGATTGTATGATTATGATTGTATGATTGCGATTGTATGATTGTATTTGGGTGATTGTATTTGGGAGATTGTATTTGGGAGATTGTAATTGTATGATTGCGATTGTATGATTGTGATTGTATGATTGTGATGTATGATTGTAATTGTATGATTATGATTGTATGATTGTGATTGTATGATTGAGATTGTATGATTGTTATTGTATGCTTGCGATTGTATGAATGTGATTGTATGATTGTGATTGTATGATTGTGATTGTATGATTGTGATTGTATGATTGTGATTGTATGATTGTGATTGTATGATTGTGATTGTATGATTGTGATTGTATGATTGTGATTGTATGGTTGTGATTGAATGATTGTGAATGTACGATCGTGATTGTACGATTGCGATTGTATGATTGTGATTGTATGATTGAGATTGTATGATTGAGATTGTATGATTGTGATTGTATGCTTGCGATTGTATGATTGTGATTGTATGATTGTGATTGTATGATTGTGATTGTATGATTGTGCTTGTATGATTGTGATTGTATGATTAAGATTGTATGATTGTGATTGTATGATTGTGATTGTATGATTGTGATTGTATGATTGTGATAGTATGATTGTGATTGTATGATTGTGATTGTATGACTGTGATTGTATGATTGTGATTGTATGATTGTTAAAGTATGATTGTGATGGTATGATTGTTAAAGTATGATTGTGATGGTATGATTGTGATTGTATGATTGTGATAGTATGATTGTGATTGTATGATTGCGATTGTATGATTGTGATTGTATGATTGCGATTGTATGAATGCTATTGTATGATTGTGATTGTATGATTGTGATTGTATGATTGAGATTGTATGATTGTGATTGTATGCTTGCGATTGCATGATTGTGATTGTATGATTGTGATTGTATGATTGTGATTGTATGATTGTGATTGTATGATTGTGATTGTATGATTATGATTGTATGATTGTGATTGTATGATTGTGATTGTATGGTTGTGATTGTATGATTGTGATAGTATGATTGTGATTGTATGATTGTGATTGTATGACTGTGATTGTATGATTGTGATTGTATGATTGTGATTGTATGATTGTGAAAGTATGATTGTGATGGTATGATTGTGATTGTATGATTGTGATTGTATGATTGTGATTGTCTGATTGTGGTTGTGCGATTGTGATTGTACGATTGTGATTGTACGATTGTTATTGAATGATTGTGATTGTATGATTGTGATTGTATGATTGTATTTGCGAGATTGTATTTGGGATACTGTAATTGTATGATTGCGATTGTATGATTGCGGTTGTATGATTGTGATTGTATGATTATGTATGTATGATTGTGATTGTATGATTGTATTTGGGAGATTGTATTTGGGAGATTGTAATTGTATGATTGCGATTGTATGATTGTGATTGTATGATCGTGATTGTATGATTGTGATTGTATGATTGTGATTGTATGATTGTGATTGTATGATTGTGATTGTATGATTATGGTTGTATGATTGTGATTGTATGATTGTGATTGTATGATTGTGATTGTATGATTGTGATTGTATGATTGTGAATGCATGATTGTGATAGTATGATTGTGATTGTATGATTGTGATGTATGATTGTAATTGTATGATTATGATTGTATGATTGTGATTGTGTGATTGTGATTGTATGATTGTATTTGGGAGATTGTATTTGGGATATTGTAATTGTATGATTGCGATTGTATGATTGTGATTGTATGATTGTGATTGTATGATTGTATTTGCGAGATTGTATTTGGGATACTGTAATTGTATGATTGCGATTGTATGATTGCGATTGTATGATTGTGATTGTATGATTATGTATGTATGATTGTGATTGTATGATTGTATTTGGGATATTGTAATTGTATGATTGCGATTGTATGATTGTGATTGTATGATTGTGATGTATGATTGTAATTGTATGATTATGATTGTATGACTGTGATTGTATGATTGTGATGGTATGATTGTGATTGTATGATTGCGATCGTATGATTGTGATTGTATGATTATGATTGTATGATTGCGATTGTATGATTGCGATTGTATGATTGTGATTGTATGATTAAGTTTGTATTTTTGTGATTTTATGATTGTGATTGTATGATTGTGATTGTATGATTGTGATTGTATGATTGTGATTGTATGATTGTGATTGTATGATTGTGATTGTATGATTGCGATTGTATGAATGCGATTGTATGATTGTGATTGCATAATTGTGATTGTATGATTGTGATTGTATGATTGTGATTGTCTGATTGTGGTTGTATGATTGTGATTGTATGATAGAGTCTGTATGATTGTGATTGTATGATTGCGATTGTATGATTGCGATTGTATGATTGCGATTGTATGATTGTGATTGTATGATTGTGGTTGTATGGTTGTGATTGTATGATTGAGATTGTATGATTGTGATTGTATGATTGCGATTGTATGATTGCGATTGTATGATTGTGATTGCATGATTTTGAATGTATGATTGTGATTGTATGATTGTGATTGTATGATTGTGATTGTATGATTGTGATTGTATGATTGTGATTGTATGATTGTGATTGTATGATTGTGATTGTATGATTGTGATTGTATGATTGTGATTGTATGATTGTGATTGTATGATTGTGATTGTATGATTGTGATTGTATGATTGTGATTGTATGATTGTGATTGTATGGTTGTGATTGTATGATTGTGAATGTACGATTGTGATTGTACGATTGCGATTGTATGATTGTGATTGTATGATTGTGATTGTATGATTGTGATTGTATGATTGTATTTGGGAGATTGTATTTGGGATATTGTAATTGTATGATTGCGATTGTATGATTGCGATTGTATGATTGTGATTACATGATTGTGATTGGATGATTGTGATTGTATGATTGTGATTGTATGATTGTGATTGTATGAGTGTGATTGTGTGATTGTGGTTGTGCGATTGATATTGTACGATTGTGATTGTATGATTAAGATTCTATGATTGTGATTGCATGATTGCGATTGTATGATTGTGATTGCATGATTTCGAATGTATGATTGTGATTGTATGATTGTGATTGTATGATTGTGATTGTATGATTGTGATTGTATGATTGTGATTGTATGATTGTGATTGTATGATTGTGAAAGTATGATTGTGATTGTATGATTGTGAAAGTATGATTGTGATTGTATGATTGTGATTGTATGATTGTGATTGTATGATTGTGATTGTATGATTGTGATTGTATGATTGTGATTGTATGATTGTGATTGTATGATTGTGATTGTATGATTGTGATTGTATGATTGTGATTGTATGATTGTGATTGTATGATTGTGATTGTATGATTGTGATAGTATGATTGTGATTGTATGATTGTGATTGTATGATTGTGATTGTATGATTGTATTTGGGAGATTGTATTTGGGAGATTGTATTTGGGAGATTGTAATTGTATGATTGCGATTGTATGATTGTGATTGTATGATCGTGATTGTATGATTGTGATTGTATGATTGTGATTGTATGATTGTGATTGTATGATTGTGATTGTATGATTATGGTTGTATGATTGTGATTGTATGATTGTGATTGTATGATTGTGATTGTATGATTGTGAATGCATGATTGTGATAGTATGATTGTGATTGTATGATTGTGATGTATGATTGTAATTCTATGATTATGATTGTATGATTGTGATTCTGTGATTGTGATTGTATGATTGTATTTGGGAGATTGTATTTGGGATATTGTAATTGTATGATTGCGATTGTATGATTGTGATTGTATGATTGTGATTGTATGATTGTGATTGTATGATTGTATTTGCGAGATTGCATTTGGGATACTGTAATTGTATGATTGCGATTGTATGATTGCGATTGTATGATTGTGATTGTATGATTATGTATGTATGATTGTGATTGTATGATTGTATTTGGGAGATTGTATTTGGGATATTGTAATTGTATGATTGCGATTGTATGATTGTGATTGTATGATTGTGATGTATGATTGTAAGTGTATGATTATGATTGTATGACTGTGATTGTATGATTGTGATGGTATGATTGTGATTGTATGATTGCGATCGTATGATTGTGATTGTATGGTTATGATTGTATGATTGCGATTTTTATGATTGCGATTGTATGATTGTGATTGTATGATTAAGTTTGTATTTTTGTGATTTTATGATTGTGATTGTATGATTGTGATTGTATGATTGTGATTGTATGATTGTGATTGTATGATTGTGATTGTATGATTGTGATTGTATGATTGCGATTGTATGAATGCGATTGTATGATTGTGATTGCATAATTGTGATTGTATGATTGTGATTGTATGATTGTGCTTGTCTGATTGTGGTTGTATGATTGTGATTGTATGATAGAGATTGTATGATTGTGATTGTATGATTGCGATTGTATGATTGCGATTGTATGATTGCGATTGTATGATTGTGATTGTATGATTGTGATTGTATGATTGTGATTGTATGATTGTGATTGTATGATTGTGATTGTATGATTGTCATTGTATGATTGTGATAGTATGATTGTGATTGTATGATTGTGATTGTATGATTGTGATTGTATGATTATGATTGTATGATTGCGATTGTATGATTGTATTTGGGTGATTGTATTTGGGAGATTGTATTTGGGAGATTGTAATTGTATGATTGCGATTGTATGATTGTGATTGTATGATTGTGATGTATGATTGTAATTGTATGATTATGATTGTATGATTGTGATTGTATGATTGAGATTGTATGATTGTTATTGTATGCTTGCGATTGTATGAATGTGATTGTATGATTGTGATTGTATGATTGTGATTGTATGATTGTGATTGTATGATTGTGATTGTATGATTGTGATTGTATGATTGTGATTGTATGATTGTGATTGTATGGTTGTGATTGAATGATTGTGAATGTACGATCGTGATTGTACGATTGCGATTGTATGATTGTGATTGTATGATTGAGATTGTATGATTGAGATTGTATGATTGTGATTGTATGCTTGCGATTGTATGATTGTGATTGTATGATTGTGATTGTATGATTGTGATTGTATGATTGTGCTTGTATGATTGTGATTGTATGATTATGATTGTATGATTGTGATTGTATGATTGTGATTGTATGATTGTGATTGTATGATTGTGATAGTATGATTGTGATTGTATGATTGTGATTGTATGACTGTGATTGTATGATTGTGATTGTATGATTGTTAAAGTATGATTGTGATGGTATGATTGTTAAAGTATGATTGTGATGGTATGATTGTGATTGTATGATTGTGATAGTATGATTGTGATTGTATGATTGCGATTGTATGATTGTGATTGTATGATTGCGATTGTATGAATGCTATTGTATGATTGTGATTGTATGATTGTGATTGTATGATTGAGATTGTATGATTGTGATTGTATGCTTGCGATTGCATGATTGTGATTGTATGATTGTGATTGTATGATTGTGATTGTATGATTGTGATTGTATGATTGTGATTGTATGATTATGATTGTATGATTGTGATTGTATGATTGTGATTGTATGGTTGTGATTGTATGATTGTGATAGTATGATTGTGATTGTATGATTGTGATTGTATGACTGTGATTGTATGATTGTGATTGTATGATTGTGATTGTATGATTGTGAAAGTATGATTGTGATGGTATGATTGTGATTGTATGATTGTGATTGTATGATTGTGATTGTCTGATTGTGGTTGTGCGATTGTGATTGTACGATTGTGATTGTACGATTGTTATTGAATGATTGTGATTGTATGATTGTGATTGTATGATTGTATTTGCGAGATTGTATTTGCGAGATTGTATTTGGGATACTGTAATTGTATGATTGCGATTGTATGATTGCGATTGTATGATTGTGATTGTATGATTATGTATGTATGATTGTGATTGTATGATTGTATTTGGGAGATTGTATTTGGGAGATTGTATTTGGGAGATTGTAATTGTATGATTGCGATTGTATGATTGTGATTGTATGATCGTGATTGTATGATTGTGATTGTATGATTGTGATTGTATGATTGTGATTGTATGATTGTGATTGTATGATTATGGTTGTATGATTGTGATTGTATGATTGTGATTGTATGATTGTGATTGTATGATTGTGATTGTATGATTGTGAATGCATGATTGTGATAGTATGATTGTGATTGTATGATTGTGATGTATGATTGTAATTGTATGATTATGATTGTATGATTGTGATTGTGTGATTGTGATTGTATGATTGTATTTGGGAGATTGTATTTGGGATATTGTAATTGTATGATTGCGATTGTATGATTGTGATTGTATGATTGTGATTGTATGATTGTATTTGCGAGATTGTATTTGGGATACTGTAATTGTATGATTGCGATTGTATGATTGCGATTGTATGATTGTGATTGTATGATTATGTATGTATGATTGTGATTGTATGATTGTATTTGGGATATTGTAATTGTATGATTGCGATTGTATGATTGTGATTGTATGATTGTGATGTATGATTGTAATTGTATGATTATGATTGTATGACTGTGATTGTATGATTGTGATGGTATGATTGTGATTGTATGATTGCGATCGTATGATTGTGATTGTATGATTATGATTGTATGATTGCGATTGTATGATTGCGATTGTATGATTGTGATTGTATGATTAAGTTTGTATTTTTGTGATTTTATGATTGTGATTGTATGATTGTGATTGTATGATTGTGATTGTATGATTGTGATTGTATGATTGTGATTGTATGATTGCGATTGTATGATTGCGATTGTATGAATGCGATTGTATGATTGTGATTGCATAATTGTGATTGTATGATTGTGATTGTATGATTGTGATTGTCTGATTGTGGTTGTATGATTGTGATTGTATGATAGAGATTGTATGATTGTGATTGTATGATTGCGATTGTATGATTGCGATTGTATGATTGCGATTGTATCATTGTGATTGTATGATTGTGGTTGTATGGTTGTGATTGTATGATTGAGATTGTATGATTGTGATTGTATGATTGCGATTGTATGATTGCGATTGTATGATTGTGATTGCATGATTTTGAATGTATGATTGTGATTGTATGATTGTGATTGTATGATTGTGATTGTATGATTGTGATTGTATGATTGTGATTGTATGATTGTGATTGTATGATTGTGATTGTATGATTGTGATTGTATGATTGTGATTGTATGATTGTGATTGTATGATTGTGATTGTATGATTGTGATTGTATGATTGTGATTGTATGATTGTGATTGTATGGTTGTGATTGTATGATTGTGAATGTACGATTGTGATTGTACGATTGCGATTGTATGATTGTGATTGTATGATTGTGATTGTATGATTGTGATTGTATGATTGTGATTGTATGATTGTATTTGGGAGATTGTATTTGGGATATTGTAATTGTATGATTGCGATTGTATGATTGCGATTGTATGATTGTGATTACATGATTGTGATTGGATGATTGTGATTGTATGATTGTGATTGTATGATTGTGATTGTATGAGTGTGATTGTGTGATTGTGGTTGTGCGATTGATATTGTACGATTGTGATTGTATGATTAAGATTCTATGATTGTGATTGCATGATTGCGATTGTATGATTTTGATTGCATGATTTCGAATGTATGATTGTGATTGTATGATTGTGATTGTATGATTGTGATTGTATGATTGTGATTGTATGATTGTGATTGTATGATTGTGATTGTATGATTGTGATTGTATGATTGTGATTGTATGATTGTGAAAGTATGATTGTGATTGTATGATTGTGATTGTATGATTGTGATTGTATGATTGTGATTGTATGATTGTGATTGTATGATTGTGATTGTATGATTGTGATTGTATGATTGTGATTGTATGATTGTGATTGTATGATTGTGATTGTATGATTGTGATTGTATGATTGTGATAGTATGATTGTGATTGTATGATTGTGATTGTATGATTGTGATTGTATGATTGTATTTGGGAGATTGTATTTGGGAGATTGTATTTGGGAGATTGTAATTGTATGATTGCGATTGTATGATTGTGATTGTATGATCGTGATTGTATGATTGTGATTGTATGATTGTGATTGTATGATTGTGATTGTATGATTGTGATTGTATGATTATGGTTGTATGATTGTGATTGTATGATTGTGATTGTATGATTGTGATTGTATGATTGTGAATGCATGATTGTGATAGTATGATTGTGATTGTATGATTGTGATGTATGATTGTAATTGTATGATTATGATTGTATGATTGTGATTCTGTGATTGTGATTGTATGATTGTATTTGGGAGATTATATTTGGGATATTGTAATTGTATGATTGCGATTGTATGATTGTGATTGTATGATTGTGATTGTATGATTGTATTTGCGAGATTGCATTTGGGATACTGTAATTGTATGATTGCGATTGTATGATTGCGATTGTATGATTGTGATTGTATGATTATGTATGTATGATTGTGATTGTATGATTGTATTTGGGAGATTGTATTTGGGATATTGTAATTGTATGATTGCGATTGTATGATTGTGATTGTATGATTGTGATGTATGATTGTAAGTGTATGATTATGATTGTATGACTGTGATTGTATGATTGTGATGGTATGATTGTGATTGTATGATTGCGATCGTATGATTGTGATTGTATGGTTATGATTGTATGATTGCGATTGTATGATTGCGATTGTATGATTGTGATTGTATGATTAAGTTTGTATTTTTGTGATTTTATGATTGTGATTGTATGATTGTGATTGTATGATTGTGATTGTATGATTGTGATTGTATGATTGTGATTGTATGATTGTGATTGTATGATTGCGATTGTATGAATGCGATTGTATGATTGTGATTGCATAATTGTGATTGTATGATTGTGATTGTATGATTGTGCTTGTCTGATTGTGGTTGTATGATTGTGATTGTATGATAGAGATTGTATGATTGTGATTGTATGATTGCGATTGTATGATTGCGATTGTATGATTGCGATTGTATGATTGTGATTGTATGATTGTGGTTGTATGGTTGTGATTGTATGATTGAGATTGTATGATTGTGATTGTATGATTGCGATTGTATGATTGCGATTGTATGATTGTGATTGCATGATTTTGAATGTATGATTGTGATTGTATGATTGTGATTGTATGATTGTGATTGTATGATTGTGATTGTATGATTGTGATTGTATGATTGTGATTGTATGATTGTCATTGTATGATTGTGATAGTATGATTGTGATTGTATGATTGTGATTGTATGATTGTGATTGTATGATTATGATTGTATGATTGCGATTGTATGATTGTATTTGGGTGATTGTATTTGGGAGATTGTATTTGGGAGATTGTAATTGTATGATTGCGATTGTATGATTGTGATTGTATGATTGTGATGTATGATTGTAATTGTATGATTATGATTGTATGATTGTGATTGTATGATTGAGATTGTATGATTGTTATTGTATGCTTGCGATTGTATGAATGTGATTGTATGATTGTGATTGTATGATTGTGATTGTATGATTGTGATTGTATGATTGTGATTGTATGATTGTGATTGTATGATTGTGATTGTATGGTTGTGATTGAATGATTGTGAATGTACGATCGTGATTGTACGATTGCGATTGTATGATTGTGATTGTATGATTGAGATTGTATGATTGAGATTGTATGATTGTGATTGTATGCTTGCGATTGTATGATTGTGATTGTATGATTGTGATTGTATGATTGTGATTGTATGATTGTGATTGTATGGTTGTGATTGTATGATTGTGAATGTACGATTGTGATTGTACGATTGCGATTGTATGATTGTGATTGTATGATTGTGATTGTATGATTGTGATTGTATGATTGTGATTGTATGATTGTATTTGGGAGATTGTATTTGGGATATTGTAATTGTATGATTGCGATTGTATGATTGCGATTGTATGATTGTGATTACATGATTGTGATTGTATGATTGTGATTGTATGATTGTGATTGTATGATTGTGATTGTATGAGTGTGATTGTGTGATTGTGGTTGTGCGATTGATATTGTACGATTGTGATTGTACGATTGTGATTGGATGATTGTGATTGTATGATTAAGATTCTATGATTGTGATTGCATGATTGCGATTGTATGATTGTGATTGCATGATTTCGAATGTATGATTGTGATTGTATGATTGTGATTGTATGATTGTGATTGTATGATTGTGATTGTATGATTGTGATTGTATGATTGTGATTGTATGATTGTGATTGTATGATTGTGATTGTATGATTGTGAAAGTATGATTGTGATTGTATGATTGTGATTGTATGATTGTGATTGTATGATTGTGATTGTATGATTGTGATTGTATGATTGTGATTGTATGATTGTGATTGTATGATTGTGATTGTATGATTGTGATTGTATGATTGTGATTGTATGATTGTGATTGTATGATTGTGATAGTATGATTGTGATTGTATGATTGTGATTGTATGATTGTGATTGTATGATTGTATTTGGGAGATTGTATTTGGGAGATTGTATTTGGGAGATTGTAATTGTATGATTGCGATTGTATGATTGTGATTGTATGATTGTGATGTATGATTGTAATTGTATGATTATGATTGTATGACTGTGATTGTATGATTGTGATGGTATGATTGTGATTGTATGATTGCGATCGTATGATTGTGATTGTATGATTATGATTGTATGATTGCGATTGTATGATTGCGATTGTATGATTGTGATTGTATGATTAAGTTTGTATTTTTGTGATTTTATGATTGTGATTGTATGATTGTGATTGTATGATTGTGATTGTATGATTGTGATTGTATGATTGTGATTGTATGATTGTGATTGTATGATTGTGATTGTATGATTGCGATTGTATGAATGCGATTGTATGATTGTGATTGCATAATTGTGATTGTATGATTGTGATTGTATGATTGTGATTGTCTGATTGTGGTTGTATGATTGTGATTGTATGATAGAGATTGTATGATTGTGATTGTATGATTGCGATTGTATGATTGCGATTGTATGATTGCGATTGTATGATTGTGATTGTATGATTGTGGTTGTATGGTTGTGATTGTATGATTGAGATTGTATGATTGTGATTGTATGATTGCGATTGTATGATTGCGATTGTATGATTGTGATTGCATGATTTTGAATGTATGATTGTGATTGTATGATTGTGATTGTATGATTGTGATTGTATGATTGTGATTGTATGATTGTGATTGTATGATTGTGATTGTATGATTGTCATTGTATGATTGTGATAGTATGATTGTGATTGTATGATTGTGATTGTATGATTGTGATTGTATGATTGCGATTGTATGATTGTATTTGGG
Source organism: Megachile rotundata (assembly GCF_050947335.1). NCBI lineage: Eukaryota > Metazoa > Arthropoda > Insecta > Hymenoptera > Megachilidae > Megachile > Megachile rotundata. Next base: position 812,866 of record NW_027473327.1, read on the forward strand.
TGATTGTATTTGGGAGATTGTATTTGGGAGATTGTAATTGTATGATTGCGATTGTATGATTGTGATTGTATGATTGTGATGTATGATTGTAATTGTATGATTATGATTGTATGATTGTGATTGTATGATTGAGATTGTATGATTGTTATTGTATGCTTGCGATTGTATGAATGTGATTGTATGATTGTGATTGTATGATTGTGATTGTATGATTGTGATTGTATGATTGTGATTGTATGATTGTGATTGTATGATTGTGATTGTATGATTGTGATTGTATGATTGTGATTGTATGATTGTGATTGTATGGTTGTGATTGAATGATTGTGAATGTACGATTGTGATTGTACGATTGCGATTGTATGATTGTGATTGTATGATTGAGATTGTATGATTGTGATTGTATGCTTGCGATTGTATGATTGTGATTGTATGATTGTGATTGTATGATTGTGATTGTATGATTGTGCTTGTATGATTGTGATTGTATGATTATGATTGTATGATTGTGATTGTATGATTGTGATTGTATGATTGTGATTGTATGATTGTGATAGTATGATTGTGATTGTATGATTGTGATTGTATGACTGTGATTGTATGATTGTGATTGTATGATTGTTAAAGTATGATTGTGATGGTATGATTGTGATGGTATGATTGTGATTGTATGATTGTGATAGTATGATTGTGATTGTATGATTGCGATTGTATGATTGTGATTGTATGATTGCGATTGTATGAATGCTATTGTATGATTGTGATTGTATGATTGTGATTGTATGATTGTGATTGTATGATTGTGATTGTATGATTGTGATTGTATGATTGTGATTGTATGATTGTGATTGTATGATTGTATTTGGGAGATTGTATTTGGGATATTGTAATTGTATGATTGCGATTGTATGATTGTGATTGTATGATTGTGATTGTATGATTGTGATTGTATGATTGTGATTGTATGATTGTCATTGTATGATTGTGATAGTATGATTGTGATTGTATGATTGTGATTGTATGATTGTGATTGTATGATTATGATTGTATGATTGCGATTGTATGATTGTATTTGGGTGATTGTATTTGGGAGATTGTATTTTGGAGATTGTAATTGTATGATTGCGATTGTATGATTGTGATTGTATGATTGTGATGTGTGATTGTAATTGTATGATTATGATTGTATGATTGTGATTGTATGATTGAGATTGTATGATTGTTATTGTATGATTGTGATGTATGATTGTAATTGTATGATTATGATTGTATGATTGTGATTGTATGATTGAGATTGTATGATTGTTATTGTATGCTTGCGATTGTATGAATGTGATTGTATGATTGTGATTGTATGATTGTGATTGTATGATTGTGATTGTATGATTGTGATTGTATGATTGTGATTGTATGATTGTGATTGTATGATTGTGATTGTATGATTGTGATTGTATGATTGTGATTGTATGATTGTGATTGTATGGTTGTGATTGTATGATTGTGAATGTACGATTGTGATTGTACGATTGCGATTGTATGATTGTGATTGTATGATTGTGATTGTATGATTGTGATTGTATGATTGTGATTGTATGATTGTATTTGGGAGATTGTATTTGGGATATTGTAATTGTATGATTGCGATTGTATGATTGCGATTGTATGATTGTGATTACATGATTGTGATTGGATGATTGTGATTGTATGATTGTGATTGTATGATTGTGATTGTATGAGTGTGATTGTGTGATTGTGGTTGTGCGATTGATATTGTACGATTGTGATTGTATGATTAAGATTCTATGATTGTGATTGCATGATTGCGATTGTATGATTGTGATTGCATGATTTCGAATGTATGATTGTGATTGTATGATTGTGATTGTATGATTGTGATTGTATGATTGTGATTGTATGATTGTGATTGTATGATTGTGATTGTATGATTGTGATTGTATGATTGTGATTGTATGATTGTGAAAGTATGATTGTGATTGTATGATTGTGATTGTATGATTGTGATTGTATGATTGTGATTGTATGATTGTGATTGTATGATTGTGATTGTATGATTGTGATAGTATGATTGTGATTGTATGATTGTGATTGTATGATTGTGATTGTATGATTGTGATTGTATGATTGTATTTGGGAGATTGTATTTGGGAGATTGTATTTGGGAGATTGTAATTGTATGATTGCGATTGTATGATTGTGATTGTATGATCGTGATTGTATGATTGTGATTGTATGATTGTGATTGTATGATTGTGATTGTATGATTGTGATTGTATGATTATGGTTGTATGATTGTGATTGTATGATTGTGATTGTATGATTGTGATTGTATGATTGTGAATGCATGATTGTGATAGTATGATTGTGATTGTATGATTGTGATGTATGATTGTAATTGTATGATTATGATTGTATGATTGTGATTCTGTGATTGTGATTGTATGATTGTATTTGGGAGATTGTATTTGGGATATTGTAATTGTATGATTGCGATTGTATGATTGTGATTGTATGATTGTGATGTATGATTGTAAGTGTATGATTATGATTGTATGACTGTGATTGTATGATTGTGATGGTATGATTGTGATTGTATGATTGCGATCGTATGATTGTGATTGTATGGTTATGATTGTATGATTGCGATTGTATGATTGCGATTGTATGATTGTGATTGTATGATTAAGTTTGTATTTATGTGATTTTATGATTGTGATTGTATGATTGTGATTGTATGATTGTGATTGTATGATTGTGATTGTATGATTGTGATTGTATGATTGTGATTGTATGATTGCGATTGTATGAATGCGATTGTATGATTGTGATTGCATAATTGTGATTGTATGATTGTGATTGTATGATTGTGCTTGTCTGATTGTGGTTGTATGATTGTGATTGTATGATAGAGATTGTATGATTGTGATTGTATGATTGCGATTGTATGATTGCGATTGTATGATTGCGATTGTATGATTGTGATTGTATGATTGTGGTTGTATGGTTGTGATTGTATGATTGAGATTGTATGATTGTGATTGTATGATTGCGATTGTATGATTGCGATTGTATGATTGTGATTGCATGATTTTGAATGTATGATTGTGATTGTATGATTGTGATTGTATGATTGTGATTGTATGATTGTGATTGTATGATTGTGATTGTATGATTGTGATTGTATGATTGTCATTGTATGATTGTGATAGTATGATTGTGATTGTATGATTGTGATTGTATGATTGTGATTGTATGATTATGATTGTATGATTGCGATTGTATGATTGTATTTGGGTGATTGTATTTGGGAGATTGTATTTGGGAGATTGTAATTGTATGATTGCGATTGTATGATTGTGATTGTATGATTGTGATGTATGATTGTAATTGTATGATTATGATTGTATGATTGTGATTGTATGATTGAGATTGTATGATTGTTATTGTATGCTTGCGATTGTATGAATGTGATTGTATGATTGTGATTGTATGATTGTGATTGTATGATTGTGATTGTATGATTGTGATTGTATGATTGTGATTATATGATTGTGATTGTATGATTGTGATTGTATGATTGTGATTGTATGGTTGTGATTGAATGATTGTGAATGTACGATCGTGATTGTACGATTGCGATTGTATGATTGTGATTGTATGATTGAGATTGTATGATTGAGATTGTATGATTGTGATTGTATGCTTGCGATTGTATGATTGTGATTGTATGATTGTGATTGTATGATTGTGATTGTATGATTGTGCTTGTATGATTGTGATTGTATGATTATGATTGTATGATTGTGATTGTATGATTGTGATTGTATGATTGTGATTGTATGATTGTGATAGTATGATTGTGATTGTATGATTGTGATTGTATGACTGTGATTGTATGATTGTGATTGTATGATTGTTAAAGTATGATTGTGATGGTATGATTGTTAAAGTATGATTGTGATGGTATGATTGTGATTGTATGATTGTGATAGTATGATTGTGATTGTATGATTGCGATTGTATGATTGTGATTGTATGATTGCGATTGTATGAATGCTATTGTATGATTGTGATTGTATGATTGTGATTGTATGATTGAGATTGTATGATTGTGATTGTATGCTTGCGATTGCATGATTGTGATTGTATGATTGTGATTGTATGATTGTGATTGTATGATTGTGATTGTATGATTATGATTGTATGATTGTGATTGTATGATTGTGATTGTATGGTTGTGATTGTATGATTGTGATAGTATGATTGTGATTGTATGATTGTGATTGTATGACTGTGATTGTATGATTGTGATTGTATGATTGTGATTGTATGATTGTGAAAGTATGATTGTGATGGTATGATTGTGATTGTATGATTGTGATTGTATGATTGTGATTGTCTGATTGTGGTTGTGCGATTGTGATTGTACGATTGTGATTGTACGATTGTTATTGAATGATTGTGATTGTATGATTGTGATTGTATGATTGTATTTGCGAGATTGTATTTGGGATACTGTAATTGTATGATTGCGATTGTATGATTGCGATTGTATGATTGTGATTGTATGATTATGTATGTATGATTGTGATTGTATGATTGTATTTGGGAGATTGTATTTGGGAGATTGTATTTGGGAGATTGTAATTGTATGATTGCGATTGTATGATTGTGATTGTATGATCGTGATTGTATGATTGTGATTGTATGATTGTGATTGTATGATTGTGATTGTATGATTGTGATTGTATGATTATGGTTGTATGATTGTGATTGTATGATTGTGATTGTATGATTGTGATTGTATGATTGTGATTGTATGATTGTGATTGTATGATTGTGAATGCATGATTGTGATAGTATGATTGTGATTGTATGATTGTGATGTATGATTGTAATTGTATGATTATGATTGTATGATTGTGATTGTGTGATTGTGATTGTATGATTGTATTTGGGAGATTGTATTTGGGATATTGTAATTGTATGATTGCGATTGTATGATTGTGATTGTATGATTGTGATTGTATGATTGTATTTGCGAGATTGTATTTGGGATACTGTAATTGTATGATTGCGATTGTATGATTGCGATTGTATGATTGTGATTGTATGATTGCGATTGTATGAATGCGATTGTATGATTGTGATTGCATAATTGTGATTGTATGATTGTGATTGTATGATTGTGATTGTCTGATTGTGGTTGTATGATTGTGATTGTATGATAGAGATTGTATGATTGTGATTGTATGATTGCGATTGTATGATTGCGATTGTATGATTGCGATTGTATGATTGTGATTGTATGATTGTGGTTGTATGGTTGTGATTGTATGATTGAGATTGTATGATTGTGATTGTATGATTGCGATTGTATGATTGCGATTGTATGATTGTGATTGCATGATTTTGAATGTATGATTGTGATTGTATGATTGTGATTGTATGATTGTGATTGTATGATTGTGATTGTATGATTGTGATTGTATGATTGTGATTGTATGATTGTGATTGTATGATTGTCATTGTATGATTGTGATAGTATGATTGTGATTGTATGATTGTGATTGTATGATTGTGATTGTATGATTATGATTGTATGATTGCGATTGTATGATTGTATTTGGGTGATTGTATTTGGGAGATTGTATTTGGGAGATTGTAATTGTATGATTGCGATTGTATGATTGTGATTGTATGATTGTGATGTATGATTGTAATTGTATGATTATGATTGTATGATTGTGATTGTATGATTGAGATTGTATGATTGTTATTGTATGCTTGCGATTGTATGAATGTGATTGTATGATTGTGATTGTATGATTGTGATTGTATGATTGTGATTGTATGATTGTGATTGTATGATTGTGATTGTATGATTGTGATTGTAAGATTGTGATTGTATGATTGTGATTGTATGGTTGTGATTGAATGATTGTGAATGTACGATTGTGATTGTACGATTGCGATTGTATGATTGTGATTGTATGATTGTGATTGTATGATTGTGATTGTATGTTTGTGATGTATGATTGTAATTGTATGATTATGATTGTATGATTGTGATTGTGTGATTGTGATTGTATGATTGTATTTGGGAGATTGTATTTGGGATATTGTAATTGTATGATTGCGATTGTATGATTGTGATTGTATGATTGTGATTGTATGATTGTGATTGTATGATTATGTATGTAGGATTGTGATTGTATGATTGTATTTGGGAGATTGTATTTGGGATATTGTAATTGTATGATTGCGATTGTATGATTGTGATTGTATGATTGTGATGTATGATTGTAATTGTATGATTATGATTGTATGATTGTGATTGTATGATTGTGATGGTATGATTGTGATTGTATTATTGCGATCGTATGATTGTGATTGTATGATTATGACTGTATGATTGCGATTGTATGATTGCGATTGTATGATTGTGATTGTATGATTAAGTTTGTATATTTGCGATTTTATGATTGTGATTGTATGATTGTGATTGTATGATTGTGATTGTATGATTGTGATTGTATGATTGCGATTGTATGAATGCGATTGTATGATTGTGATTGCATAATTGTGATTGTATGATTGTGATTGTATGATTGTGATTGTATGATTGTGATTGTATGATTGTGATTGTATGATTGTGATTGTATGATTGTCATTGTATGATTGTGATAGTATGATTGTGATTGTATGATTGTGATTGTATGTTTGTGATTGTATGATTATGATTGTATGATTGCGATTGTATGATTGTCTTTGGGTGATTGTATTTGGGAGATTGTATTTGGGAGATTGTAATTGTATGATTGCGATTGTATGATTGTGATTGTATGATTGCGATTGTATGAATGCGATTGTATAATTGTGATTGTATGATTGTGATTGTATGATTGTGATTGTATGATTGTGATTGTATGATTGTGATTGTATGATTGCGATTGTATGATTGTGATTGTATGATTGTGATGTATGATTGTAATTGTATGATTATGATTGTATGATTGTGATTGTATGATTGAGATTGTATGATTGTTATTGTATGCTTGCGATTGTATGAATGTGATTGTATGATTGTGATTGTATGATTGTGATTGTATGATTGTGATTGTATGATTGTGATTGTATGATTGTGATTGTATGATTGTGATTGTAAGATTGTGATTGTATGATTGTGATTGTATGGTTGTGATTGAATGATTGTGAATGTACGATTGTGATTGTACGATTGCGATTGTATGATTGTGATTGTATGATTGTGATTGTATGATTGTGATTGTATGTTTGTGATGTATGATTGTAATTGTATGATTATGATTGTATGATTGTGATTGTGTGATTGTGATTGTATGATTGTATTTGGGAGATTGTATTTGGGATATTGTAATTGTATGATTGCGATTGTATGATTGTGATTGTATGATTGTGATTGTATGATTGTGATTGTATGATTATGTATGTAGGATTGTGATTGTATGATTGTATTTGGGAGATTGTATTTGGGATATTGTAATTGTATGATTGCGATTGTATGATTGTGATTGTATGATTGTGATGTATGATTGTAATTGTATGATTATGATTGTATGATTGTGATTGTATGATTGTGATGGTATGATTGTGATTGTATTATTGCGATCGTATGATTGTGATTGTATGATTATGACTGTATGATTGCGATTGTATGATTGCGATTGTATGATTGTGATTGTATGATTAAGTTTGTATATTTGCGATTTTATGATTGTGATTGTATGATTGTGATTGTATGATTGTGATTGTATGATTGTGATTGTATGATTGCGATTGTATGAATGCGATTGTATGATTGTGATTGCATAATTGTGATTGTATGATTGTGATTGTATGATTGTGATTGTATGATTGTGATTGTATGATTGTGATTGTATGATTGTGATTGTATGATTGTCATTGTATGATTGTGATAGTATGATTGTGATTGTATGATTGTGATTGTATGTTTGTGATTGTATGATTATGATTGTATGATTGCGATTGTATGATTGTCTTTGGGTGATTGTATTTGGGAGATTGTATTTGGGAGATTGTAATTGTATGATTGCGATTGTATGATTGTGATTGTATGATTGCGATTGTATGAATGCGATTGTATAATTGTGATTGTATGATTGTGATTGTATGATTGTGATTGTATGATTGTGATTGTATGATTGTGATTGTATGATTGTGATTGTATGATTGTATTTGGGAGATTGTATTTGGGATATTGTAATTGTATGATTGCGATTGTAAGATTGTGATTGTATGATTGTGATGTATGATTGTAATTGTATGATTATGATTGTATGAATGTGATTGTATGATTGAGATTGTATGATTGTGATTGTATGCTTGCGATTGTATGAATGTGATTGTATGATTGTGATTGTATGATTGTGATTGTATGATTGTGATTGTATGATTGTGATTGTATGATTGTGATTGTATGATTGTGATTGTATGATTGTGATTTTATGATTGTGATTGTATGATTGTGAATGTACGATTGTGATTGTATGATTGTGATTGTATGATTTTGATAGTACGATTGTGATTGTATGATTGTGATTGTATGATTGTGATTGTATGATTGCGATTGTATGATTGTGATAGTATGATTGTGATTGTATGATTGTGACGTATGATTGTAATTGTATGATTATGATTGTATGATTGTGATTTTGTGATTGTGATTGTATGATTGTATTTGGGAGATTGTATTTGGGATATTGTAATTGTATGATTGCGATTGTATGATTGTGATTGTATGATTGTGATTGTATGATTGTATTTGCGAGATTGTATTTGGGATACTGTAATTGTATGATTGCGATTGTATGATTGCGATTGTATGATTGTGATTGTATGATTGTGTATGTATGATTGTGATTGTATGATTGTATTTGGGAGATTGTATTTGGGATATTGTAATTGTATGATTGCGATTGAATGATTGTGATTGTATGATTGTGATGTATGATTGTAATTGTATGATTATGATTGTATGATTGTGATTGTATGATTGTGATGGTATGATTGTGATTGTATGATTGCGATCGTATGATTGTGATTGTACGATTATGATTGTATGATTGTGACTGTATGATTGCGATTGTATGATTGTGATTGTATGATTAAGTTTGTATTTTTGTGATTTTATGATTGTGATTGTATGATTGTGATTGTATGATTGTGATTGTATGATTGCGATTGTATGAATGCGATTGTATGATTGTGATTGCATAATTGTGATTGTATGATTGTGATTGTATGATTGTGATTGTCTGATTGTGGTTGTATGATTGTAATTGTATGATTGAGATTGTATGATTGTGATTGTATGATTGCGATTGTATGATTGCGATTGTATGATTGCGATTGTATGATTGTGATTGTATGATTGTGATTGTATGATTGTGATTGTATGATTGTGATTGTATGATTGTGATTGTATGACTGTGATTGTATGATTGTGATTGTATGACTGTGATTGTATGATTGTGATTGTATGATTGTTAAAGTATGATTGTGATGGTATGATTGTTAAAGTATGATTGTGATGATATGATTGTGATTGTATGATTGTGATTGTATGATTGTGATTGTATGATTGTGATTGTATGATTGTGATTGTATGAGTGTGATTGTGTGATTGTGGTTGTGCGATTGATATTGTACGATTGTGATTGTACGATTGTGATTGAATGATTGTGATTGTATGATTAAGATTCTATGATTGTGATTGCATGATTGTGATTGTATGATTGTGATTGCATGATTTCGAATGTATGATTGTGATTGTATGATTGTGATTGTATGATTGTGATTGTATGATTGTGATTGTATGATTGTGATTGTATGATTGTGATTGTATGATTGTGATTGTATGATTGTGATTGTATGATTGTGATTGTATGATTGTGATTGTATGATTGTGATTGTATGATTGTGATTGTATGATTGTGATAGTACGATTGTGATTGCATGATTGTGATTGTATGATTGTGATTGTATGATAGTGATTGTATGATTGTATTTGGGAGATTGTATTTGGGAGATTGTATTTGGGAGATTGTATTTGGGAGATTGTAATTGTATGATTGCGATTGTATGATTGTGATTGTATGATTGCGATTGTATGATTGTGATTGTATGATTGTGATGTATGATTGTAATTGTATGATTATGATTGTATGATTGTGATTGTATGATTGTGATTGTATGATTGTATTTGGGAGATTGTAGTTGGGAGATTGTATTTGGGAGATTGTATTTGGCAGATTGTATTTGGGAGATTGTAATTGTATGATTGCGATTGTATGATTGTGATTGTATGATTGCGATTGTATGATTGTAATTGTATGATTGTGATGTATGATTGTAATTGTATGATTATGATTGTATGATTGTGATTGTATGATTGTGATTGTATGATTGTGATGTATGATTGTAATTGTATGATTATGATTGTATGATTGTGATTTTGTGATTGTGATTGTATGATTGTATTTGGGAGATTGTATTTGGGATATTGTAATTGTATGATTGCGATTGTATGATTGTGATTGTATGATTGTGATTGTATGATTGTGATTGTATGATTGTCATTGTATGATTGTACTTGCGAGATTGTATTTGGGATACTGTAATTGTATGATTGCGATTGTATGATTGCGATTGTATGATTGTGATTGTATGATTGTGTATGTATGATTGTGATTGTATGATTGTATTTGGGAGATTGTATTTGGGATATTGTAATTGTATGATTGCGATTGAATGATTGTGATTGTATGATTGTGATGTATGATTGTAATTGTATGATTATGATTGTATGATTGTGATTGTATGATTGTGATGGTATGATTGTGATTGTATGATTGCGATCGTATGATTGTGATTGTACGATTATGATTGTATGATTGTGACTGTATGATTGCGATTGTATGATTGTGATTGCATGATTAAGTTTGTATTTTTGTGATTTTATGATTGTGATTGTATGGTTGTGATTGTATGATTGTGATTGTATGATTGTGATTGTATGATTGCGATTGTATGAATGCGATTGTATGATTGTGATTGCATAATTGTGATTGTATGATTGTGATTGTATGATTGTGATTGTCTGATTGTGGTTGTATGATTGTAATTGTATGATTGAGATTGTATGATTGTGATTGTATGATTGCGATTGTATGATTGCGATTGTATGATTGCGATTGTATGATTGCGATTGTATGATTGCGATTGTATGATTGTGATTGTATGATTGTGATTGTATGATTGTGATTGTATGATTGTGATTGTATGACTGTGATTGTATGATTGTGATTGTATGATTGTTAAAGTATGATTGTGATGGTATGATTGTTAAAGTACGATTGTGATGGTATGATTGTGATTGTATGATTGTGATTGTATGATTGTGATTGTATGATTGTGATTGTATGATTGTGATAGTATGATTGTGATTGTATGATTGCGATTGTATGATTGTGATTGTATGATTGCGATTGTATGAATGCTATTGTATGATTGTGATTGTATGATTGTGATTGTATGATTGTGATTGTATGATTGTGATTGTATGATTGTGATTGTATGATTGTGATTGTATGATTGTGATTGTATGATTGTGATTGTATTATTGTGATTGTATGATTGTGATTGTATGATTGTGATTGTATGATTGTATTTGGGAGATTGTATTTGGGATATTGTAATTGTATGATTGCGATTGTATGATTGTGATTGTATGATTGTGATGTATGATTGTAATTGTATGATTATGATTGTATGATTGTGATTGTATGATTGAGATTGTATGATTGTTATTGTATGCTTGCGATTGTATGAATGTGATTGTATGATCGTGATTGTATGATTGTGATTGTATGATTGTGATTGTATGATTGTGATTGTATGATTGTGATTGTATGATTGTGATTGTATGATTGTGATTGCATGATTGTGATTGTATGATTGTGATTGCATGATTTCGAATGTATGATTGTGACTGTATGATTGTGATTGTATGATTGTGATTGTATGATTGTGATTGTATGATTGTGATTGTATGATTGTGATTGTATGATTGTGATTTTATGATTGTGATTGTATGATTGTGATTGTATGATTGTGATAGTATGATAGTGATTGTATGATTGTGATTGTATGATTGTGACTGTACGATTGCGATTGTATGATTGTGATTGTATGATTAAGTTTGTATTTTTGTGATTTTATGATTGTGATTGTATGATTGTGATTGTATGATTGTGATTGTATGATTGCGATTGTATGAATGCGATTGTATGATTGTGATTGCATAATTGTGATTGTATGATTGTGATTGTATGATTGTGATTGTCTGATTGTGGTTGTATGATTGTAATTGTATGATTGAGATTGTATGATTGTGATTGTATGATTGCGATTGTATGATTGCGATTGTATGATTGCGATTGTATGATTGTGATTGTATGATTGTGATTGTATGATTGTGATTGTATGATTGTGATTGTATGATTGTGATTGTATGACTGTGATTGTATGATTGTGATTGTATGATTGTTAAAGTATGATTGTGATGGTATGATTGTTAAAGTATGATTGTGATGGTATGATTGTGATTGTATGATTGTGATTGTATGATTGTGATTGTATGATTGTGATTGTATGATTGAGATTGTATGATTGTGATAGTATGATTGTGATTGTATGATTGCGATTGTATGATTGTGATTGTATGATTGCGATTGTATGAATGCTATTGTATGATTGTGATTGTATGATTGTGATTGTATGATTGTGATTGTATGATTGTGATTGTATGATTGTGATTGTATGACTGTGATTGTATTATTGTGATTGTATGATTGTATTTGGGAGATTGTATTTGGGATATTGTAATTGTATGATTGCGATTGTATGATTGTGATTGTATGATTGTGATGTATGATTGTAATTGTATGATTATGATTGTATGATTGTGATTGTATGATTGAGATTGTATGATTGTTATTGTATGCTTGCGATTGTATGAATGTGATTGTATGATTGTGATTGTATGATTGTGATTGTATGATTGTGATTGTATGATTGTGATTGTATGATTGTGATTGTATGATTGTGATTGTATGATTGTGATTGTATGATTGTGATTGTATGATTGTGATTGTATGATTGTGATTGTATGACTGTGATTGTATGATTGTGATTGTATGATTGTTAAAGTATGATTGTGATGGTATGATTGTTAAAGTATGATTGTGATGATATGATTGTGATTGTATGATTGTGATTGTATGATTGTGATTGTATGATTGTGATTGTATGATTGTGATTGTATGAGTGTGATTGTGTGATTGTGGTTGTGCGATTGATATTGTACGATTGTGATTGTACGATTGTGATTGAATGATTGTGATTGTATGATTAAGATTCTATGATTGTGATTGCATGATTGTGATTGTATGATTGTGATTGCATGATTTCGAATGTATGATTGTGATTGTATGATTGTGATTGTATGATTGTGATTGTATGATTGTGATTGTATGATTGTGATTGTATGATTGTGATTGTATGATTGTGATTGTATGATTGTGATTGTATGATTGTGATTGTATGATTGTGATTGTATGATTGTGATTGTATGATTGTGATTGTATGATTGTGATTGTATGATTGTGATAGTATGATTGTGATTGCATGATTGTGATTGTATGATTGTGATTGTATGATAGTGATTGTATGATTGTATTTGGGAGATTGTATTTGGGAGATTGTATTTGGGAGATTGTATTTGGGAGATTGTAATTGTATGATTGCGATTGTATGATTGTGATTGTATGATTGCGATTGTATGATTGTGATTGTATGATTGTGATGTATGATTGTAATTGTATGATTATGATTGTATGATTGTGATTGTATGATTGTGATTGTATGATTGTATTTGGGAGATTGTAGTTGGGAGATTGTATTTGGGAGATTGTATTTGGCAGATTGTATTTGGGAGATTGTAATTGTATGATTGCGATTGTATGATTGTGATTGTATGATTGCGATTGTATGATTGTAATTGTATGATTGTGATGTATGATTGTAATTGTATGATTATGATTGTATGATTGTGATTGTATGATTGTGATTGTATGATTGTGATGTATGATTGTAATTGTATGATTATGATTGTATGATTGTGATTTTGTGATTGTGATTGTATGATTGTATTTGGGAGATTGTATTTGGGATATTGTAATTGTATGATTGCGATTGTATGATTGTGATTGTATGATTGTGATTGTATGATTGTGATTGTATGATTGTATTTGCGAGATTGTATTTGGGATACTGTAATTGTATGATTGCGATTGTATGATTGCGATTGTATGATTGTGATTGTATGATTGTGTATGTATGATTGTGATTGTATGATTGTATTTGGGAGATTGTATTTGGGATATTGTAATTGTATGATTGCGATTGAATGATTGTGATTGTATGATTGTGATGTATGATTGTAATTGTATGATTATGATTGTATGATTGTGATTGTATGATTGTGATGGTATGATTGTGATTGTATGATTGCGATCGTATGATTGTGATTGTACGATTATGATTGTATGATTGTGACTGTATGATTGCGATTGTATGATTGTGATTGCATGATTAAGTTTGTATTTTTGTGATTTTATGATTGTGATTGTATGATTGTGATTGTATGATTGTGATTGTATGATTGTGATTGTATGATTGCGATTGTATGAATGCGATTGTATGATTGTGATTGCATAATTGTGATTGTATGATTGTGATTGTATGATTGTGATTGTCTGATTGTGGTTGTATGATTGTAATTGTATGATTGAGATTGTATGATTGTGATTGTATGATTGCGATTGTATGATTGCGATTGTATGATTGCGATTGTATGATTGCGATTGTATGATTGCGATTGTATGATTGTGATTGTATGATTGTGATTGTATGATTGTGATTTTATGATTGTGATTGTATGACTGTGATTGTATGATTGTGATTGTATGATTGTTAAAGTATGATTGTGATGGTATGATTGTTAAAGTACGATTGTGATGGTATGATTGTGATTGTATGATTGTGATTGTATGATTGTGATTGTATGATTGTGATTGTATGATTGTGATAGTATGATTGTGATTGTATGATTGCGATTGTATGATTGTGATTGTATGATTGCGATTGTATGAATGCTATTGTATGATTGTGATTGTATGATTGTGATTGTATGATTGTGATTGTATGATTGTGATTGTATGATTGTGATTGTATGATTGTGATTGTATGATTGTGATTGTATGATTGTGATTGTATGATTGTGATTGTATGATTGTGATTGTATGATTGTGATTGTATGATTGTATTTGGGAGATTGTATTTGGGATATTGTAATTGTATGATTGCGATTGTATGATTGTGATTGTATGATTGTGATGTATGATTGTAATTGTATGATTATGATTGTATGATTGTGATTGTATGATTGAGATTGTATGATTGTTATTGTATGCTTGCGATTGTATGAATGTGATTGTATGATCGTGATTGTATGATTGTGATTGTATGATTGTGATTGTATGATTGTGATTGTATGATTGTGATTGTATGATTGTGATTGTATGATTGTGATTGCATGATTGTGATTGTATGATTGTGATTGCATGATTTCGAATGTATGATTGTGACTGTATGATTGTGATTGTATGATTGTGATTGTATGATTGTGATTGTATGATTGTGATTGTATGATTGTGATTGTATGATTGTGATTGTATGATTGTGATTGTATGATTGTGATTTTATGATTGTGATTGTATGATTGTGATTGTATGATTGTGATAGTATGATTGTGATTGTATGATTGTGATTGTATGATTGTGATTGTATGATTGTGATTGTATGATTGTGATTGTATGATTGTGATTGTTTGATTGTATTTGGGAGATTGTATTTGGGAGATTGTATTTGGGAGATTGTAATTGTATGATTGCGATTGTATGATTGTGATTGTATGATTGCGATTGTATGATTGTGATTGTATGATTGTGATGTATGATTGTAATTGTATGATTATGATTGTATGATTGTGATTGTATGATTGTGATTGTATGATTGTATTTGGGAGATTGTAGTTGGGAGATTGTATTTGGGAGATTGTATTTGGCAGATTGTATTTGGGAGATTGTAATTGTATGATTGCGATTGTATGATTGTGATTGTATGATTGCGATTGTATGATTGTGATTGTATGATTGTGATGTATGATTGTAATTGTATGATTATGATTGTATGATTGTGATTGTATGATTGAGATTGTATGATTGTGATTGTATGCTTGCGATTGCATGATTGTGATTGTATGATTGTGATTGTATGATTGTGATTGTATGATTGTGATTGTATGATTATGATTGTATGATTGTGATTGTATGATTGTGATTGTATGATTGTGATTGTGTGATTGTGATAGTATGATTGTGGTTGTATGATTGTGATTGTATGACTGTGATTGTATGATTGTGATTGTATGATTGTGATTGTATGATTGTGAAAGTATGATTGTGATGGTATGATTGTGATTGTATGATTGTGATTGTATGATTCTGATTGTATGAGTGTGATTGTCTGATTGTGGTTGTGCGATGGCGATTGTACGATTGTGATTGTACGATTGTTATTGAATGATTGTGATTGTATGATTCTGATTGTATGATTGTGATTGCATGATTGTGATTGTATGATTGTGGTTGTGCGATTGTGATTGTACGATTGTGATTGTACGATTGTGATTGTAGGATTGTGATTGTATGATTGTGATTGTATGATTGTGATTGTATGATTGTGATTGTATGATTGTGATTGTATGATTGTGATTGTATGATTGTGATTGTATGATTGTGATTGTATGATTGTGATTGTATGATTGTGATTGTATGATTGTGATTGTATGACTGTGATTGTATGATTGTGAGTGTACGATTGTGATTGTATGATTGTGATTGTATGATTGAGATTGTATGATTGTGATAGTATGATTGTGATTGTATGATTGCGATTGTATGATTGTGATTGTATGATTGCGATTGTATGAATGCTATTGTATGATTGTGATTGTATGATTGTGATTGTATGATTGTGATTGTATGATTGTGATTGTATGATTGTGATTGTATGACTGTGATTGTATTATTGTGATTGTATGATTGTATTTGGGAGATTGTATTTGGGATATTGTAATTGTATGATTGCGATTGTATGATTGTGATTGTATGATTGTGATGTATGATTGTAATTGTATGATTATGATTGTATGATTGTGATTGTATGATTGAGATTGTATGATTGTTATTGTATGCTTGCGATTGTATGAATGTGATTGTATGATTGTGATTGTATGATTGTGATTGTATGATTGTGATTGTATGATTGTGATTGTATGATTGTGATTGTATGATTGTGATTGTATGATTGTGATTGTATGATTGTGATTGTATGATTGTGATTGTATGATTGTGATTGTATGATTGTGATTGTATGACTGTGATTGTATGATTGTGATTGTATGATTGTTAAAGTATGATTGTGATGGTATGATTGTTAAAGTATGATTGTGATGATATGATTGTGATTGTATGATTGTGATTGTATGATTGTGATTGTATGATTGTGATTGTATGATTGTGATTGTATGAGTGTGATTGTGTGATTGTGGTTGTGCGATTGATATTGTACGATTGTGATTGTACGATTGTGATTGAATGATTGTGATTGTATGATTAAGATTCTATGATTGTGATTGCATGATTGTGATTGTATGATTGTGATTGCATGATTTCGAATGTATGATTGTGATTGTATGATTGTGATTGTATGATTGTGATTGTATGATTGTGATTGTATGATTGTGATTGTATGATTGTGATTGTATGATTGTGATTGTATGATTGTGATTGTA
Organism: Megachile rotundata; assembly: GCF_050947335.1. Lineage (NCBI taxonomy): Eukaryota > Metazoa > Arthropoda > Insecta > Hymenoptera > Megachilidae > Megachile > Megachile rotundata. The sequence goes on from NW_027473327.1 coordinate 830,924, forward strand.
TGATTGTGATTGTATGATTGTGATTGTATGATTGTGATTGTATGATTGTGATAGTATGATTGTGATTGCATGATTGTGATTGTATGATTGTGATTGTATGATAGTGATTGTATGATTGTATTTGGGAGATTGTATTTGGGAGATTGTATTTGGGAGATTGTATTTGGGAGATTGTAATTGTATGATTGCGATTGTATGATTGTGATTGTATGATTGCGATTGTATGATTGTGATTGTATGATTGTGATGTATGATTGTAATTGTATGATTATGATTGTATGATTGTGATTGTATGATTGAGATTGTATGATTGTGATTGTATGCTTGCGATTGCATGATTGTGATTGTATGATTGTGATTGTATGATTGTGATTGTATGATTGTGATTGTATGATTATGATTGTATGATTGTGATTGTATGATTGTGATTGTATGATTGTGATTGTGTGATTGTGATAGTATGATTGTGGTTGTATGATTGTGATTGTATGACTGTGATTGTATGATTGTGATTGTATGATAGTGATTGTATGATTGTGAAAGTATGATTGTGATGGTATGATTGTGATTGTATGATTGTGATTGTATGATTCTGATTGTATGAGTGTGATTGTCTGATTGTGGTTGTGCGATTGCGATTGTACGATTGTGATTGTACGATTGTTATTGAATGATTGTGATTGTATGATTCTGATTGTATGATTGTGATTGCATGATTGTGATTGTATGATTGTGGTTGTGCGATTGTGATTGTACGATTGTGATTGTACGATTGTGATTGTAGGATTGTGATTGTATGATTGTGATTGTATGATTGTGATTGTATGATTGTGATTGTATGATTGTGATTGTATGATTGTGATTGTATGATTGTGATTGTATGATTGTGATTGTATGATTGTGATTGTATGATTGTGATTGTATGATTGTGATTGTATGACTGTGATTGTATGATTGTGAGTGTACGATTGTGATTGTATGATTGTGATTGTATGATTGCGATTGTATGATTGTGATTGTATGATTGTGATTGTATGATTGTGATTGTATGATTGTGAATGTATGATTGTGATTGTATGATTGTGATTGTATGATTGTGATTGTATGATTGTGATTGTATGATTGTGATTGTATGACTGTGATTGTATGATTGTGAATGTACGATTGTGATTGTATGAATGTGATAGTACGATTGTGATTGTATGACTGTGATTGTATGACTGTGATTGTATGATTGTGATTGTATGATTGTGATTGTATGATTGTGATTGTATGATTATGATTGTATGATTGTGATTGTATGATTGTGATTGTATGATTGTGATTGTATGATTGTGATTGCATGATTGTGATAGTATGATTGTGATTGTATGATTGTGATGTATGATTGTAATTGTATGATTATGATTGTATGAGTGTGATTGTGTGATTGTGATTGTATGATTGTATTTGGGAGATTGTATTTGGGATATTGTAATTGTATGATTGCGATTGTATGATTGTGATTGTATGATTGTGATTGTATGATCGTGATTGTATGATTGTGATTGTATGATTGTGATTGTATGATTGTGATTGTATGATTGTGATTGTATGATTGTGATTGTATGATTGTATTTGGGAGATTGTATTTGGGATATTGTAATTGTATGATTGCGATTGTATGATTGTGATTGTATGATTGTGATGTATGATTGTAATTGTATGATTATGATTGTATGATTGTGATTGTATGATTGAGATTGTATGATTGTTATTGTATGCTTGCGATTGTATGAATGTGATTGTATGATTGTGATTGTACGATTGTGATTGTATGATTGTGATTGTATGATTGTGATTGTATGATTGTCATTGTATGATTATGATTGTATGATTGTGATTGCATGATTGTGATTGTATGATTGAGATTGCATGATTTTGTATGTATGATTTCGATTGTATGATTGTGATTGTATGACTGTGATTGTATGATTGTGATTGTGTGATTGCGATTGTATGATTGCGATTGTATGATTGCGATTGTATGATTGTGATTGTATGATTGTGTCTGTATGATTGTGATTGTATGATTGTATTTGGGATATTGTAATTGTATGATTGCGATTGAATGATTGTGATTGTATGATTGTGATGTATGATTGTAATTGTATGATTATGATTGTATGATTGTGATTGTATGATTGTGATTGTCTGATTGTGGTTGTATGATTGTAATTGTATGATTGAGATTGTATGATTGTGATTGTATGATTGCGATTGTATGATTGCGATTGTATGATTGCGATTGTATGATTGCGATTGTATGATTGCGATTGTATGATTGTGATTGTATGATTGCGATTGTATGATTGTGATTGTATGATTGTGATGTATGATTGTAATTGTATGATTATGATTGTATGATTGTGATTGTATGATTGAGATTGTATGATTGTGATTGTATGCTTGCGATTGCATGATTGTGATTGTATGATTGTGATTGTATGATTGTGATTGTATGATTGTGATTGTATGATTATGATTGTATGATTGTGATTGTATGATTGTGATTGTATGATTGTGATTGTATGATTGTGATAGTATGATTGTGATTGTATGATTGTGATTGTATGACTGTGATTGTATGATTGTGATTGTATGATTGTGATTGTATGATTGTGAAAGTATGATTGTGATGGTATGATTGTGATTGTATGATTGTGATTGTATGATTCTGATTGTATGAGTGTGATTGTCTGATTGTGGTTGTGCGATTGTGATTGTACGATTGTGATTGTACGATTGTTATTGAATGATTGTGATTGTATGATTCTGATTGTATGATTGTGATTGCATGATTGTGATTGTATGATTGTGGTTGTGCGATTGTGATTGTACGATTGTGATTGTACGATTGTGATTGTAGGATTGTGATTGAATGATTGTGATTGTATGATTGTGATTGTATGATTGTGATTGTATGATTGTGATTGTATGATTGTGATTGTATGATTGTGATTGTATGACTGTGATTGTATGATTGTGAATGTACGATTGTGATTGTATGATTGTGATTGTATGATTGCGATTGTATGATTGTGATTGTATGATTATGATTGTATGATCGTGATTGTATGATTGTGATTGTATGATTGTGATTGTATGATTGTGATTGTATGATTGTGATTGTATGATTGTATTTGGGAGATTGTATTTGGGATATTGTAATTGTATGATTGCGATTGTATGATTGTGATTGTATGATTGTGATGTATGATTGTAATTGTATGATTATGATTGTATGATTGTGATTGTATGATTGAGATTGTATGATTGCGATTGTATGATTGTGATTGTATGATTGTGATTGTATGATTGTGATTGTATGATTGTGATTGTATGATTGTGATTGTATGATTGTGATTGTATGATTGTGATTGTATGATTGTGATTGTATGATTGTGATTGTATGACTGTGATTGTATGATTGTGAATGTACGATTGTGATTGTATGAATGTGATAGTACGATTGTGATTGTATGACTGTGATTGTATGACTGTGATTGTATGATTGTGATTGTATGATTGTGATTGTATGATTGTGATTGTATGATCGTGATTGTATGATTGTGATTGTATGATTGTGATTGTATGATTGTGATTGTATGATTGTGATTGTATGATTGTATTTGGGAGATTGTATTTGGGATATTGTAATTGTATGATTGCGATTGTATGATTGTGATTGTATGATTGTGATGTATGATTGTAATTGTATGATTATGATTGTATGATTGTGATTGTATGATTGAGATTGTATGATTGTTATTGTATGCTTGCGATTGTATGAATGTGATTGTATGATTGTGATTGTACGATTGTGATTGTATGATTGTGATTGTATGATTGTGATTGTATGATTGTCATTGTATGATTATGATTGTATGATTGTGATTGCATGATTGTGATTGTATGATTGAGATTGCATGATTTTGTATGTATGATTTCGATTGTATGATTGTGATTGTATGACTGTGATTGTATGATTGTGATTGTGTGATTGCGATTGTATGATTGCGATTGTATGATTGCGATTGTATGATTGTGATTGTATGATTGTGTCTGTATGATTGTGATTGTATGATTGTATTTGGGATATTGTAATTGTATGATTGCGATTGAATGATTGTGATTGTATGATTGTGATGTATGATTGTAATTGTATGATTATGATTGTATGATTGTGATTGTATGATTGTGATGGTATGATTGTGATTGTTTGATTGTATTTGGGAGATTGTATTTGGGAGATTGTATTTGGGAGATTGTAATTGTATGATTGCGATTGTATGATTGTGATTGTATGATTGCGATTGTATGATTGTGATTGTATGATTGTGATGTATGATTGTAATTGTATGATTATGATTGTATGATTGTGATTGTATGATTGTGATTGTATGATTGTATTTGGGAGATTGTAGTTGGGAGATTGTATTTGGGAGATTGTATTTGGCAGATTGTATTTGGGAGATTGTAATTGTATGATTGCGATTGTATGATTGTGATTGTATGATTGCGATTGTATGATTGTGATTGTATGATTGTGATGTATGATTGTAATTGTATGATTATGATTGTATGATTGTGATTGTATGATTGAGATTGTATGATTGTGATTGTATGCTTGCGATTGCATGATTGTGATTGTATGATTGTGATTGTATGATTGTGATTGTATGATTGTGATTGTATGATTATGATTGTATGATTGTGATTGTATGATTGTGATTGTATGATTGTGATTGTGTGATTGTGATAGTATGATTGTGGTTGTATGATTGTGATTGTATGACTGTGATTGTATGATTGTGATTGTATGATTGTGATTGTATGATTGTGAAAGTATGATTGTGATGGTATGATTGTGATTGTATGATTGTGATTGTATGATTCTGATTGTATGAGTGTGATTGTCTGATTGTGGTTGTGCGATTGCGATTGTACGATTGTGATTGTACGATTGTTATTGAATGATTGTGATTGTATGATTCTGATTGTATGATTGTGATTGCATGATTGTGATTGTATGATTGTGGTTGTGCGATTGTGATTGTACGATTGTGATTGTACGATTGTGATTGTAGGATTGTGATTGTATGATTGTGATTGTATGATTGTGATTGTATGATTGTGATTGTATGATTGTGATTGTATGATTGTGATTGTATGATTGTGATTGTATGATTGTGATTGTATGATTGTGATTGTATGATTGTGATTGTATGATTGTGATTGTATGACTGTGATTGTATGATTGTGAGTGTACGATTGTGATTGTATGATTGTGATTGTATGATTGCGATTGTATGATTGTGATTGTATGATTGTGATTGTATGATTGTGATTGTATGATTGTGAATGTATGATTGTGATTGTATGATTGTGATTGTATGATTGTGATTGTATGATTGTGATTGTATGATTGTGATTGTATGACTGTGATTGTATGATTGTGAATGTACGATTGTGATTGTATGAATGTGATAGTACGATTGTGATTGTATGACTGTGATTGTATGATTGTGATTGTATGATTGTGATTGTATGATTGTGATTGTATGATTGTGATTGTATGATTATGATTGTATGATTGTGATTGTATGATTGTGATTGTATGATTGTGATTGTATGATTGTGATTGCATGATTGTGATAGTATGATTGTGATTGTATGATTGTGATGTATGATTGTAATTGTATGATTATGATTGTATGAGTGTGATTGTGTGATTGTGATTGTATGATTGTATTTGGGAGATTGTATTTGGGATATTGTAATTGTATGATTGCGATTGTATGATTGTGATTGTATGATTGTGATTGTATGATCGTGATTGTATGATTGTGATTGTATGATTGTGATTGTATGATTGTGATTGTATGATTGTGATTGTATGATTGTGATTGTATGATTGTATTTGGGAGATTGTATTTGGGATATTGTAATTGTATGATTGCGATTGTATGATTGTGATTGTATGATTGTGATGTATGATTGTAATTGTATGATTATGATTGTATGATTGTGATTGTATGATTGAGATTGTATGATTGTTATTGTATGCTTGCGATTGTATGAATGTGATTGTATGATTGTGATTGTACGATTGTGATTGTATGATTGTGATTGTATGATTGTGATTGTATGATTGTCATTGTATGATTATGATTGTATGATTGTGATTGCATGATTGTGATTGTATGATTGAGATTGCATGATTTTGTATGTATGATTTCGATTGTATGATTGTGATTGTATGACTGTGATTGTATGATTGTGATTGTGTGATTGCGATTGTATGATTGCGATTGTATGATTGCGATTGTATGATTGTGATTGTATGATTGTGTCTGTATGATTGTGATTGTATGATTGTATTTGGGATATTGTAATTGTATGATTGCGATTGAATGATTGTGATTGTATGATTGTGATGTATGATTGTAATTGTATGATTATGATTGTATGATTGTGATTGTATGATTGTGATTGTCTGATTGTGGTTGTATGATTGTAATTGTATGATTGAGATTGTATGATTGTGATTGTATGATTGCGATTGTATGATTGCGATTGTATGATTGCGATTGTATGATTGCGATTGTATGATTGCGATTGTATGATTGTGATTGTATGATTGCGATTGTATGATTGTGATTGTATGATTGTGATGTATGATTGTAATTGTATGATTATGATTGTATGATTGTGATTGTATGATTGAGATTGTATGATTGTGATTGTATGCTTGCGATTGCATGATTGTGATTGTATGATTGTGATTGTATGATTGTGATTGTATGATTGTGATTGTATGATTATGATTGTATGATTGTGATTGTATGATTGTGATTGTATGATTGTGATTGTATGATTGTGATAGTATGATTGTGATTGTATGATTGTGATTGTATGACTGTGATTGTATGATTGTGATTGTATGATTGTGATTGTATGATTGTGAAAGTATGATTGTGATGGTATGATTGTGATTGTATGATTGTGATTGCATGATTGTGATTGTATGATTGTGGTTGTGCGATTGTGATTGTACGATTGTGATTGTACGATTGTGATTGTAGGATTGTGATTGTATGATTGTGATTGTATGATTGTGATTGTATGATTGTGATTGTATGATTGTGATTGTATGATTGTGATTGTATGATTGTGATTGTATGATTGTGATTGTATGATTGTGATTGTATGATTGTGATTGTATGATTGTGATTGTATGACTGTGATTGTATGATTGTGAGTGTACGATTGTGATTGTATGATTGTGATTGTATGATTGCGATTGTATGATTGTGATTGTATGATTGTGATTGTATGATTGTGATTGTATGATTGTGAATGTATGATTGTGATTGTATGATTGTGATTGTATGATTGTGATTGTATGATTGTGATTGTATGATTGTGATTGTATGACTGTGATTGTATGATTGTGAATGTACGATTGTGATTGTATGAATGTGATAGTACGATTGTGATTGTATGACTGTGATTGTATGACTGTGATTGTATGATTGTGATTGTATGATTGTGATTGTATGATTGTGATTGTATGATTATGATTGTATGATTGTGATTGTATGATTGTGATTGTATGATTGTGATTGTATGATTGTGATTGCATGATTGTGGTTGTATGATTGTAATTGTATGATTGAGATTGTATGATTGTGATTGTATGATTGCGATTGTATGATTGCGATTGTATGATTGCGATTGTATGATTGCGATTGTATGATTGCGATTGTATGATTGTGATTGTATGATTGCGATTGTATGATTGTGATTGTATGATTGTGATGTATGATTGTAATTGTATGATTATGATTGTATGATTGTGATTGTATGATTGAGATTGTATGATTGTGATTGTATGCTTGCGATTGCATGATTGTGATTGTATGATTGTGATTGTATGATTGTGATTGTATGATTGTGATTGTATGATTATGATTGTATGATTGTGATTGTATGATTGTGATTGTATGATTGTGATTGTATGATTGTGATAGTATGATTGTGATTGTATGATTGTGATTGTATGACTGTGATTGTATGATTGTGATTGTATGATTGTGATTGTATGATTGTGAAAGTATGATTGTGATGGTATGATTGTGATTGTATGATTGTGATTGTATGATTCTGATTGTATGAGTGTGATTGTCTGATTGTGGTTGTGCGATTGTGATTGTACGATTGTGATTGTACGATTGTTATTGAATGATTGTGATTGTATGATTCTGATTGTATGATTGTGATTGCATGATTGTGATTGTATGATTGTGGTTGTGCGATTGTGATTGTACGATTGTGATTGTACGATTGTGATTGTAGGATTGTGATTGAATGATTGTGATTGTATGATTGTGATTGTATGATTGTGATTGTATGATTGTGATTGTATGATTGTGATTGTATGATTGTGATTGTATGACTGTGATTGTATGATTGTGAATGTACGATTGTGATTGTATGATTGTGATTGTATGATTGCGATTGTATGATTGTGATTGTATGATTATGATTGTATGATCGTGATTGTATGATTGTGATTGTATGATTGTGATTGTATGATTGTGATTGTATGATTGTGATTGTATGATTGTATTTGGGAGATTGTATTTGGGATATTGTAATTGTATGATTGCGATTGTATGATTGTGATTGTATGATTGTGATGTATGATTGTAATTGTATGATTATGATTGTATGATTGTGATTGTATGATTGAGATTGTATGATTGCGATTGTATGATTGTGATTGTATGATTGTGATTGTATGATTGTGATTGTATGATTGTGATTGTATGATTGTGATTGTATGATTGTGATTGTATGATTGTGATTGTATGATTGTGATTGTATGATTGTGATTGTATGACTGTGATTGTATGATTGTGAATGTACGATTGTGATTGTATGAATGTGATAGTACGATTGTGATTGTATGACTGTGATTGTATGACTGTGATTGTATGATTGTGATTGTATGATTGTGATTGTATGATTGTGATTGTATGATCGTGATTGTATGATTGTGATTGTATGATTGTGATTGTATGATTGTGATTGTATGATTGTGATTGTATGATTGTATTTGGGAGATTGTATTTGGGATATTGTAATTGTATGATTGCGATTGTATGATTGTGATTGTATGATTGTGATGTATGATTGTAATTGTATGATTATGATTGTATGATTGTGATTGTATGATTGAGATTGTATGATTGTTATTGTATGCTTGCGATTGTATGAATGTGATTGTATGATTGTGATTGTACGATTGTGATTGTATGATTGTGATTGTATGATTGTGATTGTATGATTGTCATTGTATGATTATGATTGTATGATTGTGATTGCATGATTGTGATTGTATGATTGAGATTGCATGATTTTGTATGTATGATTTCGATTGTATGATTGTGATTGTATGACTGTGATTGTATGATTGTGATTGTGTGATTGCGATTGTATGATTGCGATTGTATGATTGCGATTGTATGATTGTGATTGTATGATTGTGTCTGTATGATTGTGATTGTATGATTGTATTTGGGATATTGTAATTGTATGATTGCGATTGAATGATTGTGATTGTATGATTGTGATGTATGATTGTAATTGTATGATTATGATTGTATGATTGTGATTGTATGATTGTGATGGTATGATTGTGATTGTTTGATTGTATTTGGGAGATTGTATTTGGGAGATTGTATTTGGGAGATTGTAATTGTATGATTGCGATTGTATGATTGTGATTGTATGATTGCGATTGTATGATTGTGATTGTATGATTGTGATGTATGATTGTAATTGTATGATTATGATTGTATGATTGTGATTGTATGATTGTGATTGTATGATTGTATTTGGGAGATTGTAGTTGGGAGATTGTATTTGGGAGATTGTATTTGGCAGATTGTATTTGGGAGATTGTAATTGTATGATTGCGATTGTATGATTGTGATTGTATGATTGCGATTGTATGATTGTGATTGTATGATTGTGATGTATGATTGTAATTGTATGATTATGATTGTATGATTGTGATTGTATGATTGAGATTGTATGATTGTGATTGTATGCTTGCGATTGCATGATTGTGATTGTATGATTGTGATTGTATGATTGTGATTGTATGATTGTGATTGTATGATTATGATTGTATGATTGTGATTGTATGATTGTGATTGTATGATTGTGATTGTGTGATTGTGATAGTATGATTGTGGTTGTATGATTGTGATTGTATGACTGTGATTGTATGATTGTGATTGTATGATTGTGATTGTATGATTGTGAAAGTATGATTGTGATGGTATGATTGTGATTGTATGATTGTGATTGTATGATTCTGATTGTATGAGTGTGATTGTCTGATTGTGGTTGTGCGATTGCGATTGTACGATTGTGATTGTACGATTGTTATTGAATGATTGTGATTGTATGATTCTGATTGTATGATTGTGATTGCATGATTGTGATTGTATGATTGTGGTTGTGCGATTGTGATTGTACGATTGTGATTGTACGATTGTGATTGTAGGATTGTGATTGTATGATTGTGATTGTATGATTGTGATTGTATGATTGTGATTGTATGATTGTGATTGTATGATTGTGATTGTATGATTGTGATTGTATGATTGTGATTGTATGATTGTGATTGTATGATTGTGATTGTATGATTGTGATTGTATGACTGTGATTGTATGATTGTGAGTGTACGATTGTGATTGTATGATTGTGATTGTATGATTGCGATTGTATGATTGTGATTGTATGATTGTGATTGTATGATTGTGATTGTATGATTGTGAATGTATGATTGTGATTGTATGATTGTGATTGTATGATTGTGATTGTATGATTGTGATTGTATGATTGTGATTGTATGACTGTGATTGTATGATTGTGAATGTACGATTGTGATTGTATGAATGTGATAGTACGATTGTGATTGTATGACTGTGATTGTATGACTGTGATTGTATGATTGTGATTGTATGATTGTGATTGTATGATTGTGATTGTATGATTATGATTGTATGATTGTGATTGTATGATTGTGATTGTATGATTGTGATTGTATGATTGTGATTGCATGATTGTGATAGTATGATTGTGATTGTATGATTGTGATGTATGATTGTAATTGTATGATTATGATTGTATGAGTGTGATTGTGTGATTGTGATTGTATGATTGTATTTGGGAGATTGTATTTGGGATATTGTAATTGTATGATTGCGATTGTATGATTGTGATTGTATGATTGTGATTGTATGATCGTGATTGTATGATTGTGATTGTATGATTGTGATTGTATGATTGTGATTGTATGATTGTGATTGTATGATTGTGATTGTATGATTGTATTTGGGAGATTGTATTTGGGATATTGTAATTGTATGATTGCGATTGTATGATTGTGATTGTATGATTGTGATGTATGATTGTAATTGTATGATTATGATTGTATGATTGTGATTGTATGATTGAGATTGTATGATTGTTATTGTATGCTTGCGATTGTATGAATGTGATTGTATGATTGTGATTGTACGATTGTGATTGTATGATTGTGATTGTATGATTGTGATTGTATGATTGTCATTGTATGATTATGATTGTATGATTGTGATTGCATGATTGTGATTGTATGATTGAGATTGCATGATTTTGTATGTATGATTTCGATTGTATGATTGTGATTGTATGACTGTGATTGTATGATTGTGATTGTGTGATTGCGATTGTATGATTGCGATTGTATGATTGCGATTGTATGATTGTGATTGTATGATTGTGTCTGTATGATTGTGATTGTATGATTGTATTTGGGATATTGTAATTGTATGATTGCGATTGAATGATTGTGATTGTATGATTGTGATGTATGATTGTAATTGTATGATTATGATTGTATGATTGTGATTGTATGATTGTGATTGTCTGATTGTGGTTGTATGATTGTAATTGTATGATTGAGATTGTATGATTGTGATTGTATGATTGCGATTGTATGATTGCGATTGTATGATTGCGATTGTATGATTGCGATTGTATGATTGCGATTGTATGATTGTGATTGTATGATTGCGATTGTATGATTGTGATTGTATGATTGTGATGTATGATTGTAATTGTATGATTATGATTGTATGATTGTGATTGTATGATTGAGATTGTATGATTGTGATTGTATGCTTGCGATTGCATGATTGTGATTGTATGATTGTGATTGTATGATTGTGATTGTATGATTGTGATTGTATGATTATGATTGTATGATTGTGATTGTATGATTGTGATTGTATGATTGTGATTGTATGATTGTGATAGTATGATTGTGATTGTATGATTGTGATTGTATGACTGTGATTGTATGATTGTGATTGTATGATTGTGATTGTATGATTGTGAAAGTATGATTGTGATGGTATGATTGTGATTGTATGATTGTGATTGTATGATTCTGATTGTATGAGTGTGATTGTCTGATTGTGGTTGTGCGATTGTGATTGTACGATTGTGATTGTACGATTGTTATTGAATGATTGTGATTGTATGATTCTGATTGTATGATTGTGATTGCATGATTGTGATTGTATGATTGTGGTTGTGCGATTGTGATTGTACGATTGTGATTGTACGATTGTGATTGTAGGATTGTGATTGAATGATTGTGATTGTATGATTGTGATTGTATGATTGTGATTGTATGATTGTGATTGTATGATTGTGATTGTATGATTGTGATTGTATGACTGTGATTGTATGATTGTGAATGTACGATTGTGATTGTATGATTGTGATTGTATGATTGCGATTGTATGATTGTGATTGTATGATTATGATTGTATGATCGTGATTGTATGATTGTGATTGTATGATTGTGATTGTATGATTGTGATTGTATGATTGTGATTGTATGATTGTATTTGGGAGATTGTATTTGGGATATTGTAATTGTATGATTGCGATTGTATGATTGTGATTGTATGATTGTGATGTATGATTGTAATTGTATGATTATGATTGTATGATTGTGATTGTATGATTGAGATTGTATGATTGCGATTGTATGATTGTGATTGTATGATTGTGATTGTATGATTGTGATTGTATGATTGTGATTGTATGATTGTGATTGTATGATTGTGATTGTATGATTGTGATTGTATGATTGTGATTGTATGATTGTGATTGTATGACTGTGATTGTATGATTGTGAATGTACGATTGTGATTGTATGAATGTGATAGTACGATTGTGATTGTATGACTGTGATTGTATGACTGTGATTGTATGATTGTGATTGTATGATTGTGATTGTATGATTGTGATTGTATGATCGTGATTGTATGATTGTGATTGTATGATTGTGATTGTATGATTGTGATTGTATGATTGTGATTGTATGATTGTATTTGGGAGATTGTATTTGGGATATTGTAATTGTATGATTGCGATTGTATGATTGTGATTGTATGATTGTGATGTATGATTGTAATTGTATGATTATGATTGTATGATTGTGATTGTATGATTGAGATTGTATGATTGTTATTGTATGCTTGCGATTGTATGAATGTGATTGTATGATTGTGATTGTACGATTGTGATTGTATGATTGTGATTGTATGATTGTGATTGTATGATTGTCATTGTATGATTATGATTGTATGATTGTGATTGCATGATTGTGATTGTATGATTGAGATTGCATGATTTTGTATGTATGATTTCGATTGTATGATTGTGATTGTATGACTGTGATTGTATGATTGTGATTGTGTGATTGCGATTGTATGATTGCGATTGTATGATTGCGATTGTATGATTGTGATTGTATGATTGTGTCTGTATGATTGTGATTGTATGATTGTATTTGGGATATTGTAATTGTATGATTGCGATTGAATGATTGTGATTGTATGATTGTGATGTATGATTGTAATTGTATGATTATGATTGTATGATTGTGATTGTATGATTGTGATGGTATGATTGTGATTGTATGATTGCGATCGTATGATTGTGATTGTACGATTATGATTGTATGATTGTGACTGTATGATTGCGATTGTATGATTGTGATTGTATGATTAAGTTTGTATTTTTGTGATTTTATGATTGTGATTGTATGATTGTGATTGTATGATTGTGATTGTATGATTGCGATTGTATGGATGCGATTGTATGATTGTGATTGCATAATTGTGATTGTATGATTGTGATTGTATGATTGTGATTGTCTGATTGTGGTTGTATGATTGTAATTGTATGATTGAGATTGTATGATTGTGATTGTATGATTGCGATTGTATGATTGCGATTGTATGATTGCGATTGTATGATTGCGATTGTATGATTGCGATTGTATGATTGTGATTGTATGATTGTGATTGTATGATTGTGATTGTATGATTGTGATTGTATGACTGTGATTGTATGATTGTGATTGTATGATTGTTAAAGTATGATTGTGATGGTATGATTGTTAAAGTACGATTGTGATGGTATGATTGTGATTGTATGATTGTGATTGTATGATTGTGTTTGTATGATTGTGATTGTATGATTGTGATAGTATGATTGTGATTGTATGATTGCGATTGTATGATTGTGATTGTATGATTGCGATTGTATGAATGCTATTGTATGATTGTGATTGTATGATTGTGATTGTATGATTGTGATTGTATGAATGTGATTGTATGATTGTGATTGTATGATTGTGATTGTATGATTGTGATTGTATGATTGTGATTGTATGATTGTATTTGGGAGATTGTATTTGGGATATTGTAATTGTATGATTGCGATTGTATGATTGTGATTGTATGATTGTGATTGTATGATTGTGATTGTATGATTGTGATTGTATGATTGCGATTGTATGATTGTGATTGTATGATTGTGATGTATGATTGTAATTGTATGATTATGATTGTATGATTGTGATTGTATGATTGAGATTGTATGATTGCGATTGTATGATTGTGATTACATGATTGTGATTGTATGATTGTGATTGTATGATTGTGATTGTATGAGTGTGATTGTGTGATTGTGGTTGTGCGATTGATATTGTACGATTGTGATTGTACGATTGTGATTGAATGATTGTGATTGTATGATTAAGATTCTATGATTGTGATTGCATGATTGTGATTGTATGATTGTGATTGCATGATTTCGAATGTATGTTTGTGATTGTATGATTGTGATTGTATGATTGCGATTGTATGATTGTCATTGTATGATTGTGATTGTATGATTGTGATGTATGATTGTAATTGTATGATTATGATTGTATGATTGTGATTGTATGATTGAGATTGTATGATTGTTATTGTATGCTTGCGATTGTATGATTGTGATTGTATGATTGCGATTGTATGATTGTGATTGTATGATTGTGATGTATGATTGTAATTGTATGATTATGATTGTATGATTGTGATTGTATGATTGTGATTGTATGATTGTATTTGGGAGATTGTAGTTGGGAGATTGTATTTGGGAGATTGTATTTGGCAGATTGTATTTGGGAGATTGTAATTGTATGATTGCGATTGTATGATTGTGATTGTATGATTGTGATGTATGATTGTAATTGTATGATTATGATTGTATGATTGTGATTGTATGATTGAGATTGTATGATTGTTATTGTATGCTTGCGATTGTATGAATGTGATTGTATGATTGTGATTGTACGATTGTGATTGTATGATTGTGATTGTATGATTGTGATTGTATGATTGTGATTGTATGATTGTGATTGTATGATTGTGATTGTATGATTGTGATTGTATGATTGTGACTGTATGGTTGTGATTGTATGATTGTGAATGTACGATTGTGATTGCATGATTTCGAATGTATGATTGTGATTGTATGATTGTGATTGTATGATTGTGATTGTATGATTGTGATTGTATGATTGTGATTGTATGATTGTGATTGTACGATTGTGATTATATGATTGTGTTTGTATGATTGTGATAGTATGATTGTGATTGTTTGATTGTGATTGTATGATTGTGATTGTATGATTGTGATTGTATGATTGTATTTGGGAGATTGTATTTGGGAGATTGTATTTGGGAGATTGTAATTGTATGATTGCGATTGTATGATTGTGATTGTATGATTGCGATTGTATGATTGTGATTGTATGATTGTGATGTATGATTGTAATTGTATGATTATGATTGTATGATTGTGATTGTATGATTGTGATTGTATGATTGTATTTGGGAGATTGTAGTTGGGAGATTGTATTTGGGAGATTGTATTTGGCAGATTGTATTTGGGAGATTGTAATTGTATGATTGCGATTGTATGATTGTGATTGTATGATTGTAATTGTATGATTATGATTGTATGATTGTGATTGTATGATTGAGATTGTATGATTGTGATTGTATGCTTGCGATTGCATGATTGTGATTGTATGATTGTGATTGTATGATTGTGATTGTATGATTGTGATTGTATGATTATGATTGTATGATTGTGATTGTATGATTGTGATTGTATGATTGTGATTGTATGATTGTGATTGTATGATTGTGATTGTATGACTGTGATTGTATGATTGTGAATGTACGATTGTGATTGTATGATTGTGATTGTATGATTGTGAAAGTATGATTGTGATGGTATGATTGTGATTGTATGATTGTGATTGTATGATTCTGATTGTATGAGTGTGTTTGTCTGATTGTGGTTGAGCGATTGTGATTGTACGATTGTGATTGTACGATTGTTATTGAATGATTGTGATTGTATGATTCTGATTGTATGATTGTGATTGCATGATTGTGATTGTATGATTGTGGTTGTGCGATTGTGATTGTACGATTGTGATTGTACGATTGTGATTGAATGATTGTGATTGAATGATTGTGATTGTATGATTGTGATTGTATGATTGTGATTGTATGATTGTGATTGTATGATTGTGATTGTATGATTGTGATTGTATGATTGTGATTGTATGACTGTGATTGTATGATTGTGAATGTACGATTGTGATTGTATGATTGTGATTGTATGATTGCGATTGTATGATTGTGATTGTATGATTATGACAGTATGTTTGTGATTGTATGATTGTGATTGTATGATTGTGATTGTATGATTGTGATTGTATGATTGTGATTGTATGATTGTGATTGTATGATTGTGATTGTATGATTGTGATTGTATGATTGTGATTGTATGATTGTGATTGTATGATTGTGATTGTATGATTGTGATTGTATGATTGTGATTGTATGATTGTGATTGTATGATTGTGATTGTCTGATTGTGGTTGTGCGATTGTGATTGTACGATTGTGATTGTACGATTGTGATTGTATGATTGTGATTGTATGATTGTGATTGTATGATTGTGACTGTATGATTGTGATTGTATGATTGTGATTGTATGATTGTGATTGTATGATTGTGATTGTATGATTGTGATTGTATGACTGTGATTGTATGATTGTGAATGTACGATTGTGATTGTATGATTGTGATTGTATGATTGTGATAGTACGATTGTGATTGTATGACTGTGATTGTATGACTGTGATTGTATGAGTGTGATTGTATGATTGTGATTGTATGATTGTGAAAGTATGATTGTGATTGTATGATTGTGATTGTATGATTGTGATTGTATGATTGTGATTGTATGATTGTGATTGTATGATTGTGATTGTATGATTGTGATAGTATGATTGTGATTGTATGATTGTGATTGTATGATTGTGACTGTATGATTGCATTTGGGAGATTGTATTTGGGAGATTGAATTTGGGAGATTGTAATTGTATGATTGCGATTGTATGATTGTGATTGTATGATTGCGATTGTATGATTGTGATTGTATGATTGTGATGTATGATTGTAATTGTATTATTATGATTGTATGATTGTGGTTGTATGATTGAGATTGTATGATTGAGATTGTATGATTGTGATTGTATGCTTGCGATTGTATGATCGTGATTGTATGATTGTGATTGTATGATTGTGATTGTATGATTGTGATTGTATGATTATGATTGTATGATTGTGATTGTATGATTGTGATTGTATGATTGTGATTGCATGATTGTGATAGTATGATTGTGATTGTATGATTGTGATGTATGATTGTAATTGTATGATTATGATTGTATGAGTGTGATTGTGTGATTGTGATTGTATGATTGTATTTGGGGGATTGTATTTGGGATATTGTAATTGTATGATTGCGATTGTATGATTGTGATTGTATGATTGTGATTGTATGATCGTGATTGTATGATTGTGATTGTATGATTGTGATTGTATGATTGTGATTGTATGATTGTGATTGTATGATTGTGATTGTATGATTGTATTTGGGAGATTGTATTTGGGATATTGTAATTGTATGATTGCGATTGTATGATTGTGATTGTATGATTGTGATGTATGATTGTAATTGTATGATTATGATTGTATGATTGTGATTGTATGATTGAGATTGTATGATTGTTATTGTATGCTTGCGATTGTATGAATGTGATTGAATGATTGTGATTGTACGATTGTGATTGTATGATTGTGATTGTATGATTGTGATTGTATGATTGTCATTGTATGATTATGATTGTATGATTGTGATTGCATGATTGTGATTGTATGATTGAGATTGCATGATTTTGTATGTATGATTTCGATTGTATGATTGTGATTGTATGACTGTGATTGTATGATTGTGATTGTGTGATTGCGATTGTATGATTGCGATTGTATGATTGCGATTGTATGATTGTGATTACATGATTGTGATTGTATGATTGTGATTGTATGATTGTGATTGTATGAGTGTGATTGTGTGATTGTGGTTGTGCGATTGATATTGTACGATTGTGATTGTACGATTGTGATTGAATGATTGTGATTGTATGATTAAGATTCTATGATTGTGATTGCATGATTGTGATTGTATGATTGTGATTGCATGATTTCGAATGTATGTTTGTGATTGTATGATTGTGATTGTATGATTGCGATTGTATGATTGTGATTGTATGATTGTGATTGTATGATTGTGATTGTATGATTGTGATTGTATGATTGTGATTGTATGATTGTGATTGTATGATTGTGATAGTATGATTGTGATTGTATGATTGTGATTGTATGATTGTGATTCTATGATTGTGATTGTATGATTGTATTTGGGAGATTGTATTTGGGAGATTGTATTTGGGAGATTGTATTTGGGAGATTGTAATTGTATGATTGCGATTGTATGATTGTGATTGTATGATTGCGATTGTATGATTGTGATTGTATGATTGTGATGTATGATTGTAATTGTATGATAATGATTGTATGATTGTGATTGTATGATTGTATTTGGGAGATTGTAGTTGGGAGATTGTATTTGGGAGATTGTATTTGGCAGATTGTATTTGGGAGATTGTAATTGTATGATTGCGATTGTATGATTGTGATTGTATGATTGTGATGTATGATTGTAATTGTATGATTATGATTGTATGATTGCGATTGTATGATTGAGATTGTATGATTGTTATTGTATGCTTGCGATTGTATGAATGTGATTGTATGATTGTGATTGTACGATTGTGATTGTATGATTGTGATTGTATGATTGTGATTGTATGATTGTGATTGTATGATTGTGATTGTATGATTGTGATTGTATGATTGTGATTGTATGATTGTGATTGTATGGTTGTGATTGTATGATTGTGAATGTACGATTGTGATTGTACGATTGCGATTGTACGATTGTGATTGTATGATTGTGATTGTATGATTGTGATTGTATGATTGTGATTGTATGATTGTATTTGGGAGATTGTATTTGGGATATTGTAATTGTATGATTGCGATTGTATGATTGCGATTGTATGATTGTGATTACATGATTGTGATTGTATGATTGTGATTGTATGATTGTGATTGTATGAGTGTGATTGTGTGATTGTGGTTGTGCGATTGATATTGTACGATTGTGATTGTACGATTGTGATTGAATGATTGTGATTGTATGATTAAGATTCTATGATTGTGATTGCATGATTGTGATTGTACGATTGTGATTGCATGATTTCGAATGTATGATTGTGATTGTATGATTGTGATTGTATGATTGTGATTGTATGATTGTGATTGTATGATTGTGATTGTACGATTGTAATTGTATGATTGTGTTTGTATGATTGTGATAGTATGATTGTGATTGTTTGATTGTGATTGTATGATTGTGATTGTATGATTGTGATTGTATGATTGTATTTGGGAGATTGTACTTGGGAGATTGTATTTGGGAGATTGTATTTGGGAGATTGTAATTGTATGATTGCGATTGTATGATTGTGATTGTATGATTGCGATTGTATGATTGTGATTGTATGATTGTGATGTATGATTGTAATTGTATGATTATGATTGTATGATTGTGATTGTATGATTGTGATTGTATGATTGTATTTGGGAGATTGTAGTTGGGAGATTGTATTTGGGAGATTGTATTTGGCAGATTGTATTTGGGAGATTGTAATTGTATGATTGCGATTGTATGATTGTGATTGTATGATTGTGATGTATGATTGTAATTGTATGATTATGATTGTATGATTGTGATTGTGTGATTGAGATTGTATGATTGTTATTGTATGCTTGCGATTGTATGAATGTGATTGTATGATTGTGATTGTACGATTGTGATTGTATGATTGTGATTGTATGATTGTGATTGTATGATTGTGATTGTATGATTGTGATTGTATGATTGTGATTGTATGATTGTGATTGTATGGTTGTGATTGTATGATTGTGAATGTACGATTGTGATTGTACGATTGCGATTGTACGATTGTGATTGTATGATTGTGATTGTATGATTGTGATTGTATGATTGTGATTGTATGATTGTATTTGGGAGATTGTATTTGGGATATTGTAATTGTATGATTGCGATTGTATGATTGCGATTGTATGATTGTGATTACATGATTGTGATTGTATGATTGTGATTGTATGATTGTGATTGTATGAGTGTGATTGTGTGATTGTGGTTGTGCGATTGATATTGTACGATTGTGATTGTACGATTGTGATTGAATGATTGTGATTGTATGATTAAGATTCTATGATTGTGATTGCATGATTGTGATTGTACGATTGTGATTGCATGATTTCGAATGTATGATTGTGATTGTATGATTGTGATTGTATGATTGTGATTGTATGATTGTGATTGTATGATTGTGATTGTATGATTGTGATTGTATGATTGTGATAGTATGATTGTGATTGTATGATTGTGATTGTATGATTGTGATTGTATGATTGTATTTGGGAGATTGTATTTGGGAGATTGTATTTGGGAGATTGTATTTGGGAGATTGTAATTGTATGATTGCGATTGTATGATTGTGATTGTATGATTGCGATTGTATGATTGTGATTGTATGATTGTGATGTATGATTGTAATTGTATGATTATGATTGTATGATTGTGATTGTATGATTGTGATTGTATGATTATGTATGTATGATTGTGATTGTATGATTGTATTTGGGAGATTGTATTTGGGATATTGTAATTGTATGATTGCGATTGTATGATTGTGATTGTATGATTGTGATGTATGATTGTAATTGTATGATTATGATTGTATGATTGTGATTGTATGATTGCGATTGTATGATTGTGATTGCATAATTGTGATTGTATGATTGTGATTGTATGATTGTGATTGTCTGATTGTGGTTGTATGATTGTGATTGTATGATTGAGATTGTATGATTGTGATTGTATGATTGCGATTGTATGATTGCGATTGTATGATGGCGATTGTATGATTGTGATTGTATGATTGTGATTGTATGATTGTGATTGTATGATTGTGATTGTATGATTGTGATTGTATGATTGTGATTGTATGATTGTGATTGTATGATTGTGATTGTATGATTGTGATTGTATGATTGTGATTGTATGATTGTGAAAGTATGATTGTGATTGTATGATTATGATTGTATGATTGTGGTTGTGCGATTGAGATTGTACGATTGTGATTGTACGATTGTGATTGTATGATTGTGATTGCATGATTATGGTTGTATGATTGTGATTGCATGATTGTGATTGTATGATTGTGATTGCATGATTTTGAATGTATGATTGTGATTGTATGATTGTGATTGTATGATTGTGATTGTATGATTGTGATTGTATGATTGTGATTGTATGATTGTGATTGTATGATTGTCATTGTATGATTGTGATAGTATGATTGTGATTGTATGATTGTGATTGTATGATTGTGATTGTATGATTAAGATTGTATGATTGCGATTGTGTGATTGTATTTGGGTGATTGTATTTGGGAGATTGTATTTGGGAGATTGTAATTGTATGATTGCGATTGTATGATTCTGATTGTATGATTGCGATTGTATGAATGCGATTGTATGATTGTGATTGTATGATTGTGATTGTATGATTGTGATTGTATGATTGTGATTGTATGACTGTGATTGTATGATTGTATTTGGGAGATTGTATTTGGGATATTGTAATTGTATGATTGCGATTGTATGATTGTGATAGTATGATTGTGATTGTATGATTGTGATTGTATGATTGTGATTGTATGATTTTATTTGGGAGATTGTATTTGGGAGATTGTATTTGGGAGATTGTAATTGTATGATTGCGATTGTATGAATGTGATTGTATGATTGTGATTGTATGATTGTGATTGTATGATTGTGATTGTATGATTGTGATTGTATGATTGTGATTGTATGATTGTGATTGTATGATTGTGATTTTATGATTGTGATTGTATGATTGCGAATGTACGATTGTGATTGTATGATTGTGATTGTATGATTGTGATTGTATGACTGTGATTGTATGATTGTATTTGGGAGATTGTATTTGGGATATTGTAATTGTATGATTGCGATTGTATGATTGTGATTGTATGATTGTGATGTATGATTGTAATTGTATGATTATGATTGTATGATTGTGATTGTATGATTGTGATTGTATGATTGTGATAGTATGATTGTGATTGTATGATTGTGATTGTATGATTGTGATTGTATGATTTTATTTTTGAGATTGTATTTGGGAGATTGTATTTGGGAGATTGTAATTGTATGATTGCGATTGTATGATTGTGATTGTATGATTGCGATTGTATGATTGTGATTGTATGATGGTGATGTATGATTGTAATTGTATTATTATGATTGTATGATTGTGATTGTATGATTGAGATTGTATGATTGAGATTGTATGATTGTGATTGTATGCTTGCGATTGTATGATCGTGATTGTATGATTGTGATTGTATGATTGTGATTGTATGATTGTGATTGTATGATTATGATTGTATGATTGTGATTGTATGATTGTGATTGTATGATTGTGATTGTATGATTGTGATTGTATGATTGTGATTGCATGATTGTGATAGTATGATTGTGATTGTTTGATTGTGATGTATGATTGTAATTGTATGATTATGATTGTATGATTGTGATTGTGTGATTGTGATTGTATGATTGTATTTGGGAGATTGTATTTGGGATATTGTAATTGTATGATTGCGATTGTATGATTGTGATTGTATGATTGTGATTGTATGATTCTGATTGTATGATTGTATTTGCCAGATTGTATTTGGGATACTGTAATTGTATGATTGCGATTGTATGATTGCGATTGTATGATTGTGATTGTATGATTATGTATGTATGATTGTGATTGTATGATTGTATTTGGGAGATTGTATTTGGGATATTGTAATTGTATGATTGCGATTGTATGATTGTGATTGTATGATTGTGATGTATGATTGTAATTGTATGATTATGATTGTATGATTGTGATTGTATGATTGTGATGGTATGATTGTGATTGTATGATTGCGATCGTATGATTGTGATTGTATGATTATGATTGTATGATTGAGATTGTATGATTGTGATTGTATGATTGCGATTGTATGATTGCGATTGTATGATGGCGATTGTATGATTGTGATTGTATGATTGTGATTGTATGATTGTGATTGTATGATTGTGATTGTATGATTGTGATTGTATGATTGTGATTGTATGATTGTGATTGTATGATTGTGATTGTATGATTGTGATTGTATGATTGTGATTGTATGATTGTGAAAGTATGATTGTGATTGTATGATTATGATTGTATGATTGTGGTTGTGCGATTGAGATTGTACGATTGTGATTGTACGATTGTGATTGTATGATTGTGATTGCATGATTATGATTGTATGATTGTGATTGCATGATTGTGATTGTATGATTGTGATTGCATGATTTTGAATGTATGATTGTGATTGTATGATTGTGATTGTATGATTGTGATTGTATGATTGTGATTGTATGATTGTGATTGTATGATTGTGATTGTATGATTGTCATTGTATGATTGTGATAGTATGATTGTGATTGTATGATTGTGATTGTATGATTGTGATTGTATGATTAAGATTGTATGATTGCGATTGTGTGATTGTATTTGGGTGA
The DNA here is from genome assembly GCF_050947335.1 of Megachile rotundata. Taxonomy (NCBI): domain Eukaryota; kingdom Metazoa; phylum Arthropoda; class Insecta; order Hymenoptera; family Megachilidae; genus Megachile; species Megachile rotundata. The sequence goes on from NW_027473327.1 coordinate 855,592, forward strand.
TTGTATTTGGGAGATTGTATTTGGGAGATTGTAATTGTATGATTGCGATTGTATGATTCTGATTGTATGATTGCGATTGTATGAATGCGATTGTATGATTGTGATTGTATGATTGTGATTGTATGATTGTGATTGTATGATTGTGATTGTATGACTGTGATTGTATGATTGTATTTGGGAGATTGTATTTGGGATATTGTAATTGTATGATTGCGATTGTATGATTGTGATAGTATGATTGTGATTGTATGATTGTGATTGTATGATTGTGATTGTATGATTTTATTTGGGAGATTGTATTTGGGAGATTGTATTTGGGAGATTGTAATTGTATGATTGCGATTGTATGAATGTGATTGTATGATTGTGATTGTATGATTGTGATTGTATGATTGTGATTGTATGATTGTGATTGTATGATTGTGATTGTATGATTGTGATTGTATGATTGTGATTTTATGATTGTGATTGTATGATTGTGAATGTACGATTGTGATTGTATGATTGTGATTGTATGATTGTGATTGTATGACTGTGATTGTATGATTGTATTTGGGAGATTGTATTTGGGATATTGTAATTGTATGATTGCGATTGTATGATTGTGATTGTATGATTGTGATGTATGATTGTAATTGTATGATTATGATTGTATGATTGTGATTGTATGATTGTGATTGTATGATTGTGATAGTATGATTGTGATTGTATGATTGTGATTGTATGATTGTGATTGTATGATTTTATTTTTGAGATTGTATTTGGGAGATTGTATTTGGGAGATTGTAATTGTATGATTGCGATTGTATGATTGTGATTGTATGATTGCGATTGTATGATTGTGATTGTATGATGGTGATGTATGATTGTAATTGTATTATTATGATTGTATGATTGTGATTGTATGATTGAGATTGTATGATTGAGATTGTATGATTGTGATTGTATGCTTGCGATTGTATGATCGTGATTGTATGATTGTGATTGTATGATTGTGATTGTATGACTGTGATTGTATGATTATGATTGTATGATTGTGATTGTATGATTGTGATTGTATGATTGTGATTGTATGATTGTGATTGTATGATTGTGATTGCATGATTGTGATAGTATGATTGTGATTGTTTGATTGTGATGTATGATTGTAATTGTATGATTATGATTGTATGATTGTGATTGTGTGATTGTGATTGTATGATTGTATTTGGGAGATTGTATTTGGGATATTGTAATTGTATGATTGCGATTGTATGATTGTGATTGTATGATTGTGATTGTATGATTCTGATTGTATGATTGTATTTGCCAGATTGTATTTGGGATACTGTAATTGTATGATTGCGATTGTATGATTGCGATTGTATGATTGTGATTGTATGATTATGTATGTATGATTGTGATTGTATGATTGTATTTGGGAGATTGTATTTGGGATATTGTAATTGTATGATTGCGATTGTATGATTGTGATTGTATGATTGTGATGTATGATTGTAATTGTATGATTATGATTGTATGATTGTGATTGTATGATTGTGATGGTATGATTGTGATTGTATGATTGCGATCGTATGATTGTGATTGTATGATTATGATTGTATGATTGCGATTGTATGATTGCGATTGTATGATTGTGATTGTATGATTAAGTTTGTATTTTTGTGATTTCATGATTGTGATTGTATGATTGTGATTGTATGATTGTGATTGTATGATTGTGATTGTATGATTGTGATTGTATGATTGTGATTGTATGATTGTGATTGTATGATTGCGATTGTATGAATGCGATTGTATGATTGTGATTGCATAATTGTGATTGTATGATTGTGATTGTATGATTGTGATTGTCTGATTGTGGTTGAATGATTGTGATTGTATGATTGAGATTGTATGATTGTGATTGTATGATTGCGATTGTATGATTGCGATTGTATGATGGCGATTGTATGATTGTGATTGTATGATTGTGATTGTATGATTGTGATTGTATGATTGTGATTGTATGATTGTGATTGTATGATTGTGATTGTATGATTGTGATTGTATGATTGTGATTGTATGATTGTGATTGTATGATTGTGAAAGTATGATTGTGATTGTATGATTATGATTGTATGATTGTGGTTGTGCGATTGTGATTGTACGATTGTGATTGTACGATTGTGATTGTATGATTGTGATTGCATGATTATGATTGTATGATTGTGATTGCATGATTGTGATTGTATGATTGTGATTGCATGATTTTGAATGTATGATTGTGATTGTATGATTGTGATTGTATGATTGTGATTGTATGATTGTGATTGTATGATTGTGATTGTATGATTGTGATTGTATGATTGTGATTGTATGATTGTGATTGTATGATTGTGATTGTATGATTGTGATTGTATGATTGTGAAAGTATGATTGTGATTGCATGATTATGATTGTATGATTGTGGTTGTGCGATTGTGATTGTACGATTGTGATTGTACGATTGTGATTGTATGATTGTGATTGCATGATTATGATTGTATGATTGTGATTGCATGATTGTGATTGTATGATTGTGATTGCATGATTTTGAATGTATGATTGTGATTGTATGATTGTGATTGTATGATTGTGATTGTATGATTGTGATTGTATGATTGTGATTGTATGATTGTGATTGTATGATTGTGATTGTATGATTGTGATTGCATGATTTTGAATGTATGATTGTGATTGTATGATTGTGATTGTATGATTGTGATTGTATGATTGTGATTGTATGATTCCGATTGTATGATTGTGATTGCATGCTTGCGATTGTATGATTGTGATTGTATGATTGTGATTCTTTGATTGTGATTGTATGATTGTGATTGTATGATTGTGATTGTATGATTGTGATTATATGATTGTGATTGTATGATTGTGATTGTATGATTGTGATAGTATGATTGTGATTATATGATTGTTATTGTATGACTGTGATTGTATGATTGTGATTGTATGATTGTGATCGTATGATTGTGAAAGTATGATTGTGATTGTATGATTGTGATTGTATGATTGTGATTGTATGATTGTGATTGTATGATTGTGATTGTCTGATTGTGGTTGTGCGATTGTGATTGTACGATTGTGATTGTACGATTGTGATAGTATAATTGTGATTGTATGATTGTGATTTTATGATTGTGATTGTATGATTGTGATTGTATGATTGTGATTGTATGATTGTGATTGTATGATTGTGATTGTATGATTGTGATTGTATGATTGTGATTTTATGATTGCGATTGTATGATTGTGAATGTACGATTGTGATTGTCTGATTGTGGTTGTGCGACTGTGATTGTACGATTGTGATTGTACGATTGTGATAGTATAATTGTGATTGTATGATTGTGATTGTATGATTGTGATTGTATGATTGTGATTGTATGATTGTGATGTATGATTGTAATTGTATGATTATGATTGTATGATTGTGATTTTGTGATTGTGATTGTATGATTGTATTTGGGAGATTGTATTTGGGATATTGTAATTATATGATTGCGATTGTATGATTGTGATTGTATGATTGTGATTGTATGATTGTGATTGTATGATTGTATTTGCGAGATTGTATTTGGGATACTGTAATTGTATGATTGCGATTGTATGATTGTGATTGTATGATTGTGTATGTATGATTGTGATTGTATGATTGTATTTGGGAGATTGTATTTGGGATATTGTAATTGTATGATTGCGATTGAATGATTGTGATTGTATGATTGTGATGTATGATTGTAATTGTATGATTATGATTGTATGATTGTGATTGTATGATTGTGATGGTATGATTGTGATTGTATGATTGCGATCGTATGATTGTGATTGCACGATTATGATTGTATGATTGTGATTGTATGATTGCGATTGTATGATTGTGATTGTATGATTAAGTTTGTATTTTTGTGATTTTATGATTGTGGTTGTATGATTGTGATTGTATGATTGTGATTGTATGATTGTGATTGTATGATTGCGATTGTATGAATGCGATTGTATGATTGTGATTGCATAATTGTGATTGTATGATTGTGATTGTATGATTGTGATTGTCTGATTGTGGTTGTATGATTGTAATTGTATGATTGAGATTGTATGATTGTGATTGTATGATTGCGATTGTATGATTGCGATTGTATGATTGCGATTGTATGATTGTGATTGTATGATTGTGATTGTATGATTGTGATTGTATGATTGTGATTGTATGATTGTGATTGTATGATTGTGATTGTATGATTGTGAAAGTATGATTGTGATTGTATGATTATGATTGTATGATTGTGGTTGTGCGATTGTGATTGTACGATTGTGATTGTACGATTGTGATTGTATGATTGTGATTGCATGATTATGATTGTATGATTGTGATTGCATGATTGTGATTGTATGATTGTGATTGCATGACTTTGAATGTATGATTGTGATTGTATGATTGTGATTGCATGATTGTGATTGTATGATTGTGATAGTATGATTGTGATTGTATGATTGTGATTGTATGATTGTGATTGTATGATTGTGAATGTACGATTGTGATTGTACGATTGTGATTGTATGATTTTGATAGTACGATTGTGATTGTATGACTGTGATTGTATGACTGTGATTGTATGATTGTGATTGTATGATTGTGATTATATGATTGTGAAAGTATGATTGTGATTGTATGATTGTGATTGTATGATTGTATTTGGGAGATTGTATTTGGGATATTGTAATTGTATGATTACGATTGTATGATTGTGATTGTATGATTGTGATTGTATGATTGTGATTGTATGATTGTGATTGTATGATTGTGATTGTATGATTGTATTTGGGAGATTGTATTTGGGATATTGTAATTGTATGATTGCGATTGTATGATTGCGATTGTATGATTGTGATTGTATGATTGTGTATGTATGATTGTGACTGTATGATTGTATTTGGGAGATTGTATTTGGGATATTGTAATTGTATGATTGCGATTGTATGATTGTGATTGTATGATTGTGATTGTATGATTGTATTTGGGAGACTGTATTTGGGATATTGTAATTGTATGATTGCGATTGTATGACTGCGATTGTATGATTGTAATTGTATGATTATGATTGTATGATTGTGATTGTATGATTGTGATTGCATGACTTTGAATGTATGATTGTGATTGTATGATTGTGAAAGTATGATTGTGATTGTATGATTGAGATTGTATGATTGTGATTGTATGCTTGCGATTGTATGATTGTGATTGTATGATTGTATTTGGGAGATTGTATTTGGGATATTGTAATTGTACGATTGCGATTGTATGATTGTGATTGTATGATTGTGATGTATGATTGTAAATGTATGATTATGATTGTATGATTGTGATTGTATGATTGTGATTGTATGATTGAGATTGTATGATTGTGATTGTATGCTTGCGATTGTATGATTGTGATTGCATGATTGTGATTGTATGATTGTGATAGTATGATTGTGATTGTATGATTGTGATTGTGTGATTGTGATTGTATGATTGTGATTGTATGATTGTGATTGTATGATTGTGATTGTATGATTGTGATTGTATGATTGTGATTTTATGATTATGATTGTATGATTGTGATTGTATGATTGTGATTGTATGATTGTATTTGGGAGATTGTATTTGGGAGATTGTAATTGTATGATTGCGATTGTATGATTGTGATTGTATGATTGCGATTGTATGATTGTGATTGTATGATTGTGATGTATGATTGTAATTGTATGATTATGATTCTATGATTGTAATTGTATGATTGTGATAGTATGATTGTGATTGTATGATTGTGATTGTATGACTGTGATTGTATGATTGTGATTGTATGATTGTTAAAGTATGATTGTGATGGTATGATTGTTAAAGTATGATTGTGTTGGTATGATTGTGATTGTATGATTGTGATTGTATGATTGTGATTGTATGATTGTGATTGTATGATTGTGATTGTGTGATTGTGATAGTATGATTGCGATTGTATGATTGCGATTGTATGATTGTGATTGTATGATTGCGATTGTATGAATGCTATTGTATGATTGTGATTGTATGATTGTGATTGTATGATTGTGATTGTATGATTGTGATTGTATGATTGTGATTGTATGATTGTGATTGTATGATTGTATTTGGGATATTGTAATTGTATGATTGCGATTGTATGATTGTGATTGTATCATTGTGATGTATGATTGTAATTGTATGATTATGATTGTATGATTGTGATTGCATGATTGTGATTGTATGATTGTGATTGCATGATTTCGAATGTTTGATTGTGATTGTATGATTGTGATTGTATGATTGTGATTGTATGATTGTGATTGTATGATTGTGATTGTATGATTGTGATTGTATGATTGTGATTGTATGATTGTGATTGTATGATTGTGATTGTATGATTGTGATTGTATGATTGTGATTGTATGATTGTGATTGTATGATTGTGATTGTATGATTGTGATTGTATGATTGTGATTGTATGATTGCGATTGTATGATTGTGATTGTATGATTGTGATGTATGATTGTAATTGCATGATTATGATTGTATGATTGTGATTGTATGATTGTGATTGTATGATTGTAATTGTATGATTATGATTGTATGATTGTGATTGTATGATTGAGATTGTATGATTGTGATTGTATGACTGCGATTGTATGATTGTGATTGTATGATTGTGATTGTATGATTGTGAAAGTATGATTGTGATGGTATGATTGTGATTGTATGATTCTGATTGTATGATTGTGATTGCATGATTGTGATTGTATGATTGTGATTGCATGATTTTGAATGTATGATTATGATTGTATGATTGTGATTGTATGATTGCGCGTGTATGATTGTGATTGTATGATTATGATTGTATTTTTGTGATTGTATGATTGTGATTGTATGATTGTGATTGTATGATTGTGATTGTATGATTGTGATTGTATGATTGTGATTGTATGACTGTGATTGTATGATTGTGGTGTATGATTGTGATTGTATGATTGTGATTGTCTGATTGTGGTTGTGCGATTGTGATTGTACGATTGTGATTGTACGATTGTGATTGTAGGATTGTGATTGTATGATTGTGATTGTATGATTGTATTTGGGAGATTGTATTTGGGATATTGTAATTGTATGATTGCGATTGTATGATTGCGATTGTATGATTGTGATTGTATGATTGTGTATGTATGATTGTGATTGTATGATTGTATTTGGGAGATTGTATTTGGGATATTGTAATTGTATGATTGCGATTGTATGATTGTGATTGTATGATTGTCATGTATGATTGTAATTGTATGATTATGATTGTATGATTGTGATTGTATGATTGTGATGGTATGATTGCGATTGTATGAATGCGATTGTATGATTGTGATTGTATGATTGTGATTGTATGATTGTGATTGTATGATTGTGATTGTATGATTGTGATTGTATGATTGTATTTGGGAGATTGTATTTGGGAGATTGTATTTGGGAGATTGTATTTGGGAGATTGTAATTGTATGATTGCGATTGTATGATTGTGATTGTATGATTGCGATTGTATGATTGTGATTGTATGATTGTGATGTATGATTGTAATTGTATTATTATGATTGTATGATTGTGATTGTATGATTGAGATTGTATGATTGAGATTGTATGATTGTGATTGTATGCTTGCGATTGTATGATCGTGATTGTATGATTGTGATTGTATGATTGTGATTGTATGATTGTAATTGTATGATTATGATTGTATGATTGTGATTGTATGATTGTGATTGTATGATTGTGATTGCATGATTGTGATTGTATGATTGTGATTGTATGATTGTGATTGTATGATTGTGATTGTATGATTGTGATTGTATGATTGTGATTGTATGATTGTGATTGTATGATTGTGATTGTATGATTGTGATTTTATGATTGTGATTGTATGATTGTGATGTATGATTGTAATTGTATGATTATGATTGTATGATTGTGATTGTGTGATTGTGATTGTATGATTGTATTTGGGAGATTGTATTTGGGATATTGTAATTGTATGATTGCGATTGTATGATTGTGATTGTATGATTGTGATTGTATGATTGTATTTGGGAGACTGTATTTGGGATATTGTAATTGTATGATTGCGATTGTATGACTGCGATTGTATGATTGTGATTGTCTGATTGTGGTTGTATGATTGTGATTGTATGATTGAGATTGTATGATTGTGATTGTATGATTGCGATTGTATGATTGCGATTGTATGATTGCGATTGTATGATTGTGATTGTATGATTGTGATTGTATGATTGTGATTGTATGATTGTGATTGTATGATTGTGATCGTATGATTGTGAAAGTATGATTGTGATTGTATGATTGTGATTGTATGATTGCGATTGTATGATTGTGATTGTATGATTGTGATTGTATGATTGTGAAAGTATGATTGTGATTGTATGATTATGATTGTATGATTGTGGTTGTGCGATTGTGATTGTACGATTGTGATTGTACGATTGTGATTGTATGATTGTGATTGCATGATTATGATTGTATGATTGTGATTGCATGATTGTGATTGTATGATTGTGATTGCATGATTTTGAATGTATGATTGTGATTGTATGATTGTGATGTATGATTGTAATTGTATGATTATGATTGTATGATTGTGATTGTGTGATTGTGATTGTATGATTGTATTTGGGAGATTGTATTTGGGATATTGTAATTGTATGATTGCGATTGTATGATTGTGATTGTATGATTGTGATTGTATGATTGTGATTGTATGATTGTGATTGTATGATTGTGATTGTATGATTGTATTTGGGAGATTGTATTTGGGATATTGTAATTGTATGATTGCGATTGTATGATTGCGATTGTATGATTGTGATTGTATGATTGTGTATGTATGATGGTGATTGTATAATTGTATTTGGGAGATTGTATTTGGGATATTGTAATTGTATGATTGCGATTGTATGATTGTGATTGTATGATTGTCATGTATGATTGTAATTGTATGATTATGATTGTATGATTGTGATTGTATGATTGTGATGGTATGATTGCGATTGTATGAATGCGATTGTATGATTGTGATTTTATGATTGTGATTGTATGATTGTGATTGCATGATTATGATTGTATGATTGTGACTGTATGATTGTATTTGGGTGATTGTATTTGGGAGATTGTATTTGGGAGATTGTAATTGTGTGATTGCGATTGTATGATTGCGATTGTATGATTGTGATTGCATGCTTGCGATTGTATGATTGTGATTGTATGATTGTGATTCTTTGATTGTGATTGTATGATTGTGATTGTATGATTGTGATTGTATGATTGTGATTATATGATTGTGATTGTATGATTGTGATTGTATGATTGTGATAGTATGATTGTGATTATATGATTGTTATTGTATGACTGTGATTGTATGATTGTGATTGTATGATTGTGATCGTATGATTGTGATAGTATGATTGTGATTGTATGATTGTGATTGTATGATTGTGATTGTATGATTGTGATTGTATGATTGTGATTGTCTGATTGTGGTTGTGCGATTGTGATTGTACGATTGTGATTGTACGATTGTGATAGTATAATTGTGATTGTATGATTGTGATTGTATGATTGTGATTGTATGATTGTGATTGTTTGATTGTATTTGGGAGATTGTATTTGGGAGATTGTAATTGTATGATTGCGATTGTATGATTGTGATTGTATGATTGCGATTGTATGATTGTGATTGTATGATTGTGATGTATGACTGTAATTGTATGATTATGATTGTATGATTGTGATTGTATGATTGAGATAGTATGATTGTGATTGTATGATTGTGATTGTATGATTGTGATGTATGATTGTAATTGTATGATTATGATTGTATGATTGTGATTGTATGATTGTGATTGTATGATTGTGATTGTATGATTGTGATTGTATGATTGTGATTGTATGACTGTGATTGTATGATTGTGAATGTACGATTGTGATTGTATGATTGTGATAGTATGATTGTGATTGTATGATTGTGATTGTATGATTGTGATTGTATGATTGTATTTGGGAGATTGTATTTGGGAGATTGTAATTGTATGATTGCGATTGTATGATTGTGATTGTATGATTGCGATTGTATGATTGTGATTGTATGATTGTGATTGTATGATTGTGATTGTATGATTATGATTGTATGATTATGATTGTATGATTGTGATTGTATTTTTGTGATTGTATGATTGTGATTGTATGATTGTGATTGTATGATTGTGATTGTCTGATTGTGGTTGTGCGATTGTGATTGTACGATTGTGATTGTACGATTGTGATTGTAGGATTGTGATTGTATGATTGTGATTGTATGATTGTGATTGTATGATTGTGATTGTATGATTGTGATTGTATGATTGTGATTGTATGATTGTGATTGTATGATTGTGATTGTATGATTGTGATTGTATGACTGTGATTGTATGATTGTGATTGTATGATTGTGATTGTATGATTGTGATTGTATGATTGTGATTGTATGATTGTGATTGTATGACTGTGATTGTATGATTGTGAATGTACGATTGTGATTGTATGATTGTGATTGTATGATTGTGATAGTACGATTGTGATTGTATGACTGTGATTGTATGACTGTGATTGTATGACTGTGATTGTATGAGTGTGATTGTATGATTGTGATTGTATGATTGTGAAATTATGATTGTGATTGTATGATTGTGATTGTATGATTGTGATTGTATGATTGTGATTGTATGATTGTGGTTGTATGATTGTGATTGTATGATTGTGATTGTATGATTGTGATTGTATGATTGTGATTGTATGATTGTGATAGTATGATTGTGATTGTATGATTGTGATTGTATGATTGTGATTGTATGATTGTATTTGGGAGATTGTATTTGGGAGATTGTAATTGTTTGATTGCGATTGTATGATTGTGATTGTATGATTGCGATTGTATGATTGTGATTGTATGATTGTGATGTATGATTGTAATTGTATTATTATGATTGTATGATTGTGATTGTATGATTGAGATTGTATGATTGAGATTGTATGATTGTGATTGTATGATTATGATTGTATGATTGTGATTGTATGATTGTGATTGTATGATTGTGATTGTATGATTGTGATTGCATGATTGTGATAGTATGATTGTGATTGTATGATTGTGATGTATGATTGTAATTGTATGATTATGATTGTATGATTGTGATTGTGTGATTGTGATTGTATGATTGTATTTGGGAGATTGTATTTGGGATATTGTAATTGTATGATTGCGATTGTATGATTGTGATTGTATGATTGTGATTGTATGATCGTGATTGTATGATTGTGATTGTATGATTGTGATTGTATGATTGTGATTGTATGATTATGATTGTATGATTGTGATTGTATGATTGTGATTGTATGATTGTGATTGTATGATTGTGATTGCATGATTGTGATAGTATGATTGTGATTGTATGATTGTGATGTATGATTGTAATTGTATGATTATGATTGTATGATTGTGATTGTGTGATTGTGATTGTATGATTGTATTTGGGAGATTGTATTTGGGATATTGTAATTGTATGATTGCGATTGTATGATTGTGATTGTATGATTGTGATTGTATGATTGTGATTGTATGATTGTGATTGTATGATTGTGATTGTATGATTGTATTTGCGAGATTGTATTTGGGATACTGTAATTGTATGATTGCGATTGTATGATTGCGATTGTATGATTGTGATTGTATGATTATGTATGTATGATTGTGATTGTATGATTGTATTTGGGAGATTGTATTTGGGATATTGTAATTGTATGATTGCGATTGTATGATTGCGATTGTATGATTGTGATTGTATGATTAAGTTTGTATTTTTGTGATTTTATGATTGTGATTGTATGATTGTGATTGTATGATTGTATTTGGGATATTGTAATTGTATGATTGCGATTGTATGATTGTGATTGTATCATTGTGATGTATGATTGTAATTGTATGATTATGATTGTATGATTGTGATTGCATGATTGTGATTGTATGATTGTGATTGCATGATTTCGAATGTTTGATTGTGATTGTATGATTGTGATTGTATGATTGTGATTGTATGATTGTGATTGTATGATTGTGATTGTATGATTGTGATTGTATGATTGTGATTGTATGATTGTGATAGTATGATTGTGATTGTATGATTGTGATTGTATGATTGTGATTGTATGATTGTGATTGTATGATTGTGATTGAATGATTGCGATTGTATGATTGTGATTGTATGATTGTGATGTATGATTGTAATTGTATGATTATGATTGTATGATTGTGATTGTATGATTGTGATTGTATGATTGTGATTGTATGATTGTGATTGTATGATTGTATTTGGGAGATTGTAGTTGGGAGATTGTATTTGGGAGATTGTATTTGGCAGATTGTATTTGGGAGATTGTAATTGTATGATTGCGATTGTATGATTGTGATTGTATGATTGCGATTGTATGATTGTGATTGTATGATAGTGATGTATGATTGTAATTGTATGATTATGATTGTATGATTGTGATTGTATGATTGAGATTGTATGATTGTGATTGTATGCTTGCGATTGCATGATTGTGATTGTATGATTGTGATTGTATGATTGTGATTGTATGATTGTGATTGTATGATTATGATTGTATGATTGTGATTGTATGATTGTGATTGTATGATTGTGATTGTATGATTGTGATAGTATGATTGTGATTGTATGATTGTGATTGTATGACTGCGATTGTATGATTGTGATTGTATGATTGTGATTGTATGATTGTGAAAGTATGATTGTGATGGTATGATTGTGATTGTATGATTGTGATTGTATGATTGTGATTGTATGAGTGCGATTGTCTGATTGTGGTTGTGCGATTGTGATTGTACGATTGTGATTGTACGATTGTTATTGAATGAGTGTGATTGTATGATTCTGATTGTATGATTGTGATTGCATGATTGTGATTGTATGATTGTGATTGCATGATTTTGAATGTATGATTATGATTGTATGATTGTGATTGTATGATTGCGCGTGTATGATTGTGATTGTATGATTATGATTGTATTTTTGTGATTGTATGATTGTGATTGTATGATTGTGATTGTATGATTGTGATTGTATGATTGTGATTGTATGATTGTGATTGTATGATTGTGATTGTATGATTGTGATTGTATGATTGTGGTGTATGATTGTGATTGTATGATTGTGATTGTCTGATTGTGGTTGTGCGATTGTGATTGTACGATTGTGATTGTACGATTGTGATTGTAGGATTGTGATTGTATGATTGTGATTGTATGATTGTATTTGGGAGATTGTATTTGGGATATTGTATTTGGGAGATTGTAATTGTATGATTGCGATTGTATGATTGTGATTGTATGATTGCGATTGCATGATTGTGATTGTATGATTGTGTATGTATGATTGTGATTGTATGATTGTATTTGGGAGATTGTATTTGGGATATTGTAATTGTATGATTGCGATTGTATGATTGTGATTGTATGATTGTCATGTATGATTGTAATTGTATGATTATGATTGTATGATTGTGATTGTATGATTGTGATGGTATGATTGCGATTGTATGAATGCGATTGTATGATTGTGATTGTATGATTGTGATTGTATGATTGTGATTGTATGTTTGTGATTGTATGATTGTGATTGTATGATTGTGATTGTATGATTGTGATTGTATGATTGTATTTGGGAGATTGTATTTGGGAGATTGTATTTGGGAGATTGTATTTGGGAGATTGTAATTGTATGATTGCGATTGTATGATTGTGATTGTATGATTGCGATTGTATGATTGTGATTGTATGATTGTGATGTATGATTGTAATTGTATTATTATGATTGTATGATTGTGATTGTATGATTGAGATTGTATGATTGAGATTGTATGATTGTGATTGTATGCTTGCGATTGTATGATCGTGATTGTATGATTGTGATTGTATGATTGTGATTGTATGATTGTAATTGTATGATTATGATTGTATGATTGTGATTGTATGATTGTGATTGTATGATTGTGATTGTATGATTGTGATTGCATGACTTTGAATGTATGATTGTGATTGTATGATTGTGAAAGTATGATTGTGATTGTATGATTGTGATTGTATGATTGTGATTGTATGATTGTGATTGTATGATTGTGATTGTATGATTGTGATTGTATGATTGTGATTGTATGATTGTGATTGTATGATTGTGATTGTATGATTGTGATTGTATGATTGTGATTGTATGATTGTGATTGTATGATTGTGATTGTATGATTGTGAAAGTATGATTGTGATTGTATGATTGTGATTGTATGATTGTGATTGTATGATTGTGATTTTATGATTGTGATTGTATGATTGTGATGTATGATTGTAATTGTATGATTATGATTGTATGATTGTGATTGTGTGATTGTGATTGTATGATTGTATTTGGGAGATTGTATTTGGGATATTGTAATTGTATGATTGCGATTGTATGATTGTGATTGTATGATTGTGATTGTATGATTGTGATTGTATGATTGTGATTGTATGATTGTGATTGTATGATTGTGATTGTATGATTGTGATTGTATGATTGTGATTGTATGATTGTGATTGTATGATTGTGATTGTATGATTGTGATTGTATGATTGTGATTGTATGATTGTGATTGTATGATTGTGATTGTATGATTGTCATTGTATGATTGTGATAGTATGATTGTGATTGTATGATTGTGATTGTATGATTGTGATTGTATGATTAAGATTGTATGATTGCGATTGTGTGATTGTATTTGGGTGATTGTATTTGGGAGATTGTATTTGGGAGATTGTAATTGTATGATTGCGATTGTATGATTCTGATTGTATGATTGCGATTGTATGAATGCGATTGTATGATTGTGATTGTATGATTGTGATTGTATGATTGTGATTGTATGATTGTGATTGTATGACTGTGATTGTATGATTGTATTTGGGAGATTGTATTTGGGATATTGTAATTGTATGATTGCGATTGTATGATTGTGATAGTATGATTGTGATTGTATGATTGTGATTGTATGATTGTGATTGTATGATTTTATTTGGGAGATTGTATTTGGGAGATTGTATTTGGGAGATTGTAATTGTATGATTGCGATTGTATGAATGTGATTGTATGATTGTGATTGTATGATTGTGATTGTATGATTGTGATTGTATGATTGTGATTGTATGATTGTGATTGTATGATTGTGATTGTATGATTGTGATTTTATGATTGTGATTGTATGATTGTGAATGTACGATTGTGATTGTATGATTGTGATTGTATGATTGTGATTGTATGACTGTGATTGTATGATTGTATTTGGGAGATTGTATTTGGGATATTGTAATTGTATGATTGCGATTGTATGATTGTGATTGTATGATTGTGATGTATGATTGTAATTGTATGATTATGATTGTATGATTGTGATTGTATGATTGTGATTGTATGATTGTGATAGTATGATTGTGATTGTATGATTGTGATTGTATGATTGTGATTGTATGATTTTATTTTTGAGATTGTATTTGGGAGATTGTATTTGGGAGATTGTAATTGTATGATTGCGATTGTATGATTGTGATTGTATGATTGCGATTGTATGATTGTGATTGTATGATGGTGATGTATGATTGTAATTGTATTATTATGATTGTATGATTGTGATTGTATGATTGAGATTGTATGATTGAGATTGTATGATTGTGATTGTATGCTTGCGATTGTATGATCGTGATTGTATGATTGTGATTGTATGATTGTGATTGTATGATTGTGATTGTATGATTATGATTGTATGATTGTGATTGTATGATTGTGATTGTATGATTGTGATTGTATGATTGTGATTGTATGATTGTGATTGCATGATTGTGATAGTATGATTGTGATTGTTTGATTGTGATGTATGATTGTAATTGTATGATTATGATTGTATGATTGTGATTGTGTGATTGTGATTGTATGATTGTATTTGGGAGATTGTATTTGGGATATTGTAATTGTATGATTGCGATTGTATGATTGTGATTGTATGATTGTGATTGTATGATTCTGATTGTATGATTGTATTTGCCAGATTGTATTTGGGATACTGTAATTGTATGATTGCGATTGTATGATTGCGATTGTATGATTGTGATTGTATGATTATGTATGTATGATTGTGATTGTATGATTGTATTTGGGAGATTGTATTTGGGATATTGTAATTGTATGATTGCGATTGTATGATTGTGATTGTATGATTGTGATGTATGATTGTAATTGTATGATTATGATTGTATGATTGTGATTGTATGATTGTGATGGTATGATTGTGATTGTATGATTGCGATCGTATGATTGTGATTGTATGATTATGATTGTATGATTGAGATTGTATGATTGTGATTGTATGATTGCGATTGTATGATTGCGATTGTATGATGGCGATTGTATGATTGTGATTGCATGATTGTGATTGTATGATTGTGATTGTATGATTGTGATTGTATGATTGTGATTGTATGATTGTGATTGTATGATTGTGATTGTATGATTGTGATTGTATGATTGTGATTGTATGATTGTGATTGTATGATTGTGAAAGTATGATTGTGATTGTATGATTATGATTGTATGATTGTGGTTGTGCGATTGAGATTGTACGATTGTGATTGTACGATTGTGATTGTATGATTGTGATTGCATGATTATGATTGTATGATTGTGATTGCATGATTGTGATTGTATGATTGTGATTGCATGATTTTGAATGTATGATTGTGATTGTATGATTGTGATTGTATGATTGTGATTGTATGATTGTGATTGTATGATTGTGATTGTATGATTGTGATTGTATGATTGTCATTGTATGATTGTGATAGTATGATTGTGATTGTATGATTGTGATTGTATGATTGTGATTGTATGATTAAGATTGTATGATTGCGATTGTGTGATTGTATTTGGGTGATTGTATTTGGGAGATTGTATTTGGGAGATTGTAATTGTATGATTGCGATTGTATGATTCTGATTGTATGATTGCGATTGTATGAATGCGATTGTATGATTGTGATTGTATGATTGTGATTGTATGATTGTGATTGTATGATTGTGATTGTATGACTGTGATTGTATGATTGTATTTGGGAGATTGTATTTGGGATATTGTAATTGTATGATTGCGATTGTATGATTGTGATAGTATGATTGTGATTGTATGATTGTGATTGTATGATTGTGATTGTATGATTTTATTTGGGAGATTGTATTTGGGAGATTGTATTTGGGAGATTGTAATTGTATGATTGCGATTGTATGAATGTGATTGTATGATTGTGATTGTATGATTGTGATTGTATGATTGTGATTGTATGATTGTGATTGTATGATTGTGATTGTATGATTGTGATTGTATGATTGTGATTTTATGATTGTGATTGTATGATTGTGAATGTACGATTGTGATTGTATGATTGTGATTGTATGATTGTGATTGTATGACTGTGATTGTATGATTGTATTTGGGAGATTGTATTTGGGATATTGTAATTGTATGATTGCGATTGTATGATTGTGATTGTATGATTGTGATGTATGATTGTAATTGTATGATTATGATTGTATGATTGTGATTGTATGATTGTGATTGTATGATTGTGATAGTATGATTGTGATTGTATGATTGTGATTGTATGATTGTGATTGTATGATTTTATTTTTGAGATTGTATTTGGGAGATTGTATTTGGGAGATTGTAATTGTATGATTGCGATTGTATGATTGTGATTGTATGATTGCGATTGTATGATTGTGATTGTATGATGGTGATGTATGATTGTAATTGTATTATTGTGATTGTATGATTGTGATTGTATGATTGAGATTGTATGATTGAGATTGTATGATTGTGATTGTATGCTTGCGATTGTATGATCGTGATTGTATGATTGTGATTGTATGATTGTGATTGTATGACTGTGATTGTATGATTATGATTGTATGATTGTGATTGTATGATTGTGATTGTATGATTGTGATTGTATGATTGTGATTGTATGATTGTGATTGCATGATTGTGATAGTATGATTGTGATTGTTTGATTGTGATGTATGATTGTAATTGTATGATTATGATTGTATGATTGTGATTGTGTGATTGTGATTGTATGATTGTATTTGGGAGATTGTATTTGGGATATTGTAATTGTATGATTGCGATTGTATGATTGTGATTGTATGATTGTGATTGTATGATTCTGATTGTATGATTGTATTTGCCAGATTGTATTTGGGATACTGTAATTGTATGATTGCGATTGTATGATTGTGATTGTATGATTATGTATGTATGATTGTGATTGTATGATTGTATTTGGGAGATTGTATTTGGGATATTGTAATTGTATGATTGCGATTGTATGATTGTGATTGTATGATTGTGATGTATGATTGTAATTGTATGATTATGATTGTATGATTGTGATTGTATGATTGTGATGGTATGATTGTGATTGTATGATTGCGATCGTATGATTGTGATTGTATGATTATGATTGTATGATTGCGATTGTATGATTGCGATTGTATGATTGTGATTGTATGATTAAGTTTGTATTTTTGTGATTTCATGATTGTGATTGTATGATTGTGATTGTATGATTGTGATTGTATGATTGTGATTGTATGATTGTGATTGTATGATTGTGATTGTATGATTGTGATTGTATGATTGTGATTGTATGATTGCGATTGTATGAATGCGATTGTATGATTGTGATTGCATAATTGTGATTGTATGATTGTGATTGTATGATTGTGATTGTCTGATTGTGGTTGTATGATTGTGATTGTATGATTGAGATTGTATGATTGTGATTGTATGATTGCGATTGTATGATTGCGATTGTATGATGGCGATTGTATGATTGTGATTGTATGATTGTGATTGTATGATTGTGATTGTATGATTGTGATTGTATGATTGTGATTGTATGATTGTGATTGTATGATTGTGATTGTATGATTGTGATTGTATGATTGTGATTGTATGATTGTGAAAGTATGATTGTGATTGTATGATTATGATTGTATGATTGTGGTTGTGCGATTGTGATTGTACGATTGTGATTGTACGATTGTGATTGTATGATTGTGATTGCATGATTATGATTGTATGATTGTGATTGCATGATTGTGATTGTATGATTGTGATTGCATGATTTTGAATGTATGATTGTGATTGTATGATTGTGATTGTATGATTGTGATTGTATGATTGTGATTGTATGATTGTGATTGTATGATTGTGATTGTATGATTGTGATTGTATGATTGTGATTGTATGATTGTGATTGTATGATTGTGAAAGTATGATTGTGATTGCATGATTATGATTGTATGATTGTGGTTGTGCGATTGTGATTGTACGATTGTGATTGTACGATTGTGATTGTATGATTGTGATTGCATGATTATGATTGTATGATTGTGATTGCATGATTGTGATTGTATGATTGTGATTGCATGATTTTGAATGTATGATTGTGATTGTATGATTGTGATTGTATGATTGTGATTGTATGATTGTGATTGTATGATTGTGATTGTATGATTGTGATTGTATGATTGTGATTGTATGATTGTGATTGTATGATTGTGATTGCATGATTTTGAATGTATGATTGTGATTGTATGATTGTGATTGTATGATTGTGATTGTATGATTGTGATTGTATGATTGCGATTGTATGATTGTGATTGCATGCTTGCGATTGTATGATTGTGATTGTATGATTGTGATTCTTTGATTGTGATTGTATGATTGTGATTGTATGATTGTGATTGTATGATTGTGATTATATGATTGTGATTGTATGATTGTGATTGTATGATTGTGATAGTATGATTGTGATTATATGATTGTTATTGTATGACTGTGATTGTATGATTGTGATTGTATGATTGTGATCGTATGATTGTGAAAGTATGATTGTGATTGTATGATTGTGATTGTATGATTGTGATTGTATGATTGTGATTGTATGATTGTGATTGTCTGATTGTGGTTGTGCGATTGTGATTGTACGATTGTGATTGTACGATTGTGATAGTATAATTGTGATTGTATGATTGTGATTTTATGATTGTGATTGTATGATTGTGATTGTATGATTGTGATTGTATGATTGTGATTGTATGATTGTGATTGTATGATTGTGATTTTATGATTGCGATTGTATGATTGTGAATGTACGATTGTGATTGTCTGATTGTGGTTGTGCGACTGTGATTGTACGATTGTGATTGTACGATTGTGATAGTATAATTGTGATTGTATGATTGTGATTGTATGATTGTGATTGTATGATTGTGATTGTATGATTGTGATGTATGATTGTAATTGTATGATTATGATTGTATGATTGTGATTTTGTGATTGTGATTGTATGATTGTATTTGGGAGATTGTATTTGGGATATTGTAATTATATGATTGCGATTGTATGATTGTGATTGTATGATTGTGATTGTATGATTGTGATTGTATGATTGTATTTGCGAGATTGTATTTGGGATACTGTAATTGTATGATTGCGATTGTATGATTGTGATTGTATGATTGTGTATGTATGATTGTGATTGTATGATTGTATTTGGGAGGTTGTATTTGGGATATTGTAATTGTATGATTGCGATTGAATGATTGTGATTGTATGATTGTGATGTATGATTGTAATTGTATGATTATGATTGTATGATTGTGATTGTATGATTGTGATGGTATGATTGTGATTGTATGATTGCGATCGTATGATTGTGATTGCACGATTATGATTGTATGATTGTGATTGTATGATTGCGATTGTATGATTGTGATTGTATGATTAAGTTTGTATTTTTGTGATTTTATGATTGTGGTTGTATGATTGTGATTGTATGATTGTGATTGTATGATTGTGATTGTATGATTGCGATTGTATGAATGCGATTGTATGATTGTGATTGCATAATTGTGATTGTATGATTGTGATTGTATGATTGTGATTGTCTGATTGTGGTTGTATGATTGTAATTGTATGATTGAGATTGTATGATTGTGATTGTATGATTGCGATTGTATGATTGCGATTGTATGATTGCGATTGTATGATTGTGATTGTATGATTGTGATTGTATGATTGTGATTGTATGATTGTGATTGTATGATTGTGATTGTATGATTGTGATTGTATGATTGTGAAAGTATGATTGTGATCGTATGATTATGATTGTATGATTGTGGTTGTGCGATTGTGATTGTACGATTGTGATTGTACGATTGTGATTGTATGATTGTGATTGCATGATTATGATTGTATGATTGTGATTGCATGATTGTGATTGTATGATTGTGATTGCATGACTTTGAATGTATGATTGTGATTGTATGATTGTGATTGCATGATTGTGATTGTATGATTGTGATAGTATGATTGTGATTGTATGATTGTGATTGTATGATTGTGATTGTATGATTGTGAATGTACGATTGTGATTGTACGATTGTGATTGTATGATTTTGATAGTACGATTGTGATTGTATGACTGTGATTGTATGACTGTGATTGTATGATTGTGATTGTATGATTGTGATTATATGATTGTGAAAGTATGATTGTGATTGTATGATTGTGATTGTATGATTGTATTTGGGAGATTGTATTTGGGATATTGTAATTGTATGATTACGATTGTATGATTGTGATTGTATGATTGTGATTGTATGATTGTGATTGTATGATTGTGATTGTATGATTGTATTTGGGAGATTGTATTTGGGATATTGTAATTGTATGATTGCGATTGTATGATTGCGATTGTATGATTGTGATTGTATGATTGTGTATGTATGATTGTGATTGTATGATTGTATTTGGGAGATTGTATTTGGGATATTGTAATTGTATGATTGCGATTGTATGATTGTGATTGTATGATTGTGATTGTATGATTGTATTTGGGAGACTGTATTTGGGATATTGTAATTGTATGATTGCGATTGTATGACTGCGATTGTATGATTGTAATTGTATGATTATGATTGTATGATTGTGATTGTATGATTGTGATTGCATGACTTTGAATGTATGATTGTGATTGTATGATTGTGAAAGTATGATTGTGATTGTATGATTGAGATTGTATGATTGTGATTGTATGCTTGCGATTGTATGATTGTGATTGCATGATTGTGATTGTATGATTGTGATAGTATGATTGTGATTGTATGATTGTGATTGTGTGATTGTGATTGTATGATTGTGATTGTATGATTGTGATTGTATGATTGTGATTGTATGATTGTGATTGTATGATTGTGATTTTATGATTATGATTGTATGATTGTGATTGTATGATTGTGATTGTATGATTGTATTTGGGAGATTGTATTTGGGAGATTGTAATTGTATGATTGCGATTGTATGATTGTGATTGTATGATTGCGATTGTATGATTGTGATTGTATGATTGTGATGTATGATTGTAATTGTATGATTATGATTCTATGATTGTAATTGTATGATTGTGATAGTATGATTGTGATTGTATGATTGTGATTGTATGACTGTGATTGTATGATTGTGATTGTATGATTGTTAAAGTATGATTGTGATGGTATGATTGTTAAAGTATGATTGTGTTGGTATGATTGTGATTGTATGATTGTGATTGTATGATTGTGATTGTATGATTGTGATTGTATGATTGTGATTGTGTGATTGTGATAGTATGATTGCGATTGTATGATTGCGATTGTATGATTGTGATTGTATGATTGCGATTGTATGAATGCTATTGTATGATTGTGATTGTATGATTGTGATTGTATGATTGTGATTGTATGATTGTGATTGTATGATTGTGATTGTATGATTGTGATTGTATGATTGTATTTGGGATATTGTAATTGTATGATTGCGATTGTATGATTGTGATTGTATCATTGTGATGTATGATTGTAATTGTATGATTATGATTGTATGATTGTGATTGCATGATTGTGATTGTATGATTGTGATTGCATGATTTCGAATGTTTGATTGTGATTGTATGATTGTGATTGTATGATTGTGATTGTATGATTGTGATTGTATGATTGTGATTGTATGATTGTGATTGTATGATTGTGATTGTATGATTGTGATTGTATGATTGTGATTGTATGATTGTGATTGTATGATTGTGATTGTATGATTGTGATTGTATGATTGTGATTGTATGATTGTGATTGTATGATTGTGATAGTATGATTGTGATTGTATGATTGTGATTGTATGATTGTGATTGTATGATTGTGATTGTATGATTGCGATTGTATGATTGTGATTGTATGATTGTGATGTATGATTGTAATTGCATGATTATGATTGTATGATTGTGATTGTATGATTGTGATTGTATGATTGTAATTGTATGATTATGATTGTATGATTGTGATTGTATGATTGAGATTGTATGATTGTGATTGTATGACTGCGATTGTATGATTGTGATTGTATGATTGTGATTGTATGATTGTGAAAGTATGATTGTGATGGTATGATTGTGATTGTATGATTCTGATTGTATGATTGTGATTGCATGATTGTGATTGTATGATTGTGATTGCATGATTTTGAATGTATGATTATGATTGTATGATTGTGATTGTATGATTGCGCGTGTATGATTGTGATTGTATGATTATGATTGTATTTTTGTGATTGTATGATTGTGATTGTATGATTGTGATTGTATGATTGTGATTGTATGATTGTGATTGTATGATTGTGATTGTATGACTGTGATTGTATGATTGTGGTGTATGATTGTGATTGTATGATTGTGATTGTCTGATTGTGGTTGTGCGATTGTGATTGTACGATTGTGATTGTACGATTGTGATTGTAGGATTGTGATTGTATGATTGTGATTGTATGATTGTATTTGGGAGATTGTATTTGGGATATTGTAATTGTATGATTGCGATTGTATGATTGCGATTGTATGATTGTGATTGTATGATTGTGTATGTATGATTGTGATTGTATGATTGTATTTGGGAGATTGTATTTGGGATATTGTAATTGTATGATTGCGATTGTATGATTGTGATTGTATGATTGTCATGTATGATTGTAATTGTATGATTATGATTGTATGATTGTGATTGTATGATTGTGATGGTATGATTGCGATTGTATGAATGCGATTGTATGATTGTGATTGTATGATTGTGATTGTATGATTGTGATTGTATGATTGTGATTGTATGATTGTGATTGTATGATTGTATTTGGGAGATTGTATTTGGGAGATTGTATTTGGGAGATTGTATTTGGGAGATTGTAATTGTATGATTGCGATTGTATGATTGTGATTGTATGATTGCGATTGTATGATTGTGATTGTATGATTGTGATGTATGATTGTAATTGTATTATTATGATTGTATGATTGTGATTGTATGATTGAGATTGTATGATTGAGATTGTATGATTGTGATTGTATGCTTGCGATTGTATGATCGTGATTGTATGATTGTGATTGTATGATTGTGATTGTATGATTGTAATTGTATGATTATGATTGTATGATTGTGATTGTATGATTGTGATTGTATGATTGTGATTGCATGATTGTGATTGTATGATTGTGATTGTATGATTGTGACTGTATGATTGTGATTGTATGATTGTGATTGTATGATTGTGATTGTATGATTGTGATTGTATGATTGTGATTGTATGATTGTGATTTTATGATTGTGATTGTATGATTGTGATGTATGATTGTAATTGTATGATTATGATTGTATGATTGTGATTGTGTGATTGTGATTGTATGATTGTATTTGGGAGATTGTGATTGTATGATTGTATTTGGGAGATTGTATTTGGGATATTGTAATTGTATGATTGCGATTGTATGATTGTGATTGTATGATTGTGATTGTATGATTGTATTTGGGAGACTGTATTTGGGATATTGTAATTGTATGATTGCGATTGTATGACTGCGATTGTATGATTGTGATTGTCTGATTGTGGTTGTATGATTGTGATTGTATGATTGAGATTGTATGATTGTGATTGTATGATTGCGATTGTATGATTGCGATTGTATGATTGCGATTGTATGATTGTGATTGTATGATTGTGATTGTATGATTGTGATTGTATGATTGTGATTGTATGATTGTGATCGTATGATTGTGAAAGTATGATTGTGATTGTATGATTGTGATTGTATGATTGCGATTGTATGATTGTGATTGTATGATTGTGATTGTATGATTGTGAAAGTATGATTGTGATTGTATGATTATGATTGTATGATTGTGGTTGTGCGATTGTGATTGTACGATTGTGATTGTACGATTGTGATTGTATGATTGTGATTGCATGATTATGATTGTATGATTGTGATTGCATGATTGTGATTGTATGATTGTGATTGCATGATTTTGAATGTATGATTGTGATTGTATGATTGTGATGTATGATTGTAATTGTATGATTATGATTGTATGATTGTGATTGTGTGATTGTGATTGTATGATTGTATTTGGGAGATTGTATTTGGGATATTGTAATTGTATGATTGCGATTGTATGATTGTGATTGTATGATTGTGATTGTATGATTGTGATTGTATGATTGTGATTGTATGATTGTGATTGTATGATTGTATTTGGGAGATTGTATTTGGGATATTGTAATTGTATGATTGCGATTGTATGATTGCGATTGTATGATTGTGATTGTATGATTGTGTATGTATGATGGTGATTGTATAATTGTATTTGGGAGATTGTATTTGGGATATTGTAATTGTATGATTGCGATTGTATGATTGTGATTGTATGATTGTCATGTATGATTGTAATTGTATGATTATGATTGTATGATTGTGATTGTATGATTGTGATGGTATGATTGCGATTGTATGAATGCGATTGTATGATTGTGATTTTATGATTGTGATTGTATGATTGTGATTGCATGATTATGATTGTATGATTGTGACTGTATGATTGTATTTGGGTGATTGTATTTGGGAGATTGTATTTGGGAGATTGTAATTGTATGATTGCGATTGTATGATTGCGATTGTATGATTGTGATTGCATGCTTGCGATTGTATGATTGTGATTGTATGATTGTGATTCTTTGATTGTGATTGTATGATTGTGATTGTATGATTGTGATTGTATGATTGTGATTATATGATTGTGATTGTATGATTGTGATTGTATGATTGTGATAGTATGATTGTGATTATATGATTGTTATTGTATGACTGTGATTGTATGATTGTGATTGTATGATTGTGATCGTATGATTGTGATAGTATGATTGTGATTGTATGATTGTGATTGTATGATTGTGATTGTATGATTGTGATTGTATGATTGTGATTGTCTGATTGTGGTTGTGCGATTGTGATTGTACGATTGTGATTGTACGATTGTGATAGTATAATTGTGATTGTATGATTGTGATTGTATGATTGTGATTGTATGATTGTGATTGTTTGATTGTATTTGGGAGATTGTAATTGTATGATTGCGATTGTATGATTGTGATTGTATGATTGCGATTGTATGATTGTGATTGTATGATTGTGATGTATGACTGTAATTGTATGATTATGATTGTATGATTGTGATTGTATGATTGTGATGTATGATTGTAATTGTATGATTATGATTGTATGATTGTGATTGTATGATTGTGATTGTATGATTGTGATTGTATGATTGTGATTGTATGATTGTGATTGTATGACTGTGATTGTATGATTGTGAACGTACGATTGTGATTGTATGATTGTGATAGTATGATTGTGATTGTATGATTGTGATTGTATGATTGTGATTGTATGATTGTATTTGGGAGATTGTATTTGGGAGATTGTAATTGTATGATTGCGATTGTATGATTGTGATTGTATGATTGCGATTGTATGATTGTGATTGTATGATTGTGATTGTATGATTGTGATTGTATGATTATGATTGTATGATTATGATTGTATGATTGTGATTGTATTTTTGTGATTGTATGATTGTGATTGTATGATTGTGATTGTATGATTGTGATTGTATGATTGTGATTGTATGATTGTGATTGTATGATTGTGATTGTATGATTGTGATTGTATGATTGTGATTGTATGATTGTGATTGTCTGATTGTGGTTGTGCGATTGTGATTGTACGATTGTGATTGTACGATTGTGATTGTAGGATTGTGATTGTATGATTGTGATTGTATGATTGTGATTGTATGATTGTGATTGTATGATTGTGATTGTATGATTGTGATTGTATGATTGTGATTGTATGATTGTGATTGTATGATTGTGATTGTATGACTGTGATTGTATGATTGTGAATGTACGATTGTGATTGTATGATTGTGATTGTATGATTGTGATAGTACGATTGTGATTGTATGACTGTGATTGTATGACTGTGATTGTATGAGTGTGATTGTATGATTGTGATTGTATGATTGTGAAATTATGATTGTGATTGTATGATTGTGATTGTATGATTGTGATTGTATGATTGTGATTGTATGATTGTGGTTGTATGATTGTGATTGTATGATTGTGATTGTATGATTGTGATTGTATGATTGTGATTGTATGATTGTGATAGTATGATTGTGATTGTATGATTGTGATTGTATGATTGTGATTGTATGATTGTATTTGGGAGATTGTATTTGGGAGATTGTAATTGTTTGATTGCGATTGTATGATTGTGATTGTATGATTGCGATTGTATGATTGTGATTGTATGATTGTGATGTATGATTGTAATTGTATTATTATGATTGTATGATTGTGATTGTATGATTGAGATTGTATGATTGAGATTGTATGATTGTGATTGTATGCTTGCGATTGTATGATCGTGATTGTATGATTGTGATTGTATGATTGTGATTGTATGATTGTGATTGTATGATTATGATTGTATGATTGTGATTGTATGATTGTGATTGTATGATTGTGATTGTATGATTGTGATTGCATGATTGTGATAGTATGATTGTGATTGTATGATTGTGATGTATGATTGTAATTGTATGATTATGATTGTATGATTGTGATTGTGTGATTGTGATTGTATGATTGTATTTGGGAGATTGTATTTGGGATATTGTAATTGTATGATTGCGATTGTATGATTGTGATTGTATGATTGTGATTGTATGATTGTGATTGTATGATTGTGATTGTATGATTGTGATTGTATGATTGTATTTGCGAGATTGTATTTGGGATACTGTAATTGTATGATTGCGATTGTATGATTGCGATTGTATGATTGTGATTGTATGATTATGTATGTATGATTGTGATTGTATGATTGTATTTGGGAGATTGTATTTGGGATATTGTAATTGTATGATTGCGATTGTATGATTGCGATTGTATGATTGTGATTGTATGATTAAGTTTGTATTTTTGTGATTTTATGATTGTGATTGTATGATTGTGATTGTATGATTGTATTTGGGATATTGTAATTGTATGATTGCGATTGTATGATTGTGATTGTATCATTGTGATGTATGATTGTAATTGTATGATTATGATTGTATGATTGTGATTGCATGATTGTGATTGTATGATTGTGATTGCATGATTTCGAATGTTTGATTGTGATTGTATGATTGTGATTGTATGATTGTGATTGTATGATTGTGATTGTATGATTGTGATTGTATGATTGTGATTGTATGATTGTGATTGTATGATTGTGATTGTATGATTGTGATTGTATGATTGTGATAGTATGATTGTGATTGTATGATTGTGATTGTATGATTGTGATTGTATGATTGTGATTGAATGATTGCGATTGTATGATTGTGATTGTATGATTGTGATGTATGATTGTAATTGTATGATTATGATTGTATGATTGTGATTGTATGATTGTGATTGTATGATTGTGATTGTATGATTGTGATTGTATGATTGTATTTGGGAGATTGTAGTTGGGAGATTGTATTTGGGAGATTGTATTTGGCAGATTGTATTTGGGAGATTGTAATTGTATGATTGCGATTGTATGATTGTGATTGTATGATTGCGATTGTATGATTGTGATTGTATGATAGTGATGTATGATTGTAATTGTATGATTATGATTGTATGATTGTGATTGTATGATTGAGATTGTATGATTGTGATTGTATGCTTGCGATTGCATGATTGTGATTGTATGATTGTGATTGTATGATTGTGATTGTATGATTGTGATTGTATGATTATGATTGTATGATTGTGATTGTATGATTGTGATTGTATGATTGTGATTGTATGATTGTGATAGTATGATTGTGATTGTATGATTGTGATTGTATGACTGCGATTGTATGATTGTGATTGTATGATTGTGATTGTATGATTGTGAAAGTATGATTGTGATGGTATGATTGTGATTGTATGATTGTGATTGTATGATTGTGATTGTATGAGTGTGATTGTCTGATTGTGGTTGTGCGATTGTGATTGTACGATTGTGATTGTACGATTGTTATTGAATGAGTGTGATTGTATGATTCTGATTGTATGATTGTGATTGCATGATTGTGATTGTATGATTGTGATTGCATGATTTTGAATGTATGATTATGATTGTATGATTGTGATTGTATGATTGCGCGTGTATGATTGTGATTGTATGATTATGATTGTATTTTTGTGATTGTATGATTGTGATTGTATGATTGTGATTGTATGATTGTGATTGTATGATTGTGATTGTATGATTGTGATTGTATGATTGTGATTGTATGATTGTGATTGTATGATTGTGGTGTATGATTGTGATTGTATGATTGTGATTGTCTGATTGTGGTTGTGCGATTGTGATTGTACGATTGTGATTGTACGATTGTGATTGTAGGATTGTGATTGTATGATTGTGATTGTATGATTGTATTTGGGAGATTGTATTTGGGATATTGTATTTGGGAGATTGTAATTGTATGATTGCGATTGTATGATTGTGATTGTATGATTGCGATTGCATGATTGTGATTGTATGATTGTGTATGTATGATTGTGATTGTATGATTGTATTTGGGAGATTGTATTTGGGATATTGTAATTGTATGATTGCGATTGTATGATTGTGATTGTATGATTGTCATGTATGATTGTAATTGTATGATTATGATTGTATGATTGTGATTGTATGATTGTGATGGTATGATTGCGATTGTATGAATGCGATTGTATGATTGTGATTGTATGATTGTGATTGTATGATTGTGATTGTATGTTTGTGATTGTATGATTGTGATTGCATGATTGTGATTGTATGATTGTGATTGTATGATTGTATTTGGGAGATTGTATTTGGGAGATTGTATTTGGGAGATTGTATTTGGGAGATTGTAATTGTATGATTGCGATTGTATGATTGTGATTGTATGATTGCGATTGTATGATTGTGATTGTATGATTGTGATGTATGATTGTAATTGTATTATTATGATTGTATGATTGTGATTGTATGATTGAGATTGTATGATTGAGATTGTATGATTGTGATTGTATGCTTGCGATTGTATGATCGTGATTGTATGATTGTGATTGTATGATTGTGATTGTATGATTGTAATTGTATGATTATGATTGTATGATTGTGATTGTATGATTGTGATTGTATGATTGTGATTGTATGATTGTGATTGCATGACTTTGAATGTATGATTGTGATTGTATGATTGTGAAAGTATGATTGTGATTGTATGATTGTGATTGTATGATTGTGATTGTATGATTGTGATTGTATGATTGTGATTGTATGATTGTGATTGTATGATTGTGATTGTATGATTGTGATTGTATGATTGTGATTGTATGATTGTGATTGTATGATTGTGATTGTATGATTGTGATTGTATGATTGTGAAAGTATGATTGTGATTGTATGATTGTGATTGTATGATTGTGATTGTATGATTGTGATTTTATGATTGTGATTGTATGATTGTGATGTATGATTGTAATTGTATGATTATGATTGTATGATTGTGATTGTGTGATTGTGATTGTATGATTGTATTTGGGAGATTGTATTTGGGATATTGTAATTGTATGATTGCGATTGTATGATTGTGATTGTATGATTGTGATTGTATGATTGTGATTGTATGATTGTGATTGTATGATTGTGATTGTATGATTGTGATTGTATGATTGTGATTGTATGATTGTGATTGTATGATTGTGATTGTATGATTGTGATTGTATGATTGTATTTGGGAGATTGTATTTGGGATATTGCAATTGTATGATTGCGATTGTATGATTGCGATTGTATGATTGTGATTGTATGATTGTGTATGTATGATTGTGATTGTATGATTGTATTTGGGAGATTGTATTTGGGATATTGTAATTGTATGATTGCGATTGTATGATTGTGATTGTATGATTGTCATGTATGATTGTAATTGTATGATTATGATTGTATGATTGTGATTGTATGATTGTGATGGTATGATTGCGATTGTATGAATGCGATTGTATGATTGTGATTTTATGATTGTGATTGTATGATTGTGATTGCATGATTATGATTGTATGATTGTGATTGTATGATTGTATTTGGGTGATTGTATTTGGGAGATTGTATTTGGGAGATTGTAATTGTATGATTGCGATTGTATGATTGCGATTGTATGATTGTGATTGCATGCTTGCGATTGTATGATTGTGATTGTATGATTGTGATTCTTTGATTGTGATTGTATGATTGTGATTGTATGATTGTGATTGTATGATTGTGATTGTATGATTGTGATTGTATGATTGTGATTGTATGATTGTGATTGTATGATTGTGATTGTTTGATTGTATTTGGGAGATTGTATTTGGGAGATTGTAATTGTATGATTGCGATTGTATGATTGTGATTGTATGATTGAGATTGTATGATTGTGATTGTATGCTTGCGATTGTATGATTGTGATTGTATGATTGTATTTGGGAGATTGTATTTGGGATATTGTAATTGTATGATTGCGATTGTATGATTGTGATTGTATGATTGAGATTGTATGATTGTGATTGTATGCTTGCGATTGTATGATTGTGATTGTATGATTGTGATTGTATGATTGTGATTGTATGATTGTGATTGTATGATTATGATTGTATGA
Source organism: Megachile rotundata (assembly GCF_050947335.1). Lineage (NCBI taxonomy): Eukaryota > Metazoa > Arthropoda > Insecta > Hymenoptera > Megachilidae > Megachile > Megachile rotundata. The sequence continues at coordinate 887,985 of NW_027473327.1, forward strand.
TTGTGATTGTATTTTTGTGATTGTATGATTGTGATTGTATGATTGTGATTGTATGATTGTGATTGTATGATTGTGATTGTATGATTGTGATTGTATGATTATGATTGTATGATTGTGATTGTATGATTGTGATTGTATGATTGTGATTGTATGATTGTGATAGTATGATTGTGATTGTATGATTGTGATTTTATGACTGCGATTGTATGATTGTGATTGTATGATTGTGATTGTATGATTGTGAAAGTATGATTGTGATGGTATGATTGTGATTGCATGATTGTGATTGTATGAGTGTGATTGTCTGATTGTGGTTGTGCGATTGTGATTGTACGATTGTGATTGTACGATTGTTATTGAATGAGTGTGATTGTATGATTCTGATTGTATGATTGTGATTGCATGATTGTGATTGTATGATTGTGATTGCATGATTTTGAATGTATGATTATGATTGTATGATTGTGATTGTATGATTGCGCGTGTATGATTGTGATTGTATGATTATGATTGTATTTTTGTGATTGTATGATTGTGATTGTATGATTGTGATTGTATGATTGTGATTGTATGATTGTGATTGTATGATTGTGATTGTATGATTGTGATTGTATGATTGTGGTGTATGATTGTGATTGTATGATTGTGATTGTCTGATTGTGGTTGTGCGATTGTGATTGTACGATTGTGATTGTACGATTGTGATTGTAGGATTGTGATTGTATGATTGTGATTGTATGATTGTATTTGGGAGATTGTATTTGGGATATTGTAATTGTATGATTGCGATTGTATGATTGCGATTGTATGATTGTGATTGTATGATTGTGTATGTATGATTGTGATTGTATGATTGTATTTGGGAGATTGTATTTGGGATATTGTAATTGTATGATTGCGATTGTATGATTGTGATTGTATGATTGTCATGTATGATTGTAATTGTATGATTATGATTGTATGATTGTGATTGTATGATTGTGATGGTATGATTGCGATTGTATGAATGCGATTGTATGATTGTGATTGTATGATTGTGATTGTATGATTGTGATTGTATGATTGTGATTGTATGATTGTGATTGTACGGTTGTGATTGTATGATTGTGATTGTATGACTGTGATTGTATGATTGTGAATGTACGATTGTGATTGTATGATTGTGATTGTATGATTGTGATAGTACGATTGTGATTGTATGACTGTGATTGTATGACTGTGATTGTATGACTGTGATTGTATGAGTGTGATTGTATGATTGTGATTGTATGATTGTGAAATTATGATTGTGATTGTATGATTGTGATTGTATGATTGTGATTGTATGATTGTGATTGTATGATTGTGATTGTATGATTGTGATTGTATGAATGTGATTGTATGATTGTGATTGTATGATTGTGATTGTATGATTGTGATAGTATGATTGTGATTGTATGATTGTGATTGTATGATTGTGATTGTATGATTGTATTTGGGAGATTGTATTTGGGAGATTGTAATTGTATGATTGCGATTGTATGATTGTGATTGTATGATTGCGATTGTATGATTGTGATTGTATGATTGTGATGTATGATTGTAATTGTATTATTATGATTGTATGATTGTGATTGTATGATTATGATTGTATGATTGTGATTGTATGATTGTGATTGTATGATTGTGATTGTATGATTGTGATTGCATGATTGTGATAGTATGATTGTGATTGTATGATTGTGATGTATGATTGTAATTTTATGATTATGATTGTATGATTGTGATTGTGTGATTGTGATTGTATGATTGTATTTGGGAGATTGTATTTGGGATATTGTAATTGTATGATTGCGATTGTATGATTGTGATTGTATGATTGTGATTGTATGATTGTGATTGTATGATTGTGATTGTATGATTGTGATTGTATGATTGTGATTGTATGATTGTATTTGCGAGATTGTATTTGGGATACTGTAATTGTATGATTGCGATTGTATGATTGCGATTGTATGATTGTGATTGTATGATTATGTATGTATGATTGTGATTGTATGATTGTATTTGGGAGATTGTATTTGGGATATTGTAATTGTATGATTGCGATTGTATGATTGTGATGTATGATTGTAATTGTATGATTATGATTGTATGATTGTGATTGTATGATTGTGATGGTATGATTGTGATTGTATGATTGCGATCGTATGATTGTGATTGTATGATTATGATTGTATGATTGCGATTGTATGATTGCGATTGTATGATTGTGATTGTATGATTAAGTTTGTATTTTTGTGATTTTATGATTGTGATTGTATGATTGTGATTGTATGATTGTGATTGTATGATTGTGATTGTATGATTGTGATTGTATGATTGCGATTGTATGAATGCGATTGTATGATTGTGATTGCATAATTGTGATTGTATGATTGTGATTGTATGATTGTGATTGTCTGATTGTGGTTGTATGATTGTGATTGTATGATTGAGATTGTATGATTGTGATTGTATGATTGCGATTGTATGATTGCGAATGTATGATTGCGATTGTATGATTGTGATTGTATGATTGTGATTGTATGATTGTGATTGTATGATTGTGATTGTATGATTGTGATTGTATGATTGTGATTGTATGATTGTGATTGTATGATTGTGATTGTATGATTGTGAAAGTATGATTGTGATTGTATGATTATGATTGTATGATTGTGGTTGTGCGATTGTGATTGTACGATTGTGATTGTACGATTGTGATTGTACGATTGTGATTGTATGATTGTGATTGCATGATTATGATTGTATGATTGTGATTGCATGATTGTGATTGTATGATTGTGATTGCATGATTTTGAATGTATGATTGTGATTGTATGATTGTGATTGTATGATTGTGATTGTATGATTGTGATTGTATGATTGTGATTGTATGATTGTGATTGTATGATTGTCATTGTATGATTGTGATAGTATGATTGTGATTGTATGATTGTGATTGTATGCTTGTCATTGTATGATTATGATTGTATGATTGCGATTGTATGATTGTATTTGGGTGATTGTATTTGGGAGATTGTATTTGGGAGATTGTAATTGTATGATTGCGATTGTATGATTGTGATTGTATGATTGCGATTGTATGAATGCGATTGTATGATTGTGATTGTATGATTGTGATTGTATGATTGTGATTGTATGATTGTGATTGTATGATTGTGATTGTATGATTGTATTTGGGAGATTGTGATTGTATGATTGTATTTGGGAGATTGTATTTGGGATATTGTAATTGTATGATTGCGATTGTATGATTGTGATTGTATGATTGTGATGTATGATTGTGATTTTATGATTGTGATTGTATGATTGTGAATGTACGATTGTGATTGTATGATTGTGATTGTATGATTGTGATGGTATGATTGTGATTGTATGATTGCGATTGTATGATTGTGATTGTATGATTGTGATTGTATGATTGTGATTGTATGATTGTGATTGTATGACTGTGATTGTATGATTGTGATTGTATGATTGTGATTGTATGATTGTGATTGTATGATTGTGATTGTATGATTGTGATTGTATGATTGTGATAGTATGATTGTGATTGTATGATTGTGATTGTATGATTGTGATTGTATGATTGTATTTGGGAGATTGTATTTGGGATATAGTAATTGTATGATTGCGATTGTATGATTGCGATTGTATGATTGTGATTACATGATTGTGATTGTATGATTGTGATTGTATGATTGTGATTGTATGAGTGTGATTGTGTGATTGTGGTTGTGCGATTGATATTGTACGATTGTGATTGTACGATTGTGATTGAATGATTGTGATTGTATGATTAAGATTCTATGATTGTGATTGCATGATTGTGATTGTATGATTGTGATTGCATGATTTCGAATGTATGATTGTGATTGTATGATTGTGATTGTATGATTGTGATTGTATGATTGTGATTGTATGATTGTGATTGTATGATTGTGATTGTCTGATTGTGGTTGTGCGATTGTGATTGTACGATTGTGATTGTACGATTGTGATAGTATAATTGTGATTGTATGATTGTGATTGTATGATTGTGATTGTATGATTGTGATTGTATGATTGTGATTGTTTGATTGTATTTGGGAGATTGTATTTGGGAGATTGTAATTGAATGATTGCGATTGTATGATTGTGATTGTATGATTGCGATTGTATGATTGTGATTGTATGATTGTGATGTATGACTGTAATTGTATGATTATGATTGTATGATTGTGATTGTATGATTGAGATAGTATGATTGTGATTGTATGATTGTGATTGTATGATTGTGATGTATGATTGTAATTGTATGATTATGATTGTATGATTGTGATTGTATGATTGAGATTGTATGATTGTGATTGTATGCTTGCGATTGTATGATTGTGATTGTATGATTGTATTTGGGAGATTGTATTTGGGATATTGTAATTGTATGATTGCGATTGTATGATTGTGATTGTATGATTGTGATTGTATGATTGTGATTGTATGATTGTATTTGGGAGACTGTATTTGGGATATTGTAATTGTATGATTGCGATTGTATGACTGCGATTGTATGATTGTAATTGTATGATTATGATTGTATGATTGTGATTGTATGATTGTGATTGCATGACTTTGAATGTATGATTGTGATTGTATGATTGTGAAAGTATGATTGTGATTGTATGATTGAGATTGTATGATTGTGATTGTATGCTTGCGATTGTATGATTGTGATTGTATGATTGTATTTGGGAGATTGTATTTGGGATATTGTAATTGTACGATTGCGATTGTATGATTGTGATTGTATGATTGTGATGTATGATTGTAAATGTATGATTATGATTGTATGATTGTGATTGTATGATTGTGATTGTATGATTGAGATTGTATGATTGTGATTGTATGCTTGCGATTGTATGATTGTGATTGTATGATTGTGATTGTATGATTGTGATAGTATGATTGTGATTGTATGATTGTGATTGTGTGATTGTGATTGTATGATTGTGATTGTATGATTGTGATTGTATGATTGTGATTGTATGATTGTGATTGTATGATTGTGATTGTATGATTGTGATTTTATGATTATGATTGTATGATTGAGATTGTATGATTGTGATTGTATGATTGTGATTGTATGATTGTGATTGTATGATTGTGGTGTATGATTGTGATTGTATGATTGTGATTGTCTGATTGTGGTTGTGCGATTGTGATTGTACGATTGTGATTGTACGATTGTGATTGTAGGATTGTGATTGTATGATTGTGATTGTATGATTGTATTTGGGAGATTGTATTTGGGATATTGTAATTGTATGATTGCGATTGTATGATTGCGATTGTATGATTGTGATTGTATGATTGTGTATGTATGATTGTGATTGTATGATTGTATTTGGGAGATTGTATTTGGGATATTGTAATTGTATGATTGCGATTGTATGATTGTGATTGTATGATTGTCATGTATGATTGTAATTGTATGATTATGATTGTATGATTGTGATTGTATGATTGTGATGGTATGATTGCGATTGTATGAATGCGATTGTATGATTGTGATTGTATGATTGTGATTGTATGATTGTGATTGTATGATTGTGATTGTATGATTGTGATTGTATGGTTGTGATTGTATGATTGTGATTGTATGACTGTGATTGTATGATTGTGAATGTACGATTGTGATTGTATGATTGTGATTGTATGATTGTGATAGTACGATTGTGATTGTATGACTGTGATTGTATGACTGTGATTGTATGACTGTGATTGTATGAGTGTGATTGTATGATTGTGATTGTATGATTGTGAAATTATGATTGTGATTGTATGATTGTGATTGTATGATTGTGATTGTATGATTGTGATTGTATGATTGTGATTGTATGATTGTGATTGTATGAATGTGATTGTATGATTGTGATTGTATGATTGTGATTGTATGATTGTGATAGTATGATTGTGATTGTATGATTGTGATTGTATGATTGCGATTGTATGATTGTATTTGGGAGATTGTATTTGGGAGATTGTAATTGTATGATTGCGATTGTATGATTGTGATTGTATGATTGCGATTGTATGATTGTGATTGTATGATTGTGATGTATGATTGTAATTGTATTATTATGATTGTATGATTGTGATTGTATGATTATGATTGTATGATTGTGATTGTATGATTGTGATTGTATGATTGTGATTGTATGATTGTGATTGCATGATTGTGATAGTATGATTGTGATTGTATGATTGTGATGTATGATTGTAATTGTATGATTATGATTGTATGATTGTGATTGTGTGATTGTGATTGTATGATTGTATTTGGGAGATTGTATTTGGGATATTGTAATTGTATGATTGCGATTGTATGATTGTGATTGTATGATTGTGATTGTATGATTGTGATTGTATGATTGTGATTGTATGATTGTTATTGTATGATTGTATTTGCGAGATTGTATTTGGGATACTGTAATTGTATGATTGCGATTGTATGATTGCGATTGTATGATTGTGATTGTATGATTATGTATGTATGATTGTGATTGTATGATTGTATTTGGGAGATTGTATTTGGGATATTGTAATTGTATGATTGCGATTGTATGATTGTGATGTATGATTGTAATTGTATGATTATGATTGTATGATTGTGATTGTATGATTGTGATGGTATGATTGTGATTGTATGATTGCGATCGTATGATTGTGATTGTATGATTATGATTGTATGATTGCGATTGTATGATTGCGATTGTATGATTGTGATTGTATGATTAAGTTTGTATTTTTGTGATTTTCTGATTGTGATTGTATGATTGTGATTGTATGATTGTGATTGTATGATTGTGATTGTATGATTGTGATTGTATGATTGCGATTGTATGAATGCGATTGTATGATTGTGATTGCATAATTGTGATTGTATGATTGTGATTGTATGATTGTGATTGTCTGATTGTGGTTGTATGATTGTGATTGTATGATTGAGATTGTATGATTGTGATTGTATGATTGCGATTGTATGATTGCGAATGTATGATTGCGATTGTATGATTGTGATTGTATGATTGTGATTGTATGATTGTGATTGTATGATTGTGATTGTATGATTGTGATTGTATGATTGTGATTGTATGATTGTGATTGTATGATTGTGATTGTATGATTGTGATTGTATGATTGTGAAAGTATGATTGTGATTGTATGATTATGATTGTATGATTGTGGTTGTGCGATTGTGATTGTACGATTGTGATTGTACGATTGTGATTGTACGATTGTGATTGTATGATTGTGATTGCATGATTATGATTGTATGATTGTGATTGCATGATTGTGATTGTATGATTGTGATTGCATGATTTTGAATGTATGATTGTGATTGTATGATTGTGATTGTATGATTGTGATTGTATGATTGTGATTGTATGATTGTGATTGTATGATTGTGATTGTATGATTGTCATTGTATGATTGTGATAGTATGATTGTGATTGTATGATTGTGATTGTATGCTTGTCATTGTATGATTATGATTGTATGATTGCGATTGTATGATTGTATTTGGGTGATTGTATTTGGGAGATTGTATTTGGGAGATTGTAATTGTATGATTGCGATTGTATGATTGTGATTGTATGATTGCGATTGTATGAATGCGATTGTATGATTGTGATTGTATGATTGTGATTGTATGATTGTGATTGTATGATTGTGATTGTATGATTGTATTTGGGAGATTGTGATTGTATGATTGTATTTGGGAGATTGTATTTGGGATATTGTAATTGTATGATTGCGATTGTATGATTGTGATTGTATGATTGTGATGTATGATTGTGATTTTATGATTGTGATTGTATGATTGTGAATGTACGATTGTGATTGTATGATTGTGATTGTATGATTGTGATGGTATGATTGTGATTGTATGATTGCGATTGTATGATTGTGATTGTATGATTGTGATTGTATGATTGTGATTGTATGATTGTGATTGTATGACTGTGATTGTATGATTGTGATTGTATGATTGTGATTGTATGATTGTGATTGTATGATTGTGATTGTATGATTGTGATTGTATGATTGTGATAGTATGATTGTGATTGTATGATTGTGATTGTATGATTGTGATTGTATGATTGTATTTGGGAGATTGTATTTGGGATATAGTAATTGTATGATTGCGATTGTATGATTGCGATTGTATGATTGTGATTACATGATTGTGATTGTATGATTGTGATTGTATGATTGTGATTGTATGAGTGTGATTGTGTGATTGTGGTTGTGCGATTGATATTGTACGATTGTGATTGTACGATTGTGATTGAATGATTGTGATTGTATGACTAAGATTCTATGATTGTGATTGCATGATTGTGATTGTATGATTGTGATTGCATGATTTCGAATGTATGATTGTGATTGTATGATTGTGATTGTATGATTGTGATTGTATGATTGTGATTGTATGATTGTGATTGTATGATTGTGATTGTATGATTGTGATTGTCTGATTGTGGTTGTGCGATTGTGATTGTACGATTGTGATTGTACGATTGTGATAGTATAATTGTGATTGTATGATTGTGATTGTATGATTGTGATTGTATGATTGTGATTGTATGATTGTGATTGTTTGATTGTATTTGGGAGATTGTATTTGGGAGATTGTAATTGAATGATTGCGATTGTATGATTGTGATTGTATGATTGCGATTGTATGATTGTGATTGTATGATTGTGATGTATGACTGTAATTGTATGATTATGATTGTATGATTGTGATTGTATGATTGAGATAGTATGATTGTGATTGTATGATTGTGATTGTATGATTGTGATGTATGATTGTAATTGTATGATTATGATTGTATGATTGTGATTGTATGATTGAGATTGTATGATTGTGATTGTATGCTTGCGATTGTATGATTGTGATTGTATGATTGTATTTGGGAGATTGTATTTGGGATATTGTAATTGTATGATTGCGATTGTATGATTGTGATTGTATGATTGTGATTGTATGATTGTGATTGTATGATTGTATTTGGGAGACTGTATTTGGGATATTGTAATTGTATGACTGCGATTGTATGACTGCGATTGTATGATTGTAATTGTATGATTATGATTGTATGATTGTGATTGTATGATTGTGATTGCATGACTTTGAATGTATGATTGTGATTGTATGATTGTGAAAGTATGATTGTGATTGTATGATTGAGATTGTATGATTGTGATTGTATGCTTGCGATTGTATGATTGTGATTGTATGATTGTATTTGGGAGATTGTATTTGGGATATTGTAATTGTACGATTGCGATTGTATGATTGTGATTGTATGATTGTGATGTATGATTGTAAATGTATGATTATGATTGTATGATTGTGATTGTATGATTGTGATTGTATGATTGAGATTGTATGATTGTGATTGTATGCTTGCGATTGTATGATTGTGATTGTATGATTGTGATTGTATGATTGTGATAGTATGATTGTGATTGTATGATTGTGATTGTGTGATTGTGATTGTATGATTGTGATTGTATGATTGTGATGTATGATTGTAAATGTATGATTATGATTGTATGATTGTGATGTATGATTGTAATTGTATGATTATGATTGTATGATTGTGATTGTGTGATTGTGAATGTATGATTGTATTTGGGAGATTGTATTTGGGATACTTTAATTGTATGATTGCGATTGTATGATTGTGATTGTATGATTGTGATTGTATGATTGTATTTGGGAGACTGTATTTGGGATATTGTAATTGTATGATTGCGATTGTATGACTGCGATTGTATGATTGTGATTGTCTGATTGTGGTTGTATGATTGTGATTGTATGATTGAGATTGTATGATTGTGATTGTATGATTGCGATTGTATGATTGCGATTGTATGATTGCGATTGTATGATTGTGATTGTATGATTGTGATTGTATGATTGTGATTGTATGATTGTGATTGTATGATTGTGATCGTATGATTGTGAAAGTATGATTGTGATTGTATGATTGTGATTGTATGATTGCGATTGTATGATTGTGATTGTATGATTGTGATTGTATGATTGTGATTGTATGATTGTGAAAGTATGATTGTGATTGTATGATTATGATTGTATGATTGTGGTTGTGCGATTGTGATTGTACGATTGTGATTGTACGATTGTGATTGTATGATTGTGATTGCATGATTATGATTGTATGATTGTGATTGCATGATTGTGATTGTATGATTGTGATTGCATGATTTTGAATGTATGATTGTGATTGTATGATTGTGATGTATGATTGTAATTGTATGATTATGATTGTATGATTGTGATTGTGTGATTGTGATTGTATGATTGTATTTGGGAGATTGTATTTGGGATATTGTAATTGTATGATTGCGATTGTATGATTGTGATTGTATGATTGTGATTGTATGATTGTGATTGTATGATTGTGATTGTATGATTGTGATTGTATGATTGTATTTGGGAGATTGTATTTGGGATATTGTAATTGTATGATTGCGATTGTATGATTGCGATTGTATGATTGTGATTGTATGATTGTGTATGTATGATGGTGATTGTATAATTGTATTTGGGAGATTGTATTTGGGATATTGTAATTGTATGATTGCGATTGTATGATTGTGATTGTATGATTGTCATGTATGATTGTAATTGTATGATTATGATTGTATGATTGTGATTGTATGATTGTGATGGTATGATTGCGATTGTATGAATGCGATTGTATGATTGTGATTTTATGATTGTGATTGTATGATTGTGATTGCATGATTATGATTGTATGATTGTGACTGTATGATTGTATTTGGGTGATTGTATTTGGGAGATTGTATTTGGGAGATTGTAATTGTATGATTGCGATTGTATGATTGCGATTGTATGATTGTGATTGCATGCTTGCGATTGTATGATTGTGATTGTATGATTGTGATTCTTTGATTGTGATTGTATGATTGTGATTGTATGATTGTGATTGTATGATTGTGATTATATGACTGTGATTGTATGATTGTGATTGTATGATTGTGATAGTATGATTGTGATTATATGATTGTTATTGTATGACTGTGATTGTATGATTGTGATTGTATGATTGTGATCGTATGATTGTGAAAGTATGATTGTGATTGTATGATTGTGATTGTATGATTGTGATTGTATGATTGTGATTGTATGATTGTGATTGTCTGATTGTGGTTGTGCGATTGTGATTGTACGATTGTGATTGTACGATTGTGATAGTATAATTGTGATTGTATGATTGTGATTGTATGATTGTGATTGTATGACTGTGATTGTATGATTGTGGTGTATGATTGTGATTGTATGATTGTGATTGTCTGATTGTGGTTGTGCGATTGTGATTGTACGATTGTGATTGTACGATTGTGATTGTAGGATTGTGATTGTATGATTGTGATTGTATGATTGTGATTGTATGATTGTATTTGGGAGATTGTATTTGGGATATTGTAATTGTATGATTGCGATTGTATGATTGCGATTGTATGATTGTGATTGTATGATTGTGTATGTATGATTGTGATTGTATGATTGTATTTGGGAGATTGTATTTGGGATATTGTAATTGTATGATTGCGATTGTATGATTGTGATTGTATGATTGTCATGTATGATTGTAATTGTATGATTATGATTGTATGATTGTGATTGTATGATTGTGATGGTATGATTGCGATTGTATGAATGCGATTGTATGATTGTGATTGTATGATTGTGATTGTATGATTGTGATTGTATGATTGTGATTGTATGATTGTGATTGTATGATTGTATTTGGGAGATTGTATTTGGGAGATTGTATTTGGGAGATTGTAATTGTATGATTGCGATTGTATGATTGTGATTGTATGATTGCGATTGTATGATTGTGATTGTATGATTGTGATGTATGATTGTAATTGTATTATTATGATTGTATGATTGTGATTGTATGATTGAGATTGTATGATTGAGATTGTATGATTGTGATTGTATGCTTGCGATTGTATGATCGTGATTGTATGATTGTGATTGTATGATTGTGATTGTATGATTGTAATTGTATGATTATGATTGTATGATTGTGATTGTATGATTGTGATTGCATGATTGTGATTGCATGATTGTGATTGTATGATTGTGATTGTATGATTGTGATTGTATGATTGTGATTGTATGATTGTGATTGTATGATTGTGATTGTATGATTGTGATTGTATGATTGTGATTGTATGATTGTGATTGTATGATTGTGATTTTATGATTGTGATTGTATGATTGTGATGTATGATTGTAATTGTATGATTATGATTGTATGATTGTGATTGTGTGATTGTGAATGTATGATTGTATTTGGGAGATTGTATTTGGGATATTTTAATAGTATGATTGCGATTGTATGATTGTGATTGTATGATTGTGATTGTATGATTGTATTTGGGAGACTGTATTTGGGATATTGTAATTGTATGATTGCGATTGTATGACTGCGATTGTATGATTGTGATTGTCTGATTGTGGTTGTATGATTGTGATTGGATGATTGAGATTGTATGATTGTGATTGTATGATTGCGATTGTATGATTGCGATTGTATGATTGCGATTGTATGATTGTGATTGTATGATTGTGATTGTATGATTGTGATTGTATGATTGTGATTGTATGATTGTGATCGTATGATTGTGAAAGTATGATTGTGATTGTATGATTGTGATTGTATGATTGCGATTGTATGATTGTGATTGTATGATTGTGATTGTATGATTGTGATTGTATGATTGTGAAAGTATGATTGTGATTGTATGATTATGATTGTATGATTGTGGTTGTGCGATTGTGATTGTACGATTGTGATTGTACGATTGTGATTGTATGATTGTGATTGCATGATTATGATTGTATGATTGTGATTGCATGATTGTGATTGTATGATTGTGATTGCATGATTTTGAATGTATGATTGTGATTGTATGATTGTGATGTATGATTGTAATTGTATGATTATGATTGTATGATTGTGATTGTGTGATTGTGATTGTATGATTGTATTTGGGAGATTGTATTTGGGATATTGTAATTGTATGATTGCGATTGTATGATTGTGATTGTATGATTGTGATTGTATGATTGTGATTGTATGATTGTGATTGTATGATTGTGATTGTATGATTGTATTTGGGAGATTGTATTTGGGATATTGTAATTGTATGATTGCGATTGTATGATTGCGATTGTATGATTGTGATTGTATGATTGTGTATGTATGATGGTGATTGTATAATTGTATTTGGGAGATTGTATTTGGGATATTGTAATTGTATGATTGCGATTGTATGATTGTGATTGTATGATTGTCATGTATGATTGTAATTGTATGATTATGATTGTATGATTGTGATTGTATGATTGTGATGGTATGATTGCGATTGTATGAATGCGATTGTATGATTGTGATTTTATGATTGTGATTGTATGATTGTGATTGCATGATTATGATTGTATGATTGTGACTGTATGATTGTATTTGGGTGATTGTATTTGGGAGATTGTATTTGGGAGATTGTAATTGTATGATTGCGATTGTATGATTGCGATTGTATGATTGTGATTGCATGCTTGCGATTGTATGATTGTGATTGTATGATTGTGATTCTTTGATTGTGATTGTATGATTGTGATTGTATGATTGTGATTGTATGATTGTGATTATATGACTGTGATTGTATGATTGTGATTGTATGATTGTGATAGTATGATTGTGATTATATGATTGTTATTGTATGACTGTGATTGTATGATTGTGATTGTATGATTGTGATCGTATGATTGTGAAAGTATGATTGTGATTGTATGATTGTGATTGTATGATTGTGATTGTATGATTGTGATTGTATGATTGTGATTGTCTGATTGTGGTTGTGCGATTGTGATTGTACGATTGTGATTGTACGATTGTGATAGTATAATTGTGATTGTATGATTGTGATTGTATGATTGTGATTGTATGATTGTGATTGTATGATTGTGATTGTTTGATTGTATTTGGGAGATTGTATTTGGGAGATTGTAATTGTATGATTGCGATTGTATGATTGTGATTGTATGATTGCGATTGTATGATTGTGATTGTATGATTGTGATGTATGACTGTAATTGTATGATTATGATTGTATGATTGTGATTGTATGATTGAGATAGTATGATTGTGATTGTATGATTGTGATTGTATGATTGTGATGTATGATTGTAATTGTATGATTATGATTGTATGATTGTGATTGTATGATTGTGATTCTATGATTGTGATTGTATGATTGTGATTGTATGATTGTGATTGTATGACTGTGATTGTATGATTGTGAATGTACGATTGTGATTGTATGATTGTGATAGTATGATTGTGATTGTATGATTGTGATTGTATGATTGTGATTGTATGATTGTATTTGGGAGATTGTATTTGGGAGATTGTAATTGTATGATTGCGATTGTATGATTGTGATTGTATGATTGCGATTGTATGATTGTGATTGTATGATTGTGATTGTATGATTGTGATTGTATGATTATGATTGCATGATTGTGATTGTATTTTTGTGATTGTATGATTGTGATTGTATGATTGTGATTGTATGATTGCGATTGTATGATTGTGATTGTATGATTGTGATTGTATGATTGTGATTGTATGATTGTGATTGTATGATTGTGATTGTATGATTGTGATTGTCTGATTGTGGTTGTGCGATTGTGATTGTACGATTGTGATTATACGATTGTGATTGTAGGATTGTGATTGTATGATTGTGATTGTATGATTGTGATTGTATGATTGTGATTGTATGATTGTGATTGTATGATTGTGATTGTATGATTGTGATTGTATGATTGTGATTGTATGATTGTGATTGTATGACTGTGATTGTATGATTGTGAATGTACGATTGTGATTGTATGATTGTGATTGTATGATTGTGATAGTACGATTGTGATTGTATGACTGTGATTGTATGACTGTGATTGTATGACTGTGATTGTATGAGTGTGATTGTATGGTTGTGATTGTATGATTGTGAAATTATGATTGTGATTGTATGATTGTGATTGTATGATTGTGATTGTATGATTGTGATTGTATGATTGTGGTTGTATGATTGTGATTGTATGATTGTGATTGTATGATTGTGATTGTATGATTGTGATTGTATGATTGTGATAGTATGATTGTGATTGTATGATTGTGATTGTATGATTGTGATTGTATGATTGTATTTGGGAGATTGTATTTGGGAGATTGTAATTGTATGATTGCGATTGTATGATTGTGATTGTATGATTGCGATTGTATGATTGTGATTGTATGATTGTGATGTATGATTGTAATTGTATTATTATGATTGTATGATTGTGATTGTATGATTGAGATTGTATGATTGAGATTGTATGATTGTGATTGTATGCTTGCGATTGTATGATCGTGATTGTATGATTGTGATTGTATGATTGTGATTGTATGATTGTGATTGTATGATTATGATTGTATGATTGTGATTGTATGATTGTGATTGTATGATTGTGATTGTATGATTGTGATTGCATGATTGTGATAGTATGATTGTGATTGTATGATTGTGATGTATGATTGTAATTGTATGATTATGATTGTATGATTGTGATTGTGTGATTGTGATTGTATGATTGTATTTGGGAGATTGTATTTGGGATATTGTAATTGTATGATTGCGATTGTATGATTGTGATTGTATGATTGTGATTGTATGATTGTGATTGTATGATTGTGATTGTATGATTGTGATTGTATGATTGTATTTGCGAGATTGTATTTGGGATACTGTAATTGTATGATTGCGATTGTATGATTGCGATTGTATGATTGTGATTGTATGATTATGTATGTATGATTGTGATTGTATGATTGTATTTGGGAGATTGTATTTGGGATATTGTAATTGTATGATTGCGATTGTATGATTGCGATTGTATGATTGTGATTGTATGATTAAGTTTGTATTTTTGTGATTTTATGATTGTGATTGTATGATTGTGATTGTATGATTGTATTTGGGATATTGTAATTGTATGATTGCGATTGTATGATTGTGATTGTATCATTGTGATGTATGATTGTAATTGTATGATTATGATTGTATGATTGTGATTGCATGATTGTGATTGTATGATTGTGATTGCATGATTTCGAATGTTTGATTGTGATTGTATGATTGTGATTGTATGATTGTGATTGTATGATTGTGATTGTATGATTGTGATTGTATGATTGTGATTGTATGATTGTGATAGTATGATTGTATTTGGGAGATTGTAGTTGGGAGATTGTATTTGGGAGATTGTATTTGGCAGATTGTATTTGGGAGATTGTAATTGTATGATTGCGATTGCATGATTGTGATTGTATGATTGCGATTGTATGATTGTGATTGTATGATAGTGATGTATGATTGTAATTGTATGATTATGATTGTATGATTGTGATTGTATGATTGAGATTGTATGATTGTGATTGTATGCTTGCGATTGCATGATTGTGATTGTATGATTGTGATTGTATGATTGTGATTGTATGATTGTGATTGTATGATTATGATTGTATGATTGTGATTGTATGATTGTGATTGTATGATTGTGATTGTATGATTGTGATAGTATGATTGTGATTGTATGATTGTGATTGTATGACTGCGATTGTATGATTGTGATTGTATGATTGTGATTGTATGATTGTGAAAGTGTGATTGTGATGGTATGATTGTGATTGTATGATTGTGATTGTATGATTGTGATTGTATGAGTGTGATTGTCTGATTGTGGTTGTGCGATTGTGATTGTACGATTGTGATTGTACGATTGTTATTGAATGAGTGTGATTGTATGATTCTGATTGTATGATTGTGATTGCATGATTGTGATTGTATGATTATGATTGTATTTTTGTGATTGTATGATTGTGATTGTATGATTGTGATTGTATGATTGTGATTGCATGATTGTGATTGTATGATTGTGATTGTATGATTGTGATTGTATGATTGTGATTGTATGATTGTGGTTGTATGATTGTGGTATATGATTGTGATTGTATGATTGTGATTGTCTGATTGTGGTTGTGCGATTGTGATTGTACGATTGTGATTGTACGATTGTGATTGTAGGATTGTGATTGTATGATTGTGATTGTATGATTGTATTTGGGAGATTGTATTTGGGATATTGTATTTGGGAGATTGTAATTGTATGATTGCGATTGTATGATTGTGATTGTATGATTGCGATTGTATGATTGTGATTGTATGATTGTGTATGTATGATTGTGATTGTATGATTGTATTTGGGAGATTGTATTTGGGATATTGTAATTGTATGATTGCGATTGTATGATTGTGATTGTATGATTGTCATGTATGATTGTAATTGTATGATTATGATTGTATGATTGTGATTGTATGATTGTGATGGTATGATTGCGATTGTATGAATGCGATTGTATGATTGTGATTGTATGATTGTGATTGTATGATTGTGATTGTATGTTTGTGATTGTATGATTGTGATTGTATGATTGTGATTGTATGATTGTGATTGTATGATTGTATTTGGGAGATTGTATTTGGGAGATTGTATTTGGGAGATTGTATTTGGGAGATTGTAATTGTATGATTGCGATTGTATGATTGTGATTGTATGATTGCGATTGTATGATTGTGATTGTATGATTGTGATGTATGATTGTAATTGTATTATTATGATTGTATGATTGTGATTGTATGATTGAGATTGTATGATTGAGATTGTATGATCGTGATTGTATGCTTGCGATTGTATGATCGTGATTGTATGATTGTGATTGTATGATTGTGATTGTATGATTGTAATTGTATGATTATGATTGTATGATTGTGAATGTATGATTGTGATTGTATGATTGTGATTGTATGATTGTGATTGCATGACTTTGAATGTATGATTGTGATTGTGTGATTGTGATTGTATGATTGTATTTGGGAGATTGTATTTGGGATATTGTAATTGTATGATTGCGATTGTATGATTGTGATTGTATGATTGCGATTGTATGATTGTGTATGTATGATTGTGATTGTATGATTGTATTTGGGAGATTGTATTTGGGATATTGTAATTGTATGATTGCGATTGTATGATTGTGATTGTATGATTGTCATGTATGATTGTAATTGTATGATTATGATTGTATGATTGTGATTGTATGATTGTGATGGTATGATTGCGATTGTATGAATGCGATTGTATGATTGTGATTTTATGATTGTGATTGTATGATTGTGATTGTATGATTGTGATTGTATGATTGTGATTGTATGATTGTGATTGTATGATTGTGATTGTATGATTGTGATTGTATGATTGTGATTGTATGATTGTGATTGTATGATTGTGATTGTATGATTGTGATTGTATGATTGTGAAAGTATGATTGTGATTGTATGATTGTGATTGTATGATTGTGATTGTATGATTGTGATTGTATGATTGTGATTGTATGATTGTGATTGTATGATTGTGATTGTATGATTGTGATTGTATGATTGTGATTGTATGATTGTGATTGTATGATTGTGATTGTATGATTGTGATTGTATGATTGTGATTGTATGATTGTGATTGTATGATTGTGAAAGTATGATTGTGATTGTATGATTGTGATTGTATGATTGTGATTGTATGATTGGGATTTTATGATTGTGATTGTATGATTGTGATGTATGATTGTAATTGTATGATTATGATTGTATGATTGTGATTGTGTGATTGTGATTGTATGATTGTATTTGGGAGATTGTATTTGGGATATTGTAATTGTATGATTGCGATTGTATGATTGTGATTATATGATTGTGATTGTATGATTGTGATTGTATGATTGTGATTGTATGATTGTGATTGTATGATTGTGATTGTATGATTGTGATTGTATGATTGTGATTGTATGATTGTGATTGTATGATTGTATTTGGGAGATTGTATTTGGGATATTGTAATTGTATGATTGCGATTGTATGATTGCGATTGTATGATTGTGATTGTATGATTGTGTATGTATGATTGTGATTGTATGATTGTATTTGGGAGATTGTATTTGGGATATTGTAATTGTATGATTGCGATTGTATGATTGTGATTGTATGATTGTCATGTATGATTGTAATTGTATGATTATGATTGTATGATTGTGATTGTATGATTGTGATGGTATGATTGCGATTGTATGAATGCGATTGTATGATTGTGATTTTATGATTGTGATTGTATGATTGTGATTGCATGATTATGATTGTATGATTGTGATTGTATGATTGTATTTGGGTGATTGTATTTGGGAGATTGTATTTGGGAGATTGTAATTGTATGATTGCGATTGTATGATTGCGATTGTATGATTGTGATTGCATGCTTGCGATTGTATGATTGTGATTGTATGATTGTGATTCTTTGATTGTGATTGTATGATTGTGATTGTATGATTGTGATTGTATGATTGTGATTGTATGATTGTGATTGTATGATTGTGATTGTATGATTGTGATTGTTTGATTGTATTTGGGAGATTGTATTTGGGAGATTGTAATTGTATGATTGCGATTGTATGATTGTGATTGTATGATTGCGATTGTATGATTGTGATTGTATGATTGTGATGTATGACTGTAATTGTATGATTATGATTGTATGATTGTGATTGTATGATCGAGATAGTATGATTGTGATTGTATGATTGTGATTGTATGATTGTGATGTATGATTGTAATTGTATGATTATGATTGTATGATTGTGATTGTATGATTGAGATTGTATGATTGTGATTGTATGCTTGCGATTGTATGATTGTGATTGTATGATTGTATTTGGGAGATTGTATTTGGGATATTGTAATTGTATGATTGCGATTGTATGATTGTGATTGTATGATTGAGATTGTATGATTGTGATTGTATGCTTGCGATTGTATGATTGTGATTGTATGATTGTGATTGTATGATTGTGATTGTATGATTGTGATTGTATGATTATGATTGTATGATTGTGATTGTATTTTTGTGATTGTATGATTGTGATTGTATGATTGTGATTGTATGATTGTGATTGTATGATTGTGATTGTATGATTGTGATTGTATGATTGTGATTGTATGATTATGATTGTATGATTGTGATTGTATGATTGTGATTGTATGATTGTGATTGTATGATTATGTATGTATGATTGTGATTGTATGATTGTATTTGGGAGATTGTATTTGGGATATTGTAATTGTATGATTGCGATTGTATGATTGTGATGTATGATTGTAATTGTATGATTATGATTGTATGATTGTGATTGTGTGATTGTGATTGTATGATTGTATTTGGGAGATTGTATTTGGGATATTGTAATTGTATGATTGCGATTGTATGATTGTGATTGTATGATTGTGATTGTATGATTGTGATTGTATGATTGTGATTGTATGATTGTATTTGCGAGATTGTATTTGGGATACTGTAATTGTATGATTGCGATTGTATGATTGCGATTGTATGATTGTGATTGTATGATTATGTATGTATGATTGTGATTGTATGATTGTATTTGGGAGATTGTATTTGGGATATTGTAATTGTATGATTGCGATTGTATGATTGTGATGTATGATTGTAATTGTATGATTATGATTGTATGATTGTGATTGTATGATTGTGATGGTATGATTGTGATTGTATGATTGCGATCGTATGATTGTGATTGTATGATTATGATTGTATGATTGCGATTGTATGATTGCGATTGTATGATTGTGATTGTATGATTAAGTTTGTATTTTTGTGATTTTATGATTGTGATTGTATGATTGTGATTGTATGATTGTGATTGTATGATTGTGATTGTATGATTGCGATTGTATGAATGCGATTGTATGATTGTGATTGCATAATTGTGATTGTATGATTGTGATTGTATGATTGTGATTGTCTGATTGTGGTTGTATGATTGTGATTGTATGATTGTGATTGTATGATTGAGATTGTATGATTGTGATTGTATGATTGCGATTGTATGATTGCGAATGTATGATTGCGATTGTATGATTGTGATTGTATGATTGTGATTGTATGATTGTGATTGTATGATTGTGATTGTATGATTGTGATTGTATGATTGTGATTGTATGATTGTGATTGTATGATTGTGATTGTATGATTGTGATTGTATGATTGTGAAAGTATGATTGTGATTGTATGATTATGATTGTATGATTGTGGTTGTGCGATTGTGATTGTACGATTGTGATTGTACGATTGTGATTGTACGATTGTGATTGTATGATTGTGATTGCATGATTATGATTGTATGATTGTGATTGCATGATTGTGATTGTATGATTGTGATTGCATGATTTTGAATGTATGATTGTGATTGTATGATTGTGATTGTATGATTGTGATTGTATGATTGTGATTGTATGATTGTGATTGTATGATTGTGATTGTATGATTGTCATTGTATGATTGTGATAGTATGATTGTGATTGTATGATTGTGATTGTATGCTTGTCATTGTATGATTATGATTGTATGATTGCGATTGTATGATTGTATTTGGGTGATTGTATTTGGGAGATTGTATTTGGGAGATTGTAATTGTATGATTGCGATTGTATGATTGTGATTGTATGATTGCGATTGTATGAATGCGATTGTATGATTGTGATTGTATGATTGTGATTGTATGATTGTGATTGTATGATTGTGATTGTATGATTGTATTTGGGAGATTGTGATTGTATGATTGTATTTGGGAGATTGTATTTGGGATATTGTAATTGTATGATTGCGATTGTATGATTGTGATTGTATGATTGTGATGTATGATTGTAATTGTATGATTATGATTGTATGATTGTGATTGTATGATTGAGATTGTATGATTGTGATTGTATGCTTGCGATTGTATGAATGTGATTGTATGATTGATATTGTATGATTGTGATTGTATGATTGTGATTTTATGATTGTGATTGTATGATTGTGATTGTATGATTGTGATTGTATGATTGTGATTGTATGATTGTGATTTTATGATTGTGATTGTATGATTGTGAATGTACGATTGTGATTGTATGATTGTGATTGTATGATTGCGATGGTATGATTGTGATTGTATGATTGTCATTGTATGATTGTGATAGTATGATTGTGATTGTATGATTGTGATTGTATGCTTGTCATTGTATGATTATGATTGTATGATTGCGATTGTATGATTGTATTTGGGTGATTGTATTTGGGAGATTGTATTTGGGAGATTGTAATTGTATGATTGCGATTGTATGATTGTGATTGTATGATTGCGATTGTATGAATGCGATTGTATGATTGTGATTGTATGATTGTGATTGTATGATTGTGATTGTATGATTGTGATTGTATGATTGTGATTGTATGACTGTGATTGTATGATTGTGATTGTATGATTGTGATTGTATGATTGTGATTGTATGATTGTGATTGTATGATTGTGATTGTATGATTGTGATAGTATGATTGTGATTGTATGATTGTGATTGTATGATTGTGATTGTATGATTGTATTTGGGAGATTGTATTTGGGATATAGTAATTGTATGATTGCGATTGTATGATTGCGATTGTATGATTGTGATTACATGATTGTGATTGTATGATTGTGATTGTATGATTGTGATTGTATGAGTGTGATTGTGTGATTGTGGTTGTGCGATTGATATTGTACGATTGTGATTGTACGATTGTGATTGAATGATTGTGATTGTATGATTAAGATTCTATGATTGTGATTGCATGATTGTGATTGTATGATTGTGATTGCATGATTTCGAATGTATGATTGTGATTGTATGATTGTGATTGTATGATTGTGATTGTATGATTGTGATTGTATGATTGTGATTGTATGATTGTGAT
This sequence comes from Megachile rotundata, assembly GCF_050947335.1. Classification (NCBI taxonomy): domain Eukaryota; kingdom Metazoa; phylum Arthropoda; class Insecta; order Hymenoptera; family Megachilidae; genus Megachile; species Megachile rotundata. Next base: position 911,089 of record NW_027473327.1, read on the forward strand.
TGTCTGATTGTGGTTGTGCGATTGTGATTGTACGATTGCGATTGTACGATTGTGATAGTATAATTGTGATTGTATGATTGTGATTGTATGATTGTGATTGTATGATTGTGATTGTATGATTGTGATTGTTTGATTGTATTTGGGAGATTGTATTTGGGAGATTGTAATTGAATGATTGCGATTGTATGATTGTGATTGTATGATTGCGATTGTATGATTGTGATTGTATGATTGTGATGTATGACTGTAATTGTATGATTATGATTGTATGATTGTGATTGTATGATTGAGATAGTATGATTGTGATTGTATGATTGTGATTGTATGATTGTGATGTATGATTGTAATTGTATGATTATGATTGTATGATTGTGATTGTATGATTGAGATTGTATGATTGTGATTGTATGCTTGCGATTGTATGATTGTAATTGTATGATTGTATTTGGGAGATTGTATTTGGGATATTGTAATTGTATGATTGCGATTGTATGATTGTGATTGTATGATTGTGATGTATGATTGTAAATGTATGATTATGATTGTATGATTGTGATTGTATGCTTGCGATTATATGAATGTGATTGCATGATTGATATTGTATGATTGTGATTGTATGATTGTGATTGTATGATTGTGATTGTATGATTGTGATTGTATGATTGTGATTGTATGATTTTGATAGTACGATTGTGATTGTATGATTGTGATTGTATGATTGTGATTGTATGATTGTGATTGTATGATTGTGATTGTATGATTGTGGTAGTATGATTGTGATTGTATGATTGTGATGTATGATTGTAATTGTATGATTATGATTGTATGATTGTGATTTTGTGATTGTGATTGTATGATTGTATTTGGGAGATTGTATTTGGGATATTGTAATTGTATGATTGCGATTGTATGATTGAGATTGTATGATTGAGATTGTATGATTGTGATTGTATGCTTGCGATTGTATGATCGTGATTGTATGATTGTGATTGTATGATTGTGATTGTATGATTGTGATTGTATGATTATGATTGTATGATTGTGATTGTATGATTGTGATTGTATGATTGTGATTGTATGATTGTGATTGTATGATTGTGATTGTATGATTGTGATTGTATGATTGTGATTGTATGATTGTGATTGTATGATTTTGATAGTACGATTGTGATTGTATGATTGTGATTGTATGATTGTGATTGTATGATTGTGATTGTATGATTGTGATTGTATGATTGTGATAGTATGATTGTGATTGTATGATTGTGATGTATGATTGTAATTGTATGATTATGATTGTATGATTGTGATTTTGTGATTGTGATTGTATGATTGTATTTGGGAGATTGTATTTGGGATATTGTAATTGTATGATTGCGATTGTATGATTGAGATTGTATGATTGAGATTGTATGATTGTGATTGTATGCTTGCGATTGTATGATCGTGATTGTATGATTGTGATTGTATGATTGTGATTGTATGATTGTGATTGTATGATTATGATTGTATGATTGTGATTGTATGATTGTGATTGTATGATTGTGATTGTATGATTGTGATTGCATGATTGTGATAGTATGATTGTGATTGTATGATTGTGATGTATGATTGTAATTGTATGATTATGATTGTATGATTGTGATTGTGTGATTGTGATTGTATGATTGTATTTGGGAGATTGTGATTGTATGATTGTATTTGGGAGATTGTATTTGGGATATTGTAATTGTATGATTGCGATTGTATGATTGTGATTGTATGATTGTGATGTATGATTGTAATTGTATGATTATGATTGTATGATTGTGATTGTATGATTGAGATTGTATGATTGTGATTGTATGCTTGCGATTGTATGAATGTGATTGTATGATTGATATTGTATGATTGTGATTGTATGATTGTGATTGTATGATTGTGATTGTATGATTGTGATTGTATGATTGTGATTGTATGATTTTGATAGTACGATTGTGATTGTATGATTGTGATTGTATGATTTTGATTGTATGATTGTGATTGTATGATTGTGATTGTATGATTGTGATAGTATGATTGTGATTGTATGATTGTGATGTATGATTGTAATTGTATGATTATGATTGTATGATTGTGATTTTGTGATTGTGATTGTATGATTGTATTTGGGAGATTGTATTTGGGATATTGTAATTGTATGATTGCGATTGTATGATTGTGATTGTATGATTGTGATTGTATGATTGTGATTGTATGATTGTGATTGTATGATTGTATTTGCGAGATTGTATTTGGGATACTGTAATTGTATGATTGCGAATGTATGATTGCGATTGTATGATTGTGATTGCATGATTGTGTATGTATGATTGTGATTGTATGATTGTATTTGGGAGATTGTATTTGGGATATTGTAATTATATGATTGCGATTGAATGATTGTGATTGTATGATTGTGATGTATGATTGTAATTGTATGATTATGATTGTATGATTGTGATTGTATGATTGTGATGGTATGATTGTGATTGTATGATTGCGATCGTATGATTGTGATTGTACGATTATGATTGTATGATTGTGATTGTATGATTGCGATTGTATGATTGTGATTGTATGATTAAGTTTGTATTTTTGTGATTTTATGATTGTGATTGTATGATTGTGATTGTATGATTGTGATTGTATGATTGCGATTGTATGAATGCGATTGTATGATTGTGATTTTATGATTGTGATTGTATGATTGTGAATGTACGATTGTGATTGTATGATTGTGATTGTATGATTTTGATAGTACGATTGTGATTGTATGATTGTGATTGTATGATTGAGATTGTGTGATTGTGATTGTATGATTGCGATTGTATGATTGCGATTGTATGATTGCGATTGTATGATTGTGATTGTATGATTGTGATTGTATGATTGTGATTGTATGATTGTGATTGTATGACTGTGATTGTATGATTGTGATTGTATGATTGTTAAAGTATGATTGTGATGGTATGATTGTTAAAGTATGATTGTGATGGTATGATTGTGATTGTATGATTGTGATTGTATGATTGTGATTGTATGGTTGTGATTGTATGATTGTGATTGTATGATTGTGATTGTATGATTGTGATAGTATGATTGTGATTGTATGATTGAGATTGTATGATTGTGATTGTATGCTTGCGATTGTATGAATGTGATTGTATGATTGTGATTGTATGATTGTGATTGTATGATTGTGATTGTATGATTGTGATTGTATGATTGTGATTGTATGATTGTGATTGTATGATTGTGATTGTATGATTGTGATGTATGATTGTAATTGTATGATTATGATTGTATGATTGTGATTGTATGATTGAGATTGTATGATTGTGATTGTATGCTTGCGATTGTATGAATGTGATTGTATGATTGATATTGTATGATTGTGATTGTATGATTGTGATTGTATGATTGTGATTGTATGATTGTGATTGTATGATTGTGATTGTATGATTGTGATTGTATGATTGTGATTGTATGATTGTGATTGTATGATTTTGATAGTACGATTGTGATTGTATGATTGTGATTGTATGATTTTGATTGTATGATTGTGATTGTATGATTGTGATTGTATGATTGTGATTGTATGATTGTATTTGGGAGATTGTATTTGGGATATTGTAATTGTATGATTGCGATTGTATGATTGTGATTGTATGATTGTGATTGTATGATTGTGATTGTATGATTGTGATTGTATGATTGTATTTGCGAGATTGTATTTGGGATACTGTAATTGTATGATTGCGAATGTATGATTGCGATTGTATGATTGTGATTGCATGATTGTGTATGTATGATTGTGATTGTATGATTGTATTTGGGAGATTGTATTTGGGATATTGTAATTATATGATTGCGATTGAATGATTGTGATTGTATGATTGTGATGTATGATTGTAATTGTATGATTATGATTGTATGATTGTGATTGTATGATTGTGATGGTATGATTGTGATTGTATGATTGCGATCGTATGATTGTGATTGTACGATTATGATTGTATGATTGTGATTGTATGATTGCGATTGTATGATTGTGATTGTATGATTAAGTTTGAATTTTTGTGATTTTATGATTGTGATTGTATGATTGTGATTGTATGATTGTGATTGTATGATTGCGATTGTATGAATGCGATTGTATGATTGTGATTTTATGATTGTGATTGTATGATTGTGAATGTACGATTGTGATTGTATGATTGTGATTGTATGATTTTGATAGTGCGATTGTGATTGTATGATTGTGATTGTATGATTGAGATTGTGTGATTGTGATTGTATGATTGCGATTGTATGATTGCGATTGTATGATTGCGATTGTATGATTGTGATTGTATGATTGTGATTGTATGATTGTGATTGTATGATTGTGATTGTATGACTGTGATTGTATGATTGTGATTGTATGATTGTTAAAGTATGATTGTGATGGTATGATTGTTAAAGTATGATTGTGATGGTATGATTGTGATTGTATGATTGTGATTGTATGATTGTGATTGTATGGTTGTGATTGTATGATTGTGATTGTATGATTGTGATTGTATGATTGTGATAGTATGATTGTGATTGTATGATTGAGATTGTATGATTGTGATTGTATGCTTGCGATTGTATGAATGTGATTGTATGATTGTGATTGTATGATTGTGATTGTATGATTGTGATTGTATGATTGTGATTGTATGATTGTGATTGTATGATTGTGATTGTATGATTGTGATTGTATGATTGTGATTTTATGATTGTGATTGTATGATTGTGATTGTATGATTATGATTGTATGATTGCGATTGTATGATTGTATTTGGGTGATTGTATTTGGGAGATTGTATTTGGGAGATTGTAATTGTATGATTGCGATTGTATGATTGTGATGTATGATTGTAATTGTATGATTATGATTGTATGATTGCGATTGTATGATTGCGATTGTATGATTGTGATTGTATGATTAAGTTTGTATTTTTGTGATTTTATGATTGTGATTGTATGATTGTGATTGTATGATTGTGATTGTATGATTGTGATTGTATGATTGTGATTGTATGATTGCGATTGTATGATTGCGATTGTATGAATGCGATTGTATGATTGTGATTGCATAATTGTGATTGTATGATTGTGATTGTATGATTGTGATTGTCTGATTGTGGTTGTATGATTGTGATTGTATGATTGAGATTGTATGATTGTGATTGTATGATTGCGATTGTATGATTGCGATTGTATGATTGCGATTGTATGATTGCGATTGTATGATTGTGATTGTATGATTGTGATTGTATGATTGTGATTGTATGATTGTGATTGTATGATTGTGATTGTATGATTGTGATTGTATGATTGTGATTGTATGATTGTGATTGTATGATTGTGAAAGTATGATTGTGATTGTATGATTATGATTGTATGATTGTGGTTGTGCGATTGTGATTGTACGATTGTGATTGTACGATTGTGATTGTATGATTGTGATTGCATGATTATGATTGTATGATTGTGATTGCATGATTGTGATTGTATGATTGTGATTGCATGATTTTGAATGTATGATTGTGATTGTATGATTGTGATTGTATGATTGTGATTGTATGATTGTGATTGTATGATTGTGATTGTATGATTGTGATTGTATGATTGTCATTGTATGATTGTGATAGTATGATTGTGATTGTATGATTGTGGTTGTATGCTCGTCATTGTATGATTATGATTGTATGATTGCGATTGTATGATTGTATTTGGGTGATTGTATTTGGGAGATTGTATTTGGGAGATTGTAATTGTATGATTGCGATTGTATGATTGTGATTGTATGATTGCGATTGTATGAATGCGATTGTATGATTGTGATTGTATGATTGTGATTGTATGATTGTGATTGTATGATTGTGATTGTATGATTGTATTTGGGAGATTGTGATTGTATGATTGTATTTGGGAGATTGTATTTGGGATATTGTAATTGTATGATTGCGATTGTATGATTGTGATTGTATGATTGTGATGTATGATTGTAATTGTATGATTATGATTGTATGATTGTGATTGTATGATTGTGATGGTATGATTGTGATTGTATGATTGCGATCGTATGATTGTGATTGTACGATTATGATTGTATGATTGCGATTGTATGATTGTGATTGTATGATTAAGTTTGTATTTTTGTGATTTTATGATTGTGATTGTATGATTGTGATTGTATGATTGTGATTGTATGATTGCGATTGTATGAATGCGATTGTATGATTGTGATTTTATGATTGTGATTGTATGATTGTGAATGTACGATTGTGATTGTATGATTGTGATTGTATGATTGTGATGGTATGATTGTGATTGTATGATTGCGATTGTATGATTGCGATTGTATGATTGTGATTGTATGATTGTGATTGTATGATTGTGATTGTATGACTGTGATTGTATGATTGTGATTGTATGATTGTGATTGTATGATTGTGATTGTATGATTGTGATTGTATGATTGTGATTGTATGATTGTGATAGTATGATTGTGATTGTATGATTGTGATTGTATGATTGTGATTGTATGATTGTGATAGTATGATTGTGATTGTATGATTGCGATTGTATGATTGTGATTGTATGATTGCGATTGTATGAATGCTATTGTATGATTGTGATTGTATGATTGTGATTGTATGATTGTGATTGTATGATTGTGATTGTATGATTGTGATTGTATGATTGTGATTGTATGATTGTGATTGTATGATTGTGATTGTATGATTGTATTTGGGAGATTGTATTTGGGATATTGTAATTGTATGATTGCGATTGTATGATTGTGATTGTATGATTGTGATGTATGATTGTAATTGTATGATTATGATTGTATGATTGTGATTGTATGATTGAGATTGTATGATTGTTATTGTATGCTTGCGATTGTATGAATGTGATTGTATGATTGTGATGGTATGATTGTGATTGTATGATTGTGATTGTATGATTGTGATTGTATGATTGTGATTGTATGATTGTGATTGTATGATTGTGATTGTATGATTGTGATTGTATGGTTGTGATTGTATGTTTGTGAATGTACGATTGTGATTGTACGATTGCGATTGTATGATTGTGATTGTATGATTGTGATTGTATGATTGTGATTGTATGATTGTATTTGGGAGATTGTATTTGGGATATAGTAATTGTATGATTGCGATTGTATGATTGCGATTGTATGATTGTGATTACATGATTGTGATTGTATGATTGTGATTGTATGATTGTGATTGTATGAGTGTGATTGTGTGATTGTGGTTGTGCGATTGATATTGTACGATTGTGATTGTACGATTGTGATTGAATGATTGTGATTGTATGATTAAGATTCTATGATTGTGATTGCATGATTGTGATTGTATGATTGTGATTGCATGATTTCGAATGTATGATTGTGATTGTATGATTGTGATTGTATGATTGTGATTGTATGATTGTGATTGTATGATTGTGATTGTATGATTGTGATTGTCTGATTGTGGTTGTGCGATTGTGATTGTACGATTGTGATTGTACGATTGTGATAGTATAATTGTGATTGTATGATTGTGATTGTATGATTGTGATTGTATGATTGTGATTGTATGATTGTGATTGTATGATTGTGATTGTTTGATTGTATTTGGGAGATTGTATTTGGGAGATTGTAATTGAATGATTGCGATTGTATGATTGTGATTGTATGATTGCGATTGTATGATTGTGATTGTATGATTGCGATTGTATGATTGTGATTGTATGATTGTGATGTATGATTGTAATTGTATTATTATGATTGTATGATTGTGATTGTATGATTATGATTGTATGATTGTGATTGTATGATTGTGATTGTATGATTGTGATTGTATGATTGTGATTGCATGATTGTGATAGTATGATTGTGATTGTATGATTGTGATGTATGATTGTAATTGTATGATTATGATTGTATGATTGTGATTGTGTGATTGTGATTGTATGATTGTATTTGGGAGATTGTATTTGGGATATTGTAATTGTATGATTGCGATTGTATGATTGTGATTGTATGATTGTGATTGTATGATTGTGATTGTATGATTGTGATTGTATGATTGTATTTGGGATACTGTAATTGTATGATTGCGATTGTATGATTGCGATTGTATGATTGTGATTGTATGATTATGTATGTATGATTGTGATTGTATGATTGTATTTGGGAGATTGTATTTGGGATATTGTAATTGTATGATTGCGATTGTATGATTGTGATGTATGATTGTAATTGTATGATTATGATTGTATGATTGTGATTGTATGATTGTGATGGTATGATTGTGATTGTATGATTGCGATCGTATGATTGTGATTGTATGATTATGATTGTATGATTGCGATTGTATGATTGCGATTGTATGATTGTGATTGTATGATTGCGATTGTATGATTGCGAATGTATGATTGCGATTGTATGATTGTGATTGTATGATTGTGATTGTATGATTGTGATTGTATGATTGTGATTGTATGATTGTGATTGTATGATTGTGATTGTATGATTGTGATTGTATGATTGTGATTGTATGATTGTGATTGTATGATTGTGAAAGTATGATTGTGATTGTATGATTATGATTGTATGATTGTGGTTGTGCGATTGTGATTGTACGATTGTGATTGTACGATTGTGATTGTACGATTGTGATTGTATGATTGTGATTGCATGATTATGATTGTATGATTGTGATTGCATGATTGTGATTGTATGATTGTGATTGCATGATTTTGAATGTATGATTGTGATTGTATGATTGTGATTGTATGATTGTGATTGTATGATTGTGATTGTATGATTGTGATTGTATGATTGTGATTGTATGATTGTCATTGTATGATTGTGATAGTATGATTGTGATTGTATGATTGTGATTGTATGCTTGTCATTGTATGATTATGATTGTATGATTGCGATTGTATGATTGTATTTGGGTGATTGTATTTGGGAGATTGTATTTGGGAGATTGTAATTGTATGATTGCGATTGTATGATTGTGATTGTATGATTGCGATTGTATGAATGCGATTGTATGATTGTGATTGTATGATTGTGATTGTATGATTGTGATTGTATGATTGTGATTGTATGATTGTATTTGGGAGATTGTGATTGTATGATTGTATTTGGGAGATTGTATTTGGGATATTGTAATTGTATGATTGCGATTGTATGATTGTGATTGTATGATTGTGATGTATGATTGTAATTGTATGATTATGATTGTATGATTGTGATTGTATGATTGAGATTGTATGATTGTGATTGTATGCTTGCGATTGTATGAATGTGATTGTATGATTGATATTGTATGATTGTGATTGTATGATTGTGATTTTATGATTGTGATTGTATGATTGTGATTGTATGATTGTGATTGTATGATTGTGATTGTATGATTGTGATTGTATGATTGTGATTTTATGATTGTGATTGTATGATTGTGAATGTACGATTGTGATTGTATGATTGTGATTGTATGATTGTGATGGTATGATTGTGATTGTATGTTTGCGATTGTATGATTGTGATTGTATGATTGTGATTGTATGATTGTGATTGTATGATTGTGATTGTATGACTGTGATTGTATGATTGTGATTGTATGATTGTGATTGTATGATTGTGATTGTATGATTGTGATTGTATGATTGTGATAGTATGATTGTGATTGTATGATTGTGATTGTATGATTGTGATTGTATGATTGTATTTGGGAGATTGTATTTGGGATATAGTAATTGTATGATTGCGATTGTATGATTGCGATTGTATGATTGTGATTACATGATTGTGATTGTATGATTGTGATTGTATGATTGTGATTGTATGAGTGTGATTGTGTGATTGTGGTTGTGCGATTGATATTGTACGATTGTGATTGTACGATTGTGATTGAATGATTGTGATTGTATGATTAAGATTCTATGATTGTGATTGCATGATTGTGATTGTATGATTGTGATTGCATGATTTCGAATGTATGATTGTGATTGTATGATTGTGATTGTATGATTGTGATTGTATGATTGTGATTGTATGATTGTGATTGTCTGATTGTGGTTGTGCGATTGTGATTGTACGATTGTGATTGTACGATTGTGATAGTATAATTGTGATTGTATGATTGTGATTGTATGATTGTGATTGTATGATTGTGATTGTATGATTGTGATTGTTTGATTGAATTTGGGAGATTGTATTTGGGTGATTGTAATTGAATGATTGCGATTGTATGATTGTGATTGTATGATTGCGATTGTATGATTGTGATTGTATGATTGTGATGTATGACTGTAATTGTATGATTATGATTGTATGATTGTGATTGTATGATTGAGATAGTATGATTGTGATTGTATGATTGTGATTGTATGATTGTGATGTATGATTGTAATTGTATGATTATGATTGTATGATTGTGATTGTATGATTGAGATTGTATGATTGTGATTGTATGCTTGCGATTGTATGATTGTAATTGTATGATTGTATTTGGGAGATTGTATTTGGGATATTGTAATTGTATGATTGCGATTGTATGATTGTGATTGTATGATTGTGATGTATGATTGTAAATGTATGATTATGATTGTATGATTGTGATTGTATGCTTGCGATTGTATGAATGTGATTGCATGATTGATATTGTATGATTGTGATTGTATGATTGTGATTGTATGATTGTGATTGTATGATTGTGATTGTATGATTTTGATAGTACGATTGTGATTGTATGATTGTGATTGTATGATTGTGATTGTATGATTGTGATTGTATGATTGTGATTGTATGATTGTGATAGTATGATTGTGATTGTATGATTGTGATGTATGATTGTAATTGTATGATTATGATTATATGATTGTGATTTTGTGATTGTGATTGTATGATTGTATTTGGGAGATTGTATTTGGGATATTGTAATTGTATGATTGCGATTGTATGATTGAGATTGTATGATTGAGATTGTATGATTGTGATTGCATGCTTGCGATTGTATGATCGTGATTGTATGATTGTGATTGTATGATTGCGATTGTATGAATGCGATTGTATGATTGTGATTTTATGATTGTGATTGTATGATTGTGAATGTACGATTGTGATTGTATGATTGTGATTGTATGATTTTGATAGTACGATTGTGATTGTATGATTGTGATTGTATGATTGAGATTGTGTGATTGTGATTGTATGATTGCGATTGTATGATTGCGATTGTATGATTGCGATTGTATGATTGTGATTGTATGATTGTGATTGTATGATTGTGATTGTATGATTGTGATTGTATGACTGTGATTGTATGATTGTGATTGTATGATTGTTAAAGTATGATTGTGATGGTATGATTGTTAAAGTATGATTGTGATGGTATGATTGTGATTGTATGATTGTGATTGTATGATTGTGATTGTATGGTTGTGATTGTATGATTGTGATTGTATGATTGTGATTGTATGATTGTGATAGTATGATTGTGATTGTATGATTGAGATTGTATGATTGTGATTGTATGCTTGCGATTGTATGAATGTGATTGTATGATTGTGATTGCATGATTGTGTATGTATGATTGTGATTGTATGATTGTATTTGGGAGATTGTATTTGGGATATTGTAATTATATGATTGCGATTGAATGATTGTGATTGTATGATTGTGATGTATGATTGTAATTGTATGATTATGATTGTATGATTGTGATTGTATGATTGTGATGGTATGATTGTGATTGTATGATTGCGATCGTATGATTGTGATTGTACGATTATGATTGTATGATTGTGATTGTATGATTGCGATTGTATGATTGTGATTGTATGATTAAGTTTGTATTTTTGTGATTTTATGATTGTGATTGTATGATTGTGATTGTATGATTGTGATTGTATGATTGTGATTGTATGATTGCGATTGTATGAATGCGATTGTATGATTGTGATTTTATGATTGTGATTGTATGATTGTGAATGTACGATTGTGATTGTATGATTGTGATTGTATGATTTTGATAGTACGATTGTGATTGTATGATTGTGATTGTATGATTGTATTTGGGATACTGTAATTGTATGATTGCGATTGTATGATTGCGATTGTATGATTGTGATTGTATGATTATGTATGTATGATTGTGATTGTATGATTGTATTTGGGAGATTGTATTTGGGATATTGTAATTGTATGATTGCGATTGTATGATTGTGATGTATGATTGTAATTGTATGATTATGATTGTATGATTGTGATTGTATGATTGTGATGGTATGATTGTGATTGTATGATTGCGATCGTATGATTGTGATTGTATGATTATGATTGTATGATTGCGATTGTATGATTGCGATTGTATGATTGTGATTGTATGATTAAGTTTGTATTTTTGTGATTTTATGATTGTGATTGTATGATTGTGATTGTATGATTGTGATTGTATGATTGTGATTGTATGATTGTGATTGTATGATTGTGATTGTATGATTGCGATTGTATGAATGCGATTGTATGATTGTGATTGCATAATTGTGATTGTATGATTGTGATTGTATGATTGTGATTGTCTGATTGTGGTTGTATGATTGTGATTGTATGATTGAGATTGTATGATTGTGATTGTATGATTGCGATTGTATGATTGCGAATGTATGATTGCGATTGTATGATTGTGATTGTATGATTGTGATTGTATGATTGTGATTGTATGATTGTGATTGTATGATTGTGATTGTATGATTGTGATTGTATGATTGTGATTGTATGATTGTGATTGTATGATTGTGAAAGTATGATTGTGATTGTATGATTATGATTGTATGATTGTGGTTGTGCGATTGTGATTGTACGATTGTGATTGTACGATTGTGATTGTACGATTGTGATTGTATGATTGTGATTGCATGATTATGATTGTATGATTGTGATTGCATGATTGTGATTGTATGATTGTGATTGCATGATTTTGAATGTATGATTGTGATTGTATGATTGTGATTGTATGATTGTGATTGTATGATTGTCATTGTATGATTGTGATAGTATGATTGTGATTGTATGATTGTGATTGTATGCTTGTCATTGTATGATTATGATTGTATGATTGCGATTGTATGATTGTATTTGGGTGATTGTATTTGGGAGATTGTATTTGGGAGATTGTAATTGTATGATTGCGATTGTATGATTGTGATTGTATGATTGCGATTGTATGAATGCGATTGTATGATTGTGATTGTATGATTGTGATTGTATGATTGTGATTGTATGATTGTGATTGTATGATTGTATTTGGGAGATTGTGATTGTATGATTGTATTTGGGAGATTGTATTTGGGATATTGTAATTGTATGATTGCGATTGTATGATTGTGATTGTATGATTGTGATGTATGATTGTAATTGTATGATTATGATTGTATGATTGTGATTGTATGATTGAGATTGTATGATTGTGATTGTATGCTTGCGATTGTATGAATGTGATTGTATGATTGATATTGTATGATTGTGATTGTATGATTTTGATTTTATGATTGTGATTGTATGATTGTGATTGTATGATTGTGATTGTATGATTGTGATTGTATGATTGTGATTGTATGATTGTGATTTTATGATTGTGATTGTATGATTGTGAATGTACGATTGTGATTGTATGATTGTGATTGTATGATTGTGATGGTATGATTGTGATTGTATGTTTGCGATTGTATGATGGTGATTGTATGATTGTGATTGTATGATTGTGATTGTATGATTGTGATTGTATGACTGTGATTGTATGATTGTGATTGTATGATTGTGATTGTATGATTGTGATTGTATGATTGTGATTGTATGATTGTGATAGTATGATTGTGATTGTATGATTGTGATTGTATGATTGTGATTGTATGATTGTATTTGGGAGATTGTATTTGGGATATAGTAATTGTATGATTGCGATTGTATGATTGCGATTGTATGATTGTGATTACATGATTGTGATTGTATGATTGTGATTGTATGATTGTGATTGTATGAGTGTGATTGTGTGATTGTGGTTGTGCGATTGATATTGTACGATTGTGATTGTACGATTGTGATTGAATGATTGTGATTGTATGATTAAGATTCTATGATTGTGATTGCATGATTGTGATTGTATGATTGTGATTGCATGATTTCGAATGTATGATTGTGATTGTATGATTGTGATTGTATGATTGTGATTGTATGATTGTGATTGTATGATTGTGATTGTCTGATTGTGGTTGTGCGATTGTGATTGTACGATTGTGATTGTACGATTGTGATAGTATAATTGTGATTGTATGATTGTGATTGTATGATTGTGATTGTATGATTGTGATTGTATGATTGTGATTGTTTGATTGAATTTGGGAGATTGTATTTGGGAGATTGTAATTGAATGATTGCGATTGTATGATTGTGATTGTATGATTGCGATTGTATGATTGTGATTGTATGATTGTGATGTATGACTGTAATTGTATGATTATGATTGTATGATTGTGATTGTATGATTGAGATAGTATGATTGTGATTGTATGATTGTGATTGTATGATTGTGATGTATGATTGTAATTGTCTGATTATGATTGTATGATTGTGATTGTATGATTGAGATTGTATGATTGTGATTGTATGCTTGCGATTGTATGATTGTAATTGTATGATTGTATTTGGGAGATTGTATTTGGGATATTGTAATTGTATGATTGCGATTGTATGATTGTGATTGTATGATTGTGATGTATGATTGTAAATGTATGATTATGATTGTATGATTGTGATTGTATGCTTGCGATTGTATGAATGTGATTGCATGATTGATATTGTATGATTGTGATTGTATGATTGTGATTGTATGATTGTGATTGTATGATTGTGATTGTATGATTGTGATTGTATGATTTTGATAGTACGATTGTGATTGTATGATTGTGATTGTATGATTGTGATTGTATGATTGTGATTGTATGATTGTGATTGTATGATTGTGATAGTATGATTGTGATTGTATGATTGTGATGTATGATTGTAATTGTATGATTATGATTATATGATTGTGATTTTGTGATTGTGATTGTATGATTGTATTTGGGAGATTGTATTTGGGATATTGTAATTGTATGATTGCGATTGTATGATTGAGATTGTATGATTGAGATTGTATGATTGTGATTGTATGCTTGCGATTGTATGATCGTGATTGTATGATTGTGATTGTATGATTGCGATTGTATGAATGCGATTGTATGATTGTGATTTTATGATTGTGATTGTATGATTGTGAATGTACGATTGTGATTGTATGATTGTGATTGTATGATTTTGATAGTACGATTGTGATTGTATGATTGTGATTGTATGATTGAGATTGTGTGATTGTGATTGTATGATTGCGATTGTATGATTGCGATTGTATGATTGCGATTGTATGATTGTGATTGTATGATTGTGATTGTATGATTGTGATTGTATGATTGTGATTGTATGACTGTGATTGTATGATTGTGATTGTATGATTGTTAAAGTATGATTGTGATGGTATGATTGTTAAAGTATGATTGTGATGGTATGATTGTGATTGTATGATTGTGATTGTATGATTGTGATTGTATGGTTGTGATTGTATGATTGTGATTGTATGATTGTGATTGTATGATTGTGATAGTATGATTGTGATTGTATGATTGAGATTGTATGATTGTGATTGTATGCTTGCGATTGTATGAATGTGATTGTATGATTGTGATTGCATGATTGTGTATGTATGATTGTGATTGTATGATTGTATTTGGGAGATTGTATTTGGGATATTGTAATTATATGATTGCGATTGAATGATTGTGATTGTATGATTGTGATGTATGATTGTAATTGTATGATTATGATTGTATGATTGTGATTGTATGATTGTGATGGTATGATTGTGATTGTATGATTGCGATCGTATGATTGTGATTGTACGATTATGATTGTATGATTGTGATTGTATGATTGCGATTGTATGATTGTGATTGTATGATTAAGTTTGTATTTTTGTGATTTTATGATTGTGATTGTATGATTGTGATTGTATGATTGTGATTGTATGATTGCGATTGTATGAATGCGATTGTATGATTGTGATTTTATGATTGTGATTGTATGATTGTGAATGTACGATTGTGATTGTATGATTGTGATTGTATGATTTTGATAGTACGATTGTGATTGTATGATTGTGATTGTATGATTGAGATTGTGTGATTGTGATTGTATGATTGCGATTGTATGATTGCGATTGTATGATTGCGATTGTATGATTGTGATTGTATGATTGTGATTGTATGATTGTGATTGTATGATTGTGATTGTATGACTGTGATTGTATGATTGTGATTGTATGATTGTTAAAGTATGATTGTGATGGTATGATTGTTAAAGTATGATTGTGATGGTATGATTGTGATTGTATGATTGTGATTGTATGATTGTGATTGTATGGTTGTGATTGTATGATTGTGATTGTATGATTGTGATTGTATGATTGTGATAGTATGATTGTGATTGTATGATTGAGATTGTATGATTGTGATTGTATGCTTGCGATTGTATGAATGTGATTGTATGATTGTGATTGTATGATTGTGATTGTATGATTGTGATTGTATGATTGTGATTGTATGATTGTGATTGTATGATTGTGATTGTATGATTGTGATTGTATGATTGTGATTTTATGATTGTGATTGTATGATTGTGATTGTATGATTATGATTGTATGATTGCGATTGTATGATTGTATTTGGGTGATTGTATTTGGGAGATTGTATTTGGGAGATTGTAATTGTATGATTGCGATTGTATGATTGTGATGTATGATTGTAATTGTATGATTATGATTGTATGATTGCGATTGTATGATTGCGATTGTATGATTGTGATTGTATGATTAAGTTTGTATTTTTGTGATTTTATGATTGTGATTGTATGATTGTGATTGTATGATTGTGATTGTATGATTGTGATTGTATGATTGTGATTGTATGATTGCGATTGTATGATTGCGATTGTATGAATGCGATTGTATGATTGTGATTGCATAATTGTGATTGTATGATTGTGATTGTATGATTGTGATTGTCTGATTGTGGTTGTATGATTGTGATTGTATGATTGAGATTGTATGATTGTGATTGTATGATTGCGATTGTATGATTGCGATTGTATGATTGCGATTGTATGATTGCGATTGTATGATTGCGATTGTATGATTGCGATTGTATGATTGTGATTGTATGATTGTGATTGTATGATTGTGATTGTATGATTGTGATTGTATGATTGTGATTGTATGATTGTGATTGTATGATTGTGAAAGTATGATTGTGATTGTATGATTATGATTGTATGATTGTGGTTGTGCGATTGTGATTGTACGATTGTGATTGTACGATTGTGATTGTATGATTGTGATTGCATGATTATGATTGTATGATTGTGATTGCATGATTGTGATTGTATGATTGTGATTGCATGATTTTGAATGTATGATTGTGATTGTATGATTGTGATTGTATGATTGTGATTGTATGATTGTGATTGTATGATTGTGATTGTATGATTGTGATTGTATGATTGTCATTGTATGATTGTGATAGTATGATTGTGATTGTATGATTGTGATTGTATGCTCGTCATTGTATGATTATGATTGTATGATTGCGATTGTATGATTGTATTTGGGTGATTGTATTTGGGAGATTGTATTTGGGAGATTGTAATTGTATGATTGCGATTGTATGATTGTGATTGTATGATTGCGATTGTATGAATGCGATTGTATGATTGTGATTGTATGATTGTGATTGTATGATTGTGATTGTATGATTGTGATTGTATGATTGTATTTGGGAGATTGTGATTGTATGATTGTATTTGGGAGATTGTATTTGGGATATTGTAATTGTATGATTGCGATTGTATGATTGTGATTGTATGATTGTGATGTATGATTGTAATTGTATGATTATGATTGTATGATTGTGATTGTATGATTGTGATGGTATGATTGTGATTGTATGATTGCGATCGTATGATTGTGATTGTACGATTATGATTGTATGATTGTGATTGTATGATTGCGATTGTATGATTGTGATTGTATGATTAAGTTTGTATTTTTGTGATTTTATGATTGTGATTGTATGATTGTGATTGTATGATTGTGATTGTATGATTGCGATTGTATGAATGCGATTGTATGATTGTGATTTTATGATTGTGATTGTATGATTGTGAATGTACGATTGTGATTGTATGATTGTGATTGTATGATTTTGATAGTACGATTGTGATTGTATGATTGTGATTGTATGATTGAGATTGTATGATTGTGATTGTATGATTGCGATTGTATGATTGCGATTGTATGATTGCGATTGTATGATTAAGTTTGTATTTTTGTGATTTTATGATTGTGATTGTATGATTGTGATTGTATGATTGTGATTGTATGATTGTGATTGTATGATTGTGATTGTATGATTGTATTTGGGAGATTGTGATTGTATGATTGTATTTGGGAGATGGTATTTGGGATATTGTAATTGTATGATTGCGATTGTATGATTGTGATTGTATGATTGTGATGTATGATTGTAATTGTATGATTATGATTGTATGATTGTGATTGTATGATTGAGATTGTATGATTGTGATTGTATGCTTGCGATTGTATGAATGTGATTGTATGATTGATATTGTATGATTGTGATTGTATGATTGTGATTTTATGATTGTGATTGTATGATTGTGATTGTATGATTGTGATTGTATGATTCTGATTGTATGATTGTGATTTTATGATTGTGATTGTATGATTGTGAATGTACGATTGTGATTGTATGATTGTGATTGTATGATTGTGATGGTATGATTGTGATTGTATGATTGCGATTGTATGATTGCGATTGTATGATTGTGATTGTATGATTGTGATTGTATGATTGTGATTGTATGACTGTGATTGTATGATTGTGATTGTATGATTGTGATTGTATGATTGTGATTGTATGACTGTGATTGTATGATTGTGATTGTATGATTGTTAAAGTATGATTGTGATGGTATGATTGTTAAAGTATGATTGTGATGGTATGATTGTGATTGTATGATTGTGATTGTATGATTGTGATTGTATGGTTGTGATTGTATGATTGTGATTGTATGATTGTGATTGTATGATTGTGATAGTATGATTGTGATTGTATGATTGAGATTGTATGATTGTGATTGTATGCTTGCGATTGTATGAATGTGATTGTATGATTGTGATTGCATGATTGTGTATGTATGATTGTGATTGTATGATTGTATTTGGGAGATTGTATTTGGGATATTGTAATTATATGATTGCGATTGAATGATTGTGATTGTATGATTGTGATGTATGATTGTAATTGTATGATTATGATTGTATGATTGTGATTGTATGATTGTGATGGTATGATTGTGATTGTATGATTGCGATCGTATGATTGTGATTGTACGATTATGATTGTATGATTGTGATTGTATGATTGCGATTGTATGATTGTGATTGTATGATTAAGTTTGTATTTTTGTGATTTTATGATTGTGATTGTATGATTGTGATTGTATGATTGTGATTGTATGATTGCGATTGTATGAATGCGATTGTATGATTGTGATTTTATGATTGTGATTGTATGATTGTGAATGTACGATTGTGATTGTATGATTGTGATTGTATGATTTTGATAGTACGATTGTGATTGTATGATTGTGATTGTATGATTGTATTTGGGATACTGTAATTGTATGATTGCGATTGTATGATTGCGATTGTATGATTGTGATTGTATGATTATGTATGTATGATTGTGATTGTATGATTGTATTTGGGAGATTGTATTTGGGATATTGTAATTGTATGATTGCGATTGTATGATTGTGATGTATGATTGTAATTGTATGATTATGATTGTATGATTGTGATTGTATGATTGTGATGGTATGATTGTGATTGTATGATTGCGATCGTATGATTGTGATTGTATGATTATGATTGTATGATTGCGATTGTATGATTGCGATTGTATGATTGTGATTGTATGATTAAGTTTGTATTTTTGTGATTTTATGATTGTGATTGTATGATTGTGATTGTATGATTGTGATTGTATGATTGTGATTGTATGATTGTGATTGTATGATTGTGATTGTATGATTGCGATTGTATGAATGCGATTGTATGATTGTGATTGCATAATTGTGATTGTATGATTGTGATTGTATGATTGTGATTGTCTGATTGTGGTTGTATGATTGTGATTGTATGATTGAGATTGTATGATTGTGATTGTATGATTGCGATTGTATGATTGCGAATGTATGATTGCGATTGTATGATTGTGATTGTATGATTGTGATTGTATGATTGTGATTGTATGATTGTGATTGTATGATTGTGATTGTATGATTGTGATTGTATGATTGTGATTGTATGATTGTGATTGTATGATTGTGAAAGTATGATTGTGATTGTATGATTATGATTGTATGATTGTGGTTGTGCGATTGTGATTGTACGATTGTGATTGTACGATTGTGATTGTACGATTGTGATTGTATGATTGTGATTGCATGATTATGATTGTATGATTGTGATTGCATGATTGTGATTGTATGATTGTGATTGCATGATTTTGAATGTATGATTGTGATTGTATGATTGTGATTGTATGATTGTGATTGTATGATTGTCATTGTATGATTGTGATAGTATGATTGTGATTGTATGATTGTGATTGTATGCTTGTCATTGTATGATTATGATTGTATGATTGCGATTGTATGATTGTATTTGGGTGATTGTATTTGGGAGATTGTATTTGGGAGATTGTAATTGTATGATTGCGATTGTATGATTGTGATTGTATGATTGCGATTGTATGAATGCGATTGTATGATTGTGATTGTATGATTGTGATTGTATGATTGTGATTGTATGATTGTGATTGTATGATTGTATTTGGGAGATTGTGATTGTATGATTGTATTTGGGAGATTGTATTTGGGATATTGTAATTGTATGAATGCGATTGTATGATTGTGATTGTATGATTGTGATGTATGATTGTAATTGTATGATTATGATTGTATGATTGTGATTGTATGATTGAGATTGTATGATTGTGATTGTATGCTTGCGATTGTATGAATGTGATTGTATGATTGATATTGTATGATTGTGATTGTATGATTGTGATTTTATGATTGTGATTGTATGATTGTGATTGTATGATTGTGATTGTATGATTGTGATTGTATGATTGTGATTGTATGATTGTGATTTTATGATTGTGATTGTATGATTGTGAATGTACGATTGTGATTGTATGATTGTGATTGTATGATTGTGATGGTATGATTGTGATTGTATGTTTGCGATTGTATGATGGTGATTGTATGATTGTGATTGTATGATTGTGATTGTATGATTGTGATTGTATGACTGTGATTGTATGATTGTGATTGTATGATTGTGATTGTATGATTGTGATTGTATGATTGTGATTGTATGATTGTGATAGTATGATTGTGATTGTATGATTGTGATTGTATGATTGTGATTGTATGATTGTATTTGGGAGATTGTATTTGGGATATAGTAATTGTATGATTGCGATTGTATGATTGCGATTGTATGATTGTGATTACATGATTGTGATTGTATGATTGTGATTGTATGATTGTGATTGTATGAGTGTGATTGTGTGATTGTGGTTGTGCGATTGATATTGTACGATTGTGATTGTACGATTGTGATTGAATGATTGTGATTGTATGATTAAGATTCTATGATTGTGATTGCATGATTGTGATTGTATGATTGTGATTGCATGATTTCGAATGTATGATTGTGATTGTATGATTGTGATTGTATGATTGTGATTGTATGATTGTGATTGTATGATTGTGATTGTCTGATTGTGGTTGTGCGATTGTGATTGTACGATTGTGATTGTACGATTGTGATAGTATAATTGTGATTGTATGATTGTGATTGTATGATTGTGATTGTATGATTGTGATTGTATGATTGTGATTGTTTGATTGAATTTGGGAGATTGTATTTGGGAGATTGTAATTGAATGATTGCGATTGTATGATTGTGATTGTATGATTGCGATTGTATGATTGTGATTGTATGATTGTGATGTATGACTGTAATTGTATGATTATGATTGTATGATTGTGATTGTATGATTGAGATAGTATGATTGTGATTGTATGATTGTGATTGTATGATTGTGATGTATGATTGTAATTGTATGATTATGATTGTATGATTGTGATTGTATGATTGAGATTGTATGATTGTGATTGTATGCTTGCGATTGTATGATTGTAATTGTATGATTGTATTTGGGAGATTGTATTTGGGATATTGTAATTGTATGATTGCGATTGTATGATTGTGATTGTATGATTGTGATGTATGATTGTAAATGTATGATTATGATTGTATGATTGTGATTGTATGCTTGCGATTGTATGAATGTGATTGCATGATTGATATTGTATGATTGTGATTGTATGATTGTGATTGTATGATTGTGATTGTATGATTGTGATTGTATGATTGTGATTGTATGATTTTGATAGTACGATTGTGATTGTATGATTGTGATTGTATGATTGTGATTGTATGATTGTGATTGTATGATTGTGATTGTATGATTGTGATAGTATGATTGTGATTGTATGATTGTGATGTATGATTGTAATTGTATGATTATGATTATATGATTGTGATTTTGTGATTGTGATTGTATGATTGTATTTGGGAGATTGTATTTGGGATATTGTAATTGTATGATTGCGATTGTATGATTGAGATTGTATGATTGAGATTGTATGATTGTGATTGTATGCTTGCGATTGTATGATCGTGATTGTATGATTGTGATTGTATGATTGCGATTGTATGAATGCGATTGTATGATTGTGATTTTATGATTGTGATTGTATGATTGTGAATGTACGATTGTGATTGTATGATTGTGATTGTATGATTTTGATAGTACGATTGTGATTGTATGATTGTGATTGTATGATTGAGATTGTGTGATTGTGATTGTATGATTGCGATTGTATGATTGCGA
Source organism: Megachile rotundata (assembly GCF_050947335.1). Classification (NCBI taxonomy): domain Eukaryota; kingdom Metazoa; phylum Arthropoda; class Insecta; order Hymenoptera; family Megachilidae; genus Megachile; species Megachile rotundata. The sequence goes on from NW_027473327.1 coordinate 934,372, forward strand.
TTGTATGATTGCGATTGTATGATTGTGATTGTATGATTGTGATTGTATGATTGTGATTGTATGATTGTGATTGTATGACTGTGATTGTATGATTGTGATTGTATGATTGTTAAAGTATGATTGTGATGGTATGATTGTTAAAGTATGATTGTGATGGTATGATTGTGATTGTATGATTGTGATTGTATGATTGTGATTGTATGGTTGTGATTGTATGATTGTGATTGTATGATTGTGATTGTATGATTGTGATAGTATGATTGTGATTGTATGATTGAGATTGTATGATTGTGATTGTATGCTTGCGATTGTATGAATGTGATTGTATGATTGTGATTGCATGATTGTGTATGTATGATTGTGATTGTATGATTGTATTTGGGAGATTGTATTTGGGATATTGTAATTATATGATTGCGATTGAATGATTGTGATTGTATGATTGTGATGTATGATTGTAATTGTATGATTATGATTGTATGATTGTGATTGTATGATTGTGATGGTATGATTGTGATTGTATGATTGCGATCGTATGATTGTGATTGTACGATTATGATTGTATGATTGTGATTGTATGATTGCGATTGTATGATTGTGATTGTATGATTAAGTTTGTATTTTTGTGATTTTATGATTGTGATTGTATGATTGTGATTGTATGATTGTGATTGTATGATTGCGATTGTATGAATGCGATTGTATGATTGTGATTTTATGATTGTGATTGTATGATTGTGAATGTACGATTGTGATTGTATGATTGTGATTGTATGATTTTGATAGTACGATTGTGATTGTATGATTGTGATTGTATGATTGAGATTGTGTGATTGTGATTGTATGATTGCGATTGTATGATTGCGATTGTATGATTGCGATTGTATGATTGTGATTGTATGATTGTGATTGTATGATTGTGATTGTATGATTGTGATTGTATGACTGTGATTGTATGATTGTGATTGTATGATTGTTAAAGTATGATTGTGATGGTATGATTGTTAAAGTATGATTGTGATGGTATGATTGTGATTGTATGATTGTGATTGTATGATTGTGATTGTATGGTTGTGATTGTATGATTGTGATTGTATGATTGTGATTGTATGATTGTGATAGTATGATTGTGATTGTATGATTGAGATTGTATGATTGTGATTGTATGCTTGCGATTGTATGAATGTGATTGTATGATTGTGATTGTATGATTGTGATTGTATGATTGTGATTGTATGATTGTGATTGTATGATTGTGATTGTATGATTGTGATTGTATGATTGTGATTGTATGATTGTGATTTTATGATTGTGATTGTATGATTGTGATTGTATGATTATGATTGTATGATTGCGATTGTATGATTGTATTTGGGTGATTGTATTTGGGAGATTGTATTTGGGAGATTGTAATTGTATGATTGCGATTGTATGATTGTGATGTATGATTGTAATTGTATGATTATGATTGTATGATTGCGATTGTATGATTGCGATTGTATGATTGTGATTGTATGATTAAGTTTGTATTTTTGTGATTTTATGATTGTGATTGTATGATTGTGATTGTATGATTGTGATTGTATGATTGTGATTGTATGATTGTGATTGTATGATTGTGATTGTATGATTGCGATTGTATGATTGCGATTGTATGAATGCGATTGTATGATTGTGATTGCATAATTGTGATTGTATGATTGTGATTGTATGATTGTGATTGTCTGATTGTGGTTGTATGATTGTGATTGTATGATTGAGATTGTATGATTGTGATTGTATGATTGCGATTGTATGATTGCGATTGTATGATTGCGATTGTATGATTGCGATTGTATGATTGCGATTGTATGATTGCGATTGTATGATTGTGATTGTATGATTGTGATTGTATGATTGTGATTGTATGATTGTGATTGTATGATTGTGATTGTATGATTGTGATTGTATGATTGTGAAAGTATGATTGTGATTGTATGATTATGATTGTATGATTGTGGTTGTGCGATTGTGATTGTACGATTGTGATTGTACGATTGTGATTGTATGATTGTGATTGCATGATTATGATTGTATGATTGTGATTGCATGATTGTGATTGTATGATTGTGATTGCATGATTTTGAATGTATGATTGTGATTGTATGATTGTGATTGTATGATTGTGATTGTATGATTGTGATTGTATGATTGTGATTGTATGATTGTGATTGTATGATTGTGATTGTATGATTGTCATTGTATGATTGTGATAGTATGATTGTGATTGTATGATTGTGATTGTATGCTCGTCATTGTATGATTATGATTGTATGATTGCGATTGTATGATTGTATTTGGGTGATTGTATTTGGGAGATTGTATTTGGGAGATTGTAATTGTATGATTGCGATTGTATGATTGTGATTGTATGATTGCGATTGTATGAATGCGATTGTATGATTGTGATTGTATGATTGTGATTGTATGATTGTGATTGTATGATTGTGATTGTATGATTGTATTTGGGAGATTGTGATTGTATGATTGTATTTGGGAGATTGTATTTGGGATATTGTAATTGTATGATTGCGATTGTATGATTGTGATTGTATGATTGTGATGTATGATTGTAATTGTATGATTATGATTGTATGATTGTGATTGTATGATTGTGATGGTATGATTGTGATTGTATGATTGCGATCGTATGATTGTGATTGTACGATTATGATTGTATGATTGTGATTGTATGATTGCGATTGTATGATTGTGATTGTATGATTAAGTTTGTATTTTTGTGATTTTATGATTGTGATTGTATGATTGTGATTGTATGATTGTGATTGTATGATTGCGATTGTATGAATGCGATTGTATGATTGTGATTTTATGATTGTGATTGTATGATTGTGAATGTACGATTGTGATTGTATGATTGTGATTGTATGATTTTGATAGTACGATTGTGATTGTATGATTGTGATTGTATGATTGAGATTGTATGATTGTGATTGTATGATTGCGATTGTATGATTGCGATTGTATGATTGCGATTGTATGATTAAGTTTGTATTTTTGTGATTTTATGATTGTGATTGTATGATTGTGATTGTATGATTGTGATTGTATGATTGTGATTGTATGATTGTGATTGTATGATTGTATTTGGGAGATTGTGATTGTATGATTGTATTTGGGAGATGGTATTTGGGATATTGTAATTGTATGATTGCGATTGTATGATTGTGATTGTATGATTGTGATGTATGATTGTAATTGTATGATTATGATTGTATGATTGTGATTGTATGATTGAGATTGTATGATTGTGATTGTATGCTTGCGATTGTATGAATGTGATTGTATGATTGATATTGTATGATTGTGATTGTATGATTGTGATTTTATGATTGTGATTGTATGATTGTGATTGTATGATTGTGATTGTATGATTCTGATTGTATGATTGTGATTTTATGATTGTGATTGTATGATTGTGAATGTACGATTGTGATTGTATGATTGTGATTGTATGATTGTGATGGTATGATTGTGATTGTATGATTGCGATTGTATGATTGCGATTGTATGATTGTGATTGTATGATTGTGATTGTATGATTGTGATTGTATGACTGTGATTGTATGATTGTGATTGTATGATTGTGATTGTATGATTGTGATTGTATGATTGTGATTGTATGATTGTGATTGTATGATTGTGATAGTATGATTGTGATTGTATGATTGTGATTGTATGATTGTGATTGTATGATTGTGATAGTATGATTGTGATTGTATGATTGCGATTGTATGATTGTGATTGTATGATTGCGATTGTATGAATGCTATTGTATGATTGTGATTGTATGATTGTGATTGTATGATTGTGATTGTATGATTGTGATTGTATGATTGTGATTGTATGATTGTGATTGTATGATTGTGATTGTATGATTGTGATTGTATGATTGTGATTGTATGATTGTGATTGTATGATTGTATTTGGGAGATTGTATTTGGGATATTGTAATTGTATGATTGCGATTGTATGATTGTGATTGTATGATTGTGATGTATGATTGTAATTGTATGATTATGATTGTATGATTGTGATTGTATGATTGAGATTGTATGATTGTTATTGTATGCTTGCGATTGTATGAATGTGATTGTATGATTGTGATGGTATGATTGTGATTGTATGATTGTGATTGTATGATTGTGATTGTATGATTGTGATTGTATGATTGTGATTGTATGATTGTGATTGTATGATTGTGATTGTATGGTTGTGATTGTATGATTGTGAATGTACGATTGTGATTGTACGATTGCGATTGTATGATTGTGATTGTATGATTGTGATTGTATGATTGTGATTGTATGATTGTATTTGGGAGATTGTATTTGGGATATAGTAATTGTATGATTGCGATTGTATGATTGCGATTGTATGATTGTGATTACATGATTGTGATTGTATGATTGTGATTGTATGATTGTGATTGTATGAGTGTGATTGTGTGATTGTGGTTGTGCGATTGATATTGTACGATTGTGATTGTACGATTGTGATTGAATGATTGTGATTGTATGATTAAGATTCTATGATTGTGATTGCATGATTGTGATTGTATGATTGTGATTGCATGATTTCGAATGTATGATTGTGATTGTATGATTGTGATTGTATGATTGTGATTGTATGATTGTGATTGTATGATTGTGATTGTATGATTGTGATTGTCTGATTGTGGTTGTGCGATTGTGATTGTACGATTGTGATTGTACGATTGTGATAGTATAATTGTGATTGTATGATTGTGATTGTATGATTGTGATTGTATGATTGTGATTGTATGATTGTGATTGTATGATTGTGATTGTTTGATTGTATTTGGGAGATTGTATTTGGGAGATTGTAATTGAATGATTGCGATTGTATGATTGTGATTGTATGATTGCGATTGTATGATTGTGATTGTATGATTGTGATGTATGACTGTAATTGTATGATTATGATTGTATGATTGTGATTGTATGATTGAGATAGTATGATTGTGATTGTATGATTGTGATTGTATGATTGTGATGTATGATTGTAATTGTATGATTATGATTGTATGATTGTGATTGTATGATTGAGATTGTATGATTGTGATTGTATGCTTGCGATTGTATGATTGTGATTGTATGATTGTATTTGGGAGATTGTATTTGGGATATTGTAATTGTATGATTGCGATTGTATGATTGTGATTGTATGATTGTGATGTATGATTGTAAATGTATGATTATGATTGTATGATTGTGATTGTATGCTTGCGATTGTATGAATGTGATTGCATGATTGATATTGTATGATTGTGATTGTATGATTGTGATTGTATGATTGTGATTGTATGATTGTGATTGTATGATTGTGATTGTATGATTTTGATAGTACGATTGTGATTGTATGATTGTGATTGTATGATTGTGATTGTATGATTGTGATTGTATGATTGTGATTGTATGATTGTGATAGTATGATTGTGATTGTATGATTGTGATGTATGATTGTAATTGTATGATTATGATTCTATGATTGTGATTTTGTGATTGTGATTGTATGATTGTATTTGGGAGATTGTATTTGGGATATTGTAATTGTATGATTGCGATTGTATGATTGAGATTGTATGATTGAGATTGTATGATTGTGATTGTATGCTTGCGATTGTATGATCGTGATTGTATGATTGTGATTGTATGATTGTGATTGTATGATTGTGATTGTATGATTATGATTGTATGATTGTGATTGTATGATTGTGATTGTATGATTGTGATTGTATGATTGTGATTGCATGATTGTGATAGTATGATTGTGATTGTATGATTGTGATGTATGATTGTAATTGTATGATTATGATTGTATGATTGTGATTGTGTGATTGTGATTGTATGATTGTATTTGGGAGATTGTGATTGTATGATTGTATTTGGGAGATTGTATTTGGGATATTGTAATTGTATGATTGCGATTGTATGATTGTGATTGTATGATTGTGATGTATGATTGTAATTGTATGATTATGATTGTATGATTGTGATTGTATGATTGAGATTGTATGATTGTGATTGTATGCTTGCGATTGTATGAATGTGATTGTATGATTGATATTGTATGATTGTGATTGTATGATTGTGATTGTATGATTGTGATTGTATGATTGTGATTGTATGATTGTGATTGTATGATTTTGATAGTACGATTGTGATTGTATGATTGTGATTGTATGATTTTGATTGTATGATTGTGATTGTATGATTGTGATTGTATGATTGTGATAGTATGATTGTGATTGTATGATTGTGATGTATGATTGTAATTGTATGATTATGATTGTATGATTGTGATTTTGTGATTGTGATTGTATGATTGTATTTGGGAGATTGTATTTGGGATATTGTAATTGTATGATTGCGATTGTATGATTGTGATTGTATGATTGTGGTTGTATGATTGTGATTGTATGATTGTGATTGTATGATTGTATTTGCGAGATTGTATTTGGGATACTGTAATTGTATGATTGCGAATGTATGATTGCGATTGTATGATTGTGATTGCATGATTGTGTATGTATGATTGTGATTGTATGATTGTATTTGGGAGATTGTATTTGGGATATTGTAATTATATGATTGCGATTGAATGATTGTGATTGTATGATTGTGATGTATGATTGTAATTGTATGATTATGATTGTATGATTGTGATTGTATGATTGTGATGGTATGATTGTGATTGTATGATTGCGATCGTATGATTGTGATTGTACGATTATGATTGTATGATTGTGATTGTATGATTGCGATTGTATGATTGTGATTGTATGATTAAGTTTGTATTTTTGTGATTTTATGATTGTGATTGAATGATTGTGATTGTATGATTGCGATTGTATGAATGCGATTGTATGATTGTGATTTTATGATTGTGATTGTATGATTGTGAATGTACGATTGTGATTGTATGATTGTGATTGTATGATTTTGATAGTACGATTGTGATTGTATGATTGTGATTGTATGATTGAGATTGTATGATTGTGATTGTATGATTGCGATTGTATGATTGCGATTGTATGATTGCGATTGTATGATTGTGATTGTATGATTGTGATTGTATGATTGTGATTGTATGATTGTGATTGTATGACTGTGATTGTATGATTGTGATTGTATGATTGTTAAAGTATGATTGTGATGGTATGATTGTTAAAGTATGATTGTGATGGTATGATTGTGATTGTATGATTGTGATTGTATGATTGTGATTGTATGATTGTGATTGTATGATTGTGATTGTATGATTGTGATAGTATGATTGTGATAGTATGATTGAGATTGTATGATTGTGATTGTATGCTTGCGATTGTATGAATGTGATTGTATGATTGTGATTGTATGATTGTGATTGTATGATTGTGATTGTATGATTGTGATTGTATGATTGTGATTGTATGATTGTGATTGTATGATTGTGATTGTATGATTGTGATTTTATGATTGTGATTGTATGATTGTGATTGTATGATTATGATTGTATGATTGCGATTGTATGATTGTATTTGGGTGATTGTATTTGGGAGATTGTATTTGGGAGATTGTAATTGTATGATTGCGATTGTATGATTGTGATGTATGATTGTAATTGTATGATTATGATTGTATGATTGCGATTGTATGATTGCGATTGTATGATTGTGATTGTATGATTAAGTTTGTATTTTTGTGATTTTATGATTGTGATTGTATGATTGTGATTGTATGATTGTGATTGTATGATTGTGATTGTATGATTGTGATTGTATGATTGCGATTGTATGATTGCGATTGTATGAATGCGATTGTATGATTGTGATTGCATAATTGTGATTGTATGATTGTGATTGTATGATTGTGATTGTCTGATTGTGGTTGTATGATTGTGATTGTATGATTGAGATTGTATGATTGTGATTGTATGATTGCGATTGTATGATTGCGATTGTATGATTGCGATTGCATGATTGTGATTGTATGATTGTGATTGTATGATTGTGATTGTATGATTGTGATTGTATGATTGTGATTGTATGATTGTGATTGTATGATTGTGATTGTATGATTGTGATTGTATGATTGTGAAAGTATGATTGTGATTGTATGATTATGATTGTATGATTGTGGTTGTGCGATTGTGATTGTACGATTGTGATTCTACGATTGTGATTGTATGATTGTGATTGCATGATTATGATTGTATGATTGTGATTGCATGATTGTGATTGTATGATTGTGATTGCATGATTTTGAATGTATGATTGTGATTGTATGATTGTGATTGTATGATTGTGATTGTATGATTGTGATTGTATGATTGTGATTGTATGATTGTGATTGTATGATTGTCATTGTATGATTGTGATAGTATGATTGTGATTGTATGATTGTGATTGTATGCTCGTCATTGTATGATTATGATTGTATGATTGCGATTGTATGATTGTATTTGGGTGATTGTATTTGGGAGATTGTATTTGGGAGATTGTAATTGTATGATTGCGATTGTATGATTGTGATTGTATGATTGCGATTGTATGAATGCGATTGTATGATTGTGATTGTATGATTGTGATTGTATGATTGTGATTGTATGATTGTGATTGTATGATTGTATTTGGGAGATTGTGATTGTATGATTGTATTTGGGAGATTGTATTTGGGATATTGTAATTGTATGATTGCGATTGTATGATTGTGATTGTATGATTGTGATGTATGATTGTAATTGTATGATTATGATTGTATGATTGTGATTGTATGATTGAGATTGTATGATTGTGATTGTATGCTTGCGATTGTATGAATGTGATTGTATGATTGTGATTGTATGATTGTGATTGTATGATTGTGATTGTATGATTGTGATTGTATGATTGTGATTGTATGATTGTGATTGTATGATTGTGATTGTATGATTGTGATTTTATGATTGTGATTGTATGATTGTGATTGTATGATTATGATTGTATGATTGCGATTGTATGATTGTATTTGGCTGATTGTATTTGGGAGATTGTATTTGGGAGATTGTAATTGTATGATTGCGATTGTATGATTGTGATGTATGATTGTAATTGTATGATTATGATTGTATGATTGCGATTGTATGATTGCGATTGTATGATTGTGATTGTATGATTAAGTTTGTATTTTTGTGATTTTATGATTGTGATTGTATGATTGTGATTGTATGATTGTGATTGTATGATTGTGATTGTATGATTGTGATTGTATGATTGCGATTGTATGATTGCGATTGTATGAATGCGATTGTATGATTGTGATTGCATAATTGTGATTGTATGATTGTGATTGTATGATTGTGATTGTCTGATTGTGGTTGTATGATTGTGATTGTATGATTGAGATTGTATGATTGTGATTGTATGATTGCGATTGTATGATTGCGATTGTATGATTGCGATTGTATGATTGTGATTGTATGATTGTGATTGTATGATTGTGATTGTATGATTGTGATTGTATGATTGTGATTGTATGATTGTGATTGTATGATTGTGATTGTATGATTGTGATTGTATGATTGTGATTGTATGATTGTGAAAGTATGATTGTGATTGTATGATTATGATTGTATGATTGTGGTTGTGCGATTGTGATTGTACGATTGTGATTGTACGATTGTGATTGTATGATTGTGATTGCATGATTATGATTGTATGATTGTGATTGCATGATTGTGATTGTATGATTGTGATTGCATGATTTTGAATGTATGATTGTGATTGTATGATTGTGATTGTATGATTGTGATTGTATGATTGTGATTGTATGATTGTGATTGTATGATTGTGATTGTATGATTGTCATTGTATGATTGTGATAGTATGATTGTGATTGTATGATTGTGATTGTATGCTCGTCATTGTATGATTATGATTGTATGATTGCGATTGTATGATTGTATTTGGGTGATTGTATTTGGGAGATTGTATTTGGGAGATTGTAATTGTATGATTGCGATTGTATGATTGTGATTGTATGATTGCGATTGTATGAATGCGATTGTATGATTGTGATTGTATGATTGTGATTGTATGATTGTGATTGTATGATTGTGATTGTATGATTGTATTTGGGAGATTGTGATTGTATGATTGTATTTGGGAGATTGTATTTGGGATATTGTAATTGTATGATTGCGATTGTATGATTGTGATTGTATGATTGTGATGTATGATTGTAATTGTATGATTATGATTGTATGATTGTGATTGTATGATTGAGATTGTATGATTGTGATTGTATGCTTGCGATTGTATGATTGTGATTGTACGATTATGATTGTATGATTGTGATTGTATGATTGCGATTGTATGATTGTGATTGTATGATTAAGTTTGTATTTTTGTGATTTTATGATTGTGGTTGTATGATTGTGATTGTATGATTGTGATTGTATGATTGCGATTGTATGAATGCGATTGTATGATTGTGATTTTATGATTGTGATTGTATGATTGTGAATGTACGATTGTGATTGTATGATTGTGATTGTATGATTTTGATAGTACGATTGTGATTGTATGATTGTGATTGTATGATTGAGATTGTATGATTGTGATTGTATGATTGCGATTGTATGATTGCGATTGTATGATTGCGATTGTATGATTGCGATTGTATGATTGTGATTGTATGATTGTGATTGTATGATTGTGATTGTATGATTGTGATTGTATGACTGTGATTGTATGATTGTGATTGTATGATTGTTAAAGTATGATTGTGATGGTATGATTGTTAAAGTATGATTGTGATGGTATGATTGTGATTGTATGATTGTGATTGTATGATTGTGATTGTATGATTGTGATTGTATGATTGCGATTGTATGATTGTGATAGCATGATTGTGATTGTATGATTGAGATTGTATGATTGTGATTGTATGCTTGCGATTGTATGAATGTGATTGTATGATTGTGATTGTATGATTGTGATTGTATGATTGTGATTGTATGATTGTGATTGTATGATTGTGATTGTATGATTGTGATTGAATGATTGTGATTGTATGATTGTGATTTTATGATTGTGATTGTATGATTGTGATTGTATGATTATGATTGTATGATTGCGATTGTATGATTGTATTTGGGTGATTGTATTTGGGAGATTGTATTTGGGAGATTGTAATTGTATGATTGCGATTGTATGATTGTGATGTATGATTGTAATTGTATGATAATGATTGTATGATTGCGATTGTATGATTGCGATTGTATGATTGTGATTGTATGATTAAGTTTGTATTTTGTGATTTTATGATTGTGATTGTATGATTGTGATTGTATGATTGTGATTGAATGATTGTGATTGTATGATTGTGATTGTATGATTGCGATTGTATGAATGCGATTGTATGATTGTGATTGCATAATTGCGATTGTATGATTGTGATTGTATGATTGTGATTGTCTGATTGTGGTTGTATGATTGTGATTGTATGATTGAGATTGTATGATTGTGATTGTATGATTGCGATTGTATGATTGCGATTGTATGATTGCGATTGTATGATTGCGATTGTATGATTGTGATTGTATGATTGTGATTGTATGATTGTGATTGTATGATTGTGATTGTATGATTGTGATTGTATGATTGTGATTGTATGATTGTGATTGTATGATTGTGAAAGTATGATTGTGATTGTATGATTATGATTGTATGATTGTGGTTGTGCGATTGTGATTGTACGATTGTGATTGTACGATTGTGATTGTATGATTGTGATTGCATGATTATGATTGTATGATTGTGATTGCATGATTGTGATTGAGTGATTGTGATTGCATGATTTTGAATGTATGATTGTGATTGTATGATTGTGATTGTATGATTGTGATTGTATGATTGTGATTGTATGATTGTGATTGTATGATTGTCATTGTATGATTGTGATAGTATGATTGTGATTGTATGATTGTGATTGTATGCTCGTCATTGTATGATTATGATTGTATGATTGCGATTGTATGATTGTATTTGGGTGATTGTATTTGGGAGATTGTATTTGGGAGATTGTAATTGTATGATTGCGATTGTATGATTGTGATTGTATGATTGCGATTGTATGAATGCGATTGATTGATTGTGATTGTATGATTGTGATTGTATGATTGTGATTGTATGATTGTGATTGTATGATTGTATTTGGGAGATTGTGATTGTATGATTGTATTTGGGAGATTGTATTTGGGATATTGTAATTGTATGATTGCGATTGTATGATTGTGATTGTATGATTGTGATGTATGATTGTAATTGTATGATTATGATTGTATGATTGTGATTGTATGATTGAGATTGTATGATTGTGATTGTATGCTTGCGATTGTATGAATGTGATTGTATGATTGATATTGTATGATTGTGATTGTATGATTGTGATTGTATGATTGTGATTGTATGATTGTGATGTATGATTGTAAATGTATGATTAAGATTGTATGATTGTGATTGTATGATTGTGATTGTATGATTGAGATTGTATGATTGTGATTGTATGCTTGCGATTGTATGATTGTGATTGTATGATTGTGATTGTATGATTGTGATTGTATGATTGTGATTGTATGATTGTGATTGTATGATTGTGACTGTATGATTGTGATTGTATGATTGTGATTGTATGATTGTGATTGTCTGATTGTGGTTGTGCGATTGTGATTGTACGATTGTGATTGTACGATTGTGATTGTAGGATTGTGATTGTATGATTGTGATTGTATGATTGTGATTGTATGATTGTGATTGTATGATTGTGATTGTATGATTGTGATTGTATGATTGTGATTGTATGACTGTGATTGTATGATTGTGAATGTACGATTGTGATTGTATGATTGTGATTGTATGATTGTGATAGTACGATTGTGATTGTATGACTGTGATTGTATGACTGTGATTGTATGACTGTGACTGTATGAGTGTGATTGTATGATTGTGATTGTATGATTGATATTGTATGATTGCGATTGTATGATTGTGATTGCATGATTGCGATTGTATGATTGTGATTGCATGATTGCGATTGTATGATTGTGATTGTATGATTGTGATGTATGATTGTAATTGTATTATTATGATTGTATGATTGTGATTGTATGATTGAGATTGTATGATTGTGATTGTATGCTTGCGATTGTATGATCGTGATTGTATGATTGTGATTGTATGATTGTGATTGTATGATTGTGATTGTATGATTGTGATTGTATGATTGTGATTGTATGATTGTGATTGTATGATTGCGATTGTATGAGTGCGATTGTATGATTGTGATTGCATAATTGTGATTGTATGATTGTGATTGTATGATTGTGATTGTCTGATTGTGGTTGTATGATTGTGAATGTACGATTGTGATTGTATGATTGTGATTGTATGATTTTGATAGTACGATTGTGATTGTATGATTGTGATTGTATGATTGAGATTGTATGATTGTGATTGTATGATTGCGATTGTATGATTGCGATTGTATGATTGCGATTGTATGATTGTGATTGTATGATTGTGATTGTATGATTGTGATTGTATGATTGTGATTGTATGACTGTGATTGTATGATTGTGATTGTATGATTGTTAAAGTATGATTGTGATGGTATGATTGTTAAAGTATGATTGTGATGGTATGATTGTGATTGTATGATTGTGATTGTATGATTGTGATTGTATGATTGTGATTGTATGATTGTGATTGTATGATTGTGATAGTATGATTGTGATTGTATGATTGAGATTGTATGATTGTGATTGTATGCTTGCGATTGTATGAATGTGATTGTATGATTGTGATTGTATGATTGTGATTGTATGATTGTGATTGTATGATTGTGATTGTATGATTGTGATTGTATGATTGTGATTGTATGATTGTGACTGTATGATTGTGATTTTATGATTGTGATTGTATGATTGTGATTGTATGATTATGATTGTATGATTGCGATTGTATGATTGTATTTGGGTGATTGTATTTGGGAGATTGTATTTGGGAGATTGTAATTGTATGATTGCGATTGTATGATTGTGATGTATGATTGTAATTGTATGATTATGATTGTATGATTGCGATTGTATGATTGCGATTGTATGATTGTGATTGTATGATTGCGATTGTATGAATGCTATTGTATGATTGTGATTGTATGATTGTGATTGTATGATTGTGATTGTATGATTGTGATTGTATGATTGTGATTGTATGATTGTGATTGTATGATTGTGATTGTATGATTGTGATTGTATGATTGTATTTGGGAGATTGTATTTGGGATATTGTAATTGTATGATTGCGATTGTATGATTGTGATTGTATGATTGTGATGTATGATTGTAATTGTATGATTATGATTGTATGATTGTGATTGTATGATTGAGATTGTATGATTGTTATTGTATGCTTGCGATTGTATGAATGTGATTGTATGATTGTGATGGTATGATTGTGATTGTATGATTGTGATTGTATGATTGTGATTGTATGATTGTGATTGTATGATTGTGATTGTATGATTGTGATTGTATGATTGTGATTGTATGGTTGTGATTGTATGATTGTGAATGTACGATTGTGATTGTACGATTGCGATTGTATGATTGTGATTGTATGATTGTGATTGTATGATTGTGATTGTATGATTGTATTTGGGAGATTGTATTTGGGATATAGTAATTGTATGATTGCGATTGTATGATTGCGATTGTATGATTGTGATTACATGATTGTGATTGTATGATTGTGATTGTATGATTGTGATTGTATGAGTGTGATTGTGTGATTGTGGTTGTGCGATTGATATTGTACGATTGTGATTGTACGATTGTGATTGAATGATTGTGATTGTATGATTAAGATTCTATGATTGTGATTGCATGATTGTGATTGTATGATTGTGATTGCATGATTTCGAATGTATGATTGTGATTGTCTGATTGTGGTTGTGCGATTGTGATTGTACGATTGTGATTGTACGATTGTGATAGTATAATTGTGATTGTATGATTGTGATTGTATGATTGTGATTGTATGATTGTGATTGTATGATTGTGATTGTATGATTGTGATTGTTTGATTGTATTTGGGAGATTGTATTTGGGAGATTGTAATTGAATGATTGCGATTGTATGATTGTGATTGTATGATTGCGATTGTATGATTGTGATTGTATGATTGTGATGTATGACTGTAATTGTATGATTATGATTGTATGATTGTGATTGTATGATTGAGATAGTATGATTGTGATTGTATGATTGTGATTGTATGATTGTGATGTATGATTGTAATTGTATGATTATGATTGTATGATTGTGATTGTATGATTGAGATTGTATGATTGTGATTGTATGCTTGCGATTGTATGATTGTGATTGTATGATTGTATTTGGGAGATTGTATTTGGGATATTGTAATTGTATGATTGCGATTGTATGATTGTGATTGTATGATTGTGATGTATGATTGTAAATGTATGATTATGATTGTATGATTGTGATTGTATGCTTGCGATTGTATGAATGTGATTGCATGATTGATATTGTATGATTGTGATTGTATGATTGTGATTGTATGATTGTGATTGTATGATTGTGATTGTATGATTGTGTTTGTATGATTTTGATAGTACGATTGTGATTGTATGATTGTGATTGTATGATTGTGATTGTATGATTGTGATTGTATGATTGTGATTGTATGATTGTGATAGTATGATTGTGATTGTATGATTGTGATGTATGATTGTAATTGTATGATTATGATTGTATGATTGTGATTTTGTGATTGTGATTGTATGATTGTATTTGGGAGATTGTATTTGGGATATTATAATTGTATGATTGCGATTGTATGATTGAGATTGTATGATTGAGATTGTATGATTGTCATTGTATGCTTGCGATTGTATGATCGTGATTGTATGATTGTGATTGTATGATTGTGATTGTATGATTGTGATTGTATGATTATGATTGTATGATTGTAATTGTATGATTGTGATTGTATGATTGTGATTGTATGATTGTGATTGCATGATTGTGATAGTATGATTGTGATTGTATGATTGTGATGTATGATTGTAATTGTATGATTATGATTGTATGATTGTGATTGTGTGATTGTGATTGTATGATTGTATTTGGGAGATTGTGATTGTATGATTGTATTTGGGAGATTGTATTTGGGATATTGTAATTGTATGATTGCGATTGTATGATTGTGATTGTATGATTGTGATGTATGATTGTAATTGTATGATTATGATTGTATGATTGTGATTGTATGATTGAGATTGTATGATTGTGATTGTATGCTTGCGATTGTATGAATGTGATTGTATGATTGATATTGTATGATTGTGATTGTATGATTGTGATTGTATGATTGTGATTGTATGATTGTGATTGTATGATTGTGATTGTATGATTGTGATTGTATGATTTTGATAGTACGATTGTGATTGTATGATTGTGATTGTATGATTTTGATTGTATGATTGTGATTGTATGATTGTGATTGTATGATTGTGATAGTATGATTGTGATTGTATGATTGTGATGTATGATTGTAATTGTATGATTATGATTGTATGATTGTGATTTTGTGATTGTGATTGTATGATTGTATTTGGGAGATTGTATTTGGGATATTGTAATTGTATGATTGCGATTGTATGATTGTGATTGTATGATTGTGGTTGTATGATTGTGATTGTATGATTGTGATTGTATGATTGTATTTGCGAGATTGTATTTGGGATACTGTAATTGTATGATTGCGAATGTATGATTGCGATTGTATGATTGTGATTGCATGATTGTGTATGTATGATTGTGATTGTATGATTGTATTTGGGAGATTGTATTTGGGATATTGTAATTATATGATTGCGATTGAATGATTGTGATTGTATGATTGTGATGTATGATTGTAATTGTATGATTATGATTGTATGATTGTGATTGTATGATTGTGATGGTATGATTGTGATTGTATGATTGCGATCGTATGATTGTGATTGTACGATTATGATTGTATGATTGTGATTGTATGATTGCGATTGTATGATTGTGATTGTATGATTAAGTTTGTATTTTTGTGATTTTATGATTGTGATTGTATGATTGTGATTGTATGATTGCGATTGTATGAATGCGATTGTATGATTGTGATTTTATGATTGTGATTGTATGATTGTGAATGTACGATTGTGATTGTATGATTGTGATTGTATGATTTTGATAGTACGATTGTGATTGTATGATTGTGATTGTATGATTGAGATTGTATGATTGTGATTGTATGATTGCGATTGTATGATTGCGATTGTATGATTGCGATTGTATGATTGTGATTGTATGATTGTGATTGTATGATTGTGATTGTATGATTGTGATTGTATGACTGTGATTGTATGATTGTGATTGTATGATTGTTAAAGTATGATTGTGATGGTATGATTGTTAAAGTATGATTGTGATGGTATGATTGTGATTGTATGATTGTGATTGTATGATTGTGATTGTATGATTGTGATTGTATGATTGTGATAGTATGATTGTGATTGTATGATTGAGATTGTATGATTGTGATTGTATGCTTGCGATTGTATGAATGTGATTGTATGATTGTGATTGTATGATTGTGATTGTATGATTGTGATTGTATGATTGTGATTGTATGATTGTGATTGTATGATTGTGATTGTATGATTGTGATTGTATGATTGTGAATTTATGATTGTGATTGTATGATTGTGATTGTATGATTATGATTGTATGATTGCGATTGTATGATTGTATTTGGGTGATTGTATTTGGGAGATTGTATTTGGGAGATTGTAATTGTATGATTGCGATTGGATGATTGTGATGTATGATTGTAATTGTATGATTATGATTGTATGATTGCGATTGTATGATTGCGATTGTATGATTGTGATTGTATGATTAAGTTTGTATTTTTGTGATTTTATGATTGTGATTGTATGATTGTGATTGTATGATTGTGATTGTATGATTGTGATTGTATGATTGTGATTGTATGATTGCGATTGTATGATTGCGATTGTATGAATGCGATTGTATGATTGTGATTGCATAATTGTGATTGTATGATTGTGATTGTATGATTGTGATTGTCTGATTGTGGTTGTATGATTGTGATTGTATGATTGAGATTGTATGATTGTGATTGTATGATTGCGATTGTATGATTGCGATTGTATGATTGCGATTGTATGATTGTGATTGTATGATTGTGATTGTATGATTGTGATTGTATGATTGTGATTGTATGATTGTGATTGTATGATTGTGATTGTATGATTGTGATTGTATGATTGTGATTGTATGATTGTGAAAGTATGATTGTGATTGTATGATTATGATTGTATGATTGTGGTTGTGCGATTGTGATTGTACGATTGTGATTGTACGATTGTGATTGTATGATTGTGATTGCATGATTATGATTGTATGATTGTGATTGCATAATTGTGATTGTATGATTGTGATTGCATGATTTTGAATGTATGATTGTGATTGTATGATTGTGATTGTATGCTTGTGATTGTATGATTGTGATTGTATGATTGTGATTGTATGATTGTGATTGTATGATTGTCATTGTATGATTGTGATAGTATGATTGTGATTGTATGATTGTGATTGTATGCTCGTCATTGTATGATTATGATTGTATGATTGCGATTGTATGATTGTATTTGGGTGATTGTATTTGGGAGATTGTATTTGGGAGATTGTAATTGTATGATTGCGATTGTATGATTGTGATTGTATGATTGCGATTGTATGAATGCGATTGTATGATTGTGATTGTATGATTGTGATTGTATGATTGTGATTGTATGATTGTGATTGTATGATTGTATTTGGGAGATTGTGATTGTATGATTGTATTTGGGAGATTGTATTTGGGATATTGTAATTGTATGATTGCGATTGTATGATTGTGATTGTATGATTGTGATGTATGATTGTAATTGTATGATTATGATTGTATGATTGTGATTGTATGATTGAGATTGTATGATTGTGATTGTATGCTTGCGATTGTATGAATGTGATTGTATGATTGTGATTGTATGATTGTGATTGTATGATTGTGATTGTATGATTGTGATTGTATGATTGTGATTGTATGATTGTGATTGTATGATTGTGATTGTATGATTGTGATTTTATGATTGTGATTGTATGATTGTGATTGTATGATTATGATTGTATGATTGCGATTGTATGATTGTATTTGGGTGATTGTATTTGGGAGATTGTATTTGGGAGATTGTAATTGTATGATTGCGATTGTATGATTGTGATGTATGATTGTAATTGTATGATTATGATTGTATGATTGCGATTGTATGATTGCGATTGTATGATTGTGATTGTATGATTAAGTTTGTATTTTTGTGATTTTATGATTGTGATTGTATGATTGTGATTGTATGATTGTGATTGTATGATTGTGATTGTATGATTGTGATTGTATGATTGCGATTGTATGATTGCGATTGTATGAATGCGATTGTATGATTGTGATTGCATAATTGTGATTGTATGATTGTGATTGTATGATTGTGATTGTATGATTGTGATTTTATGATTGTGATTGTATGATTGTGATTGTATGATTATGATTGTATGATTGCGATTGTATGATTGTATTTGGGTGATTGTATTTGGGAGATTGTATTTGGGAGATTGTAATTGTATGATTGCGATTGTATGATTGTGATGTATGATTGTAATTGTATGATTATGATTGTATGATTGCGATTGTATGATTGCGATTGTATGATTGTGATTGTATGATTAAGTTTGTATTTTTGTGATTTTATGATTGTGATTGTATGATTGCGATTGTATGATTGTGATTGTATGATTGTGATTGTATGATTGTGATTGTATGATTGTGATTGTATGACTGTGATTGTATGATTGTGATTGTATGATTGTTAAAGTATGATTGTGATGGTATGATTGTTAAAGTATGATTGTGATGGTATGATTGTGATTGTATGATTGTGATTGTATGATTGTGATTGTATGATTGTGATTGTATGATTGCGATTGTATGATTGTGATAGCATGATTGTGATTGTATGATTGAGATTGTATGATTGTGATTGTATGCTTGCGATTGTATGAATGTGATTGTATGATTGTGATTGTATGATTGTGATTGTATGATTGTGATTGTATGATTGTGATTGTATGATTGTGATTGTATGATTGTGATTGAATGATTGTGATTGTATGATTGTGATTTTATGATTGTGATTGTATGATTGTGATTGTATGATTATGATTGTATGATTGCGATTGTATGATTGTATTTGGGTGATTGTATTTGGGAGATTGTATTTGGGAGATTGTAATTGTATGATTGCGATTGTATGATTGTGATGTATGATTGTAATTGTATGATAATGATTGTATGATTGCGATTGTATGATTGCGATTGTATGATTGTGATTGTATGATTAAGTTTGTATTTTTGTGATTTTATGATTGTGATTGTATGATTGTGATTGTATGATTGTGATTGAATGATTGTGATTGTATGATTGTGATTGTATGATTGCGATTGTATGAATGCGATTGTATGATTGTGATTGCATAATTGCGATTGTATGATTGTGATTGTATGATTGTGATTGTCTGATTGTGGTTGTATGATTGTGATTGTATGATTGAGATTGTATGATTGTGATTGTATGATTGCGATTGTATGATTGCGATTGTATGATTGCGATTGTATGATTGCGATTGTATGATTGTGATTGTATGATTGTGATTGTATGATTGTGATTGTATGATTGTGATTGTATGATTGTGATTGTATGATTGTGATTGTATGATTGTGATTGTATGATTGTGAAAGTATGATTGTGATTGTATGATTATGATTGTATGATTGTGGTTGTGCGATTGTGATTGTACGATTGTGATTGTACGATTGTGATTGTATGATTGTGATTGCATGATTATGATTGTATGATTGTGATTGCATGATTGTGATTGAGTGATTGTGATTGCATGATTTTGAATGTATGATTGTGATTGTATGATTGTGATTGTATGATTGTGATTGTATGATTGTGATTGTATGATTGTGATTGTATGATTGTCATTGTATGATTGTGATAGTATGATTGTGATTGTATGATTGTGATTGTATGCTCGTCATTGTATGATTATGATTGTATGATTGCGATTGTATGATTGTATTTGGGTGATTGTATTTGGGAGATTGTATTTGGGAGATTGTAATTGTATGATTGCGATTGTATGATTGTGATTGTATGATTGCGATTGTATGAATGCGATTGATTGATTGTGATTGTATGATTGTGATTGTATGATTGTGATTGTATGATTGTGATTGTATGATTGTATTTGGGAGATTGTGATTGTATGATTGTATTTGGGAGATTGTATTTGGGATATTGTAATTGTATGATTGCGATTGTATGATTGTGATTGTATGATTGTGATGTATGATTGTAATTGTATGATTATGATTGTATGATTGTGATTGTATGATTGAGATTGTATGATTGTGATTGTATGCTTGCGATTGTATGAATGTGATTGTATGATTGATATTGTATGATTGTGATTGTATGATTGTGATTGTATGATTGTGATTGTATGATTGTGATGTATGATTGTAAATGTATGATTAAGATTGTATGATTGTGATTGTATGATTGTGATTGTATGATTGAGATTGTATGATTGTGATTGTATGCTTGCGATTGTATGATTGTGATTGTATGATTGTGATTGTATGATTGTGATTGTATGATTGTGATTGTATGATTGTGATTGTATGATTGTGACTGTATGATTGTGATTGTATGATTGTGATTGTATGATTGTGATTGTCTGATTGTGGTTGTGCGATTGTGATTGTACGATTGTGATTGTACGATTGTGATTGTAGGATTGTGATTGTATGATTGTGATTGTATGATTGTGATTGTATGATTGTGATTGTATGATTGTGATTGTATGATTGTGATTGTATGATTGTGATTGTATGACTGTGATTGTATGATTGTGAATGTACGATTGTGATTGTATGATTGTGATTGTATGATTGTGATAGTACGATTGTGATTGTATGACTGTGATTGTATGACTGTGATTGTATGACTGTGATTGTATGAGTGTGATTGTATGATTGTGATTGTATGATTGATATTGTATGATTGCGATTGTATGATTGTGATTGCATGATTGCGATTGTATGATTGTGATTGCATGATTGCGATTGTATGATTGTGATTGTATGATTGTGATGTATGATTGTAATTGTATTATTATGATTGTATGATTGTGATTGTATGATTGAGATTGTATGATTGTGATTGTATGCTTGCGATTGTATGATCGTGATTGTATGATTGTGATTGTATGATTGTGATTGTATGATTGTGATTGTATGATTGTGATTGTATGATTGTGATTGTATGATTGTGATTGTATGATTGCGATTGTATGAATGCGATTGTATGATTGTGATTGCATAATTGTGATTGTATGATTGTGATTGTATGATTGTGATTGTCTGATTGTGGTTGTATGATTGTGAATGTACGATTGTGATTGTATGATTGTGATTGTATGATTTTGATAGTACGATTGTGATTGTATGATTGTGATTGTATGATTGAGATTGTATGATTGTGATTGTATGATTGCGATTGTATGATTGCGATTGTATAATTGCGATTGTATGATTGCGATTGTATGATTGTGATTGTATGATTGTGATTGTATGATTGTGATTGTATGATTGTGATTGTATGACTGTGATTGTATGATTGTGATTGTATGATTGTTAAAGTATGATTGTGATGGTATGATTGTTAAAGTATGATTGTGATGGTATGATTGTGATTGTATGATTGTGATTGTATGATTGTGATTGTATGATTGTGATTGTATGATTGTGATTGTATGATTGTGATAGTATGATTGTGATTGTATGATTGAGATTGTATGATTGTGATTGTATGCTTGCGATTGTATGAATGTGATTGTATGATTGTGATTGTATGATTGTGATTGTATGATTGTGATTGTATGATTGTGATTGTATGATTGTGATTGTATGATTGTGATTGTATGATTGTGACTGTATGATTGTGATTTTATGATTGTGATTGTATGATTGTGATTGTATGATTATGATTGTATGATTGCGATTGTATGATTGTATTTGGGTGATTGTATTTGGGAGATTGTATTTGGGAGATTGTAATTGTATGATTGCGATTGTATGATTGTGATGTATGATTGTAATTGTATGATTATGATTGTATGATTGCGATTGTATGATTGCGATTGTATGATTGTGATTGTATGATTGCGATTGTATGAATGCTATTGTATGATTGTGATTGTATGATTGTGATTGTATGATTGTGATTGTATGATTGTGATTGTATGATTGTGATTGTATGATTGTGATTGTATGATTGTGATTGTATGATTGTGATTGTATGATTGTATTTGGGAGATTGTATTTGGGATATTGTAATTGTATGATTGCGATTGTATGATTGTGATTGTATGATTGTGATGTATGATTGTAATTGTATGATTATGATTGTATGATTGTGATTGTATGATTGAGATTGTATGATTGTTATTGTATGCTTGCGATTGTATGAATGTGATTGTATGATTGTGATGGTATGATTGTGATTGTATGATTGTGATTGTATGATTGTGATTGTATGATTGTGATTGTATGATTGTGATTGTATGATTGTGATTGTATGATTGTGATTGTATGGTTGTGATTGTATGATTGTGAATGTACGATTGTGATTGTACGATTGCGATTGTATGATTGTGATTGTATGATTGTGATTGTATGATTGTGATTGTATGATTGTATTTGGGAGATTGTATTTGGGATATAGTAATTGTATGATTGCGATTGTATGATTGCGATTGTATGATTGTGATTACATGATTGTGATTGTATGATTGTGATTGTATGATTGTGATTGTATGAGTGTGATTGTGTGATTGTGGTTGTGCGATTGATATTGTACGATTGTGATTGTACGATTGTGATTGAATGATTGTGATTGTATGATTAAGATTCTATGATTGTGATTGCATGATTGTGATTGTATGATTGTGATTGCATGATTTCGAATGTATGATTGTGATTGTATGATTGTGATTGTATGATTGTGATTGTATGATTGTGATTGTATGATTGTGATTGTATGATTGTGATTGTCTGATTGTGGTTGTGCGATTGTGATTGTACGATTGTGATTGTACGATTGTGATAGTATAATTGTGATTGTATGATTGTGATTGTATGATTGTGATTGTATGATTGTGATTGTATGATTGTGATTGTATGATTGTGATTGTTTGATTGTATTTGGGAGATTGTATTTGGGAGATTGTAATTGAATGATTGCGATTGTATGATTGTGATTGTATGATTGCGATTGTATGATTGTGATTGTATGATTGTGATGTATGACTGTAATTGTATGATTATGATTGTATGATTGTGATTGTATGATTGAGATAGTATGATTGTGATTGTATGATTGTGATTGTATGATTGTGATGTATGATTGTAATTGTATGATTATGATTGTATGATTGTGATTGTATGATTGAGATTGTATGATTGTGATTGTATGCTTGCGATTGTATGATTGTGATTGTATGATTGTATTTGGGAGATTGTATTTGGGATATTGTAATTGTATGATTGCGATTGTATGATTGTGATTGTATGATTGTGATGTATGATTGTAAATGTATGATTATGATTGTATGATTGTGATTGTATGCTTGCGATTGTATGAATGTGATTGCATGATTGATATTGTATGATTGTGATTGTATGATTGTGATTGTATGATTGTGATTGTATGATTGTGATTGTATGATTGTGTTTGTATGATTTTGATAGTACGATTGTGATTGTATGATTGTGATTGTATGATTGTGATTGTATGATTGTGATTGTATGATTGTGATTGTATGATTGTGATAGTATGATTGTGATTGTATGATTGTGATGTATGATTGTAATTGTATGATTATGATTGTATGATTGTGATTTTGTGATTGTGATTGTATGATTGTATTTGGGAGATTGTATTTGGGATATTATAATTGTATGATTGCGATTGTATGATTGAGATTGTATGATTGAGATTGTATGATTGTCATTGTATGCTTGCGATTGTATGATCGTGATTGTATGATTGTGATTGTATGATTGTGATTGTATGATTGTGATTGTATGATTATGATTGTATGATTGTAATTGTATGATTGTGATTGTATGATTGTGATTGTATGATTGTGATTGCATGATTGTGATAGTATGATTGTGATTGTATGATTGTGATGTATGATTGTAATTGTATGATTATGATTGTATGATTGTGATTGTGTGATTGTGATTGTATGATTGTATTTGGGAGATTGTGATTGTATGATTGTATTTGGGAGATTGTATTTGGGATATTGTAATTGTATGATTGCGATTGTATGATTGTGATTGTATGATTGTGATGTATGATTGTAATTGTATGATTATGATTGTATGATTGTGATTGTATGATTGAGATTGTATGATTGTGATTGTATGCTTGCGATTGTATGAATGTGATTGTATGATTGATATTGTATGATTGTGATTGTATGATTGTGATTGTATGATTGTGATTGTATGATTGTGATTGTATGATTGTGATTGTATGATTGTGATTGTATGATTTTGATAGTACGATTGTGATTGTATGATTGTGATTGTATGATTTTGATTGTATGATTGTGATTGTATGATTGTGATTGTATGATTGTGATAGTATGATTGTGATTGTATGATTGTGATGTATGATTGTAATTGTATGATTATGATTGTATGATTGTGATTTTGTGATTGTGATTGTATGATTGTATTTGGGAGATTGTATTTGGGATATTGTAATTGTATGATTGCGATTGTATGATTGTGATTGTATGATTGTGGTTGTATGATTGTGATTGTATGATTGTGATTGTATGATTGTATTTGCGAGATTGTATTTGGGATACTGTAATTGTATGATTGCGAATGTATGATTGCGATTGTATGATTGTGATTGCATGATTGTGTATGTATGATTGTGATTGTATGATTGTATTTGGGAGATTGTATTTGGGATATTGTAATTATATGATTGCGATTGAATGATTGTGATTGTATGATTGTGATGTATGATTGTAATTGTATGATTATGATTGTATGATTGTGATTGTATGATTGTGATGGTATGATTGTGATTGTATGATTGCGATCGTATGATTGTGATTGTACGATTATGATTGTATGATTGTGATTGTATGATTGCGATTGTATGATTGTGATTGTATGATTAAGTTTGTATTTTTGTGATTTTATGATTGTGATTGTATGATTGTGATTGTATGATTGCGATTGTATGAATGCGATTGTATGATTGTGATTTTATGATTGTGATTGTATGATTGTGAATGTACGATTGTGATTGTATGATTGTGATTGTATGATTTTGATAGTACGATTGTGATTGTATGATTGTGATTGTATGATTGAGATTGTATGATTGTGATTGTATGATTGCGATTGTATGATTGCGATTGTATGATTGCGATTGTATGATTGTGATTGTATGATTGTGATTGTATGATTGTGATTGTATGATTGTGATTGTATGACTGTGATTGTATGATTGTGATTGTATGATTGTTAAAGTATGATTGTGATGGTATGATTGTTAAAGTATGATTGTGATGGTATGATTGTGATTGTATGATTGTGATTGTATGATTGTGATTGTATGATTGTGATTGTATGATTGTGATAGTATGATTGTGATTGTATGATTGAGATTGTATGATTGTGATTGTATGCTTGCGATTGTATGAATGTGATTGTATGATTGTGATTGTATGATTGTGATTGTATGATTGTGATTGTATGATTGTGATTGTATGATTGTGATTGTATGATTGTGATTGTATGATTGTGAATTTATGATTGTGATTGTATGATTGTGATTGTATGATTATGATTGTATGATTGCGATTGTATGATTGTATTTGGGTGATTGTATTTGGGAGATTGTATTTGGGAGATTGTAATTGTATGATTGCGATTGGATGATTGTGATGTATGATTGTAATTGTATGATTATGATTGTATGATTGCGATTGTATGATTGCGATTGTATGATTGTGATTGTATGATTAAGTTTGTATTTTTGTGATTTTATGATTGTGATTGTATGATTGTGATTGTATGATTGTGATTGTATGATTGTGATTGTATGATTGTGATTGTATGATTGCGATTGTATGATTGCGATTGTATGAATGCGATTGTATGATTGTGATTGCATAATTGTGATTGTATGATTGTGATTGTATGATTGTGATTGTCTGATTGTGGTTGTATGATTGTGATTGTATGATTGAGATTGTATGATTGTGATTGTATGATTGCGATTGTATGATTGCGATTGTATGATTGCGATTGTATGATTGTGATTGTATGATTGTGATTGTATGATTGTGATTGTATGATTGTGATTGTATGATTGTGATTGTATGATTGTGATTGTATGATTGTGATTGTATGATTGTGATTGTATGATTGTGAAAGTATGATTGTGATTGTATGATTATGATTGTATGATTGTGGTTGTGCGATTGTGATTGTACGATTGTGATTGTACGATTGTGATTGTATGATTGTGATTGCATGATTATGATTGTATGATTGTGATTGCATAATTGTGATTGTATGATTGTGATTGCATGATTTTGAATGTATGATTGTGATTGTATGATTGTGATTGTATGCTTGTGATTGTATGATTGTGATTGTATGATTGTGATTGTATGATTGTGATTGTATGATTGTCATTGTATGATTGTGATAGTATGATTGTGATTGTATGATTGTGATTGTATGCTCGTCATTGTATGATTATGATTGTATGATTGCGATTGTATGATTGTATTTGGGTGATTGTATTTGGGAGATTGTATTTGGGAGATTGTAATTGTATGATTGCGATTGTATGATTGTGATTGTATGATTGCGATTGTATGAATGCGATTGTATGATTGTGATTGTATGATTGTGATTGTATGATTGTGATTGTATGATTGTGATTGTATGATTGTATTTGGGAGATTGTGATTGTATGATTGTATTTGGGAGATTGTATTTGGGATATTGTAATTGTATGATTGCGATTGTATGATTGTGATTGTATGATTGTGATGTATGATTGTAATTGTATGATTATGATTGTATGATTGTGATTGTATGATTGAGATTGTATGATTGTGATTGTATGCTTGCGATTGTATGAATGTGATTGTATGATTGTGATTGTATGATTGTGATTGTATGATTGTGATTGTATGATTGTGATTGTATGATTGTGATTGTATGATTGTGATTGTATGATTGTGATTGTATGATTGTGATTTTATGATTGTGATTGTATGATTGTGATTGTATGATTATGATTGTATGATTGCGATTGTATGATTGTATTTGGGTGATTGTATTTGGGAGATTGTATTTGGGAGATTGTAATTGTATGATTGCGATTGTATGATTGTGATGTATGATTGTAATTGTATGATTATGATTGTATGATTGCGATTGTATGATTGCGATTGTATGATTGTGATTGTATGATTAAGTTTGTATTTTTGTGATTTTATGATTGTGATTGTATGATTGTGATTGTATGATTGTGATTGTATGATTGTGATTGTATGATTGTGATTGTATGATTGCGATTGTATGATTGCGATTGTATGAATGCGATTGTATGATTGTGATTGCATAATTGTGATTGTATGATTGTGATTGTATGATTGTGATTGTCTGATTGTGGTTGTATGATTGTGATTGTATGATTGAGATTGTATGATTGTGATTGTATGATTGCGATTGTATGATTGCGATTGTATGATTGCGATTGTATGATTGTGATTGTATGATTGTGATTGTATGATTGTGATTGTATGATTGTGATTGTATGATTGTGATTGTATGATTGTGATTGTATGATTGTGATTGTATGATTGTGATTGTATGATTGTGATTGTATGATTGTGAAAGTATGATTGTGATTGTATGATTATGATTGTATGATTGTGGTTGTGCGATTGTGATTGTACGATTGTGATTGTACGATTGTGATTGTATGATTGTGATTGCATGATTATGATTGTATGATTGTGATTGCATGATTGTGATTGTATGATTGTGATTGCATGATTTTGAATGTATGATTGTGATTGTATGATTGTGATTGTATGATTGTGATTGTATGATTGTGATTGTATGATTGTGATTGTATGATTGTGATTGTATGATTGTCATTGTATGATTGTGATAGTATGATTGTGATTGTATGATTGTGATTGTATGCTCGTCATTGTATGATTATGATTGTATGATTGCGATTGTATGATTGTATTTGGGTGATTGTATTTGGGAGATTGTATTTGGGAGATTGTAATTGTATGATTGCGATTGTATGATTGTGATTGTATGATTGCGATTGTATGAATGCGATTGTATGATTGTGATTGTATGATTGTGATTGTATGATTGTGATTGTATGATTGTGATTGTATGATTGTATTTGGGAGATTGTGATTGTATGATTGTATTTGGGAGATTGTATTTGGGATATTGTAATTGTATGATTGCGATTGTATGATTGTGATTGTATGATTGTGATGTATGATTGTAATTGTATGATTATGATTGTATGATTGTGATTGTATGATTGAGATTGTATGATTGTGATTGTATGCTTGCGATTGTATGATTGTGATTGTACGATTATGATTGTATGATTGTGATTGTATGATTGCGATTGTATGATTGTGATTGTATGATTAAGTTTGTATTTTTGTGATTTTATGATTGTGGTTGTATGATTGTGATTGTATGATTGTGAATGTACGATTGTGATTGTATGATTGTGATTGTATGATTTTGATAGTACGATTGTGATTGTATGATTGTGATTGTATGATTGAGATTGTATGATTGTGATTGTATGATTGCGATTGTATGATTGCGATTGTATGATTGCGATTGTATGATTGCGATTGTATGATTGTGATTGTATGATTGTGATTGTATGATTGTGATTGTATGATTGTGATTGTATGACTGTGATTGTATGATTGTGATTGTATGATTGTTAAAGTATGATTGTGATGGTATGATTGTTAAAGTATGATTGTGATGGTATGATTGTGATTGTATGATTGTGATTGTATGATTGTGATTGTATGATTGTGATTGTATGATTGCGATTGTATGATTGTGATAGCATGATTGTGATTGTATGATTGAGATTGTATGATTGTGATTGTATGCTTGCGATTGTATGAATGTGATTGTATGATTGTGATTGTATGATTGTGATTGTATGATTGTGATTGTATGATTGTGATTGTATGATTGTGATTGTATGATTGTGATTGTATGATTGTGATTTTATGATTGTGATTGTATGATTGTGATTGTATGATTATGATTGTATGATTGCGATTGTATGATTGTATTTGGGTGATTGTATTTGGGAGATTGTATTTGGGAGATTGTAATTGTATGATTGCGATTGTATGATTGTGATGTATGATTGTAATTGTATGATAATGATTGTATGATTGCGATTGTATGATTGTGATTGAATGATTAAGTTTGTATTTTTGTGATTTTATGATTGTGATTGTATGATTGTGATTGTGTGATTGTGATTGTATGATTGTGATTGTATGATTGTGATTGTATGATTGCGATTGTATGAATGCGATTGTATGATTGTGATTGCATAATTGTGATTGTATGATTGTGATTGTATGATTGTGATTGTCTGATTGTGGTTGTATGATTGTGATTGTATGATTGAGATTGTATGATTGCGATTGTATGATTGCGATTGTATGATTGCGATTGTATGATTGCGATTGTATGATTGCGATTGTATGATTGTGATTGTATGATTGTGATTGTATGATTGTGATTGTATGATTGTGATTGTATGATTGTGATTGTATGATTGTGATTGTATGATTGTGATTGTATGATTGTGAAAGTATGATTGTGATTGTATGATTATGATTGTATGATTGTGGTTGTGCGATTGTGATTGTACGATTGTGATTGTACGATTGTGATTGTATGATTGTGATTGCATGATTATGATTGTATGATTGTGATTGCATGATTGTGATTGAGTGATTGTGATTGCATGATTTTGAATGTATGATTGTGATTGTATGATTGTGATTGTATGATTGTGATTGTATGATTGTGATTGTATGATTGTCATTGTATGATTGTGATAGTATGATTGTGATTGTATGATTGTGATTGTATGCTCGTCATTGTATGATTATGATTGTATGATTGCGATTGTATGATTGTATTTGGGTGATTGTATTTGGGAGATTGTATTTGGGAGATTGTAATTGTATGATTGCGATTGTATGATTGTGATTGTATGATTGCGATTGTATGAATGCGATTGTATGATTGTGATTGTATGATTGTGATTGTATGATTGTGATTGTATGATTGTGATTGTATGATTGTATTTGGGAGATTGTGATTGTATGATTGTATTTGGGAGATTGTATTTGGGATATTGTAATTGTATGATTGCGATTGTATGATTGTGATTGTATGATTGTGATGTATGATTGTAATTGTATGATTATGATTGTATGATTGCGATTGTATGAATGCGATTGTATGATTGTGATTGCATAATTGTGATTGTATGATTGTGATTGTATGATTGTGATTGTCTGATTGTGGTTGTATGATTGTGATTGTATGATTGAGATTGTATGATTGTGATTGTATGATTGCGATTGTATGATTGCGATTGTATGATTGCGATTGTATGATTGTGATTGTATGATTGTGATTGTATGATTGTGATTGTATGATTGTGATTGTATGATTGTGATTGTATGATTGTGATTGTATGATTGTGAAAGTATGATTGTGATTGTATGATTATGATTGTATGATTGTGGTTGTGCGATTGTGATTGTACGATTGTGATTGTACGATTGTGATTGTATGATTGTGATTGCATGATTATGATTGTATGATTGTGATTGCATGATTGTGATTGTATGATTGTGATTGCATGATTTTGAATGTATGATTGTGATTGTATGATTGTGATTGTATGATTGTGATTGTATGATTGTGATTGTATGATTGTGATTGTATGATTGTGATTGTATGATTGTCATTGTATGATTGTGATAGTATGATTGTGATTGTATGATTGTGATTGTATGCTCGTCATTGTATGATTATGATTGTATGATTGCGATTGTATGAATGTATTTGGGTGATTGTATTTGGGAGATTGTATTTGGGATATTGTAATTGTATGATTGCGATTGTATGATTGTGATTGTATGATTGTTAAAGTATGATTGTGATGGTATGATTGTTAAAGTATGATTGTGATGGTATGATTGTGATTGTATGATTGTGATTGTATGATTGTGATTGTATGATTGTGATTGTATGATTGCGATTGTATGATTGTGATAGCATGATTGTGATTGTATGATTGAGATTGTATGATTGTGATTGTATGCTTGCGATTGTATGAATGTGATTGTATGATTGTGATTGTATGATTGTGATTGTATGATTGTGATTGTATGATTGTGATTGTATGATTGTGATTGTATGATTGTGATTGTATGATTGTGATTTTATGATTGTGATTGTATGATTGTGATTGTATGATTATGATTGTATGATTGCGATTGTATGATTGTATTTGGGTGATTGTATTTGGGAGATTGTATTTGGGAGATTGTAATTGTATGATTGCGATTGTATGATTGTGATGTATGATTGTAATTGTATGATAATGATTGTATGATTGCGATTGTATGATTGCGATTGTATGATTGTGATTGTATGATTAAGTTTGTATTTTTGTGATTTTATGATTGTGATTGTATGATTGTGATTGTATGATTGTGATTGTATGATTGTGATTGTATGATTGTGATTGTATGATTGCGATTGTATGAATGCGATTGTATGATTGTGATTGCATAATTGTGATTGTATGATTGTGATTGTATGATTGTGATTGTCTGATTGTGGTTGTATGATTGTGATTGTATGATTGAGATTGTATGATTGTGATTGTATGATTGCGATTGTATGATTGCGATTGTATGATTGCGATTGTATGATTGCGATTGTATGATTGCGATTGTATGATTGCGATTGTATGATTGTGATTGTATGATTGTGATTGTATGATTGTGATTGTATGATTGTGATTGTATGATTGTGATTGTATGATTGTGATTGTATGATTGTGAAAGTATGATTGTGATTGTATGATTATGATTGTATGATTGTGGTTGTGCGATTGTGATTGTACGATTGTGATTGTACGATTGTGATTGTATGATTGTGATTGCATGATTATGATTGTATGATTGTGATTGCATGATTGTGATTGAGTGATTGTGATTGCATGATTTTGAATGTATGATTGTGATTGTATGATTGTGATTGTATGATTGTGATTGTATGATTGTGATTGTATGATTGTCATTGTATGATTGTGATAGTATGATTGTGATTGTATGATTGTGATTGTATGCTCGTCATTGTATGATTATGATTGTATGATTGCGATTGTATGATTGTATTTGGGTGATTGTATTTGGGAGATTGTATTTGGGAGATTGTAATTGTATGATTGCGATTGTATGATTGTGATTGTATGATTGCGATTGTATGAATGCGATTGATTGATTGTGATTGTATGATTGTGATTGTATGATTGTGATTGTATGATTGTGATTGTATGATTGTATTTGGGAGATTGTGATTGTATGATTGTATTTGGGAGATTGTATTTGGGATATTGTAATTGTATGATTGCGATTGTATGATTGTGATTGTATGATTGTGATGTATGATTGTAATTGTATGATTATGATTGTATGATTGTGATTGTATGATTGAGATTGTATGATTGTGATTGTATGCTTGCGATTGTATGAATGTGATTGTATGATTGATATTGTATGATTGTGATTGTATGATTGTGATTGTATGATTGTGATTGTATGATTGTGATGTATGATTGTAAATGTATAATTAAGATTGTATGATTGTGATTGTATGATTGTGATTGTATGATTGAGATTGTATGATTGTGATTGTATGCTTGCGATTGTATGATTGTGATTGTATGATTGTGATTGTATGATTATGATTGTATGATTGCGATTGTATGATTGTATTTGGGTGATTGTATTTGGGAGATTGTATTTGGGAGATTGTAATTGTATGATTGCGATTGTATGATTGTGATGTATGATTGTAATTGTATGATAATGATTGTATGATTGCGATTGTATGATTGCGATTGTATGATTGTGATTGTATGATTAAGTTTGTATTTTTGTGATTTTATGATTGTGATTGTATGATTGTGATTGTATGATTGTGATTGTATGATTGTGATTGTATGATTGTGATTGTATGATTGCGATTGTATGAATGCGATTGTATGATTGTGATTGCATAATTGTGATTGTATGATTGTGATTGTATGATTGTGATTGTCTGATTGTGGTTGTATGATTGTGATTGTATGATTGAGATTGTATGATTGTGATTGTATGATTGCGATTGTATGATTGCGATTGTATGATTGCGATTGTATGATTGCGATTGTATGATTGCGATTGTATGATTGTGATTGTATGATTGTGATTGTATGATTGTGATTGTATGATTGTGATTGTATGATTGTGATTGTATGATTGTGATTGTATGATTGTGATTGTATGATTGTGAAAGTATGATTGTGATTGTATGATTATGATTGTATGATTGTGGTTGTGCGATTGTGATTGTACGATTGTGATTGTACGATTGTGATTGTATGATTGTGATTGCATGATTATGATTGTATGATTGTGATTGCATGATTGTGATTGAGTGATTGTGATTGCATGATTTTGAATGTATGATTGTGATTGTATGATTGTGATTGTATGATTGTGATTGTATGATTGTGATTGTATGATTGTCATTGTATGATTGTGATAGTATGATTGTGATTGTATGATTGTGATTGTATGCTCGTCATTGTATGATTATGATTGTATGATTGCGATTGTATGATTGTATTTGGGTGATTGTATTTGGGAGATTGTATTTGGGAGATTGTAATTGTATGATTGCGATTGTATGATTGTGATTGTATGATTGCGATTGTATGAATGCGATTGATTGATTGTGATTGTATGATTGTGATTGTATGATTGTGATTGTATGATTGTGATTGTATGATTGTATTTGGGAGATTGTGATTGTATGATTGTATTTGGGAGATTGTATTTGGGATATTGTAATTGTATGATTGCGATTGTATGATTGTGATTGTATGATTGTGATGTATGATTGTAATTGTATGATTATGATTGTATGATTGTGATTGTATGATTGAGATTGTATGATTGTGATTGTATGCTTGCGATTGTATGAATGTGATTGTATGATTGATATTGTATGATTGTGATTGTATGATTGTGATTGTATGATTGTGATTGTATGATTGTGATGTATGATTGTAAATGTATAATTAAGATTGTATGATTGTGATTGTATGATTGTGATTGTATGATTGAGATTGTATGATTGTGATTGTATGCTTGCGATTGTATGATTGTGATTGTATGATTGTGATTGTATGATTGTGATTGTATGATTGTGATTGTATGATTGTGATTGTATGATTGTGATTGTATGATTGTGACTGTATGATTGTGATTGTATGATTGTGATTGTATGATTGTGATTGTCTGATTGTGGTTGTGCGATTGTGATTGTACGATTGTGATTGTACGATTGTGATTGTAGGATTGTGATTGTATGATTGTGATTGTATGATTGTGATTGTATGATTGTGATTGTATGATTGTGATTGTATGATTGTGATTGTATGATTGTGATTGTATGACTGTGATTGTATGATTGTGAATGTACGATTGTGATTGTATGATTGTGATTGTATGATTGTGATAGTACGATTGTGATTGTATGACTGTGATTGTATGATTGTGATTGCATGATTGCGATTGTATGATTGTGATTGTATGATTGTGATTGTATGATTGCGATTGTATGAATGCGATTGTATGATTGTGATTGCATAATTGTGATTGTATGATTGTGATTGTATGATTGTGATTGTATGATTGTGATTGTCTGATTGTGGTTGTATGATTGTGAATGTACGATTGTGATTGTATGATTGTGATTGTATGATTTTGATAGTACGATTGTGATTGTATGATTGTGATTGTATGATTGAGATTGTATGATTGTGATTGTATGATTGCGATTGTATGATTGCGATTGTATGATTGCGATTGTATGATTGTGATTGTATGATTGTGATTGTATGATTGTGATTGTATGATTGTGATTGTATGACTGTGATTGTATGATTGTGATTGTATGATTGTTAAAGTATGATTGTGATGGTATGATTGTTAAAGTATGATTGTGTTGGTATGATTGTGATTGTATGATTGTGATTGTATGATTGTGATTGTATGATTGAGATTGTATGATTGTGATTGTATGCTTGCGATTGTATGATTGTGATTGTATGATTGTGATTGTATGATTGTGATTGTATGATTGTGATTGTATGATTGTGATTGTATGATTGTGATTGTATGATTGTGACTGTATGATTGTGATTGTATGATTGTGATTGTATGATTGTGATTGTCTGATTGTGGTTGTGCGATTGTGATTGTACGATTGTGATTGTACGATTGTGATTGTAGGATTGTGATTGTATGATTGTGATTGTATGATTGTGATTGTATGATTGTGATTGTATGATTGTGATTGTATGATTGTGATTGTATGATTGTGATTGTATGATTGTGATTGTATGACTGTGATTGTATGATTGTGAATGTACGATTGTGATTGTATGATTGTGATTGTATGATTGTGATAGTACGATTGTGATTGTATGACTGTGATTGTATGATTGTGATTGCATGATTGCGATTGTATGATTGTGATTGTATGATTGTGATTGTATGATTGCGATTGTATGAATGCGATTGTATGATTGTGATTGCATAATTGTGATTGTATGATTGTGATTGTATGATTGTGATTGTCTGATTGTGGTTGTATGATTGAGAATGTACGATTGTGATTGTATGATTGTGATTGTATGATTTTGATAGTACGATTGTGATTGTATGATTGTGATTGTATGATTGAGATTGTATGATTGTGATTGTATGATTGCGATTGTATGATTGCGATTGTATGATTGCGATTGTATGATTGTGATTGTATGATTGTGATTGTATGATTGTGATTGTATGATTGTGATTGTATGACTGTGATTGTATGATTGTGATTGTATGATTGTTAAAGTATGATTGTGATGGTATGATTGTTAAAGTATGATTGTGATGGTATGATTGTGATTGTATGATTGTGATTGTATGATTGTGATTGTATGATTGTGATTGTATGATTGTGATTGTATGATTGTGATAGTATGATTGTGATTGTATGATTGAGATTGTATGATTGTGATTGTATGCTTGCGATTGTATGAATGTGATTGTATGATTGTGATTGTATGATTGTGATTGTATGATTGTGATTGTATGATTGTGATTGTATGATTGTGAAAGTATGATTGTGATTGTATGATTATGATTGTATGATTGTGGTTGTGCGATTGTGATTGTACGATTGTGATTGTACGATTGTGATTGTATGATTGTGATTGCATGATTATGATTGTATGATTGTGATTGCATGATTGTGATTGAGTGATTGTGATTGCATGATTTTGAATGTATGATTGTGATTGTATGATTGTGATTGTATGATTGTGATTGTATGATTGTGATTGTATGATTGTCATTGTATGATTGTGATAGTATGATTGTGATTGTATGACTGTGATTGTATGCTCGTCATTGTATGATTATGATTGTATGATTGCGATTGTATGATTGTATTTGGGTGATTGTATTTGGGAGATTGTATTTGGGAGATTGTAATTGTATGATTGCGATTGTATGATTGTGATTGTATGATTGCGATTGTATGAATGCGATTGATTGATTGTGATTGTATGATTGTGATTGTATGATTGTGATTGTATGATTGTGATTGTATGATTGTATTTGGGAGATTGTGATTGTATGATTGTATTTGGGAGATTGTATTTGGGATATTGTAATTGTATGATTGCGATTGTATGATTGTGATTGTATGATTGTGATGTATGATTGTAATTGTATGATTATGATTGTATGATTGTGATTGTATGATTGAGATTGTATGATTGTGATTGTATGCTTGCGATTGTATGAATGTGATTGTATGATTGATATTGTATGATTGTGATTGTATGATTGTGATTGTATGATTGTGATTGTATGATTGTGATGTATGATTGTAAATGTATGATTAAGATTGTATGATTGTGATTGTATGATTGTGATTGTATGATTGAGATTGTATGATTGTGATTGTATGCTTGCGATTGTATGATTGTGATTGTATGATTGTGATTGTATGATTGTGATTGTATGATTGTGATTGTATGATTGTGATTGTATGATTGTGACTGTATGATTGTGATTGTATGATTGTGATTGTATGATTGTGATTGTCTGATTGTGGTTGTGCGATTGTGATTGTACGATTGTGATTGTACGATTGTGATTGTAGGATTGTGATTGTATGATTGTGATTGTATGATTGTGATTGTATGATTGTGATTGTATGATTGTGATTGTATGATTGTGATTGTATGATTGTGATTGTATGACTGTGATTGTATGATTGTGAATGTACGATTGTGATTGTACGATTGTGATTGTATGATTGTGATAGTACGATTGTGATTGTATGACTGTGATTGTATGACTGTGATTGTATGACTGTGATTGTATGAGTGTGATTGTATGATTGTGATTGTATGATTGATATTGTATGATTGCGATTGTATGATTGTGATTGCATGATTGCGATTGTATGATTGTGATTGCATGATTGCGATTGTATGATTGTGATTGTATGATTGTGATGTATGATTGTAATTGTATTATTATGATTGTATGATTGTGATTGTATGATTGAGATTGTATGATTGTGATTGTATGCTTGCGATTGTATGATCGTGATTGTATGATTGTGATTGTATGATTGTGATTGTATGATTGTGATTGTATGATTGTGATTGTATGATTGTGATTGTATGATTGTGATTGTATGATTGCGATTGTATGAATGCGATTGTATGATTGTGATTGCATAATTGTGATTGTATGATTGTGATTGTATGATTGTGATTGTCTGATTGTGGTTGTATGATTGTGAATGTACGATTGTGATTGTATGATTGTGATTGTATGATTTTGATAGTACGATTGTGATTGTATGATTGTGATTGTATGATTGAGATTGTATGATTGTGATTGTATGATTGCGATTGTATGATTGCGATTGTATGATTGCGATTGTATGATTGTGATTGTATGATTGTGATTGTATGATTGTGATTGTATGATTGTGATTGTATGACTGTGATTGTATGATTGTGATTGTATGATTGTTAAAGTATGATTGTGATGGTATGATTGTTAAAGTATGATTGTGATGGTATGATTGTGATTGTATGATTGTGATTGTATGATTGTGATTGTATGATTGTGATTGTATGATTGTGATTGTATGATTGTGATAGTATGATTGTGATTGTATGATTGAGATTGTATGATTGTGACTGTATGCTTGCGATTGTATGAATGTGATTGTATGATTGTGATTGTATGATTGTGATTGTATGATTGTGATTGTATGATTGTGATTGTATGATTGTGATTGTATGATTGTGATTGTATGATTGTGACTGTATGATTGTGATTTTATGATTGTGATTGTATGATTGTGATTGTATGATTATGATTGTATGATTGCGATTGTATGATTGTATTTGGGTGATTGTATTTGGGAGATTGTATTTGGGAGATTGTAATTGTATGATTGCGATTGTATGATTGTGATGTATGATTGTAATTGTATGATTATGATTGTATGATTGCGATTGTATGATTGCGATTGTATGATTGTGATTGTATGATTGCGATTGTATGAATGCTATTGTATGATTGTGATTGTATGATTGTGATTGTATGATTGTGATTGTATGATTGTGATTGTATGATTGTGATTGTATGATTGTGATTGTATGATTGTGATTGTATGATTGTGATTGTATGATTGTATTTGGGAGATTGTATTTGGGATATTGTAATTGTATGATTGCGATTGTATGATTGTGATTGTATGATTGTGATGTATGATTGTAATTGTATGATTATGATTGTATGATTGTGATTGTATGATTGAGATTGTATGATTGTTATTGTATGCTTGCGATTGTATGAATGTGATTGTATGATTGTGATGGTATGATTGTGATTGTATGATTGTGATTGTATGATTGTGATTGTATGATTGTGATTGTATGATTGTGATTGTATGATTGTGATTGTATGATTGTGATTGTATGGTTGTGATTGTATGATTGTGAATGTACGATTGTGATTGTACGATTGCGATTGTATGATTGTGATTG
The DNA here is from genome assembly GCF_050947335.1 of Megachile rotundata. Classification (NCBI taxonomy): domain Eukaryota; kingdom Metazoa; phylum Arthropoda; class Insecta; order Hymenoptera; family Megachilidae; genus Megachile; species Megachile rotundata. The sequence continues at coordinate 975,300 of NW_027473327.1, forward strand.
TATGATTGTGATTGTATGATTGTGATTGTATGATTGTATTTGGGAGATTGTATTTGGGATATAGTAATTGTATGATTGCGATTGTATGATTGCGATTGTATGATTGTGATTACATGATTGTGATTGTATGATTGTGATTGTATGATTGTGATTGTATGAGTGTGATTGTGTGATTGTGGTTGTGCGATTGATATTGTACGATTGTGATTGTACGATTGTGATTGAATGATTGTGATTGTATGATTAAGATTCTATGATTGTGATTGCATGATTGTGATTGTATGATTGTGATTGCATGATTTCGAATGTATGATTGTGATTGTATGATTGTGATTGTATGATTGTGATTGTATGATTGTGATTGTATGATTGTGATTGTATGATTGTGATTGTCTGATTGTGGTTGTGCGATTGTGATTGTACGATTGTGATTGTACGATTGTGATAGTATAATTGTGATTGTATGATTGTGATTGTATGATTGTGATTGTATGATTGTGATTGTATGATTGTGATTGTATGATTGTGATTGTTTGATTGTATTTGGGAGATTGTATTTGGGAGATTGTAATTGAATGATTGCGATTGTATGATTGTGATTGTATGATTGCGATTGTATGATTGTGATTGTATGATTGTGATGTATGACTGTAATTGTATGATTATGATTGTATGATTGTGATTGTATGATTGAGATAGTATGATTGTGATTGTATGATTGTGATTGTATGATTGTGATGTATGATTGTAATTGTATGATTATGATTGTATGATTGTGATTGTATGATTGAGATTGTATGATTGTGATTGTATGCTTGCGATTGTATGATTGTGATTGTATGATTGTATTTGGGAGATTGTATTTGGGATATTGTAATTGTATGATTGCGATTGTATGATTGTGATTGTATGATTGTGATGTATGATTGTAAATGTATGATTATGATTGTATGATTGTGATTGTATGCTTGCGATTGTATGAATGTGATTGCATGATTGATATTGTATGATTGTGATTGTATGATTGTGATTGTATGATTGTGATTGTATGATTGTGATTGTATGATTGTGTTTGTATGATTTTGATAGTACGATTGTGATTGTATGATTGTGATTGTATGATTGTGATTGTATGATTGTGATTGTATGATTGTGATTGTATGATTGTGATAGTATGATTGTGATTGTATGATTGTGATGTATGATTGTAATTGTATGATTATGATTGTATGATTGTGATTTTGTGATTGTGATTGTATGATTGTATTTGGGAGATTGTATTTGGGATATTATAATTGTATGATTGCGATTGTATGATTGAGATTGTATGATTGAGATTGTATGATTGTGATTGTATGCTTGCGATTGTATGATCGTGATTGTATGATTGTGATTGTATGATTGTGATTGTATGATTGTGATTGTATGATTATGATTGTATGATTGTAATTGTATGATTGTGATTGTATGATTGTGATTGTATGATTGTGATTGCATGATTGTGATAGTATGATTGTGATTGTATGATTGTGATGTATGATTGTAATTGTATGATTATGATTGTATGATTGTGATTGTGTGATTGTGATTGTATGATTGTATTTGGGAGATTGTGATTGTATGATTGTATTTGGGAGATTGTATTTGGGATATTGTAATTGTATGATTGCGATTGTATGATTGTGATTGTATGATTGTGATGTATGATTGTAATTGTATGATTATGATTGTATGATTGTGATTGTATGATTGAGATTGTATGATTGTGATTGTATGCTTGCGATTGTATGAATGTGATTGTATGATTGATATTGTATGATTGTGATTGTATGATTGTGATTGTATGATTGTGATTGTATGATTGTGATTGTATGATTGTGATTGTATGATTTTGATAGTACGATTGTGATTGTATGATTGTGATTGTATGATTTTGATTGTATGATTGTGATTGTATGATTGTGATTGTATGATTGTGATAGTATGATTGTGATTGTATGATTGTGATGTATGATTGTAATTGTATGATTATGATTGTATGATTGTGATTTTGTGATTGTGATTGTATGATTGTATTTGGGAGATTGTATTTGGGATATTGTAATTGTATGATTGCGATTGTATGATTGTGATTGTATGATTGTGGTTGTATGATTGTGATTGTATGATTGTGATTGTATGATTGTATTTGCGAGATTGTATTTGGGATACTGTAATTGTATGATTGCGAATGTATGATTGCGATTGTATGATTGTGATTGCATGATTGTGTATGTATGATTGTGATTGTATGATTGTATTTGGGAGATTGTATTTGGGATATTGTAATTATATGATTGCGATTGAATGATTGTGATTGTATGATTGTGATGTATGATTGTAATTGTATGATTATGATTGTATGATTGTGATTGTATGATTGTGATGGTATGATTGTGATTGTATGATTGCGATCGTATGATTGTGATTGTACGATTATGATTGTATGATTGTGATTGTATGATTGCGATTGTATGATTGTGATTGTATGATTAAGTTTGTATTTTTGTGATTTTATGATTGTGATTGTATGATTGTGATTGTATGATTGCGATTGTATGAATGCGATTGTATGATTGTGATTTTATGATTGTGATTGTATGATTGTGAATGTACGATTGTGATTGTATGATTGTGATTGTATGATTTTGATAGTACGATTGTGATTGTATGATTGTGATTGTATGATTGAGATTGTATGATTGTGATTGTATGATTGCGATTGTATGATTGCGATTGTATGATTGCGATTGTATGATTGTGATTGTATGATTGTGATTGTATGATTGTGATTGTATGATTGTGATTGTATGACTGTGATTGTATGATTGTGATTGTATGATTGTTAAAGTATGATTGTGATGGTATGATTGTTAAAGTATGATTGTGATGGTATGATTGTGATTGTATGATTGTGATTGTATGATTGTGATTGTATGATTGTGATTGTATGATTGTGATAGTATGATTGTGATTGTATGATTGAGATTGTATGATTGTGATTGTATGCTTGCGATTGTATGAATGTGATTGTATGATTGTGATTGTATGATTGTGATTGTATGATTGTGATTGTATGATTGTGATTGTATGATTGTGATTGTATGATTGTGATTGTATGATTGTGATTGTATGATTGTGAATTTATGATTGTGATTGTATGATTGTGATTGTATGATTATGATTGTATGATTGCGATTGTATGATTGTATTTGGGTGATTGTATTTGGGAGATTGTATTTGGGAGATTGTAATTGTATGATTGCGATTGGATGATTGTGATGTATGATTGTAATTGTATGATTATGATTGTATGATTGCGATTGTATGATTGCGATTGTATGATTGTGATTGTATGATTAAGTTTGTATTTTTGTGATTTTATGATTGTGATTGTATGATTGTGATTGTATGATTGTGATTGTATGATTGTGATTGTATGATTGTGATTGTATGATTGCGATTGTATGATTGCGATTGTATGAATGCGATTGTATGATTGTGATTGCATAATTGTGATTGTATGATTGTGATTGTATGATTGTGATTGTCTGATTGTGGTTGTATGATTGTGATTGTATGATTGAGATTGTATGATTGTGATTGTATGATTGCGATTGTATGATTGCGATTGTATGATTGCGATTGTATGATTGTGATTGTATGATTGTGATTGTATGATTGTGATTGTATGATTGTGATTGTATGATTGTGATTGTATGATTGTGATTGTATGATTGTGATTGTATGATTGTGATTGTATGATTGTGAAAGTATGATTGTGATTGTATGATTATGATTGTATGATTGTGGTTGTGCGATTGTGATTGTACGATTGTGATTGTACGATTGTGATTGTATGATTGTGATTGCATGATTATGATTGTATGATTGTGATTGCATGATTGTGATTGTATGATTGTGATTGCATGATTTTGAATGTATGATTGTGATTGTATGATTGTGATTGTATGCTTGTGATTGTATGATTGTGATTGTATGATTGTGATTGTATGATTGTGATTGTATGATTGTCATTGTATGATTGTGATAGTATGATTGTGATTGTATGATTGTGATTGTATGCTCGTCATTGTATGATTATGATTGTATGATTGCGATTGTATGATTGTATTTGGGTGATTGTATTTGGGAGATTGTATTTGGGAGATTGTAATTGTATGATTGCGATTGTATGATTGTGATTGTATGATTGCGATTGTATGAATGCGATTGTATGATTGTGATTGTATGATTGTGATTGTATGATTGTGATTGTATGATTGTGATTGTATGATTGTATTTGGGAGATTGTGATTGTATGATTGTATTTGGGAGATTGTATTTGGGATATTGTAATTGTATGATTGCGATTGTATGATTGTGATTGTATGATTGTGATTGTATGATTGTGATGTATGATTGTAATTGTATGATTATGATTGTATGATTGTGATTGTATGATTGAGATTGTATGATTGTGATTGTATGCTTGCGATTGTATGAATGTGATTGTATGATTGTGATTGTATGATTGTGATTGTATGATTGTGATTGTATGATTGTGATTGTATGATTGTGATTGTATGATTGTGATTGTATGATTGTGATTGTATGATTGTGATTTTATGATTGTGATTGTATGATTGTGATTGTATGATTATGATTGTATGATTGCGATTGTATGATTGTATTTGGGTGATTGTATTTGGGAGATTGTATTTGGGAGATTGTAATTGTATGATTGCGATTGTATGATTGTGATGTATGATTGTAATTGTATGATTATGATTGTATGATTGCGATTGTATGATTGCGATTGTATGATTGTGATTGTATGATTAAGTTTGTATTTTTGTGATTTTATGATTGTGATTGTATGATTGTGATTGTATGATTGTGATTGTATGATTGTGATTGTATGATTGTGATTGTATGATTGCGATTGTATGATTGCGATTGTATGAATGCGATTGTATGATTGTGATTGCATAATTGTGATTGTATGATTGTGATTGTATGATTGTGATTGTCTGATTGTGGTTGTATGATTGTGATTGTATGATTGAGATTGTATGATTGTGATTGTATGATTGCGATTGTATGATTGCGATTGTATGATTGCGATTGTATGATTGTGATTGTATGATTGTGATTGTATGATTGTGATTGTATGATTGTGATTGTATGATTGTGATTGTATGATTGTGATTGTATGATTGTGATTGTATGATTGTGATTGTATGATTGTGATTGTATGATTGTGAAAGTATGATTGTGATTGTATGATTATGATTGTATGATTGTGGTTGTGCGATTGTGATTGTACGATTGTGATTGTACGATTGTGATTGTATGATTGTGATTGCATGATTATGATTGTATGATTGTGATTGCATGATTGTGATTGTATGATTGTGATTGCATGATTTTGAATGTATGATTGTGATTGTATGATTGTGATTGTATGATTGTGATTGTATGATTGTGATTGTATGATTGTGATTGTATGATTGTCATTGTATGATTGTGATAGTATGATTGTGATTGTATGATTGTGATTGTATGCTCGTCATTGTATGATTATGATTGTATGATTGCGATTGTATGATTGTATTTGGGTGATTGTATTTGGGAGATTGTATTTGGGAGATTGTAATTGTATGATTGCGATTGTATGATTGTGATTGTATGATTGCGATTGTATGAATGCGATTGTATGATTGTGATTGTATGATTGTGATTGTATGATTGTGATTGTATGATTGTGATTGTATGATTGTATTTGGGAGATTGTGATTGTATGATTGTATTTGGGAGATTGTATTTGGGATATTGTAATTGTATGATTGCGATTGTATGATTGTGATTGTATGATTGTGATGTATGATTGTAATTGTATGATTATGATTGTATGATTGTGATTGTATGATTGAGATTGTATGATTGTGATTGTATGCTTGCGATTGTATGATTGTGATTGTACGATTATGATTGTATGATTGTGATTGTATGATTGCGATTGTATGATTGTGATTGTATGATTAAGTTTGTATTTTTGTGATTTTATGATTGTGGTTGTATGATTGTGATTGTATGATTGTGAATGTACGATTGTGATTGTATGATTGTGATTGTATGATTTTGATAGTACGATTGTGATTGTATGATTGTGATTGTATGATTGAGATTGTATGATTGTGATTGTATGATTGCGATTGTATGATTGCGATTGTATGATTGCGATTGTATGATTGCGATTGTATGATTGTGATTGTATGATTGTGATTGTATGATTGTGATTGTATGATTGTGATTGTATGACTGTGATTGTATGATTGTGATTGTATGATTGTTAAAGTATGATTGTGATGGTATGATTGTTAAAGTATGATTGTGATGGTATGATTGTGATTGTATGATTGTGATTGTATGATTGTGATTGTATGATTGTGATTGTATGATTGCGATTGTATGATTGTGATAGCATGATTGTGATTGTATGATTGAGATTGTATGATTGTGATTGTATGCTTGCGATTGTATGAATGTGATTGTATGATTGTGATTGTATGATTGTGATTGTATGATTGTGATTGTATGATTGTGATTGTATGATTGTGATTGTATGATTGTGATTGTATGATTGTGATTTTATGATTGTGATTGTATGATTGTGATTGTATGATTATGATTGTATGATTGCGATTGTATGATTGTATTTGGGTGATTGTATTTGGGAGATTGTATTTGGGAGATTGTAATTGTATGATTGCGATTGTATGATTGTGATGTATGATTGTAATTGTATGATAATGATTGTATGATTGCGATTGTATGATTGTGATTGTATGATTAAGTTTGTATTTTTGTGATTTTATGATTGTGATTGTATGATTGTGATTGTGTGATTGTGATTGTATGATTGTGATTGTATGATTGTGATTGTATGATTGCGATTGTATGAATGCGATTGTATGATTGTGATTGCATAATTGTGATTGTATGATTGTGATTGTATGATTGTGATTGTCTGATTGTGGTTGTATGATTGTGATTGTATGATTGAGATTGTATGATTGTGATTGTATGATTGCGATTGTATGATTGCGATTGTATGATTGCGATTGTATGATTGCGATTGTATGATTGTGATTGTATGATTGTGATTGTATGATTGTGATTGTATGATTGTGATTGTATGATTGTGATTGTATGATTGTGATTGTATGATTGTGATTGTATGATTGTGAAAGTATGATTGTGATTGTATGATTATGATTGTATGATTGTGGTTGTGCGATTGTGATTGTACGATTGTGATTGTACGATTGTGATTGTATGATTGTGATTGCATGATTATGATTGTATGATTGTGATTGCATGATTGTGATTGAGTGATTGTGATTGCATGATTTTGAATGTATGATTGTGATTGTATGATTGTGATTGTATGATTGTGATTGTATGATTGTGATTGTATGATTGTCATTGTATGATTGTGATAGTATGATTGTGATTGTATGATTGTGATTGTATGCTCGTCATTGTATGATTATGATTGTATGATTGCGATTGTATGATTGTATTTGGGTGATTGTATTTGGGAGATTGTATTTGGGAGATTGTAATTGTATGATTGCGATTGTATGATTGTGATTGTATGATTGCGATTGTATGAATGCGATTGTATGATTGTGATTGTATGATTGTGATTGTATGATTGTGATTGTATGATTGTGATTGTATGATTGTATTTGGGAGATTGTGATTGTATGATTGTATTTGGGAGATTGTATTAGGGATATTGTAATTGTATGATTGCGATTGTATGATTGTGATTGTATGATTGTGATGTATGATTGTAATTGTATGATTATGATTGTATGATTGTGATTGTATGATTGAGATTGTATGATTGTGATTGTATGCTTGCGATTGTATGAATGTGATTGTATGATTGTGATTGTATGATTGTGATTGTATGATTGTGATTGTATGATTGTGATTGTATGATTGTGATTGTATGATTGTGATTGTATGATTGTGATTGTATGATTGTGATTTTATGATTGTGATTGTATGATTGTGATTGTATGATTATGATTGTATGATTGCGATTGTATGATTGTATTTGGGTGATTGTATTTGGGAGATTGTAATTGTATGATTGCGATTGTATGATTGTGATGTATGATTGTAATTGTATGATTATGATTGTATGATTGCGATTGTATGATTGCGATTGTATGATTGTGATTGTATGATTAAGTTTGTATTTTTGTGATTTTATGATTGTGATTGTATGATTGTGATTGTATGATTGTGATTGTATGATTGTGATTGTATGATTGTGATTGTATGATTGCGATTGTATGATTGCGATTGTATGAATGCGATTGTATGATTGTGATTGCATAATTGTGATTGTATGATTGTGATTGTATGATTGTGATTGTCTGATTGTGGTTGTATGATTGTGATTGTATGATTGAGATTGTATGATTGTGATTGTATGATTGCGATTGTATGATTGCGATTGTATGATTGCGATTGTATGATTGTGATTGTATGATTGTGATTGTATGATTGTGATTGTATGATTGTGATTGTATGATTGTGATTGTATGATTGTGATTGTATGATTGTGATTGTATGATTGTGATTGTATGATTGTGAAAGTATGATTGTGATTGTATGATTATGATTGTATGATTGTGGTTGTGCGATTGTGATTGTACGATTGTGATTGTACGATTGTGATTGTATGATTGTGATTGCATGATTATGATTGTATGATTGTGATTGCATGATTGTGATTGTATGATTGTGATTGCATGATTTTGAATGTATGATTGTGATTGTATGATTGTGATTGTATGATTGTGATTGTATGATTGTGATTGTATGATTGTGATTGTATGATTGTGATTGTATGATTGTCATTGTATGATTGTGATAGTATGATTGTGATTGTATGATTGTGATTGTATGCTCGTCATTGTATGATTATGATTGTATGATTGCGATTGTATGAATGTATTTGGGTGATTGTATTTGGGAGATTGTATTTGGGATATTGTAATTGTATGATTGCGATTGTATGATTGTGATTGTATGATTGTTAAAGTATGATTGTGATGGTATGATTGTTAAAGTATGATTGTGATGGTATGATTGTGATTGTATGATTGTGATTGTATGATTGTGATTGTATGATTGTGATTGTATGATTGCGATTGTATGATTGTGATAGCATGATTGTGATTGTATGATTGAGATTGTATGATTGTGATTGTATGCTTGCGATTGTATGAATGTGATTGTATGATTGTGATTGTATGATTGTGATTGTATGATTGTGATTGTATGATTGTGATTGTATGATTGTGATTGTATGATTGTGATTGTATGATTGTGATTTTATGATTGTGATTGTATGATTGTGATTGTATGATTATGATTGTATGATTGCGATTGTATGATTGTATTTGGGTGATTGTATTTGGGAGATTGTATTTGGGAGATTGTAATTGTATGATTGCGATTGTATGATTGTGATGTATGATTGTAATTGTATGATAATGATTGTATGATTGCGATTGTATGATTGCGATTGTATGATTGTGATTGTATGATTAAGTTTGTATTTTTGTGATTTTATGATTGTGATTGTATGATTGTGATTGTATGATTGTGATTGTATGATTGTGATTGTATGATTGTGATTGTATGATTGCGATTGTATGAATGCGATTGTATGATTGTGATTGCATAATTGTGATTGTATGATTGTGATTGTATGATTGTGATTGTCTGATTGTGGTTGTATGATTGTGATTGTATGATTGAGATTGTATGATTGTGATTGTATGATTGCGATTGTATGATTGCGATTGTATGATTGCGATTGTATGATTGCGATTGTATGATTGTGATTGTATGATTGTGATTGTATGATTGTGATTGTATGATTGTGATTGTATGATTGTGATTGTATGATTGTGATTGTATGATTGTGATTGTATGATTGTGATTGTATGATTGTGATTGTATGATTGCGATTGTATGAATGCGATTGTATGATTGTGATTGCATAATTGTGATTGTATGATTGTGATTGTATGATTGTGATTGTCTGATTGTGGTTGTATGATTGTGATTGTATGATTGAGATTGTATGATTGTGATTGTATGATTGCGATTGTATGATTGCGATTGTATGATTGCGATTGTATGATTGCGATTGTATGATTGCGATTGTATGATTGTGATTGCATGATTATGATTGTATGATTGTGATTGCATGATTGTGATTGAGTGATTGTGATTGCATGATTTTGAATGTATGATTGTGATTGTATGATTGTGATTGTATGATTGTGATTGTATGATTGTGATTGTATGATTGTCATTGTATGATTGTGATAGTATGATTGTGATTGTATGATTGTGATTGTATGCTCGTCATTGTATGATTATGATTGTATGATTGCGATTGTATGATTGTATTTGGGTGATTGTATTTGGGAGATTGTATTTGCGAGATTGTAATTGTATGATTGCGATTGTATGATTGTGATTGTATGATTGCGATTGTATGAATGCGATTGATTGATTGTGATTGTATGATTGTGATTGTATGATTGTGATTGTATGATTGTGATTGTATGATTGTATTTGGGAGATTGTGATTGTATGATTGTATTTGGGAGATTGTATTTGGGATATTGTAATTGTATGATTGCGATTGTATGATTGTGATTGTATGATTGTGATGTATGATTGTAATTGTATGATTATGATTGTATGATTGTGATTGTATGATTGAGATTGTATGATTGTGATTGTATGCTTGCGATTGTATGAATGTGATTGTATGATTGATATTGTATGATTGTGATTGTATGATTGTGATTGTATGATTGTGATTGTATGATTGTGATGTATGATTGTAAATGTATAATTAAGATTGTATGATTGTGATTGTATGATTGTGATTGTATGATTGAGATTGTATGATTGTGATTGTATGCTTGCGATTGTATGATTGTGATTGTATGATTGTGATTGTATGATTGTGATTGTATGATTGTGATTGTATGATTGTGATTGTATGATTGTGATTGTATGATTGTGACTGTATGATTGTGATTCTATGATTGTGATTGTATGATTGTGATTGTCTGATTGTGGTTGTGCGATTGTGATTGTACGATTGTGATTGTACGATTGTGATTGTAGGATTGTGATTGTATGATTGTGATTGTATGATTGTGATTGTATGATTGTGATTGTATGATTGTGATTGTATGATTGTGATTGTATGATTGTGATTGTATGACTGTGATTGTATGATTGTGAATGTACGATTGTGATTGTATGATTGTGATTGTATGATTGTGATAGTACGATTGTGATTGTATGACTGTGATTGTATGATTGTGATTGCATGATTGCGATTGTATGATTGTGATTGTATGATTGTGATTGTATGATTGCGATTGTATGAATGCGATTGTATGATTGTGATTGCATAATTGTGATTGTATGATTGTGATTGTATGATTGTGATTGTCTGATTGTGGTTGTATGATTGTGAATGTACGATTGTGATTGTATGATTGTGATTGTATGATTTTGATAGTACGATTGTGATTGTATGATTGTGATTGTATGATTGAGATTGTATGATTGTGATTGTATGATTGCGATTGTATGATTGCGATTGTATGATTGCGATTGTATGATTGTGATTGTATGATTGTGATTGTATGATTGTGATTGTATGATTGTGATTGTATGACTGTGATTGTATGATTGTGATTGTATGATTGTTAAAGTATGATTGTGATGGTATGATTGTTAAAGTATGATTGTGATGGTATGATTGTGATTGTATGATTGTGATTGTATGATTGTGATTGTATGATTGAGATTGTATGATTGTGATTGTATGCTTGCGATTGTATGATTGTGATTGTATGATTGTGATTGTATGATTGTGATTGTATGATTGTGATTGTATGATTGTGATTGTATGATTGTGATTGTATGATTGTGACTGTATGATTGTGATTGTATGATTGTGATTGTATGATTGTGATTGTCTGATTGTGGTTGTGCGATTGTGATTGTACGATTGTGATTGTACGATTGTGATTGTAGGATTGTGATTGTATGATTGTGATTGTATGATTGTGATTGTATGATTGTGATTGTATGATTGTGATTGTATGATTGTGATTGTATGATTGTGATTGTATGACTGTGATTGTATGATTGTGAATGTACGATTGTGATTGTATGATTGTGATTGTATGATTGTGATAGTACGATTGTGATTGTATGACTGTGATTGTATGATTGTGATTGCATGATTGCGATTGTATGATTGTGATTGTATGATTGTGATTGTATGATTGCGATTGTATGAATGCGATTGTATGATTGTGATTGCATAATTGTGATTGTATGATTGTGATTGTATGATTGTGATTGTCTGATTGTGGTTGTATGATTGTGAATGTACGATTGTGATTGTATGATTGTGATTGTATGATTTTGATAGTACGATTGTGATTGTATGATTGTGATTGTATGATTGAGATTGTATGATTGTGATTGTATGATTGCGATTGTATGATTGCGATTGTATGATTGCGATTGTATGATTGTGATTGTATGATTGTGATTGTATGATTGTGATTGTATGATTGTGATTGTATGACTGTGATTGTATGATTGTGATTGTATGATTGTTAAAGTATGATTGTGATGGTATGATTGTTAAAGTATGATTGTGATGGTATGATTGTGATTGTATGATTGTGATTGTATGATTGTGATTGTATGATTGTGATTGTATGATTGTGATTGTATGATTGTGATAGTATGATTGTGATTGTATGATTGAGATTGTATGATTGTGATTGTATGCTTGCGATTGTATGAATGTGATTGTATGATTGTGATTGTATGATTGTGATTGTATGATTGTGATTGTATGATTGTGATTGTATGATTGTGATTGTATGATTGTGATTGTATGATTGTGACTGTATGATTGTGATTTTATGATTGTGATTGTATGATTGTGATTGTATGATTATGATTGTATGATTGCGATTGTATGATTGTATTTGGGTGATTGTATTTGGGAGATTGTATTTGGGAGATTGTAATTGTATGATTGCGATTGTATGATTGTGATGTATGATTGTAATTGTATGATTATGATTGTATGATTGCGATTGTATGATTGCGATTGTATGATTGTGATTGTATGATTAAGTTTGTATTTTTGTGATTTTATGATTGTGATTGTATGATTGTGATTGTATGATTGTGATTGTATGATTGTGATTGTATGATTGTGATTGTATGATTGTGATTGTATGATTGCGATTGTATGATTGCGATTGTATGAATGCGATTGTATGATTGTGATTGCATAATTGTGATTGTATGATTGTGATTGTATGATTGTGATTGTCTGATTGTGGTTGTATGATTGTGATTGTATGATTGAGATTGTATGATTGTGATTGTATGATTGCGATTGTATGATTGCGATTGTATGATTGCGATTGTATGATTGTGATTGTATGATTGTGATTGTATGATTGTGATTGTATGATTGTGATTGTATGATTGTGATTGTATGATTGTGATTGTATGATTGTGAAAGTATGATTGTGATTGTATGATTATGATTGTATGATTGTGGTTGTGCGATTGTGATTGTACGATTGTGATTGTACGATTGTGATTGTATGATTGTGATTGCATGATTATGATTGTATGATTGTGATTGCATGATTGTGATTGTATGATTGTGATTGCATGATTTTGAATGTATGATTGTGATTGTATGATTGTGATTGTATGATTGTGATTGTATGATTGTGATTGTATGATTGTGATTGTATGATTGTCATTGTATGATTGTGATAGTATGATTGTGATTGTATGATTGTGATTGTATGCTCGTCATTGTATGATTATGATTGTATGATTGCGATTGTATGATTGTATTTGGGTGATTGTATTTGGGAGATTGTATTTGGGAGATTGTAATTGTATGATTGCGATTGTATGATTGTGATTGTATGATTGCGATTGTATGAATGCGATTGTATGATTGTGATTGTATGATTGTGATTGTATGATTGTGATTGTATGATTGTGATTGTATGATTGTATTTGGGAGATTGTGATTGTATGATTGTATTTGGGAGATTGTATTTGGGATATTGTAATTGTATGATTGCGATTGTATGATTGTGATTGTATGATTGTGATGTATGATTGTAATTGTATGATTATGATTGTATGATTGTGATTGTATGATTGAGATTGTATGATTGTGATTGTATGCTTGCGATTGTATGATTGTGATTGTACGATTATGATTGTATGATTGTGATTGTATGATTGCGATTGTATGATTGTGATTGTATGATTAAGTTTGTATTTTTGTGATTTTATGATTGTGGTTGTATGATTGTGATTGTATGATTGTGATTGTATGATTGCGATTGTATGAATGCGATTGTATGATTGTGATTTTATGATTGTGATTGTATGATTGTGAATGTACGATTGTGATTGTATGATTGTGATTTTATGATTTTGATAGTACGATTGTGATTGTATGATTGTGATTGTATGATTGAGATTGTATGATTGTGATTGTATGATTGCGATTGTATGATTGCGATTGTATGATTGCGATTGTATGATTGCGATTGTATGATTGCGATTGTATGATTGTGATTGTATGATTGTGATTGTATGATTGTGATTGTATGACTGTGATTGTATGATTGTGATTGTATGATTGTTAAAGTATGATTGTGATGGTATGATTGTTAAAGTATGATTGTGATGGTATGATTGTGATTGTATGATTGTGATTGTATGATTGTGATTGTATGATTGTGATTGTATGATTGCGATTGTATGATTGTGATAGCATGATTGTGATTGTATGATTGAGATTGTATGATTGTGATTGTATGCTTGCGATTGTATGAATGTGATTGTATGATTGTGATTGTATGATTGTGATTGTATGATTGTGATTGTATGATTGTGATTGTATGATTGTGATTGTATGATTGTGATTGTATGATTGTGATTGTATGATTGTGATTTTATGATTGTGATTGTATGATTGTGATTGTATGATTATGATTGTATGATTGCGATTGTATGATTGTATTTGGGTGATTGTATTTGGGAGATTGTATTTGGGAGATTGTAATTGTATGATTGCGATTGTATGATTGTGATGTATGATTGTAATTGTATGATAATGATTGTATGATTGCGATTGTATGATTGCGATTGTATGATTGTGATTGTATGATTAAGTTTGTATTTTTGTGATTTTATGATTGTGATTGTATGATTGTGATTGTATGATTGTGATTGTATGATTGTGATTGCATGATTTTGAATGTATGATTGTGATGGTATGATTGTGATTGTATGATTGTGATTGTATGATTGTGATTGTATGATTGTGATTGTATGATTGTGATTGTATGATTGTGATTGTATGATTGTGATTGTATGATTATGATTGTATGATTGTTGTTGTGCGATTGTGATTGTACGATTGTGATTGTACGATTGTGATTGTATGATTGTGATTGCATGATTATGATTGTATGATTGTGATTGCATGATTGTGATTGTATGATTGTGATTGCATGATTTTGAATGTATGATTGTGATTGTATGATTGTGATTGTATGATTGTGATTGTATGATTGTGATTGTATGATTGTGATTGTATGATTGTGATTGTATGATTGTCATTGTATGATTGTGATAGTATGATTGTGATTGTATGATTGTGATTGTATGCTCGTCATTGTATGATTATGATTGTATGATTGCGATTGTATGATTGTATTTGGGTGATTGTATTTGGGAGATTGTATTTGGGAGATTGTAATTGTATGATTGCGATTGTATGATTGTGATTGTATGATTGCGATTGTATGAATGCGATTGTATGATTGTGATTGTATGATTGTGATTGTATGATTGTGATTGTATGATTGTGATTGTATGATTGTGATTGTATGATTGTATTTGGGAGATTGTGATTGTATGATTGTATTTGGGAGATTGTATTTGGGATATTGTAATTGTATGATTGCGATTGTATGATTGTGATTGTATGATTGTGATGTATGATTGTAATTGTATGATTATGATTGTATGATTGTGATTGTATGATTGAGATTGTATGATTGTGATTGTATGCTTGCGATTGTATGATTGTGATTGTACGATTATGATTGTATGATTGTGATTGTATGATTGCGATTGTATGATTGTGATTGTATGATTAAGTTTGTATTTTTGTGATTTTATGATTGTGGTTGTATGATTGTGATTGTATGATTGTGATTGTATGATTGCGATTGTATGAATGCGATTGTATGATTGTGATTTTATGATTGTGATTGTATGATTGTGAATGTACGATTGTGATTGTATGATTGTGATTTTATGATTTTGATAGTACGATTGTGATTGTATGATTGTGATTGTATGATTGAGATTGTATGATTGTGATTGTATGATTGCGATTGTATGATTGCGATTGTATGATTGCGATTGTATGATTGCGATTGTATGATTGTGATTGTATGATTGTGATTGTATGATTGTGATTGTATGATTGTGATTGTATGACTGTGATTGTATGATTGTGATTGTATGATTGTTAAAGTATGATTGTGATGGTATGATTGTTAAAGTATGATTGTGATGGTATGATTGTGATTGTATGATTGTGATTGTATGATTGTGATTGTATGATTGTGATTGTATGATTGCGATTGTATGATTGTGATAGCATGATTGTGATTGTATGATTGAGATTGTATGATTGTGATTGTATGCTTGCGATTGTATGAATGTGATTGTATGATTGTGATTGTATGATTGTGATTGTATGATTGTGATTGTATGATTGTGATTGTATGATTGTGATTGTATGATTGTGATTGTATGATTGTGATTGTATGATTGTGATTTTATGATTGTGATTGTATGATTGTGATTGTATGATTATGATTGTATGATTGCGATTGTATGATTGTATTTGGGTGATTGTATTTGGGAGATTGTATTTGGGAGATTGTAATTGTATGATTGCGATTGTATGATTGTGATGTATGATTGTAATTGTATGATAATGATTGTATGATTGCGATTGTATGATTGCGATTGTATGATTGTGATTGTATGATTAAGTTTGTATTTTTGTGATTTTATGATTGTGATTGTATGATTGTGATTGTATGATTGTGATTGTATGATTGTGATTGCATGATTTTGAATGTATGATTGTGATTGTATGATTGTGATTGTATGATTGTGATTGTATGATTGTGATTGTATGATTGTGATTGTATGATTGTGATTGTATGATTGTGAAAGTATGATTGTGATTGTATGATTATGATTGTATGATTGTGGTTGTGCGATTGTGATTGTACGATTGTGATTGTACGATTGTGATTGTATGATTGTGATTGCATGATTATGATTGTATGATTGTGATTGCATGATTGTGATTGTATGATTGTGATTGCATGATTTTGAATGTATGATTGTGATTGTATGATTGTGATTGTATGATTGTGATTGTATGATTGTGATTGTATGATTGTCATTGTATGATTGTGATAGTATGATTGTGATTGTATGATTGTGATTGTATGCTCGTCATTGTATGATTATGATTGTATGATTGCGATTGTATGATTGTATTTGGGTGATTGTATTTGGGAGATTGTATTTGGGAGATTGTAATTGTATGATTGCGATTGTATGATTGTGATTGTATGATTGCGATTGTATGAATGCGATTGTACGATTGTGATTGTATGATTGTGATTGTATGATTGTGATTGTATGATTGTGATTGTATGATTGTGATTGTATGATTGTATTTGGGAGATTGTGATTGTATGATTGTATTTGGGAGATTGTATTTGGGATATTGTAATTGTATGATTGCGATTGTATGATTGTGATTGTATGATTGTGATGTATGATTGTAATTGTATGATTATGATTGTATGATTGTGATTGTATGATTGAGATTGTATGATTGTGATTGTATGCTTGCGATTGTATGAATGTGATTGTATGATTGATATTGTATGATTGTGATTGTATGATTGTGATTGTATGATTGTGATTGTATGATTGTGATGTATGATTGTAAATGTATGATTAAGATTGTATGATTGTGATTGTATGATTGTGATTGTATGATTGAGATTGTATGATTGTGATTGTATGCTTGCGATTGTATGATTGTGATTGTATGATTGTGATTGTATGATTGTGATTGTATGATTGTGATTGTATGATTGTGATTGTATGATTGTGACTGTATGATTGTGGTTGTATGATTGTGATTGTATGATTGTGATTGTCTGATTGTGGTTGTGCGATTGTGATTGTACGATTGTGATTGTACGATTGTGATTGTAGGATTGTGATTGTATGATTGTGATTGTATGATTGTGATTGTATGATTGTGATTGTATGATTGTGATTGTATGATTGTGATTGTATGATTGTGATTGTATGACTGTGATTGTATGATTGTGAATGTACGATTGTGATTGTATGATTGTGATTGTATGATTGTGATAGTACGATTGTGATTGTATGACTGTGATTGTATGACTGTGATTGTATGACTGTGATTGTATGAGTGTGATTGTATGATTGTGATTGTATGATTGATATTGTATGATTGCGATTGTATGATTGTGATTGCATGATTGCGATTGTATGATTGTGATTGCATGATTGCGATTGTATGATTGTGATTGTATGATTGTGATGTATGATTGTAATTGTATTATTATGATTGTATGATTGTGATTGTATGATTGAGATTGTATGATTGAGATTGTATGATTGTGATTGTATGCTTGCGATTGTATGATCGTGATTGTATGATCGTGATTGTATGATTGTGATTGTATGATTGTGATTGTATGATTGTGATTGTATGATTGTGATTGTATGATTGTGATTGTATGATTGTGATTGTATGATTGCGATTGTATGAATGCGATTGTATGATTGTGATTGCATAATTGTGATTGTATGATTGTGATTGTATGATTGTGATTGTCTGATTGTGGTTGTATGATTGTGATTGTATGATTGAGATTGTATGATTGTGATTGTATGATTGCGATTGTATGATTGCGATTGTATGATTGCGATTGTATGATTGTGATTGTATGATTGTGATTGTATGATTGTGATTGTATGATTGTGATTGTATGATTGTGATTGTATGATTGTGATTGTATGATTGTGAAAGTATGATTGTGATTGTATGATTATGATTGTATGATTGTGGTTGTGCGATTGTGATTGTACGATTGTGATTGTACGATTGTGATTGTATGATTGTGATTGCATGATTATGATTGTATGATTGTGATTGCATGATTGTGATTGTATGATTGTGATTGCATGATTTTGAATGTATGATTGTGATTGTATGATTGTGATTGTATGATTGTGATTGTATGATTGTGATTGTATGATTGTGATTGTATGATTGTCATTGTATGATTGTGATAGTATGATTGTGATTGTATGATTGTGATTGTATGCTTGTCATTGTATGATTATGATTGTATGATTGCGATTGTATGATTGTATTTGGGTGATTGTATTTGGGAGATTGTATTTGGGAGATTGTAATTGTATGATTGCGATTGTATGATTGTGATTGTATGATTGCGATTGTATGAATGCGATTGTATGATTGTGATTGTATGATTGTGATTGTATGATTGTGATTGTATGATTGTGATTGTATGATTGTATTTGGGAGATTGTGATTGTATGATTGTATTTGGGAGATTGTATTTGGGATATTGTAATTGTATGATTGCGATTGTATGATTGTGATTGTATGATTGTGATGTATGATTGTAATTGTATGATTATGATTGTATGATTGTGATTGTATGATTGAGATTGTATGATTGTGATTGTATGCTTGCGATTGTATGAATGTCATTGTATGATTGATATTGTATGATTGTGATTGTATGATTGTGATTGTATGATTGTGATTGTATGATTGTGATTGTATGATTGTGATTGTATGATTGTGATTTTATGATTGTGATTGTATGATTGTGAATGTACGATTGTGATTGTATGATTGTGATTGTATGATTTTGATAGTACGATTGTGATTGTATGATTGTGATTGTATGATTGTGATTGTATGATTGTGATTGTATGATTGTGATTGTATGATTGTGATTGTATGATTGTGATAGTATGATTGTGATTGTATGATTGTGATGTATGATTGTAATTGTATGATTATGATTGTATGATTGTGATTTTGTGATTGTGATTGTATGATTGTATTTGGGAGATTGTATTTGGGATATTGTAATTGTATGATTGCGATTGAATGATTGTGATTGTATGATTGTGATTGTATGATTGTGATTGTATGATTGTGATTGTATGATTGTGATTGTATGATTGTGATTGTATGATTGTATTTGCGAGATTGTATTTGGGATACTGTAATTGTATGATTGCGATTGTATGATTGCGATTGTATGATTGTGATTGTATGATTATGTATGTATGATTGTGATTGTATGATTGTATTTGGGAGATTGTATTTGGGATATTGTAATTGTATGATTGCGATTGTATGATTGTGATGTATGATTGTAATTGTATGATTATGATTGTATGATTGTGATTGTATGATTGTGATGGTATGATTGTGATTGTATGATTGCGATCGTATGATTGTGATTGTATGATTATGATTGTATGATTGCGATTGTATGATTGCGATTGTATGATTGTGATTGTATGATTAAGTTTGTATTTTTGTGATTTTATGATTGTGGTTGTGCGATTGTGATTGTACGATTGTGATTGTACGATTGTGATTGTATGATTGTGATTGCATGATTATGATTGTATGATTGTGATTGCATGATTGTGATTGTATGATTGTGATTGCATGATTTTGAATGTATGATTGTGATTGTATGATTGTGATTGTATGATTGTGATTGTATGATTGTGATTGTATGATTGTGATTGTATGATTGTGATTGTATGATTGTCATTGTATGATTGTGATAGTATGATTGTGATTGTATGATTGTGATTGTATGATTGTGATTTTATGATTGTGATTGTATGATTGTGAATGTACGATTGTGATTGTATGATTGTGATTGTATGATTTTGATAGTACGATTGTGATTGTATGATTGTGATTGTATGATTGTGATTGTATGATTGTGATTGTATGATTGTGATTGTATGATTGTGATTGTATGATTGTATTTGGGAGATTGTGATTGTATGATTGTATTTGGGAGATTGTATTTGGGATATTGTAATTGTATGATTGCGATTGTATGATTGTGATTGTATGATTGTGATGTATGATTGTAATTGTATGATTATGATTGTATGATTGTGATTGTATGATTGAGATTGTATGATCGTGATTGTATGCTTGCGATTGTATGAATGTCATTGTATGATTGATATTGTATGATTGTGATTGTATGATTGTGATTGTATGATTGTGATTGTATGATTGTGATTGTATGATTGTGATTGTATGATTGTGATTGTATGATTGTGATTGTATGATTGTGATTTTATGATTGTGATTGTATGATTGTGAATGTACGATTGTGATTGTATGATTGTGATTGTATGATTTTGATAGTACGATTGTGATTGTATGATTGTGATTGTATGATTGTGATTGTATGATTGTGATTGTATGATTGTGATTGTATGATTGTGATAGTATGATTGTGATTGTATGATTGTGATGTATGATTGTAATTGTATGATTATGATTGTATGATTGTGATTTTGTGATTGTGATTGTATGATTGTATTTGGGAGATTGTATTTGGGATATTGTAATTGTATGATTGCGATTGTATGATTGTGATTGTATGATTGTGATTGTATGATTGTGATTGTATGATTGTGATTGTATGATTGTGATTGTATGATTGTATTTGCGAGATTGTATTTGGGATACTGTAATTGTATGATTGCGATTGTATGATTGCGATTGTATGATTGAGATTGTATGATTGTGTATGTATGATTGTGATTGTATGATTGTATTTGGGAGATTGTATTTGGGATATTGTAATTATATGATTGCGATTGAATGATTGTGATTGTATGATTGTGATGTATGATTGTAATTGTATGATTATGATTGTATGATTGTGATTGTATGATTGTGATGGTATGATTGTGATTGTATGATTGCGATCGTATGATTGTGATTGTACGATTATGATTGTATGATTGTGATTGTATGATTGCGATTGTATGATTGTGATTGTATGATTAAGTTTGTATTTTTGTGATTTTATGATTGTGATTGTATGATTGTGATTGTATGATTGTGATTGTATGAATGCGATTGTATGATTGTGATTGCATAATTGTGATTGTATGATTGTGATTGTATGATTGTGATTGTCTGATTGTGGTTGTATGATTGTAATTGTATGATTGAGATTGTATGATTGTGATTGTATGATTGCGATTGTATGATTGCGATTGTATGATTGCGATTGTATGATTGTGATTGTATGATTGTGATTGTATGATTGTGATTGTATGATTGTGATTGTATGACTGTGATTGTATGATTGTGATTGTATGATTGTTAAAGTATGATTGTGATGGTATGATTGTTAAAGTATGATTGTGATGGTATGATTGTGATTGTATGATTGTGATTGTATGATTGTGATTGTATGATTGTGATTGTATGATTGTGATTGTATGATTGTGATAGTATGATTGTGATTGTATGATTGAGATTGTATGATTGTGATTGTATGCTTGCGATTGTATGAATGTGATTGTATGATTGTGATTGTATGATTATGATTGTATGATTGCGATTGTATGATTGTATTTGGGTGATTGTATTTGGGAGATTGTATTTGGGAGATTGTAATTGTATGATTGCGATTGTATGATTGTGATGTATGATTGTAATTGTATGATTATGATTGTATGATTGCGATTGTATGATTGCGATTGTATGATTGTGATTGTATGATTAAGTTTGTATTTTTGTGATTTTATGATTGTGATTGTATGATTGTGATTGTATGATTGTGATTGTATGATTGTGATTGTATGATTGTGATTGTATGATTGCGATTGTATGATTGCGATTGTATGAATGCGATTGTATGATTGTGATTGCATAATTGTGATTGTATGATTGTGATTGTATGATTGTGATTGTCTGATTGTGGTTGTATGATTGTGATTGTATGATTGAGATTGTATGATTGTGATTGTATGATTGCGATTGTATGATTGCGATTGTATGATTGCGATTGTATGATTGTGATTGTATGATTGTGATTGTATGATTGTGATTGTATGATTGTGATTGTATGATTGTGATTGTATGATTGTGATTGTATGATTGTGATTGTATGATTGTGATTGTATGATTGTGAAAGTATGATTGTGATTGTATGATTATGATTGTATGATTGTGGTTGTGCGATTGTGATTGTACGATTGTGATTGTACGATTGTGATTGTATGATTGTGATTGCATGATTATGATTGTATGATTGTGATTGCATGATTGTGATTGTATGATTGTGATTGCATGATTTTGAATGTATGATTGTGATTGTATGATTGTGATTGTATGATTGTGATTGTATGATTGTGATTGTATGATTGTGATTGTATGATTGTGATTGTATGATTGTGATTGTATGATTGTCATTGTATGATTGTGATAGTATGATTGTGATTGTATGATTGTGATTGTATGCTCGTCATTGTATGATTATGATTGTATGATTGCGATTGTATGATTGTATTTGGGTGATTGTATTTGGGAGATTGTATTTGGGAGATTGTAATTGTATGATTGCGATTGTATGATTGTGATTGTATGATTGCGATTGTATGAATGCGATTGTATGATTGTGATTGTATGATTGTGATTGTATGATTGTGATTGTATGATTGTGATTGTATGATTGTATTTGGGAGATTGTGATTGTATGATTGTATTTGGGAGATTGTATTTGGGATATTGTAATTGTATGATTGCGATTGTATGATTGTGATTGTATGATTGTGATGTATGATTGTAATTGTATGATTATGATTGTATGATTGTGATTGTATGATTGAGATTGTATGATTGTGATTGTATGCTTGCGATTGTATGATTGTGATTGTACGATTATGATTGTATGATTGTGATTGTATGATTGCGATTGTATGATTGTGATTGTATGATTGTTAAAGTATGATTGTGATGGTATGATTGTTAAAGTATGATTGTGATGGTATGATTGTGATTGTATGATTGTGATTGTATGATTGTGATTGTATGATTGTGATTGTATGATTGTGATTGTATGATTGCGATTGTATGATTGTGATAGCATGATTGTGATTGTATGATTGAGATTTTATGATTGTGATTGTATGCTTGCGATTGTATGAATGTGATTGTATGATTGTGATTGTATGATTGCGATTGTATGAATGCGATTGTATGATTGTGATTTTATGATTGTGATTGTATGATTGTGAATGTACGATTGTGATTGTATGATTGTGATTGTATGATTTTGATAGTACGATTGTGATTGTATGATTGTGATTGTATGATTGAGATTGTATGATTGTGATTGTATGATTGCGATTGTATGATTGCGATTGTATGATTGCGATTGTATGATTGCGATTGTATGATTGTGATTGTATGATTGTGATTGTATGATTGTGATTGTATGATTGTGATTGTATGACTGTGATTGTATGATTGTGATTGTATGATTGTTAAAGTATGATTGTGATGGTATGATTGTTAAAGTATGATTGTGATGGTATGATTGTGATTGTATGATTGTGATTGTATGATTGTGATTGTATGATTGTGATTGTATGATTGTGATTGTATGATTGCGATTGTATGATTGTGATAGCATGATTGTGATTGTATGATTGAGATTGTATGATTGTGATTGTATGCTTGCGATTGTATGAATGTGATTGTATGATTGTGATTGTATGATTGTGATTGTATGATTGTGATTGTATGATTGTGATTGTATGATTGTGATTGTATGATTGTGATTGTATGATTGTGATTTTATGATTGTGATTGTATGATTGTGATTGTATGATTATGATTGTATGATTGCGATTGTATGATTGTATTTGGGTGATTGTATTTGGGAGATTGTATTTGGGAGATTGTAATTGTATGATTGCGATTGTATGATTGTGATGTATGATTGTAATTGTATGATAATGATTGTATGATTGCGATTGTATGATTGCGATTGTATGATTGTGATTGTATGATTAAGTTTGTATTTTTGTGATTTTATGATTGTGATTGTATGATTGTGATTGTATGATTGTGATTGTATGATTGTGATTGTATGATTGTGATTGCATGATTTTGAATGTATGATTGTGATTGTATGATTGTGATTGTATGATTGTGATTGTATGATTGTGATTGTATGATTGTGATTGTATGATTGTGATTGTATGATTGTGATTGTATGATTGTGAAAGTATGATTGTGATTGTATGATTATGATTGTATGATTGTGGTTGTGCGATTGTGATTGTACGATTGTGATTGTACGATTGTGATTGTATGATTGTGATTGCATGATTATGATTGTATGATTGTGATTGCATGATTGTGATTGTATGATTGTGATTGCATGATTTTGAATGTATGATTGTGATTGTATGATTGTGATTGTATGATTGTGATTGTATGATTGTGATTGTATGATTGTCATTGTATGATTGTGATAGTATGATTGTGATTGTATGATTGTGATTGTATGCTCGTCATTGTATGATTATGATTGTATGATTGCGATTGTATGATTGTATTTGGGTGATTGTATTTGGGAGTTTGTATTTGGGAGATTGTAATTGTATGATTGCGATTGTATGATTGTGATTGTATGATTGCGATTGTATGAATGCGATTGTATGATTGTGATTGTATGATTGTGATTGTATGATTGTGATTGTATGATTGTGATTGTATGATTGTATTTGGGAGATTGTGATTGTATGATTGTATTTGGGAGATTGTATTTGGGATATTGTAATTGTATGATTGCGATTGTATGATTGTGATTGTATGATTGTGATGTATGATTGTAATTGTATGATTATGATTGTATGATTGTGATTGTATGATTGAGATTGTATGATTGTGATTGTATGCTTGCGATTGTATGAATGTGATTGTATGATTGATATTGTATGATTGTGATTGTATGATTGTGATTGTATGATTGTGATTGTATGATTGTGATGTATGATTGTAAATGTATGATTAAGATTGTATGATTGTGATTGTATGATTGTGATTGTATGATTGAGATTGTATGATTGTGATTGTATGCTTGCGATTGTATGATTGTGATTGTATGATTGTGATTGTATGATTGTGATTGTATGATTGTGATTGTATGATTGTGATTGTATGATTGTGACTGTATGATTGTGATTGTATGATTGTGATTGTATGATTGTGATTGTCTGATTGTGGTTGTGCGATTGTGATTGTACGATTGTGATTGTACGATTGTGATTGTAGGATTGTGATTGTATGATTGTGATTGTATGATTGTGATTGTATGATTGTGATTGTATGATTGTGATTGTATGATTGTGATTGTATGATTGTGATTGTATGACTGTGATTGTATGATTGTGAATGTACGATTGTGATTGTATGATTGTGATTGTATGATTGTGATAGTACGATTATGATTGTATGACTGTGATTGTATGACTGTGATTGTATGACTGTGATTGTATGAGTGTGATTGTATGATTGTGATTGTATGATTGATATTGTATGATTGCGATTGTATGATTGTGATTGCATGATTGCGATTGTATGATTGTGATTGCATGATTGCGATTGTATGATTGTGATTGTATGATTGTGATGTATGATTGTAATTGTATTATTATGATTGTATGATTGTGATTGTATGATTGAGATTGTATGATTGAGATTGTATGATTGTGATTGTATGCTTGCGATTGTATGATCGTGATTGTATGATCGTGATTGTATGATCGTGATTGTATGATTGTGATTGTATGATTGTGATTGTATGATTGTGATTGTATGATTGTGATTGTATGATTGTGATTGTATGATTGCGATTGTATGAATGCGATTGTATGATTGTGATTGCATAATTGTGATTGTATGATTGTGATTGTATGATTGTGATTGTCTGATTGTGGTTGTATGATTGTGATTGTATGATTGAGATTGTATGATTGTGATTGTATGATTGCGATTGTATGATTGCGATTGTATGATTGCGATTGTATGATTGTGATTGTATGATTGTGATTGTATGATTGTGATTGTATGATTGTGATTGTATGATTGTGATTGTATGATTGTGAAAGTATGATTGTGATTGTATGATTATGATTGTATGATTGTGGTTGTGCGATTGTGATTGTACGATTGTGATTGTACGATTGTGATTGTATGATTGTGATTGCATGATTATGATTGTATGATTGTGATTGCATGATTGTGATTGTATGATTGTGATTGCGTGATTTTGAATGTATGATTGTGATTGTATGATTGTGATTGTATGATTGTGATTGTATGATTGTGATTGTATGATTGTGATTGTATGATTGTGATTGTATGATTGTGATTGTATGATTGTCATTGTATGATTGTGATAGTATGATTGTGATTGTATGATTGTGATTGTATGCTTGTCATTGTATGATTATGATTGTATGATTGCGATTGTATGATTGTATTTGGGTGATTGTATTTGGGAGATTGTATTTGGGAGATTGTAATTCTATGATTGCGATTGTATGATTGTGATTGTATGATTGCGATTGTATGAATGCGATTGTATGATTGAGATTGTATGATTGTGATTGTATGATTGTGATTGTATGATTGTGATTCTATGATTGTGATTGTATGATTGTATTTGGGAGATTGTGATTGTATGATTGTATTTTGGAGATTGTATTTGGGATATTGTAATTGTATGATTGCGATTGTATGATTGTGATTGTATGATTGTGGTGTATGATTGTAATTGTATGATTATGATTGTATGATTGTGATTGTATGATTGAGATTGTATGATTGTGATTGTATGCTTGCGATTGTATGAATGTCATTGTATGATTGATATTGTATGATTGTGATTGTATGATTGTGATTGTATGATTGTGATTGTATGATTGTGATTGTATGATTGTGATTGTATGATTGTGATTTTATGATTGTGATTGTATGATTGTGAATGTACGATTGTGATTGTATGATTGTGATTGTATGATTTTGATAGTACGATTGTGATTGTATGATTGTGATTGTATGATTGTGATTGTATGATTGTGATTGTATGATTGTGATTGTATGATTGTGATTGTATGATTGTGATAGTATGATTGTGATTGTATGATTGTGATGTATGATTGTAATTGTATGATTATGATTGTATGATTGTGATTTTGTGATTGTGATTGTATGATTGTATTTGGGAGATTGTATTTGGGATATTGTAATTGTATGATTGCGATTGAATGATTGTGATTGTATGATTGTGATTGTATGATTGTGATTGTATGATTGTGATTGTATGATTGTGATTGTATGATTGTATTTGCGAGATTGTATTTGGGATACTGTAATTGTATGATTGCGATTGTATGATTGTGATTGTATGATTGCGATTGTATGATTGTGATTGTATGATTGTGATGTATGATTGTAATTGTATGATTATGATTGTATGATTGTGATAGTATGATTGTGATTGTATGATTGTATTTGGGAGATTGTAGTTGGGAGATTGTATTTGGGAGATTGTATTTGGCAGATTGTATTTGGGAGATTGTAATTGTATGACTGCGATTGTATGATTGTGATTCTATGATTGTGATTGTATGATTGTGATTGTATGATTGTGATTGTATGATTGTGAAAGTATGATTGTGATTGTATGATTATGATTGTATGATTGTGGTTGTGCGATTGTGATTGTACGATTGTGATTGTACGATTGTGATTGTATGATTGTGATTGCATGATTATGATTGTATGATTGTGATTGCATGATTGTGATTGTATGATTGTGATTGCATGATTTTGAATGTATGATTGTGATTGTATGATTGTGATTGTATGATTGTGATTGTATGATTGTGATTGTATGATTGTCATTGTATGATTGTGATTGTATGATTGTGATTGTATGATTGTGATTGTATGATTGTGATTGTATGATTGTGATTGTATGATTGTGATTTTATGATTGTGATTGTATGATTGTGAATGTACGATTGTGATTGTATGATTGTGATTGTATGATTTTGATAGTACGATTGTGATTGTATGATTGTGATTGTATGATTGTGATTGTATGATTGTGATTGTATGATTATGATTGTATGATTGCGATTGTATGATTGCGATTGTATGATTGTGATTGTATGATTGTGATTGTATGATTGTATTTGGGAGATTGTATTTGGGATATTGTAATTGTATGATTGCGATTGTATGATTGTGATTGTATGATTGTGATGTATGATTGTAATTGTATGATTATGATTGTATGATTGTGATTGTATGATTGAGATTGTATGATTGTGATTGTATGCTTGCGATTGTATGAATGTGATTGTATGATTGTGATTGTACGATTGTGATTGTATGATTGTGATTGTATGATTGTGATTGTATGATTGTGATTGTATGATTGTGATTGTATGATTGTGATTGTATGATTGTGATTGTATGATTGTGATTTTATGATTGTGATTGTATGATTGTGAATGTACGATTGTGATTGTATGATTGTGATTGTATGATTTCGATAGTACGATTGTGATTGTATGATTGTGATTGTATGATTGTGATTGTATGATTGTGATTGTATGATTGTGATTGTATGATTGTGATTGTATGATTGTGATTGTATGATTGTGATTGTATGATTGTGATTGTATGATTGTGATTGTATGATTGTGATTGTATGATTGTGATTGTATGATTGTGATTGTATGATTGTCATTGTATGATTGTGATAGTATGATTGTGATTGTATGATTGTGATTGTATGATTGTGATTGTATGATTATGATTGTATGATTGCGATTGTATGATTGTATTTGGGTGATTGTATTTGGGAGATTGTATTTGGGAGATTGTAATTGTATGATTGCGATTGTATGATTGTGATTGTATGATTGCGATTGTATGAATGCGATTGTATGATTGTGATTGTATGATTGTGATTGTATGATTGTGATTGTATGATTGTGATTGTATGATTGTGATTGTATGATTGTGATTGTATGATTGTGATTGTATGATTGTATTTGGGAGATTGTATTTGGGATATTGTATTTGGGATATTGTAATTGTATGATTGCGATTGTATGCTTGCGATTGTATGAATGTGATTGTATGATTGTGATTGTATGATTGTGATTGTATGATTGTGATTGTATGATTGTGATTGTATGATTGTGATTGTATGATTGTGATTGTATGATTGTGATTGTATGATTGTGATTGTATGATTGTGATTGTATGATTGTGATTGTATGATTGTGATTGTATGATTGTGATTTTATGATTGTGATTGTATGATTGTGATTGTATGATTATGATTGTATGATTGCGATTGTATGATTGTATTTGGGTGATTGTATTTGGGAGATTGTATTTGGGAGATTGTAATTGTATGATTGCGATTGTATGATTGTGATTGTATGATTGCGATTGTATGAATGCGATTGTATGATTGTGATTGTATGATTGTGATTGTATGACTGTGATTGTATGATTGTGATTGTATGATTGTTAAAGTATGATTGCGATGGTATGATTGTTAAAGTATGATTGTGATGGTATGATTGTGATTGTATGATTGTGATTGTATGATTGTGATTGTATGATTGTGATTGTATGACTGTGATTGTATGATTGTGATAGTATGATTGTGATTGTATGATTGCGATTGTATGATTGTGATTGTATGATTGCGATTGTATGAATGCTATTGTATGATTGTGATTGTATGATTGTGATTGTATGATTGTGATTGTATGATTGTGATTGTATGATTGTGATTGTATGATTGTGATTGTATGATTGCGATTGTATGATTGTTATTGTATGCTTGCGATTGTATGAATGTGATTGTATGATTGTGATGGTATGATTGTGATTGTATGATTGTGATTGTATGATTGTGATTGTATGATTGTGATTGTATGATTGTGATTGTATGATTGTGATTGTATGATTGTGATTGTATGGTTGTGATTGTATGATTGTGAATGTACGATTGTGATTGTACGATTGCGATTGTATGATTGTGATTGTATGATTGTGATTGTATGATTGTGATTGTATGATTGTGATTGTATGATTGTATTTGGGAGATTGTATTTGGGAAATTGTAATTGTATGATTGCGATTGTATGATTGCGATTGTATGATTGTGATTACATGATTGTGATTGTATGATTGTGATTGTATGATTGTGATTGTATGAGTGTGATTGTGTGATTGTGGTTGTGCGATTGATATTGTACGATTGTGATTGTACGATTGTGATTGAATGATTGTGATTGTATGATTAAGATTCTATGATTGTGATTGCATGATTGTGATTGTATGATTGTGATTGCATGATTTCGAATGTATGATTGTGATTGTATGATTGTGATTGTATGATTGTGATTGTATGATTGTGATTGTATGATTGTGATTGTATGATTGTGATTGTATGATTGTGATTGTATGATTGTGATTGTATGATTGTGAATGTACGATTGTGATTGTATGATTGTGATTGTATGATTTTGATAGTACGATTGTGATTGTATGATTGTGATTGTATGATTGTGATTGTATGATTGTGATTGTATGATTGTGATAGTATGATTGTGATTGTATGATTGTGATGTATGATTGTAATTGTATGATTATGATTGTATGATTGTGATTTTGTGATTGTGATTGTATGATTGTATTTGGGAGATTGTATTTGGGATATTGTAATTGTATGATTGCGATTGTATGATTGTGATTGTATGATTGTGATTGTATGATTGTGATTGTATGATTGTATTTGCGAGATTGTATTTGGGATACTGTAATTGTATGATTGCGATTGTATGATTGCGATTGTATGATTGTGATTGTATGATTGTGTATGTATGATTGTGATTGTATGATTGTATTTGGGAGATTGTATTTGGGATATTGTAATTGTATGATTGCGATTGAATGATTGTGATTGTATGATTGTGATGTATGATTGTAATTGTATGATTATGATTGTATGATTGTGATTGTATGATTGTGATGGTATGATTGTGATTGTATGATTGCGATCGTATGATTGTGATTGTACGATTATGATTGTATGATTGTGATTGTATGATTGCGATTGTATGATTGTGATTGTATGATTAAGTTTGTATTTTTGTGATTTTATGATTGTGATTGTATGATTGTGATTGTATGATTGTGATTGTATGATTGCGATTGTATGAATGCGATTGTATGATTGTGATTGCATAATTGTGATTGTATGATTGTGATTGTATGATTGTGATTGTCTGATTGTGGTTGTATGATTGTAATTGTATGATTGAGATTGTATGATTGTGATTGTATGATGGCGATTATATGATTGCGATTGTATGATTGCGATTGTATGATTGTGATTGTATGATTGTGATTGTATGATTGTGATTGTATGATTGTGATTGTATGACTGTGATTGTATGATTGTGATTGTATGATTGTTAAAGTATGATTGCGATGGTATGATTGTTAAAGTATGATTGTGATGGTATGATTGTGATTGTATGATTGTGATTGTATGATTGTGATTGTATGATTGTGATTGTATGACTGTGATTGTATGATTGTGATAGTATGATTGTGATTGTATGATTGCGATTGTATGATTGTGATTGTATGATTGCGATTGTATGAATGCTATTGTATGATTGTGATTGTATGATTGTGATTGTATGATTGTGATTGTATGATTGTGATTGTATGATTGTGATTGTATGATTGTGATTGTATGATTGTGATTGTATGATTGCGATTGTATGATTGTATTTGGGAGATTGTATTTGGGATATTGTAATTGTATGATTGCGATTGTATGATTGTGATTGTATGATTGTGATGTATGATTGTAATTGTATGATTATGATTGTATGATTGTGATTGTATGATTGAGATTGTATGATTGTTATTGTATGCTTGCGATTGTATGAATGTGATTGTATGATTGTGATTGTACGATTGTGATTGTATGATTGTGATTGTATGATTGTGATTGTATGATTGTGATTGTATGATTGTGATTGTATGATTGTGATTGTATGATTGTGATTGTATGGTTGTGATTGTATGATTGTGAATGTACGATTGTGATTGTACGATTGCGATTGTATGATTGTGATTGTATGATTGTGATTCTATGATTGTAATTGTATGATTGTATTTGGGAGATTGTATTTGGGATATTGTAATTGTATGATTGCGATTGTATGATTGCGATTGTATGATTGTGATTACATGATTGTGATTGTATGATTGTGATTGTATGATTGTGATTGTATGAGTGTGATTGTGTGATTGTGGTTGTGCGATTGATATTGTACGATTGTGATTGTACGATTGTGATTGAATGATTGTGATTGTATGATTAAGATTCTATGATTGTGATTGCATGATTGTGATTGTATGATTGTGATTGCATGATTTCGAATGTATGATTGTGATTGTATGATTGTGATTGTATGATTGTGATTGTATGATTGTGATTGTATGATTGTGATTGTATGATTGTGATTGTATGATTGTGATTGTATGATTGTGATTGTATGATTGAGATTGTATGATTGTGATTGTATGCTTGCGATTGTATGAATGTGATTGTATGATTGTGATTGTATGATTGTGATTGTATGATTGTGATTGTATGATTGTGATTGTATGATTGTGATTGTATGATTGTGATTGTATGATTGTGATTGTATGATTGTGATTGTATGATTGTGATTTTATGATTGTGATTGCATGATAGTGAATGTACGATTGTGATTGTATGATTGCGAATGTATGATTGCGATTGTATGATTGTGATTGTATGATTGTGATTGTATGATTGTGATTGTATGATTGTGATGGTATGATTGTGATTGTATGATTGTGATGGTATGATTGTTAAAGTATGATTGTGATGGTATGATTGTGATTGTATGATTGTGATTGTATGATTGTGATTGTATGATTGTGATTGTATGATTGTGATTGTATGATTGTGATTGTATGATTGAGATTGTATGATTGTGATTGTATGCTTGCGATTGTATGAATGTGATTGTATGATTGTGATTGTATGATTGTGATTGTATGATTGTGATTGTATGATTGTGATTGTATGATTGTGATTGTATGATTGTGATTGTATGATTGTGATTGTATGATTGTGATTGTATGATTGTGATTGTATGATTGTGATTTTATGATTGTGATTGTATGATAGTGAATGTACGATTGTGATTGTATGATTGCGAATGTATGATTGCGATTGTATGATTGTGATTGTATGATTGTGTATGTATGATTGTGATTGTATGATTGTATTTGGGAGATTGTATTTGGGATATTGTAATTATATGATTGTGATTGTATGATTGTGATTGTCTGATTGTGGTTGTATGATTGTAATTGTATGATTGAGATTGTATGATTGTGATTGTATGATTGCGATTGTATGATTGCGATTGTATGATTGCGATTGTATGATTGCGATTGTATGATTGTGATTGTATGATTGTGATTGTATGATTGTGATTGTATGATTGTGATTGTATGACTGTGATTGTATGATTGTGATTGTATGATTGTTAAAGTATGATTGTGATGGTATGATTGTTAAAGTATGATTGTGATGGTATGATTGTGATTGTATGATTGCGATCGTATGATTGTGATTGTACGATTATGATTGTATGATTGTGATTGTATGATTGCGATTGTATGATTGTGATTGTATGATTAAGTTTGTATTTTTGTGATTTTATGATTGTGATTGTATGATTGTGATTGTATGATTGTGATTGTATGATTGTGATTGTATGATTGCGATTGTATGAATGCGATTGTATGATTGTGATTGCATAATTGTGATTGTATGATTGTGATTGTATGATTGTGATTGTCTGATTGTGGTTGTATGATTGTAATTGTATGATTGAGATTGTATGATTGTGATTGTATGATTGCGATTGTATGATTGCGATTGTATGATTGCGATTGTATGATTGCGATTGTATGATTGTGATTGTATGATTGTGATTGTATGATTGTGATTGTATGATTGTGATTGTATGACTGTGATTGTATGATTGTGATTGTATGATTGTTAAAGTATGATTGTGATGGTATGATTGTTAAAGTATGATTGTGATGGTATGATTGTGATTGTATGATTGTGATTGTATGATTGTGATTGTATGATTGTGATTGTATGATTGTGATTGTATGATTGTGATAGTATGATTGTGATTGTATGATTGCGATTGTATGATTGTGATTGTATGATTGCGATTGTATGAATGCTATTGTATGATTGTGATTGTATGATTGTGATTGTATGATTGTGATTGTATGATTGTGATTGTATGATTGTGATTGTATGATTGTGATTGTATGATTGTGATTGTATGATTGTGATTGTATGATTGTGATTGTATGATTGTGATTGTATGATTGTGATTGTATGATTGTGATTGTATGATTGTGATTGTATGATTGTGATTGTATGATTGTGATTGTATGATTGTGATTGTATGATTGTGATTGTATGATTGTGATTGTATGATTGTATTTGGGAGATTGTATTTGGGATATTGTAATTGTATGATTGCGATTGTATGATTGTGATTGTATGATTGTGATGTATGATTGTAATTGTATGATTATGATTGTATGATTGTGATTGTATGATTGAGATTGTATGATTGTTATTGTATGCTTGCGATTGTATGAATGTGATTGTATGATTGTGATGGTATGATTGTGATTGTATGATTGTGATTGTATGATTGTAATTGTATGATTGTGATTGTATGATTGTGATTGTATGATTGTGATTGTATGATTGTGATTGTATGGTTGTGATTGTATGATTGTGAATGTACGATTGTGATTGTACGATTGCGATTGTATGATTGTGATTGTATGATTGTGATTGTATGATTGTGATTGTATGATTGTATTTGGGAGATTGTATTTGGGAAATTGTAATTGTATGATTGCGATTGTATGATTGCGATTGTATGATTGTGATTACATGATTGTGATTGTATGATTGTGATTGTATGATTGTGATTGTATGAGTGTGATTGTGTGATTGTGGTTGTGCGATTGATATTGTACGATTGTGATTGTACGATTGTGATTGAATGATTGTGATTGTATGATTAAGATTCTATGATTGTGATTGCATGATTGTGATTGTATGATTGTGATTGCATGATTTCGAATGTATGATTGTGATTGTATGATTGTGATTGTATGATTGTGATTGTATGATTGTGATTGTATGATTGTGATTGTATGATTGTGATTGTATGATTGTGATTGTATGATTGTGATTGTATGATTGTGATTGTATGATTGTGATTGTATGATTGTGAATGTACGATTGTGATTGTATGATTGTGATTGTATGATTTTGATAGTACGATTGTGATTGTATGATTGTGATTGTATGATTGTGATTGTATGATTGTGATTGTATGATTGTGATAGTATGATTGTGATTGTATGATTGTGATGTATGATTGTAATTGTATGATTATGATTGTATGATTGTGATTTTGTGATTGTGATTGTATGATTGTATTTGGGAGATTGTATTTGGGATATTGTAATTGTATGATTGCGATTGTATGATTGTGATTGTATGATTGTGATTGTATGATTGTGATTGTATGATTCTATTTGCGAGATTGTATTTGGGATACTGTAATTGTATGATTGCGATTGTATGATTGCGATTGTATGATTGTGATTGTATGATTGTGTATGTATGATTGTGATTGTATGATTGTATTTGGGAGATTGTATTTGGGATATTGTAATTGTATGATTGCGATTGAATGATTGTGATTGTATGATTGTGATGTATGATTGTAATTGTATGATTATGATTGTATGATTGTGATTGTATGATTGTGATGGTATGATTGTGATTGTATGATTGCGATCGTATGATTGTGATTGTACGATTATGATTGTATGATTGTGATTGTATGATTGCGATTGTATGATTGTGATTGTATGATTAAGTTTGTATTTTTGTGATTTTATGATTGTGATTGTATGATTGTGATTGTATGATTGTGATTGTATGATTGCGATTGTATGAATGCGATTGTATGATTGTGATTGCATAATTGTGATTGTATGATTGTGATTGTATGATTGTGATTGTCTGATTGTGGTTGTATGATTGTAATTGTATGATTGAGATTGTATGATTGTGATTGTATGATTGCGATTATATGATTGCGATTGTATGATTGCGATTGTATGATTGTGATTGTATGATTGTGATTGTATGATTGTGATTGTATGATTGTGATTGTATGACTGTGATTGTATGATTGTGATTGTATGATTGTTAAAGTATGATTGTGATGGTATGATTGTTAAAGTATGATTGTGATGGTATGATTGTGATTGTATGATTGTGATTGTATGATTGTGATTGTATGATTGTGATTGTATGATTGTGATTGTATGACTGTGATTGTATGATTGTGATAGTATGATTGTGATTGTATGATTGCGATTGTATGATTGTGATTGTATGATTGCGATTGTATGAATGCTATTGTATGATTGTGATTGTATGATTGTGATTGTATGATTGTGATTGTATGATTGTGATTGTATGATTGTGATTGTATGATTGTGATTGTATGATTGTGATTGTATGATTGCGATTGTATGATTGTATTTGGGAGATTGTATTTGGGATATTGTAATTGTATGATTGCGATTGTATGATTGTGATTGTATGATTGTGATGTATGATTGTAATTGTATGATTATGATTGTATGATTGTGATTGTATGATTGAGATTGTATGATTGTTATTGTATGCTTGCGATTGTATGAATGTGATTGTATGATTGTGATTGTATGATTGTGATTGTATGATTGTGATTGTATGATTGTGATTGTATGATTGTGATTGTATGATTGTGATTGTATGATTGTGATTGTATGATTGTGATTGTATGGTTGTGATTGTATGATTGTGAATGTACGATTGTGATTGTACGATTGCGATTGTATGATTGTGATTGTATGATTGTGATTGTATGATTGTGATTGTATGATTGTATTTGGGAGATTGTATTTGGGATATTGTAATTGTATGATTGCGATTGTATGATTGCGATTGTATGATTGTGATTACATGATTGTGATTGTATGATTGTGATTGTATGATTGTGATTGTATGAGTGTGATTGTGTGATTGTGGTTGTGCGATTGATATTGTACGATTGTGATTGTACGATTGTGATTGAATGATTGTGATTGTATGATTAAGATTCTATGATTGTGATTGCATGATTGTGATTGTATGATTGTGATTGCATGATTTCGAATGTATGATTGTGATTGTATGATTGTGATTGTATGATTGTGATTGTATGATTGTGATTGTATGATTGTGATTGTATGATTGTGATTGTATGATTGTGATTGTATGATTGTGATTGTATGATTGTGATTGTATGATTGTGATTGTATGATTGTGATTGTATGATTATGATTGTATGATTGTGATTGTATGATTGTGATTGTATGATTGTGATTGTATGATTGTGATAGTATGATTGTGATTGTATGATTGTGATTGTATGACTGTGATTGTATGATTGTGATTGTATGATTGTGATTCTATGATTGTGAAAGTATGATTGTGATGGTATGATTGTGATTGTATGATTGTGATTGTATGATTGTGATTGTATGATTGTGATTGTATGATTGTTAAAGTATGATTGTGATGGTATGATTGTTAAAGTATGATTGTGATGGTATGATTGTGATTGTATGATTGTGATGGTATGATTGTTAAAGTATGATTGTGATGGTATGATTGTGATTGTATGATTGTGATTGTATGATTGTGATTGTATGATTGTGATTGTATGATTGTGATTGTATGATTGTGATAGTATGATTGTGATTGTATGATTGCGATTGTATGATTGTGATTGTATGATTGCGATTGTATGAATGCTATTGTATGATTGTGATTGTATGATTGTGATTGTATGATTGTGATTGTATGATTGTGATTGCATGATTGCGATTGTATGATTGTGATTGTATGATTGTGATGTATGATTGTAATTGTATGATTATGATTGTATGATTGTGATTGTATGATTGAGATTGTATGATTGTGATTGTATGCTTGCGATTGTATGAATGTGATTGTATGATTGTGATTGTATGATTGTGATTTTATGATTGTGATTGTATGATTGTGATTGTATGATTGTGATTGTATGATTGTGATTGTATGATTGTGATTGTCTGATTGTGATTGTATGATTGTGATTGTATGATTGTGATTGTATGATTGTGATTTTATGATTGTGATTGTATGATTGTGAATGTACGATTGTGATTGTATGATTGCGATTGTATGATTGTATTTGGGTGATTGTATTTGGGAGATTGTATTTGGGAGATTGTAATTGTATGATTGCGATTGTATGATTGTGATTGTATGATTGCGATTGTATGAATGTGATTGTATGATTGTGATTGTATGATTGTGATTGTATGATTGTGATTGTCTGATTGTGATTGTATGATTGTGATTGTATGATTGTGATTGTATGATTGTGATTGTATGATTGTGATTTTATGATTGTGATTGTATGATTGTGAATGTACGATTGTGATTGTATGATTGTGATTGTATGATTTTGATAGAACGATTGTGATTGTATGATTGTGAGTGTATGATTGTGATTGTATGATAGTGATTGTATGATTGTGATTGTATGATTGTGATTGTATGATTGTGATTGTATGATTGTATTTGCGAGATTGTATTTGGGATACTGTAATTGTATGATTGCGATTGTATGATTGCGATTGTATGATTGTGATTGTATGATTGTGTATGTATGATTGTGATTGTATGATTGTATTTGGGAGATTGTATTTGGGATATTGTAATTATATGATTGCGATTGAATGATTGTGATTGTATGATTGTGATGTATGATTGTAATTGTATGATTATGATTGTATGATTGTGATTGTATGATTGTGATGGTATGATTGTGATTGTATGATTGCGATCGTATGATTGTGATTGTACGATTATGATTGTATGATTGTGATTGTATGATTGCGATTGTATGATTGTGATTGTATGATTAAGTTTGTATTTTTGTGATTGTATGATTGTGATTGTATGATTGTGATTGTATGACTGTGATTGTATGATTGTGATTGTATGATTGTTAAAGTATGATTGTGATGGTATGATTGTGATTGTATGATTGTGATAGTATGATTGTGATTGTATGATTGCGATTGTATGATTGTGATTGTATGATTGCGATTGTATGAATGCTATTGTATGATTGTGATTGTATGATTGTGATTGTATGATTGTGATTGTATGATTGTGATGTATGATTGTAATTGTATGATTATGATTGTATGATTGTGATTGTGTGATTGTGATTGTATGATTGTATTTGGGATATTGTAATTGTATGATTGCGATTGTATGATTGTGATTGTATGATTGTGATTGTATGATTGTGATTGTATGATTGTATTTGGGAGACTGTATTTGGGATATTGTAATTGTATGATTGCGATTGTATGACTGCGATTGTATGATTGTAACTGTATGATTATGATTGTATGATTGTGATTGTATGATTGTGATTGCATGACTTTGAATGTATGATTGTGATTGTATGATTGTGAAAGTACGATTGTGATTGTATGATTGTGATTGTATGATTGTGATTGTATGATTGTGATTGTATGATTGTGATTGTATGATTGTGATTGTATGATTGTGATTGTATGATTGTGATTGTATGATTGTGATTGTATGATTGTGAAAGTATGATTGTGATTGTATGATTGTGATTGTATGATTGTGATTGTATGATTGTGATGTATGATTGTAATTGTATGATTATGATTGTATGATTGTGATTGTGTGATTGTGATTGTATGATTGTATTTGGGAGATTGTATTTGGGATATTGTAATTGTATGATTGCGATTGTATGATTGTGATTGTATGATTGTGATTGTATGATTGTATTTGGGAGACTGTATTTGGGATATTGTAATTGTATGATTGCGATTGTATGACTGCGATTGTATGATTGTGATTGTCTGATTGTGGTTGTATGATTGTGATTGTATGATTGAGATTGTATGATTGTGATTGTATGATTGCGATTGTATGATTGTGATTGTTTGATTGTAATTGGGAGATTGTATTTGGGAGATTGTATTTGGGAGATTGTAATGGTATGATTGCGATTGTATGATTGTGATTGTATGATTGCGATTGTATGATTGTGATTGTATGATTGTGATGTATGACTGTAATTGTATGATTATGATTGTATGATTGTGATTGCATGATTATGATTGTATGATTGTGATTGTATGATTGTATTTGGGTGATTGTATTTGGGAGATTGTATTTGGGAGATTGTAATTGTATGATTGCGATTGTATGATTGTGATTGTATGATTGCGATTGTATGATTGTGATTGAATGCTTGCGATTGTATGATTGTGATTGTATGATTGTGATTCTTTGATTGTGATTGTATGATTGTGATTGTATGATTGTGATTGTATGATTGTGATTATATGATTGTGATTGTATGATTGTGATTGTATGATTGTGATTGTATGATTGTGATTGTATGATTGTGATTGTTTGATTGTATTTGGGAGATTGTATTTGGGAGGTTGTATTTGGGAGATTGTAATTGTATGATTGCGATTGTATGATTGTGATTGTATGATTGCGATTGTATGATTGTGATTGTATGATTGTGATGTATGACTGTAATTGTATGATTATGATTGTATGATTGTGATTGTATGATTGAGATAGTATGATTGTGATTGTATGATTGTGATTGTATGATTGTGATGTATGATTGTAATTATATGATTATGATTGTATGATTGTGATTGTATGATTGAGATTGTATGATTGTGATTGTATGCTTGCGATTGTATGATTGTGATTGTATGATTGTATTTGGGAGATTGTATTTGGGATATTGTAATTGTATGATTGCGATTGTATGATTGTGATTGTATGATTGTGATTGTATGAGTGTGATTGTGTGATTGTGGTTGTGCGATTGATATTGTACGATTGTGATTGTACGATTGTGATTGAATGATTGTGATTGTATGATTAAGATTCTATGATTGTGATTGCATGATTGTGATTGTATGATCGTGATTGCATGATTTCGAATGTATGATTGTGATTGTATGATTGTGATTGTATGATTGTGATTGTATGATTGTGATTGTATGATTGTGATTGTATGATTGTGATTGTATGATTGTGATTGTATGATTGTGATTGTATGATTGTGATTGTATGATTGTGATTGTATGATTGTGATTGTATGATTGTGATTGTATGATTGTGATTGTATGATTGTGATTGTATGATTGTGATTGTATGATTATGATTGTATGATTGTGATTGTATGATTGTGATTGTATGATTGTGATTGTATGATTGTGATAGTATGATTGTGATTGTATGATTGTGATTGTATGACTGTGATTGTATGATTGTGATTGTATGATTGTGATTGTATGATTGTGAAAGTATGATTGTGATGGTATGATTGTGATTGTATGATTGTGATTGTATGATTGTGATTGTATGATTGTGATTGTATGATTGTTAAAGTATGATTGTGATGGTATGATTGTTAAAGTATGATTGTGATGGTATGATTGTGATTGTATGATTGTGATGGTATGATTGTTAAAGTATGATTGTGATGGTATGATTGTGATTGTATGATTGTGATTGTATGATTGTGATTGTATGATTGTGATTGTATGATTGTGATTGTATGATTGTGATAGTATGATTGTGATTGTATGATTGCGATTGTATGATTGTGATTGTATGATTGCGATTGTATGAATGCTATTGTATGATTGTGATTGTATGATTGTGATTGTATGATTGTGATTGTATGATTGTGATTGTATGATTGTGATTGCATGATTCCGATTGTATGATTGTGATTGTATGATTGTGATGTATGATTGTAATTGTATGATTATGATTGTATGATTGTGATTGTATGATTGAGATTGTATGATTGTGATTGTATGCTTGCGATTGTATGAATGTGATTGTATGATTGTGATTGTATGATTGTGATTGTATGATTGTGATTGTATGATTGTGATTGTATGATTGTGATTGTATGATTGTGATTGTATGATTGTGATTTTATGATTGTGATTGTATGATTGTGATTGTATGATTATGATTGTATGATTGCGATTGTATGATTGTATTTGGGTGATTGTATTTGGGAGATTGTAATTGTATGATTGCGATTGTATGATTGTGATTGTATGATTGCGATTTAATGAATGCGATTGTATGAATGTGATTGTATGATTGTGATTGTATGATTGTGATTGTATGATAGTGATTGTATGATTGTATTTGGGAGATTGTGATTGTATGATTGTATTTGGGAGATTGTATTTGGGATATTGTAATTGTATGATTGCGATTGTATGATTGTGATTGTATGATTGTGATGTATGATTGTGATTGTATGATTGTGATTGTATGACTGTGATTGTATGATTGTGATTGTATGATTGTGATAGTATGATTGTGATTGTATGACTGTGATTGTATGATTGTGATTGTATGATTGCGATTGTATGATTGTGATTGTATGATTGTGATTGTATGATTGTATTTGGGAGATTGTATTTTGGAGATTGTAATTGTATGAT
The DNA here is from genome assembly GCF_050947335.1 of Megachile rotundata. Lineage (NCBI taxonomy): Eukaryota > Metazoa > Arthropoda > Insecta > Hymenoptera > Megachilidae > Megachile > Megachile rotundata. The sequence goes on from NW_027473327.1 coordinate 1,019,656, forward strand.
TGCGATTGTATGACTGTGATTGTATGATTGTGATAGTATGATTGTGATTGTATGATAGTGATTGTATGACTGTGATTGTATGATTGTGACTGTATGATTGTGATTGTATGATTGTGATAGTATGATTGTGATTGTATGATTGTGATTGTATGACTGTGATTGTATGATTGTGATTGTGCGATTGTGATTGTACGATTGTGATTGTACGATTGTGATTGTATGATTGTGATTGTATGATTATGATGGAATGATTGTGATTGCATGATTGTGATTGTACGTTTGTGATTGTATGATTGTGATTGTATGATTGTGATTGTATGATTGTGACTGTATGATTGTGATTGTATGATTGTGATTGTGTGATTGCGATTGTATGATTGCGATTGTATGATTGTGATTGTATGATTGTGATTGTATGATTGTGATTGTATGACTGTGATTGTATGATTGTGATTGTATGATTGTGATTGTATGATTATTATTGTGTGATTGTGATAGTATGATTGTGATTGTATGATTGTGATTGTATGATTGTGATTGTATGATTGTGATTGTATGATTGTGATTGTATGATTGTGATTGTATGATTGTATTTGGGAGATTGTATTTTGGAGATTGTAATTGTATGATTGCGATTGTATGATTATGATTGTATGATTGTGATAGTATGATTGTGATTGTAAGATTGTGATTGCATGACTGTGATTATATAATTGTGATTGTATGATTGTGATTGTATGATTAGGATTGTATGATTGTGATAGTATGATTGTGATTGTATGATTGTGATTGTATGATTGTGATTGTATGATTGTATTTGGGAGGCTGTAATTGTATGATTGCGATTGTATGATTGTGATTGTATGATTGTGATTGTATGATTGTGATCGTATGATTGTGATCGTATGATTCTGATTGTATGATTGTGATTGTATGGTTGTGATTGTATGATTGTGACTGTATGATTGTGATTGTATGATTGTGATTGCATGATTGTGATTGTATGATTGAGATTGTATGATTGTGATGGTTTGATTGTGATTGTATGATTGCGATATTATGATTGTGATTGTATGATTGTGGTTGTATGATAGTGATTGTATGATTGTATTTGGGAGATTGTGATTGTATGATTGCGATTGTATGATTGTGATTGCGTGATTGTGATTGTATGATTGAGATTGTATGATTGTGATGGTTTGATTGTGATTGTATGATTGCGATATTATGATTGTGATTGTATGATTGTGGTTGTATGATAGTGATTGTATGATTGTATTTGGGAGATTGTGATTGTATGATTGCGATTGTATGATTGTGATTGCGTGATTGTGATTGTATGATTGAGATTGTATGATTGTGATGGTTTGATTGTGATTGTATGATTGCGATATTATGATTGTGATTGTATGATTGTGGTTGTATGATAGTGATTGTATGATTGTATTTGGGAGATTGTGATTGTATGATTGCGATTGTATGATTGTGATTGCGTGATTGTGATTGTATGATTGAGATTGTATGATTGTGATTGTATGATCGTGATTGTATGATTGTGATATTATGATTGTGATTGTATGATTGTGATTGTATGATTGTGATTGTATGACTGTGATTGTATGATTGTGATTGTGCGATTGTGATTGTACGATTGTGATTGTACGATTGTGATTGTATGATTATGATTGTATGATTATGATTGTATGATTGTGATTGCATGATTGTGATTGTGTGATTGTGATAGTATGATTGTGATTGTATGACTGTGATTGTACGACTGTGATTGTATGATTGTGATTGTATGATTGTCATTGTATGATTATGATTGTATGATTGTGATTGCATGATTGTGATTGTATGATTGAGATTGCATGATTTTGTATGTATGACTGTGATTGTATGATTGTGACTGTATGATTGTGATTGTATGATTGTGATAGTATGATTGTGATTGTATGATAGTGATTGTATGACTGTGATTGTATGATTGTGACTGTATGATTGTGATTGTATGATTGTGATAGTATGATTGTGATTGTATGATTGTGATTGTATGACTGTGATTGTATGATTGTGATTGTGCGATTGTGATTGTACGATTGTGATTGTACGATTGTGATTGTATGATTGTGATTGTATGATTATGATGGAATGATTGTGATTGCATGATTGTGATTGTATGTTTGTGATTGTATGATTGTGATTGTATGATTGTGATTGTATGATTGTGACTGTATGATTGTGATTGTATGATTGTGATTGTGTGATTGCGATTGTATGATTGCGATTGTATGATTGTGATTGTATGATTGTGATTGTATGATTGTGATTGTATGACTGTGATTGTATGATTGTGATTGTATGATTGTGATTGTATGATTATTATTGTGTGATTGTGATAGTATGATTGTGATTGTATGATTGTGATTGTATGATTGTGATTGTATGATTGTGATTGTATGATTGTGATTGTATGATTGTGATTGTATGATTGTATTTGGGAGATTGTATTTTGGAGATTGTAATTGTATGATTGCGATTGTATGATTATGATTGTATGATTGTGATAGTATGATTGTGATTGTAAGATTGTGATTGCATGACTGTGATTATATAATTGTGATTGTATGATTGTGATTGTATGATTAGGATTGTATGATTGTGATAGTATGATTGTGATTGTATGATTGTGATTGTATGATTGTGATTGTATGATTGTATTTGGGAGACTGTAATTGTATGATTGCGATTGTATGATTGTGATTGTATGATTGTGATTGTATGATTGTGATCGTATGATTGTGATCGTATGATTCTGATTGTATGATTGTGATTGTATGGTTGTGATTGTATGATTGTGACTGTATGATTGTGATTGTATGATTGTGATTGCATGATTGTGATTGTATGATTGAGATTGTATGATTGTGATGGTTTGATTGTGATTGTATGATTGCGATATTATGATTGTGATTGTATGATTGTGATTGTATGATAGTGATTGTATGATTGTATTTGGGAGATTGTGATTGTATGATTGCGATTGTATGATTGTGATTGCGTGATTGTGATTGTATGATTGAGATTGTATGATTGTGATGGTTTGATTGTGATTGTATGATTGCGATATTATGATTGTGATTGTATGATTGTGGTTGTATGATAGTGATTGTATGATTGTATTTGGGAGATTGTGATTGTATGATTGCGATTGTATGATTGTGATTGCGTGATTGTGATTGTATGATTGAGATTGTATGATTGTGATGGTTTGATTGTGATTGTATGATTGCGATATTATGATTGTGATTGTATGATTGTGGTTGTATGATAGTGATTGTATGATTGTATTTGGGAGATTGTGATTGTATGATTGCGATTGTATGATTGTGATTGCGTGATTGTGATTGTATGATTGAGATTGTATGATTGTGATTGTATGATTATGATTGTATGATTGTGATAGTATGATTGTGATAGTATGATTGTGATTGTAAGATTGTGATTGCATGACTGTGATTGTATGATTGTGATTGTATGATTGTGATTGTATGATTAGGATTGTATGATTGTGATAGTATGATTGTGATTGTATGATTGTGATTGTATGATTGTGATTGTATGATTGTATTTGGGAGATTGTATTTTGGAGATTGTAATTGTATGATTGCGATTTTATGATTGTGATTGTATGATTGTGATTGTATGATTGTGATCGTATGATTGTGATCGTATGATAGTGATTGTATGATTGTGATTGTATGGTTGTGATTGTATGATTGTGATTGTATGATTGTAATTGTATGATTATGATTGTATGATTGTGATTGTATGATTGTGATGGTTTGATTCTGATTGTATGATTCCGATATTATGATTGTGATTGTATGATTGTGATTGTATGATTGTGGTTGTATGATTGTGATTGTATGATTGTATTTGGGAGATTGTGATTGTATGATTGCGATTGTATGATTGTGATTGCGTGATTGTGATTGTATGATTGCGATTGTATGATTGTGATTGTATGGTTGTGATTGTATGATTGTGATGGTATGATTGTGATTGTATGATTGCGATAGTATGATTGTGATTGTATGATTGTGATTGTATGATTGTGACTGTATGATTGTGATTGTATGATTGTGATTGCGTGATTGTGATTGTATGATTGCGATTGTATGATTGTGATTGTATGATTGTGATTGTATGATTGTGATTGTATGACTGTGATTGTATGATTGTGATTGTATGATTGTAATTGTATGATTATGATTGTGTGATTGTGATTGTATGATTGTGATTGTATGGTTGTGATTGTATAATTGTGATTGTTTGATTGTAATTGTATGATTATGATTGTATGATTGTGATTGTATGATTGTGATGGTTTGATTGTGATTGTATGATTCCGATATTATGATTGTGATTGTATGATTGTAATTGTATGATTATGATTGTATGATTGTGATTGTATGATTATGATTGCATGGTTGTGATTGAATGATTGTGATTGGATGATTGCGATTGTATGATTGTGATAGTATGATTGTGATTGTATGATTGTGATTGTATGATTGTGATAGTATGATTGTGATTGTATGATTGTGATTGTATGATTGTATTTGGGAGATTGTATTTTGGAGATTGTAATTGTATGATTGCGATTGTGTGATTGTGATTGTATGATTGTGATTGTATGATTGTGATCGTATGATTGTGATCGTATGATTGTGATTGTATGATTGTGATTGTATGGTTGTGATTGTATAATTGTGATTGTTTGATTGTAATTGTATGATTATGATTGTATGATTGTGATTGTATGATTGTGATGGTTTGATTGTGATTGTATGATTCCGTTATTATGATTGTGATTGTATGATTGTAATTGTATGATTATGATTGTATGATTGTGATTGTATGATTGTGATGGTTTGATTGTGATTGTATGATTGCGATATTATGATTGTGATTGTATGATTGCGATTGTATGATTGTGATTGCGTGATTGTGATTGTATGATTGCGATTGTATGATTGTGATTGTATGATTGTGATTGTATGATTGTGATATTATGATTGTGATATTATGATTGTGATAGTATGACTTTGATTGTATGACTGTGATTGTATGATTGTGATTGTATGATTGTGATTATCTGATTGTGGTTGTATGATTGTGATTGTATGATTGTGATTGTGCGATTGTCATTGTATGATTATGATTGTATGATTGTGATTGCATGATTGTGATTGCATGATTGTGATAATATGATTGCGAATGTATGATTGTGATTGTATGTCTGTGATTGTATGATTGTGATTGTATGATTGTGCTAGTATGATTGTGATTGTAAGATTGTGATTGTATGTCTGTGATTGTATGATTGTGATTGTATGATTGTGATTGTATGATTGTGATTGTATGATTGCATTTGGGAGATTGTATTTTGGAGATTGTAATTATATGATTGCGATTGTGTGATTGTGATTGTATGATTGTGATTGTATGATTGTGATTGTATGATCGTGATTGTATGATTGTGATATTATGATTGTGATTGTATGATTGTGATTGTATGATTGTGATTGTATGATTGTGATTGTATGACTGTGATTGTATGATTGTGATTGTGCGATTGTGATTGTATGATTGTGATTGTATGATTGTGATTGTATGACTGTGATTGTATGACTGTGATTGTATGACTGTGATTGTATGATTGTGATTGTGTGATTGCGATTGTATGATTGCGATTGTATGATTGTGATTGTATGATTGTGATTGTATGATTGTGATTGTATGACTGTGATTGTATGATTGTGATTGTATGATTGTGATTGTATGATTAGGATTGTGTGATTGTGATAGTATGATTGTGATTGTATGATTGTGATTGTATGATTGTGATTGTATGATTGTGATTGTATGATTGTGATTGTATGATTGTGATTGTATGATTGTGATTGTATGATTGTGAGTGTATGATTGTGATTGTATGATTGTATTTGGGAGATTGTATTTTGGAGATTGTAATTGTATGATTGCGATTGTAGGATTGTGATTGTATGATTGTGATTGTATGATTGTGATTGTATGATTGTGATTGTATGACTGTGATTGTATGATTGTGATTGTGCGATTGTGATTGTACGATTGTGATTGTACGATTTTGATTGTATGATTGTGGTTGTATGATTATGATTGTATGATTGTGATAGTATGATTGTGATTGTAAGATTGTGATTGCATGACTGTGATTGTATGATTGCGATGGTTTGATTGTGATTGTATGATTGCGATATTATGATTGTGATTGTATGATTGTGATTGTATGATTGTGATTGTATGATTGTGATTGTATGATTGTGATTGTCTGATTGTGGTTGTATGATTGTGATTGTATGATTGTGATTGTATGATTGTCATTGTATGATTATGCTTGTATGATTGTGATTGCATGATTGTGATTGTATGATTGAGATCGTATGATTGCGATTGTATGATTGTGATTGTATGGTTGTGATTGTACGATTGTGATTGTATGATTGTAATTGTATGATTATGATTGTATGATTGTGATTGTATGATTGCGATGGTTTGATTGTGATTGTATGATTGCGATATTATGATTGTGATTGTATGATTGTGATTGTATGATTGTGATTGTCTGATTGTGGTTGTATGATTGTGATTGTATGATTATGATTGTATGATTGTGATTGTATGATTATGATTGCATGGTTGTGATTGAATGATTGTGATTGTATGATTGTGATTGTATGATTGTGATTGTATGATTGTGATTGTATGATTGTGATTGTATGATTGTGATTGTATGATTGTGAGTGTATGATTGTGATTGTATGATTGTATTTGGGAGATTGTATTTTGGAGATTGTAATTGTATGATTGCGATTGTATGATTGTGATTGTATGATTGTGATTGTATGATTGTGATTGTATGATTGTGATTGTATGACTGTGATTGTATGATTGTGATTGTGCGATTGTGATTGTACGATTGTGATTGTACGATTTTGATTGTATGATTGTGGTTGTATGATTATGACTGTATGATTGTGATAGTATGATTGTGATTGTAAGATTGTGATTGCATGACTGTGATTGTATGATTGCGATGGTTTGATTGTGATTGTATGATTGCGATATTATGATTGTGATTGTATGATTGTGATTGTATGATTGTGATTGTATGATTGTGATTGTATGATTGTGATTGTCTGATTGTGGTTGTATGATTGTGATTGTATGATTGTGATTGTATGATTGTCATTGTATGATTATGCTTGTATGATTGTGATTGCATGATTGTGATTGTATGATTGAGATCGTATGATTGCGATTGTATGATTGTGATTGTATGGTTGTGATTGTATGATTGTGATTGTATGATTGTAATTGTATGATTATGATTGTATGATTGTGATTGTATGATTGCGATGGTTTGATTGTGATTGTATGATTGCGATATTATGATTGTGATTGTATGATTGTGATTGTATGATTGTGATTGTCTGATTGTGGTTGTATGATTGTGATTGTACGATTGTGATTGTATGATAGTCATTGTATGATTATGATTGTATGATTGTGATTGCATGATTGTGATTGTATGATTGAGATTGCATGATTTTGTATGTATGATTTCGATTGCAGGATTGTGATTGTATGACTGTGATTGTATGATTGTGACAGTGCGATTGTGATTGTACGATTGTGATTGTACGATTGTGATTGTATGATTATGATTGTATGATTATGATGGAATGATTGTGATTGCATGATTGTGATTGTATGATTGTGATTGCATGATTTTGAATGTATGATTGTGATTGTATGATTGTGATTGTATGATTGCGATTGTATGATTGTGCTAGTATGATTGTGATTGTATGATTGTGATTGTATGATTGTGATTGTATGATTGTGATTGTATGATTGTGACTGTATGATTGTAATTGTATGATTATGATTGCATGATTTTGTATGTATGATTGTGATTGTATGATTGTGATTGTATGATTGTGATTGTATGATTGTGATTGTATGATTGTAATTGTATGATTGTGATTGTATGACTGTGATTGTATGATTGTGATTGTATGATTGTGATTGTATGATTAGGAATGTGTGATTGTGATAGTATGATTGTGATTGTATGATTGTGATTGTATGATTGTGATTGTATGATTGTGATTGTATGAGTGTGATTGTATGATTGTATTTGGGAGATTGTATTTTGGAGATTGTAATTGTATGATTGCGATTGTATGATTGCGATTGTATGATTGTGATTGTATGATTGTGATTGTATGATTGTGATTGTATGATTGTGATTGTATGATTGTGATTGTATGATTGTAATTGTATGATTATAATTGTATGATTGTGATTGTATGATTGTGATTGTATGACTGTGATTGTATGATTGTGATTGTGCGACTGTGATTGTATGATTGTGATTGTATGATTGTGATTGTATGATTGTATTTGGGAGATTGTATTTTGGAGATTGTAATTGTATGATTGCGATTGTATGATTATGATTGTATGATTGTGATAGTATGATTGTGATAGTATGACTGTGATTGTATGACTGTGATTGTATGATTGTGATTGTGTGACTGTGATTGTCTGATTGTGGTTGTATGATTGTGATTGTATGATTGTGATTGTATGATTGTGATTGTATGATTGCGATTGTATAATTGCGATTGTGTGATTGCGATTGTATGATTGCGATTGTATGATTGGGATTGTATGATTGTGATTGTATGATTGTGATTGTATGATTGTGATTGTATGATTGTGATTGTATGATTGTGACTGTATGATTGTGATTGTATGATTGTGATTGTGTGATTGCGATTGTATGATTGCGATTGTATGATTGCGATTGTATGATTGTGATTGTATGATTGTGATTGTATGATTGTGATTGTATGACTGTGATTGTATGATTGTGATTGTATGATTGTGATTGTATGATTAGGATTGTGTGATTGTGATAGTATGATTGTAATTGTATGATTATAATTGTATGATTGTGATTGTATGATTGTGATTGTATGACTGTGATTGTACGATTGTGATTGTGCGACTGTGATTGTACGATTGTGATTGTACGATTGTGATTGTATGATTGTGATTGTATGATTGTGATTGTATGATTGCATTTGGGAGATTGTATTTTGGAGATTGTAATTGAATGATAGCGATTGTATGATTGAGATTGTATGATTGTGATTGTATGATTGTGATTGTATGATTGTGATTGTATGATTGTGATTATATGATTGTGATTGTATGATCGTGATTGTATGATTGTGATAGTATGATTGTGATTGTATGATTGTGATTGTATGATTGTGATTGTATGACTGTGATTGTATGATTGTGATTGTGCGATTGTGATTGTACGATTGTGATTGTACGATTGTGATTGTAAGATTGTGATTGTATGATTATAGTTGTATGATTGTGATAGTATGATTGTGATTGTAAGATTGTGATTGTATGACTGTGATTGTATGATTGTGATTGTATGATTGTGTTTGTATGATTAGGATTGTATGATTGCGATAGTATGATTGTGATTGTATGATTGTGATTGTATGATTGTGATTGTATGATTGTGATTGTATGATTGCATTTGGGAGATTGTATTTTGGAGATTGTAATTGTATGATTGCGATTGTATGATTGCGATTGTATGATTGTGATTGTATGATTGTGATATTATGATTGTGATAGTATGACTGTGATTGTATGACTGTGATTGTATGATTGTGATTGTATGATTGTGATTGTCTGATTGTGGTTGTATGATTGTGATTGTATGACTGTGATTGTATGATTGTCATTGTATGATTATGATTGTATGATTGTGATTGCATGATTGTGATTGTATGATTGAGATTGCATGATTTTGTATGTATGTTTGTGATTGTATGATTGTGATTGTATGATTGTGATTGTATGATTGCGATATTATGATTGTGATTGTATGATTGTGATTGTATGATTGTGGTTGTATGATTGTGATTGTATGATTGTATTTGGGAGATTGTGATTGTATGATTGCGATTGTATGATTGTGATTGCGTGATTGTGATTGTATGATAGCGATTGTATGATTGTGATTGTATGATTATAATTGTATGATTGTGATTGTATGATTATGATTGTATGGTTGCGATTGAATGATTGTGATTGGATGATTGCGATTGTACGATTGCGATAGTATGATTGTGATTGTATGATTGTGATTTTATGATTGTCATTGTCTGATTATGATTGTATGATTGTGATTGTATGATCGTGATTGTATGATTGTGATTGTATGATTGTGATTGTATGATTGTGATTGTATGATTGTGATTGTATGACTGTGATTGTATGATTGTGATTGTGCGATTGTGATTGTATGATTGTATTTGGGAGATTGTATTTGGGAGATTGTAATTGTATGATAGCGATTGTATGATTGAGATTGTATGATTGTGATTGTATGATTGTGATTGTATGATTGTGATAGCATGATTGTGATTGTGTGATTGTGATTGTATGACTGTGATTGTATGATTGTGATTGTATGATTGTGATAGTATGATTGTGATTGTATGATTGTGATTGTATGATTGTGATAGTATGATTGTGATTGTATGATTGTGATTGCGTGATTGTGATTGTATGATTGCGATTGTATGATTGTGATTGTATGATTGTGATTGTATGATTGTGATATTATGATTGTGATAGTATGACTGTGATTGTATGACTGTGATTGTATGATTGTGATTGTATGATTTTGATTGTCTGATTGTGGTTGTATGATTGTGATTGTATGATTGTGATTGTATGATTGTCATTGTATGATTATGATTGTATGATTGTGATTGCATGATTGTGATTGTATGATTGAGATTGCATGATTTTGTATGTATGATTGTGATTGTATGATTGTGATTGTATGATTGTGATAATATGATTGCGAATGTATGATTGTGATTGTATGATTATGATTGTATGATTGTGATAGTATGATTGTGATTGTAAGATTGTGATTGCATGACTGTGATTGTATGATTGTGATTGTATGATTGTGATTGTATGATTAGGATTGTATGATTGTGATAGTATGATTGTGATTGTATGATTGTGATTGTATGATTGTGATTGTATGATTGTATTTGGGAGATTGTATTTTGGAGATTGTAATTGTATGATTGCGATTTTATGATTGTGATTGTATGATTGTGATTGTATGATTGTGATCGTATGATTGTGATCGTATGATAGTGATTGTATGATTGTGATTGTATGGTTGTGATTGTATGATTGTGATTGTATGATTGTAATTGTATGATTATGATTGTATGATTGTGATTGTATGATTGTGATGGTTTGATTGTGATTGTATGATTCCGATATTATGATTGTGATTGTATGATTGTGATTGTATGATTGTGGTTGTATGATTGTGATTGTATGATTGTATTTGGGAGATTGTGATTGTATGATTGCGATTGTATGATTGTGATTGCGTGATTGTGATTGTATGATTGCGATTGTATGATTGTGATTGTATGGTTGTGATTGTATGATTGTGATGGTATGATTGTGATTGTATGATTGCGATAGTATGATTGTGATTGTATGATTGTGATTGTATGATTGTGACTGTATGATTGTGATTGTATGATTGTGATTGCGTGATTGTGATTGTATGATTGGGATTGTATGACTGTGATTGTATGATTGTGATTGTATGTCTGTGATTGTATGATTGTGATTGTATGATTGTGCTAGTATGATTGTGATTGTAAGATTGTGATTGTATGTCTGTGATTGTATGATTGTGATTGTATGATTGTGATTGTATGATTGTGATTGTATGATTGTGATTGTATGATTGTGATTGTATGATTGCATTTGGGAGATTGTATTTTGGAGATTGTAATTGTATGATTGCGATTGTGTGATTGTGATTGTATGATTGTGATTGTATGATTGTGATTGTATGATTGTGATTGTATGATCGTGATTGTATGATTGTGATATTATGATTGTGATTGTATGATTGTGATTGTATGATTGTGATTGTATGATTGTGATTGTATGACTGTGATTGTATGATTGTGATTGTGCGATTGTGATTGTACGATTGTGATTGTACGATTGTGATTGTATGATTATGATTGTATGATTGTGATTGTATGATTGTATTTGGGAGATTGTATTTTGGAGATTGTAATTGTATGATTGCGATTGTATGATTGCGATTGTATGATTGCGATTGTATGATTGTGATTGTATGATTGTGATTGTATGATTGTGATTGTATGATTGTGATTGTATGATTGTGATTGTATGATTGTAATTGTATGATTATAATTGTATGACTGTGATTGTATGATTGTGATTGTATGACTGTGATTGTATGATTGTGATTGTGCGACTGTGATTGTACGATTGTGATTGTACGATTGTGATTGTATGATTGTGATTGTATGATTGTGATTGTATGATTGCATTTGGGAGATTGTATTTTGGAGATTGTAATTGAATGATAGCGATTGTATGATTGAGATTGTATGATTGTGATTGTATGATTGTGATTGTATGATTGTGATTGTATGATTGTGATTGTATGATTGTGATTGTATGATCGTGATTGTATGATTGTGGTAGTATGATTGTGATTGTATGATTGTGATTGTATGATTGTGATTGTATGACTGTGATTGTATGATTGTGATTGTGCGATTGTGATTGTACGATTGTGATTGTACGATTGTGATTGTAAGATTGTGATTGTATGATTATAGTTGTATGATTGTGATAGTATGATTGTGATTGTAAGATTGTGATTGTATGACTGTGATTGTATGATTGTGATTGTATGATTGTGTTTGTATGATTAGGATTGTATGATTGCGATAGTATGATTGTGATTGTATGATTGTGATTGTATGATTGTGATTGTATGATTGTGATTGTATGATTGCATTTGGGAGATTGTATTTTGGAGATTGTAATTGTATGATTGCGACTGTATGATTGCGATTGTATGATTGTGATTGTATGATTGTGATATTATGATTGTGATAGTATGACTGTGATTGTATGACTGTGATTGTATGATTGTGATTGTATGATTGTGATTGTCTGATTGTGGTTGTATGATTGTGATTGTATGACTGTGATTGTATGATTGTCAATGTATGATTATGATTGTATGATTGTGATTGCATGATTGTGATTGTATGATTGAGATTGCATGATTTTGTATGTATGTTTGTGATTGTATGATTGTGATTGTATGATTGTGATTGTATGATTGTGATTGTATGATTGCGATATTATGATTGTGATTGTATGATTGTGATTGTATGATTGTGGTTGTATGATTGTGATTGTATGATTGTATTTGGGAGATTGTGATTGTATGATTGCGATTGTATGATTGTGATTGTGTGATTGTGATTGTATGATTGCGATTGTATGATTGTGATTGTATGGTTGTGATTGTATGATTGTGATGGTATGATTGTGATTGTATGATTGTGATTGTATGATTGTGATTGTATGATTATGATGGAATGATTGTGATTGTATGGTTGTGATTGAATGATTGTGTTTGGATGATTGCGATTGTACGATTGCGATAGTATGATTGTGATTGTATGATTGTGATTTTATGATTGTCATTGTCTGATTATGATTGTATGATTGTGATTGTATGATCGTGATTGTATGATTGTGATAGTATGATTGTGATTGTATGATTGTGATTGTATGATTGTGATTGTATGACTGTGATTGTATGATTGTGATTGTGCGATTGCGATTGTATGATTGTATTTGGGAGATTGTATTTGGGAGATTGTAATTGTATGATTGCGATTGTATGATTGAGATTGTATGATTGTGATTGTATGATTGTGATTGTATGATTGTGATAGCATGATTGTGATTGTGTGATTGTGATTGTATGACTGTGATTGTATGATTAGGATTGTATGATTGTGATAGTATGATTGTGATTGTATGATTGTGATTGTATGATTGTGATAGTATGATTGTGATTGTATGATTGTGATTGCGTGATTGTGATTGTATGATTGCGATTGTATGATTGTGATTGTATGATTGTGATTGTATGATTGTGATATTATGATTGTGATAGTATGACTGTGATTGTATGACTGTGATTGTATGATTGTGATTGTATGATTGTGATTGTCTGATTGTGGTTGTATGATTGTGATTGTATGATTGTGATTGTATGATTGTGATTGTATGATTGTATTTGGGAGATTGTATTTTGGAGATTGTAATTGTATGATTGCGATTTTATGATTGTGATTGTATGATTGTGATTGTATGATTGTGATCGTATGATTGTGATCGTATGATAGTGATTGTATGATTGTGATTGTATGGTTGTGATTGTATGATTGTGATTGTATGATTGTAATTGTATGATTATGATTGTATGATTGTGATTGTATGATTGTGATGGTTTGATTGTGATTGTATGATTCCGATATTATGATTGTGATTGTATGATTGTGATTGTATGATTGTGGTTGTATGATTGTGATTGTATGATTGTATTTGGGAGATTGTGATTGTATGATTGCGATTGTATGATTGTGATTGCGTGATTGTGATTGTATGATTGCGATTGTATGATTGTGATTGTATGGTTGTGATTGTATGATTGTGATGGTATGATTGTGATTGTATGATTGCGATAGTATGATTGTGATTGTATGATTGTGATTGTATGATTGTGATTGTATGATTGTGATTGTATGATTGCATTTGGGAGATTGTATTTTGGAGATTGTAATTGTATGATTGCGATTGTATGATTGCGATTGTATGATTGTGATTGTATGATTGTGATATTATGATTGTGATAGTATGACTGTGATTGTATGACTGTGATTGTATGATTGTGATTGTATGATTGTGATTGTCTGATTGTGGTTGTATGATTGTGATTGTATGACTGTGATTGTATGATTGTCATTGTATGATTATGATTGTATGATTGTGATTGCATGATTGTGATTGTATGATTGAGATTGCATGATTTTGTATGTATGTTTGTGATTGTATGATTGTGATTGTATGATTGTGATTGTATGATTGCGATATTATGATTGTGATTGTATGATTGTGATTGTATGATTGTGGTTGTATGATTGTGATTGTATGATTGTATTTGGGAGATTGTGATTGTATGATTGCGATTGTATGATTGTGATTGCGTGATTGTGATTGTATGATAGCGATTGTATGATTGTGATTGTATGATTATAATTGTATGATTGTGATTGTATGATTATGATTGTATGGTTGCGATTGAATGATTGTGATTGGATGATTGCGATTGTACGATTGCGATAGTATGATTGTGATTGTATGATTGTGATTTTATGATTGTCATTGTCTGATTATGATTGTATGATTGTGATTGTATGATCGTGATTGTATGATTGTGATTGTATGATTGTGATTGTATGATTGTGATTGTATGATTGTGATTGTATGACTGTGATTGTATGATTGTGATTGTGCGATTGTGATTGTATGATTGTATTTGGGAGATTGTATTTGGGAGATTGTAATTGTATGATTGCGATTGTATGATTGAGATTGTATGATTGTGATTGTATGATTGTGATTGTATGATTGTGATAGCATGATTGTGATTGTGTGATTGTGATTGTATGACTGTGATTGTATGATTGTGATTGTATGATTGTGATAGTATGATTGTGATTGTATGATTGTGATTGTATGATTGTGATAGTATGATTGTGATTGTATGATTGTGATTGCGTGATTGTGATTGTATGATTGCGATTGTATGATTGTGATTGTATGATTGTGATTGTATGATTGTGATATTATGATTGTGATAGTATGACTGTGATTGTATGACTGTGATTGTATGATTGTGATTGTATGATTTTGATTGTCTGATTGTGGTTGTATGATTGTGATTGTATGATTGTGATTGTATGATTGTCATTGTATGATTATGATTGTATGATTGTGATTGCATGATTGTGATTGTATGATTGAGATTGCATGATTTTGTATGTATGATTGTGATTGTATGATTGTGATTGTATGATTGTGATAATATGATTGCGAATGTATGATTGTGATTGTATGATTATGATTGTATGATTGTGATAGTATGATTGTGATTGTAAGATTGTGATTGCATGACTGTGATTGTATGATTGTGATTGTATGATTGTGATTGTATGATTAGGATTGTATGATTGTGATAGTATGATTGTGATTGTATGATTGTGATTGTATGATTGTGATTGTATGATTGTATTTGGGAGATTGTATTTTGGAGATTGTAATTGTATGATTGCGATTTTATGATTGTGATTGTATGATTGTGATTGTATGATTGTGATCGTATGATTGTGATCGTATGATAGTGATTGTATGATTGTGATTGTATGGTTGTGATTGTATGATTGTGATTGTATGATTGTAATTGTATGATTATGATTGTATGATTGTGATTGTATGATTGTGATGGTTTGATTGTGATTGTATGATTCCGATATTATGATTGTGATTGTATGATTGTGATTGTATGATTGTGGTTGTATGATTGTGATTGTATGATTGTATTTGGGAGATTGTGATTGTATGATTGCGATTGTATGATTGTGATTGCGTGATTGTGATTGTATGATTGCGATTGTATGATTGTGATTGTATGGTTGTGATTGTATGATTGTGATGGTATGATTGTGATTGTATGATTGCGATAGTATGATTGTGATTGTATGATTGTGATTGTATGATTGTGACTGTATGATTGTGATTGTATGATTGTGATTGCGTGATTGTGATTGTATGATTGGGATTGTATGACTGTGATTGTATGATTGTGATTGTATGTCTGTGATTGTATGATTGTGATTGTATGATTGTGCTAGTATGATTGTGATTGTAAGATTGTGATTGTATGTCTGTGATTGTATGATTGTGATTGTATGATTGTGATTGTATGATTGTGATTGTATGATTGTGATTGTATGATTGTGATTGTATGATTGCATTTGGGAGATTGTATTTTGGAGATTGTAATTGTATGATTGCGATTGTGTGATTGTGATTGTATGATTGTGATTGTATGATTGTGATTGTATGATTGTGATTGTATGATCGTGATTGTATGATTGTGATATTATGATTGTGATTGTATGATTGTGATTGTATGATTGTGATTGTATGATTGTGATTGTATGATTGTGATTGTATGGTTGTGATTGTATGATTGTGATGGTATGATTGTGATTGTATGATTGTGATTGTATGATTGTGATTGTATGATTATGATGGAATGATTGTGATTGTATGGTTGTGATTGAATGATTGTGTTTGGATGATTGCGATTGTACGATTGCGATAGTATGATTGTGATTGTATGATTGTGATTTTATGATTGTCATTGTCTGATTATGATTGTATGATTGTGATTGTATGATCGTGATTGTATGATTGTGATAGTATGATTGTGATTGTATGATTGTGATTGTATGATTGTGATTGTATGACTGTGATTGTATGATTGTGATTGTGCGATTGCGATTGTATGATTGTATTTGGGAGATTGTATTTGGGAGATTGTAATTGTATGATTGCGATTGTATGATTGAGATTGTATGATTGTGATTGTATGATTGTGATTGTATGATTGTGATAGCATGATTGTGATTGTGTGATTGTGATTGTATGACTGTGATTGTATGATTAGGATTGTATGATTGTGATAGTATGATTGTGATTGTATGATTGTGATTGTATGATTGTGATAGTATGATTGTGATTGTATGATTGTGATTGCGTGATTGTGATTGTATGATTGCGATTGTATGATTGTGATTGTATGATTGTGATTGTATGATTGTGATATTATGATTGTGATAGTATGACTGTGATTGTATGACTGTGATTGTATGATTGTGATTGTATGATTGTGATTGTCTGATTGTGGTTGTATGATTGTGATTGTATGATTGTGATTGTATGATTGTGATTGTATGATTGTATTTGGGAGATTGTATTTTGGAGATTGTAATTGTATGATTGCGATTTTATGATTGTGATTGTATGATTGTGATTGTATGATTGTGATCGTATGATTGTGATCGTATGATAGTGATTGTATGATTGTGATTGTATGGTTGTGATTGTATGATTGTGATTGTATGATTGTAATTGTATGATTATGATTGTATGATTGTGATTGTATGATTGTGATGGTTTGATTGTGATTGTATGATTCCGATATTATGATTGTGATTGTATGATTGTGATTGTATGATTGTGGTTGTATGATTGTGATTGTATGATTGTATTTGGGAGATTGTGATTGTATGATTGCGATTGTATGATTGTGATTGCGTGATTGTGATTGTATGATTGCGATTGTATGATTGTGATTGTATGGTTGTGATTGTATGATTGTGATGGTATGATTGTGATTGTATGATTGCGATAGTATGATTGTGATTGTATGATTGTGATTGTATGATTGTGATTGTATGATTGTGATTGTATGATTGCATTTGGGAGATTGTATTTTGGAGATTGTAATTGTATGATTGCGATTGTATGATTGCGATTGTATGATTGTGATTGTATGATTGTGATATTATGATTGTGATAGTATGACTGTGATTGTATGACTGTGATTGTATGATTGTGATTGTATGATTGTGATTGTCTGATTGTGGTTGTATGATTGTGATTGTATGACTGTGATTGTATGATTGTCATTGTATGATTATGATTGTATGATTGTGATTGCATGATTGTGATTGTATGATTGAGATTGCATGATTTTGTATGTATGTTTGTGATTGTATGATTGTGATTGTATGATTGTGATTGTATGATTGCGATATTATGATTGTGATTGTATGATTGTGATTGTATGATTGTGGTTGTATGATTGTGATTGTATGACTGTGATTGTATGATTGTGATTGTGCGATTGTGATTGTATGATTGTATTTGGGAGATTGTATTTGGGAGATTGTAATTGTATGATTGCGATTGTATGATTGAGATTGTATGATTGTGATTGTATGATTGTGATTGTATGATTGTGATAGCATGATTGTGATTGTGTGATTGTGATTGTATGACTGTGATTGTATGATTGTGATTGTATGATTGTGATAGTATGATTGTGATTGTATGATTGTGATTGTATGATTGTGATAGTATGATTGTGATTGTATGATTGTGATTGCGTGATTGTGATTGTATGATTGCGATTGTATGATTGTGATTGTATGATTGTGATTGTATGATTGTGATATTATGATTGTGATAGTATGACTGTGATTGTATGACTGTGATTGTATGATTGTGATTGTATGATTTTGATTGTCTGATTGTGGTTGTATGATTGTGATTGTATGATTGTGATTGTATGATTGTCATTGTATGATTATGATTGTATGATTGTGATTGCATGATTGTGATTGTATGATTGAGATTGCATGATTTTGTATGTATGATTGTGATTGTATGATTGTGATTGTATGATTGTGATAATATGATTGCGAATGTATGATTGTGATTGTATGATTATGATTGTATGATTGTGATAGTATGATTGTGATTGTAAGATTGTGATTGCATGACTGTGATTGTATGATTGTGATTGTATGATTGTGATTGTATGATTAGGATTGTATGATTGTGATAGTATGATTGTGATTGTATGATTGTGATTGTATGATTGTGATTGTATGATTGTATTTGGGAGATTGTATTTTGGAGATTGTAATTGTATGATTGCGATTTTATGATTGTGATTGTATGATTGTGATTGTATGATTGTGA
Source organism: Megachile rotundata (assembly GCF_050947335.1). Classification (NCBI taxonomy): domain Eukaryota; kingdom Metazoa; phylum Arthropoda; class Insecta; order Hymenoptera; family Megachilidae; genus Megachile; species Megachile rotundata. The sequence goes on from NW_027473327.1 coordinate 1,039,597, forward strand.
TCGTATGATTGTGATCGTATGATAGTGATTGTATGATTGTGATTGTATGGTTGTGATTGTATGATTGTGATTGTATGATTGTAATTGTATGATTATGATTGTATGATTGTGATTGTATGATTGTGATGGTTTGATTGTGATTGTATGATTCCGATATTATGATTGTGATTGTATGATTGTGATTGTATGATTGTGGTTGTATGATTGTGATTGTATGATTGTATTTGGGAGATTGTGATTGTATGATTGCGATTGTATGATTGTGATTGCGTGATTGTGATTGTATGATTGCGATTGTATGATTGTGATTGTATGGTTGTGATTGTATGATTGTGATGGTATGATTGTGATTGTATGATTGCGATAGTATGATTGTGATTGTATGATTGTGATTGTATGATTGTGACTGTATGATTGTGATTGTATGATTGTGATTGCGTGATTGTGATTGTATGATTGGGATTGTATGACTGTGATTGTATGATTGTGATTGTATGTCTGTGATTGTATGATTGTGATTGTATGATTGTGCTAGTATGATTGTGATTGTAAGATTGTGATTGTATGTCTGTGATTGTATGATTGTGATTGTATGATTGTGATTGTATGATTGTGATTGTATGATTGTGATTGTATGATTGTGATTGTATGATTGCATTTGGGAGATTGTATTTTGGAGATTGTAATTGTATGATTGCGATTGTGTGATTGTGATTGTATGATTGTGATTGTATGATTGTGATTGTATGATTGTGATTGTATGATCGTGATTGTATGATTGTGATATTATGATTGTGATTGTATGATTGTGATTGTATGATTGTGATTGTATGATTGTGATTGTATGACTGTGATTGTATGATTGTGATTGTGCGATTGTGATTGTACGATTGTGATTGTACGATTGTGATTGTATGATTATGATTGTATGATTGTGATTGTATGATTGTATTTGGGAGATTGTATTTTGGAGATTGTAATTGTATGATTGCGATTGTATGATTGCGATTGTATGATTGCGATTGTATGATTGTGATTGTATGATTGTGATTGTATGATTGTGATTGTATGATTGTGATTGTATGATTGTGATTGTATGATTGTAATTGTATGATTATAATTGTATGATTGTGATTGTATGATTGTGATTGTATGACTGTGATTGTATGATTGTGATTGTGCGACTGTGATTGTACGATTGTGATTGTACGATTGTGATTGTATGATTGTGATTGTATGATTGTGATTGTATGATTGCATTTGGGAGATTGTATTTTGGAGATTGTAATTGAATGATAGCGATTGTATGATTGAGATTGTATGATTGTGATTGTATGATTGTGATTGTATGATTGTGATTGTATGATTGTGATTGTATGATTGTGATTGTATGATCGTGATTGTATGATTGTGGTAGTATGATTGTGATTGTATGATTGTGATTGTATGATTGTGATTGTATGACTGTGATTGTATGATTGTGATTGTGCGATTGTGATTGTACGATTGTGATTGTACGATTGTGATTGTAAGATTGTGATTGTATGATTATAGTTGTATGATTGTGATAGTATGATTGTGATTGTAAGATTGTGATTGTATGACTGTGATTGTATGATTGTGATTGTATGATTGTGTTTGTATGATTAGGATTGTATGATTGCGATAGTATGATTGTGATTGTATGATTGTGATTGTATGATTGTGATTGTATGATTGTGATTGTATGATTGCATTTGGGAGATTGTATTTTGGAGATTGTAATTGTATGATTGCGATTGTATGATTGCGATTGTATGATTGTGATTGTATGATTGTGATATTATGATTGTGATAGTATGACTGTGATTGTATGACTGTGATTGTATGATTGTGATTGTATGATTGTGATTGTCTGATTGTGGTTGTATGATTGTGATTGTATGACTGTGATTGTATGATTGTCAATGTATGATTATGATTGTATGATTGTGATTGCATGATTGTGATTGTATGATTGAGATTGCATGATTTTGTATGTATGTTTGTGATTGTATGATTGTGATTGTATGATTGTGATTGTATGATTGTGATTGTATGATTGCGATATTATGATTGTGATTGTATGATTGTGATTGTATGATTGTGGTTGTATGATTGTGATTGTATGATTGTATTTGGGAGATTGTGATTGTATGATTGCGATTGTATGATTGTGATTGCGTGATTGTGATTGTATGATTGCGATTGTATGATTGTGATTGTATGGTTGTGATTGTATGATTGTGATGGTATGATTGTGATTGTATGATTGTGATTGTATGATTGTGATTGTATGATTATGATGGAATGATTGTGATTGTATGGTTGTGATTGAATGATTGTGTTTGGATGATTGCGATTGTACGATTGCGATAGTATGATTGTGATTGTATGATTGTGATTTTATGATTGTCATTGTCTGATTATGATTGTATGATTGTGATTGTATGATCGTGATTGTATGATTGTGATAGTATGATTGTGATTGTATGATTGTGATTGTATGATTGTGATTGTATGACTGTGATTGTATGATTGTGATTGTGCGATTGCGATTGTATGATTGTATTTGGGAGATTGTATTTGGGAGATTGTAATTGTATGATTGCGATTGTATGATTGAGATTGTATGATTGTGATTGTATGATTGTGATTGTATGATTGTGATAGCATGATTGTGATTGTGTGATTGTGATTGTATGACTGTGATTGTATGATTAGGATTGTATGATTGTGATAGTATGATTGTGATTGTATGATTGTGATTGTATGATTGTGATAGTATGATTGTGATTGTATGATTGTGATTGCGTGATTGTGATTGTATGATTGCGATTGTATGATTGTGATTGTATGATTGTGATTGTATGATTGTGATATTATGATTGTGATAGTATGACTGTGATTGTATGACTGTGATTGTATGATTGTGATTGTATGATTGTGATTGTCTGATTGTGGTTGTATGATTGTGATTGTATGATTGTGATTGTATGATTGTGATTGTATGATTGTATTTGGGAGATTGTATTTTGGAGATTGTAATTGTATGATTGCGATTTTATGATTGTGATTGTATGATTGTGATTGTATGATTGTGATCGTATGATTGTGATCGTATGATAGTGATTGTATGATTGTGATTGTATGGTTGTGATTGTATGATTGTGATTGTATGATTGTAATTGTATGATTATGATTGTATGATTGTGATTGTATGATTGTGATGGTTTGATTGTGATTGTATGATTCCGATATTATGATTGTGATTGTATGATTGTGATTGTATGATTGTGGTTGTATGATTGTGATTGTATGATTGTATTTGGGAGATTGTGATTGTATGATTGCGATTGTATGATTGTGATTGCGTGATTGTGATTGTATGATTGCGATTGTATGATTGTGATTGTATGGTTGTGATTGTATGATTGTGATGGTATGATTGTGATTGTATGATTGCGATAGTATGATTGTGATTGTATGATTGTGATTGTATGATTGTGACTGTATGATTGTGATTGTATGATTGTGATTGCGTGATTGTGATTGTATGATTGCGATTGTATGATTGTGATTGTATGATTGTGATTGTCTGATTGTGGTTGTATGATTGTGATTGTATGACTGTGATTGTATGATTGTCATTGTATGATTATGATTGTATGATTGTGATTGCATGATTGTGAATGTATGATTGTGATTGTATGATTGCATTTGGGAGATTGTATTTTGGAGATTGTAATTGTATGATTGCGATTGTATGATTGCGATTGTATGATTGTGATTGTATGATTGTGATATTATGATTGTGATAGTATGACTGTGATTGTATGACTGTGATTGTATGATTGTGATTGTATGATTGCATATGGGAGATTGTATTTTGGAGATTGTAATTGTATGATTGCGATTGTATGATTGCGATTGTATGATTGTGATTGTATGATTGTGATATTATGATTGTGATAGTATGACTGTGATTGTATGACTGTGATTGTATGATTGTGATTGTATGATTAGGATTGTATGATTGTGATAGTATGATTGTGATTGTATGATTGTGATTGTATGATTGTGATAGTATGATTGTGGTTGTATGATTGTGATTGCGTGATTGTGATTGTATGATTGCGATTGTATGATTGTCATTGTATGATTATGATTGTATGATTGTGATTGCATGATTGTGATTGTATGATCGTGATTGTATGATTGTGATAGTATGATTGTGATTGTATGATTGTGATTGTATGATTGTGATTGTATGACGGTGATTGTATGATTGTGATTGTATGACTGTGATTGTATGATTGTGATTGTGCGATTGTGATTGTACGATTGTGATTGTACGATTGTGATTGTACGATTGTGATTGTATGATTATAGTTGTATGATTGTGATAGTATGATTGTGATTGTAAGATTGTGATTGTATGACTGTGATTGTATGATTGTGATTGTATGATTGTGTTTGTATGATTAGGATTGTATGATTGCGATAGTATGATTGTGATTGTATGATTGTGATTGTATGATTGTGATTGTATGATTGCATATGGGAGATTGTATTTTGGAGATTGTAATTGTATGATTGCGATTGTATGATTGCGATTGTATGATTGTGATTGTATGATTGTGATATTATGATTGTGATAGTATGACTGTGATTGTATGACTGTGATTGTATGATTGTGATTGTATGATTGTGATTGTCTGATTGTGGTTGTATGATTGTGATTGTATGACTGTGATTGTATGATTGTCATTGTATGATTATGATTGTATGATTGTGATTGCATGATTGTGATTGTATGATTGAGATTGCATGATTTTGTATGTATGTTTGTGATTGTATGATTGTGATTGTATGATTGTGATTGTATGATTGTGATTGTATGATTGCGATATTATGACTGTGATTGTATGATTGTGGTTGTATGATTGTGGTTGTATGATTGTGATTGTATGATTGTATTTGGGAGATTGTGATTGTATGATTGCGATTGTATGATTGTGATTGCGTGATTGTGATTGTATGATTGCGATTGTATGATTGTGATTGTATGGTTGTGATTGTATGATTGTGATGGTATGATTGTGATTGTATGATTGTGATTGTATGATTGTGATTGTATGATTATGATGGAATGATTGTGATTGCATGATTGTGATTGTATGATTGTGATTGTATGACTGTGATTGTATGATTGTGATTGTATGATTGTGATTGTATGATTAGGAATGTGTGATTGTGATAGTATGATTGTGATTGTATGATTGTGATTGTATGATTGTGATTGTATGATTGTGATTGTATGATTGTGATTGTATGATTGTGATTGTATGATTGTATTTGGGAGATTGTATTTTGGAGATTGTAATTGTATGATTGCGATTGTATGATTGCGATTGTATGATTGCGATTGTATGATTGTGACTGTATGATTATGATTGTATGATTGTGATTGTATGATTGTGATTGTATGATTGTGATTGTATGATTGTAATTGTATGATTATAATTGTATGATTGTGATTGTATGATTGTGATTGTATGACTGGGATTGTATGATTGTGATTGTGCGACTGTGATTGTACGATTGTGATTGTACGATTGTGATTGTATGATTGTGATTGTATGATTGTGATTGTATGATTGCATTTGGGAGATTGTATTTTGGAGATTGTAATTGAATGATAGCGATTGTATGATTGAGATTGTATGATTGTGATTGTATGATTGTGATTGTATGATTGTGATTGTATGATTGTGGTTGTATGATTGTGATTGTATGATCGCGATTGTATGATTGTGATTGTATGATTGTGATTGTATGATTGTGATTGTATGATTGTGATTGTATGACTGTGATTGTATGATTGTGATTGTGCGATTGTGATTGTACGATTGTGATTGTACGATTGTGATTGTAAGATTGTGATTGTATGATTATAGTTGTATGATTGTGATAGTATGATTGTGATTGTAAGATTGTGATTGTATGACTGTGATTGTATGATTGTGATTGTATGATTGTGTTTGTATGATTAGGATTGTATGATTGCGATAGTATGATTGTGATTGTATGATTGTGATTGTATGATTGTGATTGTATGATTGTGATTGTATGATTGCATTTGGGAGATTGTATTTTGGAGATTGTAATTGTATGATTGCGATTGTATGATTGCGATTGTATGATTGTGATTGTATGATTGTGATATTATGATTGTGATAGTATGACTGGGATTGTATGACTGTGATTGTATGATTGTGATTGTATGATTGTGATTGTCTGATTGTGGTTGTATGATTGTGATTGTATGACTGTGATTGTATGATTGTCATTGTATGATTATGATTGTATGATTGTGATTGCATGATTGTGATTGTATGATTGAGATTGCATGATTTTGTATGTATGTTTGTGATTGTATGATTGTGATTGTATGATTGTGATTGTATGATTGCGATATTATGATTGTGATTGTATGATTGTGATTGTATGATTGTGGTTGTATGATTGTGATTGTATGATTGTATTTGGGAGATTGTGATTGTATGATTGCGATTGTATGATTGTGATTGCGTGATTGTGATTGTATGATTGCGATTGTATGATTGTGATTGTATGGTTGTGATTGTATGATTGTGATGGTATGATTGTGATTGTATGATTGTGATTGTATGATTGTGATTGTATGATTATGATGGAATGATTGTGATTGCATGATTGTGATTGTATGATTGTGATTGCATGATTTTGAATGTATGATTGTGATTGTATGATTGTGATTGTATGATTGTGATTGTATGATTGTGATTGTATGATTGTGATTGTATGATTGTGATTGTATGATTGTGATTGTATGATTGTGATTGTATGATAGCGATTGTATGATTGTGATTGTATGATTATAATTGTATGATTGTGATTGTATGATTATGATTGTATGGTTGTGATTGAATGATTGTCATTGGATGATTGCGATTGTACGATTGCGATAGTATGATTGTGATTGTATGATTGTGATTTTATGATTGTCATTGTCTGATTATGATTGTATGATTGTGATTGTATGATCGTGATTGTATGATTGTGATTGTATGATTGTGATTGTATGATTGTGATTGTATGATTGTGATTGTATGACTGTGATTGTATGATTGTGATTGTGCGATTGTGATTGTATGATTGTATTTGGGAGATTGTATTTGGGAGATTGTAATTGTATGATTGCGATTGTATGATTGAGATTGTATGATTGTGATTGTATGATTGTGATTGTATGATTGTGATAGCATGATTGTGATTGTGTGATTGTGATTGTATGACTGTGATTGTATGATTGTGATTGTATGATTGTGATAGTATGATTGTGATTGTATGATTGTGATTGTATGATTGTGATAGTATGATTGTGATTGTATGATTGTGATTGCGTGATTGTGATTGTATGATTGCGATTGTATGATTGTGATTGTATGATTGTGATTGTATGATTGTGATATTATGATTGTGATAGTATGACTGTGATTGTATGACTGTGATTGTATGATTGTGATTGTATGATTTTGATTGTCTGATTGTGGTTGTATGATTGTGATTGTATGATTGTGATTGTATGATTGTCATTGTATGATTATGATTGTATGATTGTGATTGCATGATTGTGATTGTATGATTGAGATTGCATGATTTTGTATGTATGATTGTGATTGTATGATTGTGATTGTATGATTGTGATAATATGATTGCGAATGTATGATTGTGATTGTATGATTATGATTGTATGATTGTGATAGTATGATTGTGATTGTAAGATTGTGATTGCATGACTGTGATTGTATGATTGTGATTGTATGATTGTGATTGTATGATTAGGATTGTATGATTGTGATAGTATGATTGTGATAGTATGATTGTGATTGTATGATTGTGATTGTATGATTGTGATTGTATGATTGTATTTGGGAGATTGTATTTTGGAGATTGTAATTGTATGATTGCGATTTTATGATTGTGATTGTATGATTGTGATTGTATGATTGTGATCGTATGATTGTGATCGTATGATAGTGATTGTATGATTGTGATTGTATGGTTGTGATTGTATGATTGTGATTGTATGATTGTAATTGTATGATTATGATTGTATGATTGTGATTGCATGATTGTGATGGTTTGATTGTGATTGTATGATTCCGATATTATGATTGTGATTGTATGATTGTGATTGTATGATTGTGGTTGTATGATTGTGATTGTATGATTGTATTTGGGAGATTGTGATTGTATGATTGCGATTGTATGATTGTGATTGCGTGATTGTGATTGTATGATTGCGATTGTATGATTGTGATTGTATGGTTGTGATTGTATGATTGTGATGGTATGATTGTGATTGTATGATTGCGATAGTATGATTGTGATTGTATGATTGTGATTGTATGATTGTGACTGTATGATTGTGATTGTATGATTGTGATTGCGTGATTGTGATTGTATGATTGCGATTGTATGACTGTGATTGTATGATTGTGATTGTATGTCTGTGATTGTATGATTGTGATTGTATGATTGTGCTAGTATGATTGTGATTGTAAGATTGTGATTGTATGTCTGTGATTGTATGATTGTGATTGTATGATTGTGATTGTATGATTGTGATTGTATGATTGCATTTGGGAGATTGTATTTTGGAGATTGTAATTGTATGATTGCGATTGTGTGATTGTGATTGTATGATTGTGATTGTATGATTGTGATTGTATGATTGTGATTGTATGATCGTGATTGTATGATTGTGATATTATGATTGTGATTGTATGATTGTGATTGTATGATTGTGATTGTATGATTGTGATTGTATGACTGTGATTGTATGATTGTGATTGTGCGATTGTGATTGTACGATTGTGATTGTACGATTGTGATTGTATGATTATGATTGTATGATTATGATTGTATGATTGTGATTGCATGATTGTGATTGTATGATTGTGATAGTATGATTGTGATTGTATGACTGTGATTGTACGACTGTGATTGTATGATTGTGATTGTATGATTGTCATTGTATGATTATGATTGTATGATTGTGATTGCATGATTGTGATTGTATGATTGAGATTGCATGATTTTGTATGTATGACTGTGATTGTATGATTGTGATTGTATGATTGTGATTGTATGATTGTGATAGTATGATTGTGATTGTATGATTGTGATTGTATGACTGTGATTGTATGATTGTGACTGTATGATTGTGATTGTATGATTGTGATAGCATGATTGTGATTGTATGATTGTGATTGTATGACTGTGATTGTATGATTGTGATTGTGCGATTGTGATTGTACGATTGTGATTGTACGATTGTGATTGTATGATTGTGATTGTATGATTATGATGGAATGATTGTGATTGCATGATTGTGATTGTATGATTGTGATTGTATGATTGTGATTGTATGATTGTGATTGTATGATTGTGACTGTATGATTGTGATTGTATGATTGTGATTGTGTGATTGCGATTGTATGATTGCGATTGTATGATTGTGATTGTATGATGGTGATTGTATGATTGTGATTGTATGACTGTGATTGTATGATTGTGATTGTATGATTGTGATTGTATGATTAGGATTGTGTGATTGTGATAGTATGATTGTGATTGTATGATTGTGATTGTATGATTGTGATTGTATGATTGTGATTGTATGATTGTGATTGTATGATTGTATTTGGGAGATTGTATTTTGGAGATTGTAATTGTATGATTGCGATTGTATGATTATGATTGTATGATTGTGATAGTATGATTGTGATTGTAAGATTGTGATTGCATGACTGTGATTGTATGATTGTGATTGTATGATTGTGATTGTATGATTAGGATTGTATGATTGTGATAGTATGATTGTGATTGTATGATTGTGATTGTATGATTGTGATTGTATGATTGTGATTGTATGATTGTATTTGGGAGATTGTATTTTGGAGATTGTAATTGTATGATTGTGATGGTATGATTTTGATTGTATGATTGCGATAGTATGATTGTGATTGTATGATTGTGATTGTATGATTGTGACTGTATGATTGTGATTGTATGATTGTGATTGCGTGATTGTGATTGTATGATTGTGATTGCGTGATTGTGATTGTATGATTGCGATTGTATGATTGTGATTGTATGATTGTGATTGTATGATTGTGATTGTATGATTGTGATTGTATGATTGTGATTGTATGATTGTGATATTATGATTGTGATAGTATGACTGTGATTGTATGACTGTGATTGTATGATTGTGATTGTGTGATTGTGATTGTCTGATTGTGGTTGTATGATTGTGATTGTATGATTGTGATTGTATGATTGTGATTGTATGACTGTGATTGTATGATTGTGATTGTGTGATTGCGATTGTATGATTGCGATTGTATGATTGCGATTGTATGATTGTGATTGTATGATTGTGATTGTATGACTGTGATTGTATGATTGTGATTGTATGATTGTGATTGTATGATTAGGATTGTGTGATTGTGATAGTATGATTGTGATTGTATGATTGTGATTGTATGATTGTGACTGTATGATTGTGATTGTATGATTGTGATTGTGTGATTGCGATTGTATGATTGCGATTGTATGATTGTGATTGTATGATTGTGATTGCGTGATTGCGATTGTATGATTGTGATTGTATGATTGTGATTGCGTGATTGTGATTGTATGATTGCGATTGTATGATTGTGATTGTATGATTGTGATTGTATGATTGTGATATTATGATTGTGATAGTATGACTGTGATTGTATGACTGTGATTGTATGATTGTGATTGTATGATTGTGATTGTCTGATTGTGGTTGTATGATTGTGATTGTATGACTGTGATTGTATGATTGTGATTGTATGATTGTGATTGTATGATTACGATTGTGTGATTGTGATAGTATGATTGTGATTGTATGATTGTGATTGTATGATTGTGATTGTATGATTGTGATTGTATGATTGTGATTGTATGATTGTGATTGTATGATTGTGATTGTATGATTGTATTTGGGAGATTGTATTTTGGAGATTGTAATTGTATGATTGCGATTGTATGATTATGATTGTATGATTGTGATAGTATGATTGTGATTGTAAGATTGTGATTGCATGACTGTGATTGTATGATTGTGATTGTATGATTGTGATTGTATGATTAGGATTGTATGATTGTGATAGTATGATTGTGATTGTATGATTGTGATTGTATGATTGTGATTGTATGATTGTGATTGTATGATTGTATTTGGGAGATTGTATTTTGGAGATTGTAATTGTATGATTGTGATGGTATGATTTTGATTGTATGATTGCGATAGTATGATTGTGATTGTATGATTGTGATTGTATGATTGTGACTGTATGATTGTGATTGTATGATTGTGATTGCGTGATTGTGATTGTATGATTGTGATTGCGTGATTGTGATTGTATGATTGCGATTGTATGATTGTGATTGTATGATTGTGATTGTATGATTGTGATAGTATGATTGTGATAGTATGACTGTGATTGTATGACTGTGATTGTATGATTGTGATTGTGTGATTGTGATTGTCTGATTGTGGTTGTATGATTGTGATTGTATGATTGTGATTGTATGATTGTGATTGTATGACTGTGATTGTATGATTGTGATTGTGTGATTGCGATTGTATGATTGCGATTGTATGATTGCGATTGTATGATTGTGATTGTATGATTGTGATTGTATGACTGTGATTGTATGATTGTGATTGTATGATTGTGATTGTATGATTAGGATTGTGTGATTGTGATAGTATGATTGTGATTGTATGATTGTGATTGTATGATTGTGATTGTATGATTGTGATTGTCTGATTGTGGTTGTATGATTGTGATTGTATGATTGTGATTGTATGATTGTGATTGTATGACTGTGATTGTATGATTGTGATTGTGTGATTGCGATTGTATGATTGCGATTGTATGATTGTGATTGTATGATTGTGATTGTATGATTGTGATTGTATGATTGTGATTGTATGATTGTGACTGTATGATTGTGATTGTATGATTGTGATTGTGTGATTGCGATTGTATGATTGCGATTGTATGATTGTGATTGTATGATTGTGATTGCGTGATTGTGATTGTATGATTGCGATTGTATGATTGTGATTGTATGATTGTGATTGTATGATTGTGATATTATGATTGTGATAGTATGACTGTGATTGTATGACTGTGATTGTATGATTGTGATTGTATGATTGTGATTGTCTGATTGTGGTTGTATGATTGTGATTGTATGACTGTGATTGTATGATTGTGATTGTATGATTGTGATTGTATGATTAGGATTGTGTGATTGTGATAGTATGATTGTGATTGTATGATTGTGATTGTATGATTGTGATTGTATGATTGTATTTGGGAGATTGTATTTTGGAGATTGTAATTGTATGATTGCGATTGTATGATTGTGATTGTATGATTGTGATTGTATGATTGTGATCGTATGATTGTGATCGTATGATTGTGATTGTATGATTGTGATTGTATGGTTGTGATTGTATAATTGTGATTGTTTGATTGTAATTGTATGATTATGATTGTATGATTGTGATTGTATGATTGTGATGGTTTGATTGTGATTGTATGATTCCGATATTATGATTGTGATTGTATGATTGTAATTGTATGATTATGATTGTATGATTGTGATTGTATGATTGTGATGGTTTGATTGTGATTGTATGATTGCGATATTATGATTGTGATTGTATGATTGTGATTGTATGATAGCGATTGTATGATTGTGATTGTATGATTATGATTGTATGATTGTGATTGTATGATTATGATTGTATGGTTGTGATTGAATGATTGTGATTGGATGATTGCGATTGTATGATTGTGATAGTATGATTGTGATTGTATGATTGTGATTGTATGATTGTGATAGTATGATTGTGATTGTATGATTGTGATTGTATGATTGTGATTGTATGATTGTATTTGGGAGATTGTATTTTGGAGATTGTAATTGTATGATTGCGATTGTATGATTGTGATTGTATGATTGTGATTGTATGTTTGTGATCGTATGATTGTGATCGTATGATTGTGATTGTATGATTGTGATTGTATGGTTGTGATTGTATAATTGTGATTGTTTGATTGTAATTGTATGATTATGATTGTATGATTGTGATTGTATGATTGTGATGGTTTGATTGTGATTGTATGATTCCGATATTATGATTGTGATTGTATGATTGTAATTGTATGATTATGATTGTATGATTGCGATTGTATGATTGTGATGGTTTGATTGTGATTGTATGATTGCGATATTATGATTGTGATTGTATGATTGCGATTGTATGATTGTGATTGTATGATTGTGATTGTATGATTGTGATATTATGATTGTGATATTATGATTGTGATATTATGATTGTGATAGTATGACTTTGATTGTATGACTGTGATTGTATGATTGTGATTGTATGATTGTGATTATCTGATTGTGGTTGTATGATTGTGATTGTATGATTGTGATTGTGCGATTGTCATTGTATGATTATGATTGTATGATTGTGATTGCATGATTGCGATTGCATGATTGTGATAATATGATTGCGAATGTATGATTGTGATTGTATGTCTGTGATTGTATGATTGTGATTGTATGATTGTGCTAGTATGATTGTGATTGTAAGATTGTGATTGTATGTCTGTGATTGTATGATTGTGATTGTATGATTGTGATTGTATGATTGTGATTGTATGATTGCATTTGGGAGATTGTATTTTGGAGATTGTAATTGTATGATTGCGATTGTGTGATTGTGATTGTATGATTGTGATTTTATGATTGTGATTGTATGATCGTGATTGTATGATTGTGATATTATGATTGTGATTGTATGATTGTGATTGTATGATTGTGATTGTATGATTGTGATTGTATGACTGTGATTGTATGATTGTGATTGTGCGATTGTGATTGTATGATTGTGATTGTATGATTGTAATTGTATGATTATGATTGTGTGATTGTGATTGTATGATTATGATTGTATGATTGTGATAGTATGATTGTGATTGTAAGATTGTGATTGCATGACTGTGATTGTATGATTGTGATTGTATGATTGTGATTGTATGATTAGGATTGTATGATTGTGATAGTATGATTGTGATTGTATGATTGTGATTGTATGATTGTGATTGTATGATTGTATTTGGGAGATTGTATTTTGGAGATTGTAATTGTATGATTGCGATTGTATGATTGTGATTGTATGATTGTGATATTATGATTGTGATAGTATGACTGTGATTGTATGACTGTGATTGTATGATTGTGATTGTATGATTGTGATTGTCTGATTGTGGTTGTATGATTGTGATTGTATGACTGTGATTGTATGATTGTCAATGTATGATTATGATTGTATGATTGTGATTGCATGATTGTGATTGTATGATTGAGATTGCATGATTTTGTATGTATGTTTGTGATTGTATGATTGTGATTGTATGATTGTGATTGTATGATTGCGATATTATGATTGTGATTGTATGATTGTGATTGTATGATTGTGGTTGTATGATTGTGATTGTATGATTGTATTTGGGAGATTGTGATTGTATGATTGCGATTGTATGATTGTGATTGCGTGATTGTGATTGTATGATTGCGATTGTATGATTGTGATTGTATGGTTGTGATTGTATGATTGTGATGGTATGATTGTGATTGTATGATTGCGATTGTATGATTGTGATTGTATGATTATGATGGAATGATTGTGATTGTATGGTTGTGATTGAATGATTGTGTTTGGATGATTGTGATGGTTTGATTGTGATTGTATGATTCCGATATTATGATTGTGATTGTATGATTGTAATTGTATGATTATGATTGTATGATTGTGATTGTATGATTGTGATGGTTTGATTGTGATTGTATGATTGCGATATTATGATTGTGATTGTATGATTGTGATTGTATGATAGCGATTGTATGATTGTGATTGTATGATTATGATTGTATGATTGTGATTGTATGATTATGATTGTATGGTTGTGATTGAATGATTGTGATTGGATGATTGCGATTGTATGATTGTGATAGTATGATTGTGATTGTATGATTGTGATTGTATGATTGTGATAGTATGATTGTGATTGTATGATTGTGATTGTATGATTGTGATTGTATGATTGTATTTGGGAGATTGTATTTTGGAGATTGTAATTGTATGATTGCGATTGTATGATTGTGATTGTATGATTGTGATTGTATGGTTGTGATCGTATGATTGTGATCGTATGATTGTGATTGTATGATTGTGATTGTATGGTTGTGATTGTATAATTGTGATTGTTTGATTGTAATTGTATGATTATGATTGTATGATTGTGATTGTATGATTGTGATGGTTTGATTGTGATTGTATGATTCCGATATTATGATTGTGATTGTATGATTGTAATTGTATGATTATGATTGTATGATTGTGATTGTATGATTGTGATGGTTTGATTGTGATTGTATGATTGCGATATTATGATTGTGATTGTATGATTGCGATTGTATGATTGTGATTGTATGATTGTGATTGTATGATTGTGATATTATGATTGTGATATTATGATTGTGATATTATGATTGTGATAGTATGACTTTGATTGTATGACTGTGATTGTATGATTGTGATTGTATGATTGTGATTATCTGATTGTGGTTGTATGATTGTGATTGTATGATTGTGATTGTGCGATTGTCATTGTATGATTATGATTGTATGATTGTGATTGCATGATTGCGATTGCATGATTGTGATAATATGATTGCGAATGTATGATTGTGATTGTATGTCTGTGATTGTATGATTGTGATTGTATGATTGTGCTAGTATGATTGTGATTGTAAGATTGTGATTGTATGTCTGTGATTGTATGATTGTGATTGTATGATTGTGATTGTATGATTGCATTTGGGAGATTGTATTTTGGAGATTGTAATTGTATGATTGCGATTGTGTGATTGTGATTGTATGATTGTGATTGTATGATTGTGATTGTATGATCGTGATTGTATGATTGTGATATTATGATTGTGATTGTATGATTGTGATTGTATGATTGTGATTGTATGATTGTGATTGTATGACTGTGATTGTATGATTGTGATTGTGCGATTGTGATTGTATGATTGTGATTGTATGATTGTAATTGTATGATTATGATTGTGTGATTGTGATTGTATGATTATGATTGTATGATTGTGATAGTATGATTGTGATTGTAAGATTGTGATTGCATGACTGTGATTGTATGATTGTGATTGTATGATTAGGATTGTATGATTGTGATAGTATGATTGTGATTGTATGATTGTGATTGTATGATTGTGATTGTATGATTGTATTTGGGAGATTGTATTTTGGAGATTGTAATTGTATGATTGCGATTGTATGATTGTGATTGTATGATTGTGATTGTATGATTGTGATCGTATGATTGTGATCGTATGATTGTGATTGTATGATTGTGATTGTATGGTTGTGATTGTATAATTGTGATTGTTTGATTGTAATTGTATGATTATGATTGTATGATTGTGATTGTATGATTGTGATGGTTTGATTGTGATTGTATGATTCCGATATTATGATTGTGATTGTATGATTGTAATTGTATGATTATGATTGTATGATTGTGATTGTATGATTGTGATGGTTTGATTGTGATTGTATGATTGCGATATTATGATTGTGATTGTATGATTGTGATTGTATGATAGCGATTGTATGATTGTGATTGTATGATTATGATTGTATGATTGTGATTGTATGATTATGATTGTATGGTTGTGATTGAATGATTGTGATTGGATGATTGCGATTGTATGATTGTGATAGTATGATTGTGATTGTATGATTGTGATTGTATGATTGTGATAGTATGATTGTGATTGTATGATTGTGATTGTATGATTGTGATTGTATGATTGTATTTGGGAGATTGTATTTTGGAGATTGTAATTGTATGATTGCGATTGTATGATTGTGATTGTATGATTGTGATTGTATGGTTGTGATCGTATGATTGTGATCGTATGATTGTGATTGTATGATTGTGATTGTATGGTTGTGATTGTATAATTGTGATTGTTTGATTGTAATTGTATGATTATGATTGTATGATTGTGATTGTATGATTGTGATGGTTTGATTGTGATTGTATGATTCCGATATTATGATTGTGATTGTATGATTGTAATTGTATGATTATGATTGTATGATTGTGATTGTATGATTGTGATGGTTTGATTGTGATTGTATGATTGCGATATTATGATTGTGATTGTATGATTGCGATTGTATGATTGTGATTGCGTGATTGTGATTGTATGATTGCGATTGTATGATTGTGATTGTATGATTGTGATTGTATGATTGTGATATTATGATTGTGATATTATGATTGTGATAGTATGACTTTGATTGTATGACTGTGATTGTATGATTGTGATTGTATGATTGTGATTATCTGATTGTGGTTGTATGATTGTGATTGTATCATTGTGATTGTGCGATTGTCATTGCATGATTATGATTGTATGATTGTGATTGCATGATTGCGATTGCATGATTGTGATAATATGATTGCGAATGTATGATTGTGATTGTATGTCTGTGATTGTATGATTGTGATTGTATGATTGTGCTAGTATGATTGTGATTGTAAGATTGTGATTGTATGTCTGTGATTGTATGATTGTGATTGTATGATTGTGATTGTATGATTGTGATTGTATGATTGCATTTGGGAGATTGTGTTTTGGAGATTGTAATTGTATGATTGCGATTGTGTGATTGTGATTGTATGATTGTGATTGTATGATTGTGATTGTATGATCGTGATTGTATGATTGTGATATTATGATTGTGATTGTATGATTGTGATTGTATGATTGTGATTGTATGATTGTGATTGTATGACTGTGATTGTATGATTGTGATTGTGCGATTGTGATTGTACGATTGTGATTGTACGATTGTGATTGTATGATTTTGATTGTATGATTATGATTGTATGATTGTGATTGCATGATTGTGATTGTATGATTGTGATAGTATGATTGTGATTGTATGACTGTGATTGTACGACTGTGATTGTATGATTGTGATTGTATGATTGTCATTGTATGATTATGATTGTATGATTGTGATTGCATGATTGTGATTGTATGATTGAGATTGCATGATTTTGTATGTATGACTGTGATTGTATGATTGTGATTGTATGATTGTGATTGTATGATTGTGATAGTATGATTGTGATTGTATGATTGTGATTGTATGACTGTGATTGTATGATTGTGACTGTATGATTGTGATTGTATGATTGTGATAGTATGATTGTGATTGTATGATTGTGATTGTATGACTGTGATTGTATGATTGTGATTGTGCGATTGTGATTGTACGATTGTGATTGTACGATTGTGATTGTATGATTGTGATTGTATGATTATGATGGAATGATTGTGATTGCATGATTGTGATTGTATGATTGTGATTGTATGATTGTGATTGTATGATTGTGATTGTATGATTGTGACTGTATGATTGTGATTGTATGATTGTGATTGTGTGATTGCGATTGTATGATTGCGATTGTATGATTGTGATTGTATGATGGTGATTGTATGATTGTGATTGTATGACTGTGATTGTATGATTGTGATTGTATGATTGTGATTGTATGATTAGGATTGTGTGATTGTGATAGTATGATTGTGATTGTATGATTGTGATTGTATGATTGTGATTGTATGATTGTGATTGTATGATTGTGATTGTATGATTGTGATTGTATGATTGTATTTGGGAGATTGTATTTTGGAGATTGTAATTGTATGATTGCGATTGTATGACTGTGATTGTATGATTGTGATTGTATGATTGTGATTGTATGATTAGGATTGTATGATTGTGATAGTATGATTGTGATTGTATGATTGTGATTGTATGATTGTGATCGTATGATTGTATTTGGGAGATTGTATTTTGGAGATTGTAATTGTATGATTGTGATGGTATGATTTTGATTGTATGATTGCGATAGTATGATTGTGATTGTATGATTGTGATTGTATGATTGTGACTGTATGATTGTGATTGTATGATTGTGATTGCGTGATTGTGATTGTATGATTGTGATTGCGTGATTGTGATTGTATGATTGCGATTGTATGATTGTGATTGTATGATTGTGATTGTATGATTGTGATAGTATGATTGTGATAGTATGACTGTGATTGTATGACTGTGATTGTATGATTGTGATTGTGTGATTGTGATTGTCTGATTGTGGTTGTATGATTGTGATTGTATGATTGTGATTGTATGATTGTGATTGTATGACTGTGATTGTATGATTGTGATTGTGTGATTGCGATTGTATGATTGCGATTGTATGATTGCGATTGTATGATTGTGATTGTATGATTGTGATTGTATGACTGTGATTGTATGATTGTGATTGTATGATTGTGATTGTATGATTAGGATTGTGTGATTGTGATAGTATGATTGTGATTGTATGATTGTGATTGTATGATTGTGATTGTCTGATTGTGGTTGCATGATTGTGATTGTATGATTGTGATTGTATGATTGTGATTGTATGACTGTGATTGTATGATTGTGATTGTGTGATTGCGATTGTATGATTGCGATTGTATGATTGTGATTGTATGATTGTGATTGTATGATTGTGATTGTATGATTGTGATTGTATGATTGTGACTGTATGATTGTGATTGTATGATTGTGATTGTGTGATTGCGATTGTATGATTGCGATTGTATGATTGTGATTGTATGATTGTGATTGCGTGATTGTGATTGTATGATTGCGATTGTATGATTGTGATTGTATGATTGTGATTGTATGATTGTGATATTATGATTGTGATAGTATGACTGTGATTGTATGACTGTGATTGTATGATTGTGATTGTATGATTGTGATTGTCTGATTGTGGTTGTATGATTGTGATTGTATGACTGTGATTGTATGATTGTGATTGTATGATTGTGATTGTATGATTAGGATTGTGTGATTGTGATAGTATGATTGTGATTGTATGATTGTGATTGTATGATTGTGATTGTATGATTGTATTTGGGAGATTGTATTTTGGAGATTGTAATTGTATGATTGCGATTGTATGATTGTGATTGTATGATTGTGATTGTATGATTGTGATCGTATGATTGTGATCGTATGATTGTGATTGTATGATTGTGATTGTATGGTTGTGATTGTATAATTGTGATTGTTTGATTGTAATTGTATGATTATGATTGTATGATTGTGATTGTATGATTGTGATGGTTTGATTGTGATTGTATGATTCCGATATTATGATTGTGATTGTATGATTGTAATTGTATGATTATGATTGTATGATTGTGATTGTATGATTGTGATAGTATGATTGTGATTGTATGATTGTGATTGTATGATTGTGATTGTATGATTGTATTTGGGAGATTGTATTTTGGAGATTGTAATTGTATGATTGCGATTGTATGATTGTGATTGTATGATTGTGATTGTATGGTTGTGATCGTATGATTGTGATCGTATGATTGTGATTGTATGATTGTGATTGTATGACTGTGATTGTATGATTGTGATTGTATGATTGTGATTGTATGATTAGGATTGTGTGATTGCGATTGTATGATTGCGATTGTATGATTGTGATTGTATGATTGTGATTGTATGATTGTGATTGTATGATTGTGATTGTATGATTGTGACTGTATGATTGTGATTGTATGATTGTGATTGTGTGAGTGCGATTGTATGATTGCGATTGTATGATTGTGATTGTATGATTGTGATTGCGTGATTGTGATTGTATGATTGCGATTGTATGATTGTGATTGTATGATTATGATTGTATGATTGTGATTGCATGATTGTGATTGTATGATTGTGATAGTATGATTGTGATTGTATGACTGTGATTGTACGACTGTGATTGTATGATTGTGATTGTATGATTGTCATTGTATGATTATGATTGTATGATTGTGATTGCATGATTGTGATTGTATGATTGAGATTGCATGATTTTGTATGTATGACTGTGATTGTATGATTGTGATTGTATGATTGTGATTGTATGATTGTGATAGTATGATTGTGATTGTACGATTGTGATTGTATGACTGTGATTGTATGATTGTGACTGTATGATTGTGATTGTATGATTGTGATAGTATGATTGTGATTGTATGATTGTGATTGTATGACTGTGATTGTATGATTGTGATTGTGCGATTGTGATTGTACGATTGTGATTGTACGATTGTGATTGTATGATTGTGATTGTATGATTATGATGGAATGATTGTGATTGCATGATTGTGATTGTATGATTGTGATTGTATGATTGTGATTGTATGATTGTGATTGTATGATTGTGACTGTATGATTGTGATTGTATGATTGTGATTGTGTGATTGCGATTGTATGATTGCGATTGTATGATTGTGATTGTATGATGGTGATTGTATGATTGTGATTGTATGACTGTGATTGTATGATTGTGATTGTATGATTGTGATTGTATGATTAGGATTGTGTGATTGTGATAGTGTGATTGTGATTGTATGATTGTGATTGTATGATTGTGATTGTATGATTGTGATTGTATGATTGTGATTGTATGATTGTGATTGTATGATTGTGATTGTATGATTGTGATTGTATGATTGTGATTGTATGATTGTATTTGGGAGATTGTATTTTGGAGATTGTAATTGTATGATTGCGATTGTATGATTATGATTGTATGATTGTGATAGTATGATTGTGATTGTAAGATTGTGATTGCATGACTGTGATTGTATGATTGTGATTGTATGATTGTGATTGTATGATTAGGATTGTATGATTGTGATAGTATGATTGTGATTGTATGATTGTGATTGTATGATTGTGACTGTATGATTGTGATTGTATGAGTGTGATTGCGTGATTGTGATTGTATGATTGTGATTGCGTGATTGTGATTGTATGATTGCGATTGTATGATTGTGATTGTATGATTGTGATTGCATGATTGTGATTGTATGATTGTGATAGTATGATTGTGATTGTATGACTGTGATTGTACGACTGTGATTGTATGATTGTGATTGTATGATTGTCATTGTATGATTATGATTGTATGATTGTGATTGCGTGATTGTGATAGTATGATTGTGATTGTATGATTGTGATTGTATGATTGTGATTGTATGATTGTGATTGTACGATTGTGATTGTATGATTATAGTTGTATGATTGTGATAGTATGATTGTGATTGTAAGATTGTGATTGTATGACTGTGATTGTATGATTGTGATTGTATGATTGTGTTTGTATGATTAGGATTGTATGATTGCGATAGTATGATTGTGATTGTATGATTGTGATTGTATGATTGTGATTGTATGATTGTGATTGTATGATTGCATTTGGGAGATTGTATTTTGGAGATTGTAATTGTATGATTGCGATTGTATGATTGCGATTGTATGATTGTGATTGTATGATTGTGATATTATGATTGTGATAGTATGACTGTGATTGTATGACTGTGATTGTATGATTGTGATTGTATGATTGTGATTGTCTGATTGTGGTTGTATGATTGTGATTGTATGACTGTGATTGTATGATTGTGATTGCATGATTGTGATTGTATGATTGAGATTGCATGATTTTGTATGTATGTTTGTGATTGTATGATTGTGATTGTATGATTGTGATTGTATGATTGCGATATTATGATTGTGATTGTATGATTGTGATTGTATGATTGTGGTTGTATGATTGTGATTGTATGATTGTATTTGGGAGATTGTGATTGTATGATTGCGATTGTATGATTGTGATTGCGTGATTGTGATTGTATGATTGCGATTGTATGATTGTGATTGTATGGTTGTGATTGTATGATTGTGATGGTATGATTGTGATTGTATGATTGCGATTGTATGATTGTGATTGTATGATTATGATGGAATGATTGTGATTGTATGGTTGTGATTGAATGATTGTGTTTGGATGATTGTGATGGTTTGATTGTGATTGTATGATTCCGATATTATGATTGTGATTGTATGATTGTAATTGTATGATTATGATTGTATGATTGTGATTGTATGATTGTGATGGTTTGATTGTGATTGTATGATTGCGATATTATGATTGTGATTGTATGATTGTGATTGTATGATAGCGATTGTATGATTGTGATTGTATGATTATGATTGTATGATTGTGATTGTATGATTATGATTGTATGGTTGTGATTGAATGATTGTGATTGGATGATTGCGATTGTATGATTGTGATAGTATGATTGTGATTGTATGATTGTGATTGTATGATTGTGATAGTATGATTGTGATTGTATGATTGTGATTGTATGATTGTGATTGTATGATTGTATTTGGGAGATTGTATTTTGGAGATTGTAATTGTATGATTGCGATTGTATGATTGTGATTGTATGATTGTGATTGTATGGTTGTGATCGTATGATTGTGATCGTATGATTGTGATTGTATGATTGTGATTGTATGGTTGTGATTGTATAATTGTGATTGTTTGATTGTAATTGTATGATTATGATTGTATGATTGTGATTGTATGATTGTGATGGTTTGATTGTGATTGTATGATTCCGATATTATGATTGTGATTGTATGATTGTAATTGTATGATTATGATTGTATGATTGTGATTGTATGATTGTGATGGTTTGATTGTGATTGTATGATTGCGATATTATGATTGTGATTGTATGATTGCGATTGTATGATTGTGATTGTATGATTGTGATTGTATGATTGTGATATTATGATTGTGATATTATGATTGTGATATTATGATTGTGATAGTATGACTTTGATTGTATGACTGTGATTGTATGATTGTGATTGTATGATTGTGATTATCTGATTGTGGTTGTATGATTGTGATTGTATGATTGTGATTGTGCGATTGTCATTGTATGATTATGATTGTATGATTGTGATTGCATGATTGCGATTGCATGATTGTGATAATATGATTGCGAATGTATGATTGTGATTGTATGTCTGTGATTGTATGATTGTGATTGTATGATTGTGCTAGTATGATTGTGATTGTAAGATTGTGATTGTATGTCTGTGATTGTATGATTGTGATTGTATGATTGTGATTGTATGATTGCATTTGGGAGATTGTATTTTGGAGATTGTAATTGTATGATTGCGATTGTGTGATTGTGATTGTATGATTGTGATTGTATGATTGTGATTGTATGATCGTGATTGTATGATTGTGATATTATGATTGTGATTGTATGATTGTGATTGTATGATTGTGATTGTATGATTGTGATTGTATGACTGTGATTGTATGATTGTGATTGTGCGATTGTGATTGTATGATTGTGATTGTATGATTGTAATTGTATGATTATGATTGTGTGATTGTGATTGTATGATTATGATTGTATGATTGTGATAGTATGATTGTGATTGTAAGATTGTGATTGCATGACTGTGATTGTATGATTGTGATTGTATGATTGTGATTGTATGATTAGGATTGTATGATTGTGATAGTATGATTGTGATTGTATGATTGTGATTGTATGATTGTGATTGTATGATTGTATTTGGGAGATTGTATTTTGGAGATTGTAATTGTATGATTGCGATTGTATGATTGTGATTGTATGATTGTGATTGTATGATTGTGATCGTATGATTGTGATCGTATGATTGTGATTGTATGATTGTGATTGTATGGTTGTGATTGTATAATTGTGATTGTTTGATTGTAATTGTATGATTATGATTGTATGATTGTGATTGTATGATTGTGATGGTTTGATTGTGATTGTATGATTCCGATATTATGATTGTGATTGTATGATTGTAATTGTATGATTATGATTGTATGATTGTGATTGTATGATTGTGATGGTTTGATTGTGATTGTATGATTGCGATATTATGATTGTGATTGTATGATTGTGATTGTATGATAGCGATTGTATGATTGTGATTGTATGATTATGATTGTATGATTGTGATTGTATGATTATGATTGTATGGTTGTGATTGAATGATTGTGATTGGATGATTGCGATTGTATGATTGTGATAGTATGATTGTGATTGTATGATTGTGATTGTATGATTGTGATAGTATGATTGTGATTGTATGATTGTGATTGTATGATTGTGATTGTATGATTGTATTTGGGAGATTGTATTTTGGAGATTGTAATTGTATGATTGCGATTGTATGATTGTGATTGTATGATTGTGATTGTATGGTTGTGATCGTATGATTGTGATCGTATGATTGTGATTGTATGATTGTGATTGTATGGTTGTGATTGTATAATTGTGATTGTTTGATTGTAATTGTATGATTATGATTGTATGATTGTGATTGTATGATTGTGATGGTTTGATTGTGATTGTATGATTCCGATATTATGATTGTGATTGTATGATTGTAATTGTATGATTATGATTGTATGATTGTGATTGTATGATTGTGATGGTTTGATTGTGATTGTATGATTGCGATATTATGATTGTGATTGTATGATTGCGATTGTATGATTGTGATTGCGTGATTGTGATTGTATGATTGCGATTGTATGATTGTGATTGTATGATTGTGATTGTATGATTGTGATATTATGATTGTGATATTATGATTGTGATAGTATGACTTTGATTGTATGACTGTGATTGTATGATTGTGATTGTATGATTGTGATTATCTGATTGTGGTTGTATGATTGTGATTGTATGATTGTGATTGTGCGATTGTCATTGCATGATTATGATTGTATGATTGTGATTGCATGATTGCGATTGCATGATTGTGATAATATGATTGCGAATGTATGATTGTGATTGTATGTCTGTGATTGTATGATTGTGATTGTATGATTGTGCTAGTATGATTGTGATTGTAAGATTGTGATTGTATGTCTGTGATTGTATGATTGTGATTGTATGATTGTGATTGTATGATTGTGATTGTATGATTGCATTTGGGAGATTGTGTTTTGGAGATTGTAATTGTATGATTGCGATTGTGTGATTGTGATTGTATGATTGTGATTGTATGACTGTGATTGTATGATTGTGATTGTATGATTGTGATTGTATGATTAGGATTGTGTGATTGTGATAGTATGATTGTGATTGTATGATTGTGATTGTATGATTGTGATTGTATGATTGTGATTGTATGATTGTGATTGTATGATTGTGATTGTATGATTGTATTTGGGAGATTGTATTTTGGAGATTGTAATTGTATGATTGCGATTGTATGACTGTGATTGTATGATTGTGATTGTATGATTGTGATTGTATGATTAGGATTGTATGATTGTGATAGTATGATTGTGATTGTATGATTGTGATTGTATGATTGTGATTGTATGATTGTATTTGGGAGATTGTATTTTGGAGATTGTAATTGTATGATTGTGATGGTATGATTTTGATTGTATGATTGCGATAGTATGATTGTGATTGTATGATTGTGATTGTATGATTGTGACTGTATGATTGTGATTGTATGATTGTGATTGCGTGATTGTGATTGTATGATTGTGATTGCGTGATTGTGATTGTATGATTGCGATTGTATGATTGTGATTGTATGATTGTGATTGTATGATTGTGATAGTATGATTGTGATAGTATGACTGTGATTGTATGACTGTGATTGTATGATTGTGATTGTGTGATTGTGATTGTCTGATTGTGGTTGTATGATTGTGATTGTATGATTGTGATTGTATGATTGTGATTGTATGACTGTGATTGTATGATTGTGATTGTGTGATTGCGATTGTATGATTGCGATTGTATGATTGCGATTGTATGATTGTGATTGTATGATTGTGATTGTATGACTGTGATTGTATGATTGTGATTGTATGATTGTGATTGTATGATTAGGATTGTGTGATTGTGATAGTATGATTGTGATTGTATGATTGTGATTGTATGATTGTGATTGTCTGATTGTGGTTGCATGATTGTGATTGTATGATTGTGATTGTATGATTGTGATTGTATGACTGTGATTGTATGATTGTGATTGTGTGATTGCGATTGTATGATTGCGATTGTATGATTGTGATTGTATGATTGTGATTGTATGATTGTGATTGTATGATTGTGATTGTATGATTGTGACTGTATGATTGTGATTGTATGATTGTGATTGTGTGATTGCGATTGTATGATTGCGATTGTATGATTGTGATTGTATGATTGTGATTGCGTGATTGTGATTGTATGATTGCGATTGTATGATTGTGATTGTATGATTGTGATTGTATGATTGTGATATTATGATTGTGATAGTATGACTGTGATTGTATGACTGTGATTGTATGATTGTGATTGTATGATTGTGATTGTCTGATTGTGGTTGTATGATTGTGATTGTATGACTGTGATTGTATGATTGTGATTGTATGATTGTGATTGTATGATTAGGATTGTGTGATTGTGATAGTATGATTGTGATTGTATGATTGTGATTGTATGATTGTGATTGTATGATTGTATTTGGGAGATTGTATTTTGGAGATTGTAATTGTATGATTGCGATTGTATGATTGTGATTGTATGATTGTGATTGTATGATTGTGATCGTATGATTGTGATCGTATGATTGTGATTGTATGATTGTGATTGTATGGTTGTGATTGTATAATTGTGATTGTTTGATTGTAATTGTATGATTATGATTGTATGATTGTGATTGTATGATTGTGATGGTTTGATTGTGATTGTATGATTCCGATATTATGATTGTGATTGTATGATTGTAATTGTATGATTATGATTGTATGATTGTGATTGTATGATTGTGATGGTTTGATTGTGATTGTATGATTGCGATATTATGATTGTGATTGTATGATTGTGATTGTATGATAGCGATTGTATGATTGTGATTGTATGATTATGATTGTATGATTGTGATTGTATGATTGTGATTGTATGGTTGTGATTGAATGATTGTGATTGGATGATTGCGATTGTATGATTGTGATAGTATGATTGTGATTGTATGATTGTGATTGTATGATTGTGATAGTATGATTGTGATTGTATGATTGTGATTGTATGATTGTGATTGTATGATTGTATTTGGGAGATTGTATTTTGGAGATTGTAATTGTATGATTGCGATTGTATGATTGTGATTGTATGATTGTGATTGTATGGTTGTGATCGTATGATTGTGATCGTATGATTGTGATTGTATGATTGTGATTGTATGACTGTGATTGTATGATTGTGATTGTATGATTGTGATTGTATGATTAGGATTGTGTGATTGCGATTGTATGATTGCGATTGTATGATTGTGATTGTATGATTGTGATTGTATGATTGTGATTGTATGATTGTGATTGTATGATTGTGACTGTATGATTGTGATTGTATGATTGTGATTGTGTGAGTGCGATTGTATGATTGCGATTGTATGATTGTGATTGTATGATTGTGATTGCGTGATTGTGATTGTATGATTGCGATTGTATGATTGTGATTGTATGATTATGATTGTATGATTGTGATTGCATGATTGTGATTGTATGATTGTGATAGTATGATTGTGATTGTATGACTGTGATTGTACGACTGTGATTGTATGATTGTGATTGTATGGTTGTCATTGTATGATTATGATTGTATGATTGTGATTGCATGATTGTGATTGTATGATTGAGATTGCATGATTTTGTATGTATGACTGTGATTGTATGATTGTGATTGTATGATTGTGATTGTATGATTGTGATAGTATGATTGTGATTGTACGATTGTGATTGTATGACTGTGATTGTATGATTGTGACTGTATGATTGTGATTGTATGATTGTGATAGTATGATTGTGATTGTATGATTGTGATTGTATGACTGTGATTGTATGATTGTGATTGTGCGATTGTGATTGTACGATTGTGATTGTACGATTGTGATTGTATGATTGTGATTGTATGATTATGATGGAATGATTGTGATTGCATGATTGTGATTGTATGATTGTGATTGTATGATTGTGATTGTATGATTGTGATTGTATGATTGTGACTGTATGATTGTGATTGTATGATTGTGATTGTGTGATTGCGATTGTATGATTGCGATTGTATGATTGTGATTGTATGATGGTGATTGTATGATTGTGATTGTATGACTGTGATTGTATGATTGTGATTGTATGATTGTGATTGTATGATTAGGATTGTGTGATTGTGATAGTGTGATTGTGATTGTATGATTGTGATTGTATGATTGTGATTGTATGATTGTGATTGTATGATTGTGATTGTATGATTGTGATTGTATGATTGTGATTGTATGATTGTATTTGGGAGATTGTATTTTGGAGATTGTAATTGTATGATTGCGATTGTATGATTATGATTGTATGATTGTGATAGTATGATTGTGATTGTAAGATTGTGATTGCATGACTGTGATTGTATGATTGTGATTGTATGATTGTGATTGTATGATTAGGATTGTATGATTGTGATAGTATGATTGTGATTGTATGATTGTGATTGTATGATTGTGACTGTATGATTGTGATTGTATGAGTGTGATTGCGTGATTGTGATTGTATGATTGTGATTGCGTGATTGTGATTGTATGATTGCGATTGTATGATTGTGATTGTATGATTGTGATTGCATGATTGTGATTGTATGATTGTGATAGTATGATTGTGATTGTATGACTGTGATTGTACGACTGTGATTGTATGATTGTGATTGTATGATTGTCATTGTATGATTATGATTGTATGATTGTGATTGCGTGATTGTGATAGTATGATTGCGATTGTATGATTGTGATTGTATGATTGTGATATTATGATTGTGATAGTATGACTGTGATTGTATGACTGTGATTGTATGATTGTGATTGTATGATTGTGATTGTCTGATTGTGGTTGTATGATTGTGATTGTATGACTGTGATTGTATGATTGTCATTGTATGATTATGATTGTATGATTGTGATTGCATGATTGTGATTGTATGATTGAGATTGTATGATTGTGATAGTATGATTGTGATTGTATGATTGTGGTTGTATGATTGTGGTTGAATGATTGTGATTGTATGATTGTATTTGGGAGATTGTGATTGTATGATTGCGATTGTATGATTGTGATTGCGTGATTGTGATTGTATGATTGCGATTGTATGATTGTGATTGTATGATTGTGATTGTATGATTGTGATTGTATGATTGCGATATTATGATTGTGATTGTATGATTGTGGTTGTATGATTGTGGTTGTATGATTGTGATTGTATGATTGTATTTGGGAGATTGTGATTGTATGATTGCGATTGTATGATTGTGATTGCGTGATTGTGATTGTATGATTGCGATTATATGATTGTGATTGTATGGTTGTGATTGTATGATTGTGATGGTATGATTGTGATTGTATGATTGTGATTGTATGATTGTGATTGTATGATTATGATGGAATGATTGTGATTGCATGATTGTGATTGTATGATTGTGATTGTATGACTGTGATTGTATGATTGTGATTGTATGATTGTGATTGTATGATTAGGAATGTGTGATTGTGATAGTATGATTGTGATTGTATGATTGTGATTGTATGATTGTGATTGTATGATTGTGATTGTATGATTGTGATTGTATGATTGTGATTGTATGATTGTATTTGGGAGATTGTATTTTGGAGATTGTAATTGTATGATTGCGATTGTATGATTGCGATTGTATGATTGCGATTGTATGATTGCGATTGTATGATTGTGATTGTATGATTGTGATTGTATGATTGTGATTGTATGATTGTGATTGTATGATTGTAATTGTATGATTATAATTGTATGATTGTGATTGTATGATTGTGATTGTATGACTGTGATTGTATGATTGTGATTGTGCGACTGTGATTGTACGATTGTGATTGTACGATTGTGATTGTATGATTGTGATTGTATGATTGTGATTGTATGATTGCATTTGGGAGATTGTATTTTGGAAATTGTAATTGAATGATAGCGATTGTATGATTGAGATTGTATGATTGTGATTGTATGATTGTGATTGTATGATTGTGATTGTATGATTGTGATTGTATGATTGTGATTGTATGATCGTGATTGTATGATTGTGGTAGTATGATTGTGATTGTATGATTGTGATTGTATGATTGTGATTGTATGACTGTGATTGTATGATTGTGATTGTGCGATTGTGATTGTACGATTGTGATTGTACGATTGTGATTGTAAGATTGTGATTGTATGATTATAGTTGTATGATTGTGATAGTATGATTGTGATTGTAAGATTGTGATTGTATGACTGTGATTGTATGATTGTGATTGTATGATTGTGTTTGTATGATTAGGATTGTATGATTGCGATAGTATGATTGTGATTGTATGATTGTGATTGTATGATTGTGATTGTATGATTGTGATTGTATGATTGTGATTGTATGATTAGGATTGTGTGATTGTGATAGTGTGATTGTGATTGTATGATTGTGATTGTATGATTGCGATTGTATGATTGTGATTGTATGATTGTGATTGCATGATTGTGATTGCATGATTGTGATAGTATGATTGTGATTGTATGACTGTGATTGTACGACTGTGATTGTATGATTGTGATTGTATGATTGTCATTGTATGATTATGATTGTATGATTGTGATTGCGTGATTGTGATAGTATGATTGTGATTGTATGATTGTGATTGTATGATTGTGATTGTATGATTGTGATTGTACGATTGTGATTGTATGATTATAGTTGTATGATTGTGATAGTATGATTGTGATTGTAAGATTGCGATTGTATGACTGTGATTGTATGATTGTGATTGTATGATTGTGTTTGTATGATTAGGATTGTATGATTGCGATAGTATGATTGTGATTGTATGATTGTGATTGTATGATTGTGATTGTATGATTGTGATTGTATGATTGCATTTGGGAGATTGTATTTTGGAGACTGTAATTGTATGATTGCGATTGTATGATTGCGATTGTATGATTGTGATTGTATGATTGTGATATTATGATTGTGATAGTATGACTGTGATTGTATGACTGTGATTGTATGATTGTGATTGTATGATTGTGATTGTCTGATTGTGGTTGTATGATTGTGATTGTATGACTGTGATTGTATGATTGTCATTGTATGATTATGATTGTATGATTGTGATTGCATGATTGTGATTGTATGATTGAGATTGTATGATTGTGATAGTATGATTGTGATTGTATGATTGTGGTTGTATGATTGTGGTTGAATGATTGTGATTGTATGATTGTATTTGGGAGATTGTGATTGTATGATTGCGATTGTATGATTGTGATTGCGTGATTGTGATTGTATGATTGCGATTGTATGATTGTGATTGTATGATTGTGATTGTATGATTGTGATTGTATGATTGCGATATTATGATTGTGATTGTATGATTGTGGTTGTATGATTGTGGTTGTATGATTGTGATTGTATGATTGTATTTGGGAGATTGTGATTGTATGATTGCGATTGTATGATTGTGATTGCGTGATTGTGATTGTATGATTGCGATTGTATGATTGTGATTGTATGGTTGTGATTGTATGATTGTGATGGTATGATTGTGATTGTATGATTGTGATTGTATGATTGTGATTGTATGATTATGATGGAATGATTGTGATTGCATGATTGTGATTGTATGATTGTGATTGTATGACTGTGATTGTATGATTGTGATTGTATGATTGTGATTGTATGATTAGGAATGTGTGATTGTGATAGTATGATTGTGATTGTATGATTGTGATTGTATGATTGTGATTGTATGATTGTGATTGTATGATTGTGATTGTATGATTGTGATTGTATGATTGTATTTGGGAGATTGTATTTTGGAGATTGTAATTGTATGATTGCGATTGTATGATTGCGATTGTATGATTGCGATTGTATGATTGCGATTGTATGATTGTGATTGTATGATTGTGATTGTATGATTGTGATTGTATGATTGTGATTGTATGATTGTAATTGTATGATTATAATTGTATGATTGTGATTGTATGATTGTGATTGTATGACTGTGATTGTATGATTGTGATTGTGCGACTGTGATTGTACGATTGTGATTGTACGATTGTGATTGTATGATTGTGATTGTATGATTGTGATTGTATGATTGCATTTGGGAGATTGTATTTTGGAGATTGTAATTGAATGATAGCGATTGTATGATTGAGATTGTATGATTGTGATTGTATGATTGTGATTGTATGATTGTGATTGTATGATTGTGATTGTATGATTGTGATTGTATGATCGTGATTGTATGATTGTGGTAGTATGATTGTGATTGTATGATTGTGATTGTATGATTGTGATTGTATGACTGTGATTGTATGATTGTGATTGTGCGATTGTGATTGTACGATTGTGATTGTACGATTGTGATTGTAAGATTGTGATTGTATGATTATAGTTGTATGATTGTGATAGTATGATTGTGATTGTAAGATTGTGATTGTATGACTGTGATTGTATGATTGTGATTGTATGATTGTGTTTGTATGATTAGGATTGTATGATTGCGATAGTATGATTGTGATTGTATGATTGTGATTGTATGATTGTGATTGTATGATTGTGATTGTATGATTGCATTTGGGAGATTGTATTTTGGAGATTGTAATTGTATGATTGCGATTGTATGATTGCGATTGTATGATTGTGATTGTATGATTGTGATATTATGATTGTGATAGTATGACTGTGATTGTATGACTGTGATTGTATGATTGTGATTGTATGATTGTGATTGTCTGATTGTGGTTGTATGATTGTGATTGTATGACTGTGATTGTATGATTGTCAATGTATGATTATGATTGTATGATTGTGATTGCATGATTGTGATTGTATGATTGAGATTGCATGATTTTGTATGTATGTTTGTGATTGTATGATTGTGATTGTATGATTGTGATTGTATGATTGTGATTGTATGATTGCGATATTATGATTGTGATTGTATGATTGTGATTGTATGATTGTGGTTGTATGATTGTGATTGTATGATTGTATTTGGGAGATTGTGATTGTATGATTGCGATTGTATGATTGTGATTGCGTGATTGTGATTGTATGATTGCGATTGTATGATTGTGATTGTATGGTTGTGATTGTATGATTGTGATGGTATGATTGTGATTGTATGATTGTGATTGTATGATTGTGATTGTATGATTATGATGGAATGATTGTGATTGTATGGTTGTGATTGAATGATTGTGTTTGGATGATTGCGATTGTACGATTGCGATAGTATGATTGTGATTGTATGATTGTGATTTTATGATTGTCATTGTCTGATTATGATTGTATGATTGTGATTGTATGATCGTGATTGTATGATTGTGATAGTATGATTGTGATTGTATGATTGTGATTGTATGATTGTGATTGTATGACTGTGATTGTATGATTGTGATTGTGCGATTGCGATTGTATGATTGTATTTGGGAGATTGTATTTGGGAGATTGTAATTGTATGATTGCGATTGTATGATTGAGATTGTATGATTGTGATTGTATGATTGTGATTGTATGATTGTGATAGCATGATTGTGATTGTGTGATTGTGATTGTATGACTGTGATTGTATGATTAGGATTGTATGATTGTGATAGTATGATTGTGATTGTATGATTGTGATTGTATGATTGTGATAGTATGATTGTGATTGTATGATTGTGATTGCGTGATTGTGATTGTATGATTGCGATTGTATGATTGTGATTGTATGATTGTGATTGTATGATTGTGATATTATGATTGTGATAGTATGACTGTGATTGTATGACTGTGATTGTATGATTGTGATTGTATGATTGTGATTGTCTGATTGTGGTTGTATGATTGTGATTGTATGATTGTGATTGTATGATTGTGATTGTATGATTGTATTTGGGAGATTGTATTTTGGAGATTGTAATTGTATGATTGCGATTTTATGATTGTGATTGTATGATTGTGATTGTATGATTGTGATCGTATGATTGTGATCGTATGATAGTGATTGTATGATTGTGATTGTATGGTTGTGATTGTATGATTGTGATTGTATGATTGTAATTGTATGATTATGATTGTATGATTGTGATTGTATGATTGTGATGGTTTGATTGTGATTGTATGATTCCGATATTATGATTGTGATTGTATGATTGTATTTGTATGATTGTGGTTGTATGATTGTGATTGTATGATTGTATTTGGGAGATTGTGATTGTATGATTGCGATTGTATGATTGTGATTGCGTGATTGTGATTGTATGATTGCGATTGTATGATTGTGATCGTATGGTTGTGATTGTATGATTGTGATGGTATGATTGTGATTGTATGATTGCGATAGTATGATTGGGATTGTA
The DNA here is from genome assembly GCF_050947335.1 of Megachile rotundata. Taxonomy (NCBI): domain Eukaryota; kingdom Metazoa; phylum Arthropoda; class Insecta; order Hymenoptera; family Megachilidae; genus Megachile; species Megachile rotundata. Next base: position 1,075,288 of record NW_027473327.1, read on the forward strand.
TGATTGTGATTGTATGATTGTGACTGTATGATTGTGATTGTATGATTGTGATTGCGTGATTGTGATTGTATGATTGCGATTGTATGATTGTGATTGTATGATTGTGATTGTCTGATTGTGGTTGTATGATTGTGATTGTATGACTGTGATTGTATGATTGTCATTGTATGATTATGATTGTATGATTGTGATTGCATGATAGTGAATGTATGATTGTGATTGTATGATTGCATTTGGGAGATTGTATTTTGGAGATTGTAATTGTATGATTGTGATTGTATGATTGCGATTGTATGATTGTGATTGTATGATTGTGATATTATGATTGTGATAGTATGACTGTGATTGTATGACTGTGATTGTATGATTGTGATTGTATGATTGTGATTGTCTGATTGTGGTTGTATGATTGTGATTGTATGACTGTGATTGTATGATTGTCATTGTATGATTATGATTGTATGATTGTGATTGCATGATTGTGATTGTATGATCGTGATTGTATGATTGTGATAGTATGATTGTGATTGTATGATTGTGATTGTATGATTGTGATTGTATGACGGTGATTGTATGATTGTGATTGTATGACTGTGATTGTATGATTGTGATTGTGCGATTGTGATTGTACGATTGTGATTGTACGATTGTGATTGTACGATTGTGATTGTATGATTATAGTTGTATGATTGTGATAGTATGATTGTGATTGTATGATTGTGATTGTATGACTGTGATTGTATGATTGTGATTGTGCGACTGTGATTGTACGATTGTGATTGTACGATTGTGATTGTATGATTGTGATTGTATGATTGTGATTGTATGATTGCATTTGGGAGATTGTATTTTGGAGATTGTAATTGAATGATAGCGATTGTATGATTGAGATTGTATGATTGTGATTGTATGATTGTGATTGTATGATTGTGATTGTATGATTGTGATTGTATGATTGTGATTGTATGATCGTGATTGTATGATTGTGATAGTATGATTGTGATTGTATGATTGTGATTGTATGATTGTGATTGTATGACTGTGATTGTATGATTGTGATTGTGCGATTGTGATTGTACGATTGTGATTGTACGATTGTGATTGTAAGATTGTGATTGTATGATTATAGTTGTATGATTGTGATAGTATGATTGTGATTGTAAGATTGTGATTGTATGACTGTGATTGTATGATTGTGATTGTATGATTGTGTTTGTATGATTAGGATTGTATGATTGCGATAGTATGATTGTGATTGTATGATTGTGATTGTATGATTGTGATTGTATGATTGTGATTGTATGATTGCATTTGGGAGATTGTATTTTGGAGATTGTAATTGTATGATTGCGATTGTATGATTGCGATTGTATGATTGTGATTGTATGATTGTGATATTATGATTGTGATAGTATGACTGTGATTGTATGACTGTGATTGTATGATTGTGATTGTATGATTGTGATTGTCTAATTGTGGTTGTATGATTGTGATTGTATGACTGTGATTGTATGATTGTCATTGTATGATTATGATTGTATGATTGTGATTGCATGATTGTGATTGTATGATTGAGATTGCATGATTTTGTATGTATGTTTGTGATTGTATGATTGTGATTGTATGATTGTGATTGTATGATTGTGATTGTATGATTGCGATATTATGATTGTGATTGTATGATTGTGATTGTATGATTGTGGTTGTATGATTGTGATTGTATGATTGTATTTGGGAGATTGTGATTGTATGATTGCGATTGTATGATTGTGATTGCGTGATTGTGATTGTATGATTGCGATTGTATGATTGTGATTGTATGGTTGTGATTGTATGATTGTGATGGTATGATTGTGATTGTATGATTGTGATTGTATGATTGTGATTGTATGATTATGATGGAATGATTGTGATTGCATGATTGCGATTGTATGATTGTGATTGCATGATTTTGAATGTATGATTGTGATTGTATGATTGTGATTGTATGATTGTGATTGTATGATTGTGATTGTATGATTGTGATTGTATGATTGTGATTGTATGATTGTGATTGTATGATTGTGATTGTATGATAGCGATTGTATGATTGTGATTGTATGATTATGATTGTATGATTGTGATTGTATGATTATGATTGTATGGTTGTGATTGAATGATTGTGATTGGATGATTGCGATTGTACGATTGCGATAGTATGATTGTGATTGTATGATTGTGATTTTATGATTGTCATTGTCTGATTATGATTGTATGATTGTGATTGTATGATCGTGATTGTATGATTGTGATTGTATGATTGTGATTGTATGATTGTGATTGTATGATTGTGATTGTATGACTGTGATTGTATGATTGTGATTGTGCGATTGTGATTGTATGATTGTATTTGGGAGATTGTATTTGGGAGATTGTAATTGTATGATTGCGATTGTATGATTGAGATTGTATGATTGTGATTGTATGATTGTGATTGTATGATTGTGATAGCATGATTGTGATTGTGTGATTGTGATTGTATGACTGTGATTGTATGATTGTGATTGTATGATTGTGATAGTATGATTGTGATTGTATGATTGTGATTGTATGATTGTGATAGTATGATTGTGATTGTATGATTGTGATTGCGTGATTGTGATTGTATGATTGCGATTGTATGATTGTGATTGTATGATTGTGATTGTATGATTGTGATATTATGATTGTGATAGTATGACTGTGATTGTATGACTGTGATTGTATGATTGTGATTGTATGATTTTGATTGTCTGATTGTGGTTGTATGATTGTGATTGTATGATTGTGATTGTATGATTGTCATTGTATGATTATGATTGTATGATTGTGATTGCATGATTGTGATTGTATGATTGAGATTGCATGATTTTGTATGTATGATTGTGATTGTATGATTGTGATTGTATGATTGTGATAATATGATTGCGAATGTATGATTGTGATTGTATGATTATGATTGTATGATTGTGATAGTATGATTGTGATTGTAAGATTGTGATTGCATGACTGTGATTGTATGATTGTGATTGTATGATTGTGATTGTATGATTAGGATTGTATGATTGTGATAGTATGATTGTGATTGTATGATTGTGATTGTATGATTGTGATTGTATGATTGTATTTGGGAGATTGTATTTTGGAGATTGTAATTGTATGATTGCGATTTTATGATTGTGATTGTATGATTGTGATTGTATGATTGTGATCGTATGATTGTGATCGTATGATAGTGATTGTATGATTGTGATTGTATGGTTGTGATTGTATGATTGTGATTGTATGATTGTAATTGTATGATTATGATTGTATGATTGTGATTGTATGATTGTGATGGTTTGATTGTGATTGTATGATTCCGATATTATGATTGTGATTGTATGATTGTATTTGTATGATTGTGGTTGTATGATTGTGATTGTATGATTGTATTTGGGAGATTGTGATTGTATGATTGCGATTGTATGATTGTGATTGCGTGATTGTGATTGTATGATTGCGATTGTATGATTGTGATTGTATGGTTGTGATTGTATGATTGTGATGGTATGATTGTGATTGTATGATTGCGATAGTATGATTGGGATTGTATGATTGTGATTGTATGATTGTGACTGTATGATTGTGATTGTATGATTGTGATTGCGTGATTGTGATTGTATGATTGCGATTGTATGATTGTGATTGTATGATTGTGATTGTCTGATTGTGGTTGTATGATTGTGATTGTATGACTGTGATTGTATGATTGTCATTGTATGATTATGATTGTATGATTGTGATTGCATGATTGTGAATGTATGATTGTGATTGTATGATTGCATTTGGGAGATTGTATTTTGGAGATTGTAATTGTATGATTGTGATTGTATGATTGCGATTGTATGATTGTGATTGTATGATTGTGATATTATGATTGTGATAGTATGACTGTGATTGTATGACTGTGATTGTATGATTGTGATTGTATGATTGTGATTGTCTGATTGTGGTTGTATGATTGTGATTGTATGACTGTGATTGTATGATTGTCATTGTATGATTATGATTGTATGATTGTGATTGCATGATTGTGATTGTATGATCGTGATTGTATGATTGTGATAGTATGATTGTGATTGTATGATTGTGATTGTATGATTGTGATTGTATGACGGTGATTGTATGATTGTGATTGTATGACTGTGATTGTATGATTGTGATTGTGCGATTGTGATTGTACGATTGTGATTGTACGATTGTGATTGTACGATTGTGATTGTATGATTATAGTTGTATGATTGTGATAGTATGATTGTGATTGTAAGATTGTGATTGTATGACTGTGATTGTATGATTGTGATTGTATGATTGTGTTTGTATGATTAGGATTGTATGATTGCGATAGTATGATTGTGATTGTATGATTGTGATTGTATGATTGTGATTGTATGATTGCATTTGGGAGATTGTATTTTGGAGATTGTAATTGTATGATTGCGATTGTATGATTGCGATTGTATGATTGTGATTGTATGATTGTGATATTATGATTGTGATAGTATGACTGTGATTGTATGACTGTGATTGTATGATTGTGATTGTATGATTGTGATTGTCTGATTGTGGTTGTATGATTGTGATTGTATGACTGTGATTGTATGATTGTCATTGTATGATTATGATTGTATGATTGTGATTGCATGATTGTGATTGTATGATTGAGACTGCATGATTTTGTGTGTATGTTTGTGATTGTATGATTGTGATTGTATGATTGTGATTGTATGATTGTGATTGTATGATTGCGATATTATGACTGTGATTGTATGATTGTGGTTGTATGATTGTGGTTGTATGATTGTGATTGTATGATTGTATTTGGGAGAATGTGATTGTATGATTGCGATTGTATGATTGTGATTGCGTGATTGTGATTGTATGATTGCGATTGTATGATTGTGATTGTATGGTTGTGATTGTATGATTGTGATGGTATGATTGTGATTGTATGATTGTGATTGTATGATTGTGATTGTATGATTATGATGGAATGATTGTGATTGCATGATTGTGATTGTATGATTGTGATTGTATGACTGTGATTGTATGATTGTGATTGTATGATTGTGATTGTATGATTAGGAATGTGTGATTGCGATAGTATGATTGTGATTGTATGATTGTGATTGTATGATTGTGATTGTATGATTGTGATTGTATGATTGTGATTGTATGATTGTGATTGTATGATTGTGATTGTATGATTGTATTTGGGAGATTGTATTTTGGAGATTGTAATTGTATGATTGCGATTGTATGATTGCGATTGTATGATTGCGATTGTATGATTGTGATTGTATGATTGTGATTGTATGATTGTGATTGTATGATTGTGATTGTATGATTGTAATTGTATGATTATAATTGTATGATTGTGATTGTATGATTGTGATTGTATGACTGTGATTGTATGATTGTGATTGTGCGACTGTGATTGTACGATTGTGATTGTACGATTGTGATTGTATGATTGTGATTGTATGATTGTGATTGTATGATTGCATTTGGGAGATTGTATTTTGGAGATTGTAATTGAATGATAGCGATTGTATGATTGAGATTGTATGATTGTGATTGTATGATTGTGATTGTATGATTGTGATTGTATGATTGTGATTGTATGATTGTGATTGTATGATCGTGATTGTATGATTGTGATAGTATGATTGTGATTGTATGATTGTGATTGTATGATTGTGATTGTATGACTGTGATTGTATGATTGTGATTGTGCGATTGTGATTGTACGATTGTGATTGTACGATTGTGATTGTAAGATTGTGATTGTATGATTATAGTTGTATGATTGTGATAGTATGATTGTGATTGTAAGATTGTGATTGTATGACTGTGATTGTATGATTGTGATTGTATGATTGTGTTTGTATGATTAGGATTGTATGATTGCGATAGTATGATTGTGATTGTATGATTGTGATTGTATGATTGTGATTGTATGATTGTGATTGTATGATTGCATTTGGGAGATTGTATTTTGGAGATTGTAATTGTATGATTGCGATTGTATGATTGCGATTGTATGATTGTGATTGTATGATTGTGATATTATGATTGTGATAGTATGACTGTGATTGTATGACTGTGATTGTATGATTGTGATTGTATGATTGTGATTGTCTGATTGTGGTTGTATGATTGTGATTGTATGACTGTGATTGTATGATTGTCATTGTATGATTATGATTGTATGATTGTGATTGCATGATTGTGATTGTATGATTGAGATTGCATGATTTTGTATGTATGTTTGTGATTGTATGATTGTGATTGTATGATTGTGATTGTATGATTGTGATTGTATGATTGCGATATTATGATTGTGATTGTATGATTGTGATTGTATGATTGTGGTTGTATGATTGTGATTGTATGATTGTATTTGGGAGATTGTGATTGTATGATTGCGATTGTATGATTGTGATTGCGTGATTGTGATTGTATGATTGCGATTGTATGATTGTGATTGTATGGTTGTGATTGTATGATTGTGATGGTATGATTGTGATTGTATGATTGTGATTGTATGATTGTGATTGTATGATTATGATGGAATGATTGTGATTGCATGATTGTGATTGTATGATTGTGATTGCATGATTTTGAATGTATGATTGTGATTGTATGATTGTGATTGTATGATTGTGATTGTATGATTGTGATTGTATGATTGTGATTGTATGATTGTGATTGTATGATTGTGATTGTATGATTGTGATTGTATGATAGCGATTGTATGATTGTGATTGTATGATTATGATTGTATGATTGTGATTGTATGATTATGATTGTATGGTTGTGATTGAATGATTGTGATTGGATGATTGCGATTGTACGATTGCGATAGTATGATTGTGATTGTATGATTGTGATTTTATGATTGTCATTGTCTGATTATGATTGTATGATTGTGATTGTATGATCGTGATTGTATGATTGTGATTGTATGATTGTGATTGTATGATTGTGATTGTATGATTGTGATTGTATGACTGTGATTGTATGATTGTGATTGTGCGATTGTGATTGTATGATTGTATTTGGGAGATTGTATTTGGGAGATTGTAATTGTATGATTGCGATTGTATGATTGAGATTGTATGATTGTGATTGTATGATTGTGATTGTATGATTGTGATAGCATGATTGTGATTGTGTGATTGTGATTGTATGACTGTGATTGTATGATTGTGATTGTATGATTGTGATAGTATGATTGTGATTGTATGATTGTGATTGTATGATTGTGATAGTATGATTGTGATTGTATGATTGTGATTGCGTGATTGTGATTGTATGATTGCGATTGTATGATTGTGATTGTATGATTGTGATTGTATGATTGTGATATTATGATTGTGATAGTATGACTGTGATTGTATGACTGTGATTGTATGATTGTGATTGTATGATTTTGATTGTCTGATTGTGGTTGTATGATTGTGATTGTATGATTGTGATTGTATGATTGTCATTGTATGATTATGATTGTATGATTGTGATTGCATGATTGTGATTGTATGATTGAGATTGCATGATTTTGTATGTATGATTGTGATTGTATGATTGTGATTGTATGATTGTGATAATATGATTGCGAATGTATGATTGTGATTGTATGATTATGATTGTATGATTGTGATAGTATGATTGTGATTGTAAGATTGTGATTGCATGACTGTGATTGTATGATTGTGATTGTATGATTGTGATTGTATGATTAGGATTGTATGATTGTGATAGTATGATTGTGATTGTATGATTGTGATTGTATGATTGTGATTGTATGATTGTATTTGGGAGATTGTATTTTGGAGATTGTAATTGTATGATTGCGATTTTATGATTGTGATTGTATGATTGTGATTGTATGATTGTGATCGTATGATTGTGATCGTATGATAGTGATTGTATGATTGTGATTGTATGGTTGTGATTGTATGATTGTGATTGTATGATTGTAATTGTATGATTATGATTGTATGATTGTGATTGTATGATTGTGATGGTTTGATTGTGATTGTATGATTCCGATATTATGATTGTGATTGTATGATTGTGATTGTATGATTGTGGTTGTATGATTGTGATTGTATGATTGTATTTGGGAGATTGTGATTGTATGATTGCGATTGTATGATTGTGATTGCGTGATTGTGATTGTATGATTGCGATTGTATGATTGTGATTGTATGGTTGTGATTGTATGATTGTGATGGTATGATTGTGATTGTATGATTGCGATAGTATGATTGTGATTGTATGATTGTGATTGTATGATTGTGACTGTATGATTGTGATTGTATGATTGTGATTGCGTGATTGTGATTGTATGATTGCGATTGTATGACTGTGATTGTATGATTGTGATTGTATGATTGTGATTGTATGACTGTGATTGTATGATTGTGATTGTATGATTGTAATTGTATGATTATGATTGTGTGATTGTGATTGTATGATTATGATTGTATGATTGTGATAGTATGATTGTGATTGTAAGATTGTGATTGCATGGCTGTGATTGTATGATTGTGATTGTATGATTGTGATTGTATGATTAGGATTGTATGATTGTGATAGTATGATTGTGATTGTATGATTGTGATTGTATGATTGTGATTGTATGATTGTATTTGGGAGATTGTATTTTGGAGATTGTAATTGTATGATTGCGATTGTATGATTGTGATTGTATGATTGTGATTGTATGATTGTGATCGTATGATTGTGATCGTATGATTGTGATTGTATGATTGTGATTGTATGGTTGTGATTGTATAATTGTGATTGTTTGATTGTAATTGTATGATTATGATTGTATGATTGTGATTGTATGATTATGATTGTATGGTTGTGATTGAATGATTGTGATTGGATGATTGCGATTGTATGATTGTGATAGTACGATTGTGATTGTATGATTGTGATTGTATGATTGTGATAGTATGATTGTGATTGTATGATTGTGATTGTATGATTGTATTTGGGAGATTGTATTTTGGAGATTGTAATTGTATGATTGCGATTGTATGATTGTGATAGTATGATTGTGATTGTATGATTGTAATTGTATGATTGTGATTGTATGATTGTAATTGTATGATTATGATTGTATGATTGTGATTGTATGATTGTGATGGTTTGATTGTGATTGTATGATTGCGATATTATGATTGTGATTGTATGATTGCGATTGTATGATTGTGATTGCGTGATTGTGATTGTATGATTGCGATTGTATGATTGTGATTGTATGATTGTGATTGTATGATTGTGATATTATGATTGTGATTGTATGACTGTGATTGTATGATTGTGATTGTGCGATTGTGATTGTACGATTGTGATTGTACGATTGTGATTGTATGATTATGATTGTATGATTATGATTGTATGATTGTGATTGCATGATTGTGATTGTATGATTGTGATAGTATGATTGTGATTGTATGACTGTGATTGTACGACTGTGATTGTATGATTGTGATTGTACGACTGTGATTGTATGATTATGATTGTATGATTGTGATTGCATGATTGTGATTGTATGATTGAGATTGCATGATTTTGTATGTATGACTGTGATTGTATGATTGTGATTGTATGATTGTGATTGTATGATTGTGATAGTATGATTGTGATTGTATGATTGTGATTGTATGACTGTGATTGTATGATTGTGACTGTATGATTGTGATTGTATGATTGTGATTGTATGATTATGATGGAATGATTGTGATTGCATGATTGTGATTGTATGATTGTGATTGTATGATTGTGATTGTATGATTGTGATTGTATGATTGTGACTGTATGATTGTGATTGTATGATTGTGATTGTGTGATTGCGATTGTATGATTGCGATTGTATGATTGTGATTGTATGATGGTGATTGTATGATTGTGATTGTATGACTGTGATTGTATGATTGTGATTGTATGATTGTGATTGTATGATTAGGATTGTGTGATTGTGATAGTATGATTGTGATTGTATGATTGTGATTGTATGATTGTGATTGTATGATTGTGATTGTATGATTGTGATTGTATGATTGTGATTGTATGATTGTATTTGGGAGATTGTATTTTGGAGATTGTAATTGTATGATTGTGATGGTATGATTTTGATTGTATGATTGCGATAGTATGATTGTGATTGTATGATTGTGATTGTATGATTGTGACTGTATGATTGTGATTGTATGATTGTGATTGCGTGATTGTGATTGTATGATCGTGATTGCGTGATTGTGATTGTATGATTGCGATTGTATGATTGCGATTGTATGATTGCGATTGTATGATTGTGATTGTATGATTGTGATATTATGATTGTGATAGTATGACTGTGATTGTATGACTGTGATTGTATGATTGTGATTGTATGATTGTGATTGTCTGATTGTGGTTGTATGATTGTGATTGTATGACTGTGATTGTATGATTGTCATTGTATGATTATGATTGTATGATTGTGATTGCATGATTGTGATTGTATGATCGTGATTGTATGATTGTGATAGTATGATTGTGATAGTATGATTGTGATTGTATGATTGTGATTGTATGATTGTGATTGTATGACTGTGATTGTATGATTGTGATTGTATGACTGTGATTGTATGATTGTGATTGTGCGATTGTGATTGTACGATTGTGATTGTACGATTGTGATTGTACGATTGTGATTGTATGATTATAGTTGTATGATTGTGATAGTATGATTGTGATTGTAAGATTGTGATTGTATGACTGTGATTGTATGATTGTGATTGTATGATTGTGTTTGTATGATTAGGATTGTATGATTGCGATAGTATGATTGTGATTGTATGATTGTGATTGTATGATTGTGATTGTATGATTGCATTTGGGAGATTGTATTTTGGAGATTGTAATTGTATGATTGCGATTGTATGATTGCGATTGTATGATTGTGATTGTATGATTGTGATATTATGATTGTGATAGTATGACTGTGATTGTATGACTGTGATTGTATGATTGTGATTGTATGATTGTGATTGTCTGATTGTGGTTGTATGATTGTGATTGTATGACTGTGATTGTATGATTGTCATTGTATGATTATGATTGTATGATTGTGATTGCATGATTGTGATTGTATGATTGAGATTGTATGATTTTGTATGTATGTTTGTGATTGTATGATTGTGATTGTATGATTGTGATTGTATGATTGTGATTGTATGATTGCGATATTATGATTGTGATTGTATGATTGTGGTTGTATGATTGTGGTTGTATGATTGTGATTGTATGATTGTATTTGGGAGATTGTGATTGTATGATTGCGATTGTATGATTGTGATTGCGTGATTGTGATTGTATGATTGCGATTGTATGATTGTGATTGTATGGTTGTGATTGTATGATTGTGATGGTATGATTGTGATTGTATGATTGTGATTGTATGATTGTGATTGTATGATTATGATGGAATGATTGTGATTGCATGATTGTGATTGTATGATTGTGATTGTATGACTGTGATTGTATGATTGTGATTGTATGATTGTGATTGTATGATTAGGAATGTGTGATTGTGATAGTATGATTGTGATTGTATGTTTGTGATTGTATGATTGTGATTGTATGATTGTGATTGTATGATTGTGATTGTATGATTGTGATTGTATGATTGCATTTGGGAGATTGTATTTTGGAGATTGTAATTGTATGATTGCGATTGTATGATTGCGATTGTATGATTGTGATTGTATGATTGTGATATTATGATTGTGATAGTATGACTGTGATTGTATGACTGTGATTGTATGATTGTGATTGTATGATTGTGATTGTCTGATTGTGGTTGTATGATTGTGATTGTATGACTGTGATTGTATGATTGTCATTGTATGATTATGATTGTATGATTGTGATTGCATGATTGTGATTGTATGATTGAGATTGCATGATTTTGTATGTATGTTTGTGATTGTATGATTGTGATTGTATGATTGTGATTGTATGATTGTGATTGTATGATTGCGATATTATGATTGTGATTGTATGATTGTGATTGTATGATTGTGGTTGTATGATTGTGATTGTATGATTGTATTTGGGAGATTGTGATTGTATGATTGCGATTGTATGATTGTGATTGCGTGATTGTGATTGTATGATTGCGATTGTATGGTTGTGATTGTATGGTTGTGATTGTATGATTGTGATTGTATGATTGTGATTGTATGATTGTGATTGTATGATTGTGATTGTATGATTATGATGGAATGATTGTGATTGCATGATTGTGATTGTATGATTGTGAATGCATGATTTTGAATGTATGATTGTGATTGTATGATTGTGATTGTATGATTGTGATTGTATGATTGTGATTGTATGATTGTGATTGTATGATTGTGATTGTATGATTGTGATTGTATGATTGTGATTGTATGATTGTGATTGTATGATTGTGATTGTATGATTAGGATTGTATGATTGTGATAGTATGATTGTGATTGTATGATTGTGATTGTATGATTGTGATTGTATGATTGTATTTGGGAGATTGTATTTTGGAGATTGTAATTGTATGATTGCGATTTTATGATTGTGATTGTATGATTGTGATTGTATGATTGTGATCGTATGATTGTGATCGTATGATAGTGATTGTATGATTGTGATTGTATGGTTGTGATTGTATGATTGTGATTGTATGATTGTAATTGTATGATTATGATTGTATGATTGTGATTGTATGATTGTGATGGTTTGATTGTGATTGTATGATTCCGATATTATGATTGTGATTGTATGATTGTGATTGTATGATTGTGGTTGTATGATTGTGATTGTATGATTGTATTTGGGAGATTGTGATTGTATGATTGCGATTGTATGATTGTGATTGCGTGATTGTGATTGTATGATTGCGATTGTATGATTGTGATTGTATGGTTGTGATTGTATGATTGTTATGGTATGATTGTGATTGTATGATTGCGATAGTATGATTGTGATTGTATGATTGTGATTGTATGATTGTGACTGTATGATTGTGATTGTATGATTGTGATTGCGTGATTGTGATTGTATGATTGCGATTGTATGATTGTGATTGTATGATTGTGATTGTATGATTGTGATTGTATGACTGTGATTGTATGATTGTGATTGTATGATTGTAATTGTATGATTATGATTGTGTGATTGTGATTGTATGATTGTGATAGTATGATTGTGATTGTATGATTGTGATTGTATGATTGTATTTGGGAGATTGTATTTTGGAGATTGTAATTGTATGATTGCGATTGTATGATTGTGATTGTATGATTGTGATTGTATGATAGCGATTGTATGATTGTGATTGTATGATTATGATTGTATGATTGTGATTGTATGATTATGATTGTATGGTTGTGATTGAATGATTGTGATTGGATGATTGCGATTGTACGATTGCGATAGTATGATTGTGATTGTATGATTGTGATTTTATGATTGTCATTGTCTGATTATGATTGTATGATTGTGATTGTATGATCGTGATTGTATGATTGTGATAGTATGATTGTGATTGTATGATTGTGATTGTATGATTGTGATTGTATGACTGTGATTGTATGATTGTGATTGTGCGATTGTGATTGTATGATTGTATTTGGGAGATTGTATTTGGGAGATTGTAATTGTATGATTGCGATTGTATGATTGAGATTGTATGATTGTGATTGTATGATTGTGATTGTATGATTGTGATAGCATGATTGTGATTGTGTGATTGTGATTGTATGACTGTGATTGTATGATTGTGATTGTATGATTGTGATAGTATGATTGTGATTGTATGATTGTGATTGTATGATTGTGATAGTATGATTGTGATTGTATGATTGTGATTGCGTGATTGTGATTGTATGATTGCGATTGTATGATTGTGATTGTATGATTGTGAATGTATGATTGTGATATTATGATTGTGATAGTATGACCGTGATTGTATGACTGTGATTGTATGATTGTGATTGTATGATTGTGATTGTCTGATTGTGGTTGTATGATTGTGATTGTATGATTGTGATTGTATGATTGTCATTGTATGATTATGATTGTATGATTGTTATTGCATGATTGTGATTGTATGATTGAGATTGCATGATTTTGTATGTATGATTGTGATTGTATGATTGTGATTGTATGATTGTGATAATATGATTGCGAATGTATGATTGTGATTGTATGTCTGTGACTGTATGATTGTGATTGTATGATTGTGATAGTATGATTGTGATTGTAAGATTGTGATTGTATGTCTGTGATTGTATGATTGTGATTGTATGATTTTGAATGTATGATTGTGATTGTATGATTGTGATTGTATGATTGTGATTGTATGATTGTGATTGTATGATTGTGAATGTATGATTGTGATTGTATGATAGTGATTGTATGATTGTGATTGTATGATTGCATTTGGGAGATTGTATTTTGGAGATTGTAATTGTATGATTGCGATTGTGTGATTGTGATTGTATGATTGTGATTGTATGATTGTGATTGTATGACCGTGATTGTATGATTGTGATAGTATGATTGTGATTGTATGATTGTGATTGTATGATTGTGATTGTATGACTGTGATTGTATGATTGTGATTGTGCGATTGTGATTGTATGATTGTATTTGGGAGATTGTATTTGGGAGATTGTAATTGTATGATTGCGATTGTATGATTGAGATTGTATGATTGTGATTTTATGATTGTGATTGTATGATTGTGATAGTATGATTGTCATTGTGTGATTGTGATTGTATGACTGTGATTGTATGATTGTGATTGTATGATCGTCATTGTATGATTGTGATTGTATGATTGTGATAGTATGATTGTGATTGTATGATTGTGATTGTATGACAGTGATTGTATGATTGTGATCGTATGATTGTGATTGTATGATTGTGATAGTATGATTGTGATTGTATGATTGTGATTGTATGACTGTGATTGTATGATTGTGACAGTGCGATTGTGATTGCACGATTGTGATTGTACGATTGTGATTGTATGATTGTGATTGTATGATTATGATGGAATGATTGTGATTGCATGATTGTGATTGTATGATTGTGATTGCATGATTTTGGATGTATGATTGTGATTGTATGATTGTGATTGTATGATTGTGATTGTATGATTGTGCTAGTATGATTGTGATTGTAAGATTGTGATTGTATGACTGTGATTGTATGATTGTGATTGTATGATTGTGATGGTATGATTGCGATTGTATGATTGTGATTGTATGATTGCGATTGTATGATTGTGATTGTATGACTATGATTGTATCATTGTGATTGTATGATTGTGATTGCATGATTATGATTGTATGGTTGTGACTGTATGATTGTGATGGTATGATTGCGGTTGTATGATTGTGATTGTGCGATTGTGATTGTACGATTGTGATTGTATGATTGTGATTGTATGATTATGATTGTATGATTGTGATAGTATGATTGTGATTGTAAGATTGTGATTGCATGATTATGATTGTATGATTGTGATAGTATGATTGTGATTGTAAGATTGTGATTGCATGACTGTCATTGTATGATTGTGATTGTATGATTGTGATTGTGTGATTAGGATTGTATGATTGTGATTGTATGATTATGATTGTATGATTGTGATAGTATGATTGTGATTGTAAGATTGTGATTGCATGACTGTCATTGTATGATTGTGATTGTATGATTGTGATTGTGTGATTAGGATTGTATGATTGTGATAGTATGATTGTGATTGTGTGACTGTGATTGTATGATCGTGATTGTGCGATTGTGATTGTACGATTGTGATTGTATGATCGTGATTGTATGATTGTGATTGTATGACTGTGATTGTATGATTGTGATTGTGCGATTGTGATTGTAAGATTGTGATTGTAAGATTGTGATTGTACGATTGTGATTGTATGATTATGATTGTATGATTGTGATAGTATGATTGTGATTGTAAGATTGTGATTGTATGATTGTGATAGTATGACTGTGATTGTATGATTGTGATTGTATGATTGTGATATAATGATTGTGATAGTATGACTGTGATTGTATGACTGTGACTGTATGATTGTGATTGTGTGATTGCGATTGTATGATTGCGATTGTATGATTGTGATTGTATGATTGTGATTGTATGATTGTGATTGTATGACTGTGATTGTATGATTGTGATCGTATGATTGTGATTGTATGATTGTGATTGTATGATTGGGATTGTGTGATTGTGATAGTATGATTGTGATTGTATGATTGTGATTGTATGATTGTGATTGTATGATTGTGATTGTATGATTGTGATTGTATGATTGTGATTGTATGATTCTGATAGTATGATTGTGATTGTATGATTGTGATTGTATGATTGTGATTGTATGATTGTATTTGGGAGATTGTATTTGGGAGATTGTAATTGTATGATTGCGATTGGATGATTGAGATTGTATGGTTGTGATTGTATGATCGTGACTGTATGATTGTGATAGTATGATTGTGATTGTATGATTGTGATTGTATGATTGTGATTGTATGACTGTGATTGTATGATTGTGATTGTGCGATTGTGATTGTACGATTGTGATTGTACGATTGTGATTGTACGATTATGATTGTATGATTATGATTGTATGATTGTGATTGCATGATTGTGATTGTATGATTGTCATAGTATGATTGTGATTGTATGACTGTGATTGTATGACTGTGATTGTATGATTGTGATTGTATGATTGTAATTGTATGATTATGATTGTATGATTGTGATTGCATGATTGGGATTGTATGATTGAGATTGCATGATTTTGTATGTATGATTGTGATTGTATGATTGTGATTGTATGATTGTGATTGTATGATTGTGATTGTATGATTGTGATTGTATGATTGTGATTGTATGATTGTGATTGTATGATTGTGATTGTATGATTGTGACTGTATGATTGTAATTGTATGATTGTGATTGCGTGATTGTGATTGTATGATTGCGATTGTATGATTGTGATTGTATGATTGTGATTGTATGATTGTGATATTATGATTGTGATAGTATGACTGTGATTGTATGACTGTGATTGTATGATTGTGATTGTGTGATTGCGATTGTATGATTGCGATTGTATGATTGTGATTGTATGATTGTGATTGTATGATTGTGATTGTATGACTGTGATTGTATGATTGTGATTGTATGATTGTGATTGTATGATTAGGAATGTGTGATTGTGATAGTATGATTGTGATTGTATGATTGTGATTGTATGATTGTGATTGTATGATTGTGATTGTATGATTGTGATTGTATGATTGTGATTGTATGATTGTATTTGGGAGATTGTATTTTGGAGATTGTAATTGTATGATTGCGATTGTATGATTGCGATTGTATGATTGTGATTGTATGATTGTGATTGTATGATTGTGATTGTATGATTGTGATTGTATGATTGTGATTGTATGATTGTGATTGTATGATAGTAATTGTATGATTGTGATTGTATGATTGTGATTGTATGATTGTGATTGTATGACTGTGATTGTATGATTGTGATTGTGCGACTGTGATTGTACGATTGTGATTGTACGATTGTGATTGTATGATTGTGATTGTATGATTGTGATTGTATGATTGCATTTGGGAGATTGTATTTTGCAGATTGTAATTGTATGATTGCGATTGTATGATTGTGATTGTATGATTGTAATTGTATGATTGTGATTGTATGATTGTGATTGTATGATTGTGATTGTATGATTGTGATTGTATGATTGTGATTTTATGATAGTAATTGTATGATTGTGATTGTATGATTGTGATTGTATGATTGCATTTGGGAGATTGTATTTTGGAGATTGTAATTGTATGATTGCGATTGTATGATTGCGATTGTATGATTGCGATTGTATGATTGTGATTGTATGATTGTGATTGTATGATTGTGATTGTATGATTGTGATTGTATGATTGTAATTGTATGATTATGATTGTATGATTGTGATTGTATGATTGTGATGGTTTGATTGTGATTGTATGATTGTGATTGCGTGATTGTGATTGTATGATTGCGATTGTATGATTGCGATTGTATGATTGTGATTGTATGATTGTGATATTATGAATGTGATAGTATGACTGTGATTGTATGACTGTGATTGTATGATTGTGATTGTCTGATTGTGATTGTCTGATTGTGGTTGTATGATTGTGATTGTATGATTGTGATTGTATGATTGTCATTGTATGATTATGATTGTATGATTGTGATTGCATGATTGTGATTGTATGATTGAGATTGCATGATTTTGTATGTATGTTTGTGATTGTATGATTGTGATTGTATGATTGTGATTGTATGATTGCGATATTATGATTGTGGTTGTATGATTGTGATTGTATGATTGCGGTTGTATGATTGTGATTGTATGATTGTATTTGGGAGATTGTGATTGTATGATTGCGATTGTATGATTGTGATTGCGTGATTGTGATTGTATGATTGCGATTGTATGATTGTGATTGTATGGTTGTGATTGTATGATTGTGATGGTATGATTGTGATTGTATGATTGTGATTGTATGATTGTGATTGTATGATTATGATGGAATGATTGTGATTGCATGATTGTGATTGTATGATTGTGGTTGCATGATTTTGAATGTATGATTGTGATTGTATGATTGTGATTGTATGATTGTGATTGTATGATTGTGATTGTATGATTGTGATTGTATGATTGTGATTGTATGATAGCGATTGTATGATTGTGATTGTATGATTATGATTGTATGATTGTGATTGTATGATTATGATTGTATGGTTGTGATTGAATGATTGTGTTTGGATGATTGCGATTGTACGATTGCGATAGTATGATTGTGATTGTATGATTGTGATTTTATGTTTGTCATTGTCTGATTATGATTGTATGATTGTGATTGTATGATCGTGATTGTATGATTGTGATAGTATGATTGTGATTGTATGATTGTGATTGTATGATTGTGATTGTATGACTGTGATTGTATGATTGTGATTGTGCGATTGTGATTGTATGATTGTATTTGGGAGATTGTATTTGGGAGATTGTAATTGTATGATTGCGATTGTATGATTGAGATTGTATGATTGTGATTGTATGATTGTGATTGTATGATTGTGATAGCATGATTGTGATTGTGTGATTGTAATTGTATGATTATGATTGTGTGATTGTGATTGTATGATTATGATTGTATGATTGTGATAGTATGATTGTGATTGTAAGATTGTGATTGCATGACTGTGATTGTATGACTGTGATAGTATGATTGTGATTGTATGATTGTGATTGCGTGATTGTGATTGTATGATTGCGATTGTATGATTGCGATTGTATGATTGTGATTGTATGATTGTGATATTATGAATGTGATTGTATGATTGTGATTGTATGATTGTGATTGTGCGATTGTGATTGTATGATTGTGATTGTATGATTGTGATTGTATGATTGTGGTTGTATGATTCTGATGGTATGATTGCGATTGTATGATTGTGATTGTATGATTGCGATTGTATGATTGTGATTGTATGATTATGATTGTATCATTGTGATTGTATGATTGTGATTGTATGATTATGATTGTATGGTTGTGACTGTATGATTGTGATGGTATGATTGCGGTTGTATGATTGCGATCGTATGATTGCGATTGTATGCTTATGATTGTATGATTGTGATTGTATGATTGTGATTGTATGATTGCGATTGTATGATTGTGATTGTATGATTGTGATTGTATGATTGTATTTGGGAGATTTTATTTTGGAGATTGTAATTGTATGATTGCGATTGTATGATTGTGATTGTATGATTGTGATCGTATGATTGCGATAGTATGATTGTGATTGTAAGATTGTGATTGCATGACTGTCATTGTATGATTGTGATTGTATGATTGTGATTGTGTGATTAGGATTGAATGATTGTGATAGTATGATTGTGATTGTATGATTGTGATTGTATGATTGTGATTGTATGATTGTATTTGGGAGATTGTATTTTGGAGATTGTAATTGTATGATTGCGATTGTATGATTGTGATTGTATGATTGTGATTGTATGATTGTGATCGTATGGTTGTGATCGTATGATTGTGATTGTATGATTGTGATTGTATGGTTGTGATTGTATGATTGTGATTGTATGATTGTAATTGTATGTTTATGATTGTATGATTGTGATTGTATGATTGTGATGGTTTGATTGTGATTGTATGATTGCGATATTATGATTGTGATTGTATGATTGTGATTGTATGATTGTGATTGTATGATTGTGATTGTCTGATTGTGGTTGTATGATTGTGGTTTAATGATTGTGATTGTATGATTGTCATTGTATGATTATGATTGTATGATTGTGATTGTATGATTGAGATTGCATGATTTTGTATGTATGATTGTGATTGTATGATTGTGATTGTATGACTGTGATTGTATGATTGTGATCGTGTGATTCCGATTGTATGGTTGCGACTGTATGATTGTGATTGTATGATTGTGATTGTGTGATTGTGATTGTATGATTGTGATTGTATGACTGTGATTGTATGATTGTGACTTTATGATTGTGATTGTATGATTAGGATTGTGTGATTGTGATGGTATGATTGTGATTGTATGATTGTGATTGTATGATTGTGATTGTATGATTGTGATTGTATGATTGTGATTGTATGATTGTATTTGGGAGATTGTATTTGGGAGATTGTAATTGTATGATTGCGATTGTATGATTGTGATTGTATGATTGTGATTGTATGATTGTGATTGTATGATTGTGATTACATGATTGTGATTGTATGATTGTGATTGTATGATTGTGATTGTATGATTGTGATTGTATGATTGTGATTGTATGATTGTGATTGTATGATTGTAATTGTATGATTATGGTTGTATGATTGTGATTGTATGGTTGTGATTGTATGACTGTGATTGTATGATTGTGATTGTACGATTGTGATTGTACGATTGTGATTGTATGATTGTGATTGTATGATTATGATTGTATGATTGTGATAGTATGATTGTGATTGTAAGATTGTGATTGCATGACTGTGATTGTATGATTGTGATTGTATGATTGTGATTGTATGATTAGGATTGTATGATTGTGATAGTATGATTGTGATTGTATGATTGTGATTGTATGATTGTGATTGTATGATTGTATTTGGGAGATTGTATTTTGGAGATTGTAATTGTATGATTGCGATTTTATGATTGTGATTGTATGATTGTGATTGTATGATTGTGATCGTATGATTGTGATCGTATGATAGTGATTGTATGATTGTGATTGTATGGTTGTGATTGTATGATTGTGATTGTATGATTGTAATTGTATGATTATGATTGTATGATTGTGATTGTATGATTGTGATGGTTTGATTCTGATTGTATGATTCCGATATTATGATTGTGATTGTATGATTGTGATTGTATGATTGTGGTTGTATGATTGTGATTGTATGATTGTATTTGGGAGATTGTGATTGTATGATTGCGATTGTATGATTGTGATTGCGTGATTGTGATTGTATGATTGCGATTGTATGATTGTGATTGTATGGTTGTGATTGTATGATTGTGATGGTATGATTGTGATTGTATGATTGCGATAGTATGATTGTGATTGTATGATTGTGATTGTATGATTGTGACTGTATGATTGTGATTGTATGATTGTGATTGCGTGATTGTGATTGTATGATTGCGATTGTATGATTGTGATTGTATGATTGTGATTGTATGATTGTGATTGTATGACTGTGATTGTATGATTGTGATTGTATGATTGTAATTGTATGATTATGATTGTGTGATTGTGATTGTATGATTGTGATTGTATGGTTGTGATTGTATAATTGTGATTGTTTGATTGTAATTGTATGATTATGATTGTATGATTGTGATTGTATGATTGTGATGGTTTGATTGTGATTGTATGATTCCGATATTATGATTGTGATTGTATGATTGTAATTGTATGATTATGATTGTATGATTGTGATTGTATGATTGTGATGGTTTGATTGTGATTGTATGATTGCGATATTATGATTGTGATTGTATGATTGTGATTGTATGATTGCGATTGTATGATTGTGATTGTATGATTGTGATCGTATGATTGCGATAGTATGATTGTGATTGTAAGATTGTGATTGCATGACTGTCATTGTATGATTGTGATTGTATGATTGTGATTGTGTGATTAGGATTGAATGATTGTGATAGTATGATTGTGATTGTATGATTGTGATTGTATGATTGTATTTGGGAGATTGTATTTTGGAGATTGTAATTGTATGATTGCGATTGTGTGATTGTGATTGTATGATTGTGATTGTATGATTGTGATCGTATGATTGTGATCGTATGATTGTGATTGTATGATTGTGATTGTATGGTTGTGATTGTATAATTGTGATTGTTTGATTGTAATTGTATGATTATGATTGTATGATTGTGATTGTATGATTGTGATGGTTTGATTGTGATTGTATGATTCCGATATTATGATTGTGATTGTATGATTGTAATTGTATGATTATGATTGTATGATTGTGATTGTATGATTGTGATGGTTTGATTGTGATTGTATGATTGCGATATTATGATTGTGATTGTATGATTGCGATTGTATGATTGTGATTGCGTGATTGTGATTGTATGATTGCGATTGTATGATTGTGATTGTATGATTGTGATTGTATGATTGTGATATTATGATTGTGATATTATGATTGTGATAGTATGACTTTGATTGTATGACTGTGATTGTATGATTGTGATTGTATGATTGTGATTATCTGATTGTGGTTGTATGATTGTGATTGTATGATTGTGATTGTGCGATTGTCATTGTATGATTATGATTGTATGATTGTGATTGCATGATTGTGATTGCATGATTGTGATAATATGATTGCGAATGTATGATTGTGATTGTATGTCTGTGATTGTATGATTGTGATTGTATGATTGTGCTAGTATGATTGTGATTGTAAGATTGTGATTGTATGTCTGTGATTGTATGATTGTGATTGTATGATTGTGATTGTATGATTGTGATTGTATGATTGCATTTGGGAGATTGTATTTTGGAGATTGTAATTGTATGATTGCGATTGTGTGATTGTGATTGTATGATTGTGATTGTATGATTGTGATTGTATGATTGTGATTGTATGATCGTGATTGTATGATTGTGATATTATGATTGTGATTGTATGATTGTGATTGTATGATTGTGATTGTATGACTGTGATTGTATGATTGTGATTGTGCGATTGTGATTGTACGATTGTGATTGTACGATTGTGATTGTATGATTATGATTGTATGATTATGATTGTATGATTGTGATTGCATGATTGTGATTGTATGATTGTGATAGTATGATTGTGATTGTATGACTGTGATTGTACGACTGTGATTGTATGATTGTGAT
Organism: Megachile rotundata; assembly: GCF_050947335.1. NCBI lineage: Eukaryota > Metazoa > Arthropoda > Insecta > Hymenoptera > Megachilidae > Megachile > Megachile rotundata. The sequence goes on from NW_027473327.1 coordinate 1,098,916, forward strand.
TGTATGATTGTCATTGTATGATTATGATTGTATGATTGTGATTGTATGATTGTGATTGTATGATTGAGATTGCATGATTTTGTATGTATGACTGTGATTGTATGATTGTGACTGTATGATTGTGATTGTATGATTGTGATAGTATGATTGTGATTGTATGATAGTGATTGTATGACTGTGATTGTATGATTGTGACTGTATGATTGTGATTGTATGATTGTGATAGTATGATTGTGATTGTATGATTGTGATTGTATGACTGTGATTGTATGATTGTGATTGTGCGATTGTGATTGTACGATTGTGATTGTACGATTGTGATTGTATGATTGTGATTGTATGATTATGATGGAATGATTGTGATTGCATGATTGTGATTGTACGTTTGTGATTGTATGATTGTGATTGTATGATTGTGATTGTATGATTGTGACTGTATGATTGTGATTGTATGATTGTGATTGTGTGATTGCGATTGTATGATTGCGATTGTATGATTGTGATTGTATGATTGTGATTGTATGATTGTGATTGTATGACTGTGATTGTATGATTGTGATTGTATGATTGTGATTGTATGATTATTATTGTGTGATTGTGATAGTATGATTGTGATTGTATGATTGTGATTGTATGATTGTGATTGTATGATTGTGATTGTATGATTGTGATTGTATGATTGTGATTGTATGATTGTATTTGGGAGATTGTATTTTGGAGATTGTAATTGTATGATTGCGATTGTATGATTATGATTGTATGATTGTGATAGTATGATTGTGATTGTAAGATTGTGATTGCATGACTGTGATTATATAATTGTGATTGTATGATTGTGATTGTATGATTAGGATTGTATGATTGTGATAGTATGATTGTGATTGTATGATTGTGATTGTATGATTGTGATTGTATGATTGTATTTGGGAGGCTGTAATTGTATGATTGCGATTGTATGATTGTGATTGTATGATTGTGATTGTATGATTGTGATTGTATGATTGCATTTGGGAGATTGTATTTTGGAGATTGTAATTGTATGATTGCGATTGTGTGATTGTGATTGTATGATTGTGATTGTATGATTGTGATCGTATGATTGTGATCGTATGATTGTGATTGTATGATTGTGATTGTATGGTTGTGATTGTATAATTGTGATTGTTTGATTGTAATTGTATGATTATGATTGTATGATTGTGATTGTATGATTGTGATGGTTTGATTGTGATTGTATGATTCCGATATTATGATTGTGATTGTATGATTGTAATTGTATGATTATGATTGTATGATTGTGATTGTATGATTGTGATGGTTTGATTGTGATTGTATGATTGCGATATTATGATTGTGATTGTATGATTGCGATTGTATGATTGTGATTGCGTGATTGTGATTGTATGATTGCGATTGTATGATTGTGATTGTATGATTGTGATTGTATGATTGTGATATTATGATTGTGATATTATGATTGTGATAGTATGACTTTGATTGTATGACTGTGATTGTATGATTGTGATTGTATGATTGTGATTATCTGATTGTGGTTGTATGATTGTGATTGTATGATTGTGATTGTGCGATTGTCATTGTATGATTATGATTGTATGATTGTGATTGCATGATTGTGATTGCATGATTGTGATAATATGATTGCGAATGTATGATTGTGATTGTATGTCTGTGATTGTATGATTGTGATTGTATGATTGTGCTAGTATGATTGTGATTGTAAGATTGTGATTGTATGTCTGTGATTGTATGATTGTGATTGTATGATTGTGATTGTATGATTGTGATTGTATGATTGCATTTGGGAGATTGTATTTTGGAGATTGTAATTGTATGATTGCGATTGTGTGATTGTGATTGTATGATTGTGATTGTATGATTGTGATTGTATGATTGTGATTGTATGATCGTGATTGTATGATTGTGATATTATGATTGTGATTGTATGATTGTGATTGTATGATTGTGATTGTATGACTGTGATTGTATGATTGTGATTGTGCGATTGTGATTGTACGATTGTGATTGTACGATTGTGATTGTATGATTATGATTGTATGATTATGATTGTATGATTGTGATTGCATGATTGTGATTGTATGATTGTGATAGTATGATTGTGATTGTATGACTGTGATTGTACGACTGTGATTGTATGATTGTGATTGTATGATTGTCATTGTATGATTATGATTGTATGATTGTGATTGTATGATTGTGATTGTATGATTGAGATTGCATGATTTTGTATGTATGACTGTGATTGTATGATTGTGACTGTATGATTGTGATTGTATGATTGTGATAGTATGATTGTGATTGTATGATAGTGATTGTATGACTGTGATTGTATGATTGTGACTGTATGATTGTGATTGTATGATTGTGATAGTATGATTGTGATTGTATGATTGTGATTGTATGACTGTGATTGTATGATTGTGATTGTGCGATTGTGATTGTACGATTGTGATTGTACGATTGTGATTGTATGATTGTGATTGTATGATTATGATGGAATGATTGTGATTGCATGATTGTGATTGTACGTTTGTGATTGTATGATTGTGATTGTATGATTGTGATTGTATGATTGTGACTGTATGATTGTGATTGTATGATTGTGATTGTGTGATTGCGATTGTATGATTGCGATTGTATGATTGTGATTGTATGATTGTGATTGTATGATTGTGATTGTATGACTGTGATTGTATGATTGTGATTGTATGATTGTGATTGTATGATTATTATTGTGTGATTGTGATAGTATGATTGTGATTGTATGATTGTGATTGTATGATTGTGATTGTATGATTGTGATTGTATGATTGTGATTGTATGATTGTGATTGTATGATTGTATTTGGGAGATTGTATTTTGGAGATTGTAATTGTATGATTGCGATTGTATGATTATGATTGTATGATTGTGATAGTATGATTGTGATTGTAAGATTGTGATTGCATGACTGTGATTATATAATTGTGATTGTATGATTGTGATTGTATGATTAGGATTGTATGATTGTGATAGTATGATTGTGATTGTATGATTGTGATTGTATGATTGTGATTGTATGATTGTATTTGGGAGGCTGTAATTGTATGATTGCGATTGTATGATTGTGATTGTATGATTGTGATTGTATGATTGTGATCGTATGATTGTGATCGTATGATTCTGATTGTATGATTGTGATTGTATGGTTGTGATTGTATGATTGTGACTGTATGATTGTGATTGTATGATTGTGATTGCATGATTGTGATTGTATGATTGAGATTGTATGATTGTGATGGTTTGATTGTGATTGTATGATTGCGATATTATGATTGTGATTGTATGATTGTGGTTGTATGATAGTGATTGTATGATTGTATTTGGGAGATTGTGATTGTATGATTGCGATTGTATGATTGTGATTGCGTGATTGTGATTGTATGATTGAGATTGTATGATTGTGATGGTTTGATTGTGATTGTATGATTGCGATATTATGATTGTGATTGTATGATTGTGGTTGTATGATAGTGATTGTATGATTGTATTTGGGAGATTGTGATTGTATGATTGCGATTGTATGATTGTGATTGCGTGATTGTGATTGTATGATTGAGATTGTATGATTGTGATGGTTTGATTGTGATTGTATGATTGCGATATTATGATTGTGATTGTATGATTGTGGTTGTATGATAGTGATTGTATGATTGTATTTGGGAGATTGTGATTGTATGATTGCGATTGTATGATTGTGATTGCGTGATTGTGATTGTATGATTGAGATTGTATGATTGTGATTGTATGATCGTGATTGTATGATTGTGATATTATGATTGTGATTGTATGATTGTGATTGTATGATTGTGATTGTATGACTGTGATTGTATGATTGTGATTGTGCGATTGTGATTGTACGATTGTGATTGTACGATTGTGATTGTATGATTATGATTGTATGATTATGATTGTATGATTGTGATTGCATGATTGTGATTGTGTGATTGTGATAGTATGATTGTGATTGTATGACTGTGATTGTACGACTGTGATTGTATGATTGTGATTGTATGATTGTCATTGTATGATTATGATTGTATGATTGTGATTGCATGATTGTGATTGTATGATTGAGATTGCATGATTTTGTATGTATGACTGTGATTGTATGATTGTGATTGTATGATTATGATGGAATGATTGTGATTGCATGATTGTGATTGTATGTTTGTGATTGTATGATTGTGATTGTATGATTGTGATTGTATGATTGTGACTGTATGATTGTGATTGTATGATTGTGATTGTGTGATTGCGATTGTATGATTGCGATTGTATGATTGTGATTGTATGATTGTGATTGTATGATTGTGATTGTATGACTGTGATTGTATGATTGTGATTGTATGATTGTGATTGTATGATTATTATTGTGTGATTGTGATAGTATGATTGTGATTGTATGATTGTGATTGTATGATTGTGATTGTATGATTGTGATTGTATGATTGTGATTGTATGATTGTATTTGGGAGATTGTATTTTGGAGATTGTAATTGTATGATTGCGATTGTATGATTATGATTGTATGATTGTGATAGTATGATTGTGATTGTAAGATTGTGATTGCATGACTGTGATTATATAATTGTGATTGTATGATTGTGATTGTATGATTAGGATTGTATGATTGTGATAGTATGATTGTGATTGTATGATTGTGATTGTATGATTGTGATTGTATGATTGTATTTGGGAGACTGTAATTGTATGATTGTGATTGTATGATTGTGATTGTCTGATTGTGGTTGTATGATTGTGATTGTATGATTGTGATTGTATGATTGTCATTGTATGATTATGCTTGTATGATTGTGATTGCATGATTGTGATTGTATGATTGAGATCGTATGATTGCGATTGTATGATTGTGATTGTATGGTTGTGATTGTATGATTGTGATTGTATGATTGTAATTGTATGATTATGATTGTATGATTGTGATTGTATGATTGCGATGGTTTGATTGTGATTGTATGATTGCGATATTATGATTGTGATTGTATGATTGTGATTGTATGATTGTGATTGTCTGATTGTGGTTGTATGATTGTGATTGTATGATTGTGATTGTATGATAGTCATTGTATGATTATGATTGTATGATTGTGATTGCATGATTGTGATTGTATGATTGAGATTGCATGATTTTGTATGTATGATTTCGATTGTAGGATTGTGATTGTATGACTGTGATTGTATGATTGTGATTGTGTGATTGCGATTGTATGATTGCGATTGTATGACTGTGATTGTATGATTGTGACAGTGCGATTGTGATTGTACGATTGTGATTGTACGATTGTGATTGTATGATTATGATTGTATGATTATGATGGAATGATTGTGATTGCATGATTGTGATTGTATGATTGTGATTGCATGATTTTGAATGTATGATTGTGATTGTATGATTGTGATTGTATGATTGCGATTGTATGATTGTGCTAGTATGATTGTGATTGTATGATTGTGATTGTATGATTGTGATTGTATGATTGTGATTGTATGATTGTGACTGTATGATTGTAATTGTATGATTATGATTGCATGATTTTGTATGTATGATTGTGATTGTATGATTGTGATTGTATGATTGTGATTGTATGATTGTGATTGTATGATTGTGATTGTATGATTGTGATTGTATGACTGTGATTGTATGATTGTGATTGTATGATTGTGATAGTATGATTGTGATTGTATGACTGTGATTGTATGATTGTGATTGTATGATTGCGATTGTATGATTGTGATTGTATGATTGTGATTGTATGATTGTATTTGGGAGATTGTATTTTGGAGATTGTAATTGTATGATTGCGATTGTATGACTGTGATTGTATGATTGTGATAGTATGATTGTGATTGTATGATAGTGATTGTATGACTGTGATTGTATGATTGTGACTGTATGATTGTGATTGTATGATTGTGATAGTATGATTGTGATTGTATGATTGTGATTGTATGACTGTGATTGTATGATTGTGATTGTGCGATTGTGATTGTACGATTGTGATTGTACGATTGTGATTGTATGATTGTGATTGTATGATTATGATGGAATGATTGTGATTGCATGATTGTGATTGTACGTTTGTGATTGTATGATTGTGATTGTATGATTGTGATTGTATGATTGTGACTGTATGATTGTGATTGTATGATTGTGATTGTGTGATTGCGATTGTATGATTGCGATTGTATGATTGTGATTGTATGATTGTGATTGTATGATTGTGATTGTATGACTGTGATTGTATGATTGTGATTGTATGATTGTGATTGTATGATTATTATTGTGTGATTGTGATAGTATGATTGTGATTGTATGATTGTGATTGTATGATTGTGATTGTATGATTGTGATTGTATGATTGTGATTGTATGATTGTGATTGTATGATTGTATTTGGGAGATTGTATTTTGGAGATTGTAATTGTATGATTGCGATTGTATGATTATGATTGTATGATTGTGATAGTATGATTGTGATTGTAAGATTGTGATTGCATGACTGTGATTATATAATTGTGATTGTATGATTGTGATTGTATGATTAGGATTGTATGATTGTGATAGTATGATTGTGATTGTATGATTGTGATTGTATGATTGTGATTGTATGATTGTATTTGGGAGGCTGTAATTGTATGATTGCGATTGTATGATTGTGATTGTATGATTGTGATTGTATGATTGTGATCGTATGATTGTGATCGTATGATTCTGATTGTATGATTGTGATTGTATGGTTGTGATTGTATGATTGTGACTGTATGATTGTGATTGTATGATTGTGATTGCATGATTGTGATTGTATGATTGAGATTGTATGATTGTGATGGTTTGATTGTGATTGTATGATTGCGATATTATGATTGTGATTGTATGATTGTGGTTGTATGATAGTGATTGTATGATTGTATTTGGGAGATTGTGATTGTATGATTGCGATTGTATGATTGTGATTGCGTGATTGTGATTGTATGATTGAGATTGTATGATTGTGATGGTTTGATTGTGATTGTATGATTGCGATATTATGATTGTGATTGTATGATTGTGGTTGTATGATAGTGATTGTATGATTGTATTTGGGAGATTGTGATTGTATGATTGCGATTGTATGATTGTGATTGCGTGATTGTGATTGTATGATTGAGATTGTATGATTGTGATGGTTTGATTGTGATTGTATGATTGCGATATTATGATTGTGATTGTATGATTGTGGTTGTATGATAGTGATTGTATGATTGTATTTGGGAGATTGTGATTGTATGATTGCGATTGTATGATTGTGATTGCGTGATTGTGATTGTATGATTGAGATTGTATGATTGTGATTGTATGATCGTGATTGTATGATTGTGATATTATGATTGTGATTGTATGATTGTGATTGTATGATTGTGATTGTATGACTGTGATTGTATGATTGTGATTGTGCGATTGTGATTGTACGATTGTGATTGTACGATTGTGATTGTATGATTATGATTGTATGATTATGATTGTATGATTGTGATTGCATGATTGTGATTGTGTGATTGTGATAGTATGATTGTGATTGTATGACTGTGATTGTACGACTGTGATTGTATGATTGTGATTGTATGATTGTCATTGTATGATTATGATTGTATGATTGTGATTGCATGATTGTGATTGTATGATTGAGATTGCATGATTTTGTATGTATGACTGTGATTGTATGATTGTGACTGTATGATTGTGATTGTATGATTGTGATAGTATGATTGTGATTGTATGATAGTGATTGTATGACTGTGATTGTATGATTGTGACTGTATGATTGTGATTGTATGATTGTGATAGTATGATTGTGATTGTATGATTGTGATTGTATGACTGTGATTGTATGATTGTGATTGTGCGATTGTGATTGTACGATTGTGATTGTACGATTGTGATTGTATGATTGTGATTGTATGATTATGATGGAATGATTGTGATTGCATGATTGTGATTGTATGTTTGTGATTGTATGATTGTGATTGTATGATTGTGATTGTATGGTTGTGACTGTATGATTGTGATTGTATGATTGTGATTGTGTGATTGCGATTGTATGATTGCGATTGTATGATTGTGATTGTATGATTGTGATTGTATGATTGTGATTGTATGACTGTGATTGTATGATTGTGATTGTATGATTGTGATTGTATGATTATTATTGTGTGATTGTGATAGTATGATTGTGATTGTATGATTGTGATTGTATGATTGTGATTGTATGATTGTGATCGTATGATTGTGATTGTATGATTGTATTTGGGAGATTGTATTTTGGAGATTGTAATTGTATGATTGCGATTGTATGATTATGATTGTATGATTGTGATAGTATGATTGTGATTGTAAGATTGTGATTGCATGACTGTGATTATATAATTGTGATTGTATGATTGTGATTGTATGATTAGGATTGTATGATTGTGATAGTATGATTGTGATTGTATGATTGTGATTGTATGATTGTGATTGTATGATTGTATTTGGGAGACTGTAATTGTATGATTGCGATTGTATGATTGTGATTGTATGATTGTGATTGTATGATTGTGATCGTATGATTGTGATCGTATGATTCTGATTGTATGATTGTGATTGTATGGTTGTGATTGTATGATTGTGACTGTATGATTGTGATTGTATGATTGTGATTGCATGATTGTGATTGTATGATTGAGATTGTATGATTGTGATGGTTTGATTGTGATTGTATGATTGCGATATTATGATTGTGATTGTATGATTGTGGTTGTATGATAGTGATTGTATGATTGTATTTGGGAGATTGTGATTGTATGATTGCGATTGTATGATTGTGATTGCGTGATTGTGATTGTATGATTGAGATTGTATGATTGTGATGGTTTGATTGTGATTGTATGATTGCGATATTATGATTGTGATTGTATGATTGTGGTTGTATGATAGTGATTGTATGATTGTATTTGGGAGATTGTGATTGTATGATTGCGATTGTATGATTGTGATTGCGTGATTGTGATTGTATGATTGAGATTGTATGATTGTGATGGTTTGATTGTGATTGTATGATTGCGATATTATGATTGTGATTGTATGATTGTGGTTGTATGATAGTGATTGTATGATTGTATTTGGGAGATTGTGATTGTATGATTGCGATTGTATGATTGTGATTGCGTGATTGTGATTGTATGATTGAGATTGTATGATTGACATTGTATGATTATGATTGTATGATTGTGATAGTATGATTGTGATTGTAAGATTGTGATTGCATGACTGTGATTGTATGATTGTGATTGTATGATTGTGATTGTATGATTAGGATTGTATGATTGTGATAGTATGATTGTGATTGTATGATTGTGATTGTATGATTGTGATTGTATGATTGTATTTGGGAGATTGTATTTTGGAGATTGTAATTGTATGATTGCGATTTTATGATTGTGATTGTATGATTGTGATTGTATGATTGTGATCGTATGATTGTGATCGTATGATAGTGATTGTATGATTGTGATTGTATGGTTGTGATTGTATGATTGTGATTGTATGATTGTAATTGTATGATTATGATTGTATGATTGTGATTGTATGATTGTGATGGTTTGATTCTGATTGTATGATTCCGATATTATGATTGTGATTGTATGATTGTGATTGTATGATTGTGGTTGTATGATTGTGATTGTATGATTGTATTTGGGAGATTGTGATTGTATGATTGCGATTGTATGATTGTGATTGCGTGATTGTGATTGTATGATTGCGATTGTATGATTGTGATTGTATGGTTGTGATTGTATGATTGTGATGGTATGATTGTGATTGTATGATTGCGATAGTATGATTGTGATTGTATGATTGTGATTGTATGATTGTGACTGTATGATTGTGATTGTATGATTGTGATTGCGTGATTGTGATTGTATGATTGCGATTGTATGATTGTGATTGTATGATTGTGATTGTATGATTGTGATTGTATGACTGTGATTGTATGATTGTGATTGTATGATTGTAATTGTATGATTATGATTGTGTGATTGTGATTGTATGATTGTGATTGTATGGTTGTGATTGTATAATTGTGATTGTTTGATTGTAATTGTATGATTATGATTGTATGATTGTGATTGTATGATTGTGATGGTTTGATTGTGATTGTATGATTCCGATATTATGATTGTGATTGTATGATTGTAATTGTATGATTATGATTGTATGATTGTGATTGTATGATTATGATTGCATGGTTGTGATTGAATGATTGTGATTGGATGATTGCGATTGTATGATTGCGATAGTATGATTGTGATTGTATGATTGTGATTGTATGATTGTATTTGGGAGATTGTATTTTGGAGATTGTAATTGTATGATTGCGATTGTGTGATTGTGATTGTATGATTGTGATTGTATGATTGTGATCGTATGATTGTGATCGTATGATTGTGATTGTATGATTGTGATTGTATGGTTGTGATTGTATAATTGTGATTGTTTGATTGTAATTGTATGATTATGATTGTATGATTGTGATTGTATGATTGTGATGGTTTGATTGTGATTGTATGATTCCGTTATTATGATTGTGATTGTATGATTGTAATTGTATGATTATGATTGTATGATTGTGATTGTATGATTGTGATGGTTTGATTGTGATTGTATGATTGCGATATTATGATTGTGATTGTATGATTGCGATTGTATGATTGTGATTGCGTGATTGTGATTGTATGATTGCGATTGTATGATTGTGATTGTATGATTGTGATTGTATGATTGTGATATTATGATTGTGATATTATGATTGTGATAGTATGACTTTGATTGTATGACTGTGATTGTATGATTGTGATTGTATGATTGTGATTATCTGATTGTGGTTGTATGATTGTGATTGTATGATTGTGATTGTGCGATTGTCATTGTATGATTATGATTGTATGATTGTGATTGCATGATTGTGATTGCATGATTGTGATAATATGATTGCGAATGTATGATTGTGATTGTATGTCTGTGATTGTATGATTGTGATTGTATGATTGTGCTAGTATGATTGTGATTGTAAGATTGTGATTGTATGTCTGTGATTGTATGATTGTGATTGTATGATTGTGATTGTATGATTGTGATTGTATGATTGCATTTGGGAGATTGTATTTTGGAGATTGTAATTATATGATTGCGATTGTGTGATTGTGATTGTATGATTGTGATTGTATGATTGTGATTGTATGATCGTGATTGTATGATTGTGATATTATGATTGTGATTGTATGATTGTGATTGTATGATTGTGATTGTATGATTGTGATTGTATGACTGTGATTGTATGATTGTGATTGTGCGATTGTGATTGTATGATTGTGATTGTATGATTGTGATTGTATGACTGTGATTGTATGACTGTGATTGTATGACTGTGATTGTATGATTGTGATTGTGTGATTGCGATTGTATGATTGCGATTGTATGATTGTGATTGTATGATTGTGATTGTATGATTGTGATTGTATGACTGTGATTGTATGATTGTGATTGTATGATTGTGATTGTATGATTAGGATTGTGTGATTGTGATAGTATGATTGTGATTGTATGATTGTGATTGTATGATTGTGATTGTATGATTGTGATTGTATGATTGTGATTGTGTGATTGTGATTGTATGATTGTGATTGTATGATTGTGAGTGTATGATTGTGATTGTATGATTGTATTTGGGAGATTGTATTTTGGAGATTGTAATTGTATGATTGCGATTGTAGGATTGTGATTGTATGATTGTGATTGTATGATTGTGATTGTATGATTGTGATTGTATGACTGTGATTGTATGATTGTGATTGTGCGATTGCGATTGTACGATTGTGATTGTACGATTTTGATTGTATGATTGTGGTTGTATGATTATGATTGTATGATTGTGATAGTATGATTGTGATTGTAAGATTGTGATTGCATGACTGTGATTGTATGATTGCGATGGTTTGATTGTGATTGTATGATTGCGATATTATGATTGTGATTGTATGATTGTGATTGTATGATTGTGATTGTATGATTGTGATTGTATGATTGTGATTGTATGATTGTGATTGTCTGATTGTGGTTGTATGATTGTGATTGTATGATTGTGATTGTATGATTGTCATTGTATGATTATGCTTGTATGATTGTGATTGCATGATTGTGATTGTATGATTGAGATCGTATGATTGCGATTGTATGATTGTGATTGTATGGTTGTGATTGTACGATTGTGATTGTATGATTGTAATTGTATGATTATGATTGTATGATTGTGATTGTATGATTGCGATGGTTTGATTGTGATTGTATGATTGCGATATTATGATTGTGATTGTATGATTGTGATTGTATGATTGTGATTGTCTGATTGTGGTTGTATGATTGTGATTGTATGATTGTGATTGTATGATAGTCATTGTATGATTATGATTGTATGATTGTGATTGCATGATTGTGATTGTATGATTGAGATTGCATGATTTTGTATGTATGATTTCGATTGTAGGATTGTGATTGTATGACTGTGATTGTATGATTGTGATTGTGTGATTGCGATTGTATGATTGCGATTGTATGACTGTGATTGTATGATTCTGACAGTGCGATTGTGATTGTACGATTGTGATTGTACGATTGTGATTGTATGATTATGATTGTATGATTATGATGGAATGATTGTGATTGCATGATTGTGATTGTATGATTGTGATTGCATGATTTTGAATGTATGATTGTGATTGTATGATTGTGATTGTATGATTGCGATTGTATGATTGTGCTAGTATGATTGTGATTGTATGATTGTGATTGTATGATTGTGATTGTATGATTGTGATTGTATGATTGTGACTGTATGATTGTAATTGTATGATTATGATTGCATGATTTTGTATGTATGATTGTGATTGTATGATTGTGATTGTATGATTGTGATTGTATGATTGTGATTGTATGATTGTGATTGTATGATTGTGATTGTATGACTGTGATTGTATGATTGTGATTGTATGATTGTGATAGTATGATTGTGATAGTATGACTGTGATTGTATGACTGTGATTGTATGATTGTGATTGTGTGATTGTGATTGTCTGATTGTGGTTGTATGATTGTGATTGTATGATTGTGATTGTATGATTGTGATTGTATGACTGTGATTGTATGATTGTGATTGTATGATTGCGATTGTATGATTGTGATTGTATGATTGTGATTGTATGATTGTATTTGGGAGATTGTATTTTGGAGATTGTAATTGTATGATTGCGATTGTATGACTGTGATTGTATGATTGTGATTGTGTGATTGTGATTGTCAGATTGTGGTTGTATGATTGTGATTGTATGATTGTGATTGTATGATTGTGATTGTATGACTGTGATTGTATGATTGTGATTGTGTGATTGCGATTGTATGATTGCGATTGTATGATTGCGATTGTATGATTGTGATTGTATGATTGTGATTGTATGACTGTGATTGTATGATTGTGATTGTATGATTGTGATTGTATGATTAGGATTGTGTGATTGTGATAGTATGATTGTGATTGTATGATTGTGATTGTATGATTGTGATTGTCTGATTGTGGTTGTATGATTGTGATTGTATGATTGTGATTGTATGATTGTGATTGTATGACTGTGATTGTATGATTGTGATTGTGTGATTGCGATTGTATGATTGCGATTGTATGATTGTGATTGTATGATTGTGATTGTATGATTGTGATTGTATGACTGTGATTGTATGATTGTGATTGTATGATTGTGATTGTATGATTGTGATTGTATGATTAGGATTGTGTGATTGTGATAGTATGATTGTGATTGTATGATTGTGATTGTATGATTGTGATTGTATGATTGTGATTGTATGATTGTGATTGTATGATTGTGATTGTATGATTGTGAGTGTATGATTGTGATTGTATGATTGTATTTGGGAGATTGTATTTTGGAGATTGTAATTGTATGATTGCGATTGTATGATTGTGATTGTATGATTGTGATTGTATGATTGTGATTGTATGATTGTGATTGTATGACTGTGATTGTATGATTGTGATTGTGCGATTGTGATTGTACGATTGTGATTGTACGATTTTGATTGTATGATTGTGGTTGTATGATTATGATTGTATGATTGTGATAGTATGATTGTGATTGTAAGATTGTGATTGCATGACTGTGATTGTATGATTGCGATGGTTTGATTGTGATTGTATGATTGCGATATTATGATTGTGATTGTATGATTGTGATTGTATGATTGTGATTGTATGATTGTGATTGTATGATTGTGATTGTCTGATTGTGGTTGTATGATTGTGATTGTATGATTGTGATTGTATGATTGTCATTGTATGATTATGCTTGTATGATTGTGATTGCATGATTGTGATTGTATGATTGAGATCGTATGATTGCGATTGTATGATTGTGATTGTATGGTTGTGATTGTATGATTGTGATTGTATGATTGTAATTGTATGATTATGATTGTATGATTGTGATTGTATGATTGCGATGGTTTGATTGTGATTGTATGATTGCGATATTATGATTGTGATTGTATGATTGTGATTGTATGATTGTGATTGTCTGATTGTGGTTGTATGATTGTGATTGTACGATTGTGATTGTATGATAGTCATTGTATGATTATGATTGTATGATTGTGATTGCATGATTGTGATTGTATGATTGAGATTGCATGATTTTGTATGTATGATTTCGATTGTAGGATTGTGATTGTATGACTGTGATTGTATGATTGTGACAGTGCGATTGTGATTGTACGATTGTGATTGTACGATTGTGATTGTATGATTATGATTGTATGATTATGATGGAATGATTGTGATTGCATGATTGTGATTGTATGATTGTGATTGCATGATTTTGAATGTATGATTGTGATTGTATGATTGTGATTGTATGATTGCGATTGTATGATTGTGCTAGTATGATTGTGATTGTATGATTGTGATTGTATGATTGTGATTGTATGATTGTGATTGTATGATTGTGATTGTATGATTGTGACTGTATGATTGTAATTGTATGATTATGATTGCATGATTTTGTATGTATGATTGTGATTGTATGATTGTGATTGTATGATTGTGATTGTATGATTGTGATTGTATGATTGTAATTGTATGATTGTGATTGTATGACTGTGATTGTATGATTGTGATTGTATGATTGTGATTGTATGATTAGGAATGTGTGATTGTGATAGTATGATTGTGATTGTATGATTGTGATTGTATGATTGTGATTGTATGATTGTGATTGTATGAGTGTGATTGTATGATTGTATTTGGGAGATTGTATTTTGGAGATTGTAATTGTATGATTGCGATTGTATGATTGCGATTGTATGATTGTGATTGTATGATTGTGATTGTATGATTGTGATTGTATGATTGTGATTGTATGATTGTGATTGTATGATTGTAATTGTATGATTATAATTGTATGATTGTGATTGTATGATTGTGATTGTATGACTGTGATTGTATGATTGTGATTGTGCGACTGTGATTGTATGATTGTGATTGTATGATTGTGATTGTATGATTGTATTTGGGAGATTGTATTTTGGAGATTGTAATTGTATGATTGCGATTGTATGATTATGATTGTATGATTGTGATAGTATGATTGTGATAGTATGACTGTGATTGTATGACTGTGATTGTATGATTGTGATTGTGTGACTGTGATTGTCTGATTGTGGTTGTATGATTGTGATTGTATGATTGTGATTGTATGATTGTGATTGTATGATTGCGATTGTATAATTGCGATTGTGTGATTGCGATTGTATGATTGCGATTGTATGATTGGGATTGTATGATTGTGATTGTATGATTGTGATTGTATGATTGTGATTGTATGATTGTGATTGTATGATTGTGACTGTATGATTGTGATTGTATGATTGTGATTGTGTGATTGCGATTGTATGATTGCGATTGTATGATTGCGATTGTATGATTGTGATTGTATGATTGTGATTGTATGATTGTGATTGTATGACTGTGATTGTATGATTGTGATTGTATGATTGTGATTGTACGATTAGGATTGTGTGATTGTGATAGTATGATTGTAATTGTATGATTATAATTGTATGATTGTGATTGTATGATTGTGATTGTATGACTGTGATTGTACGATTGTGATTGTGCGACTGTGATTGTACGATTGTGATTGTACGATTGTGATTGTATGATTGTGATTGTATGATTGTGATTGTATGATTGCATTTGGGAGATTGTATTTTGGAGATTGTAATTGAATGATAGCGATTGTATGATTGAGATTGTATGATTGTGATTGTATGATTGTGATTGTATGATTGTGATTGTATGATTGTGATTATATGATTGTGATTGTATGATCGTGATTGTATGATTGTGATAGTATGATTGTGATTGTATGATTGTGATTGTATGATTGTGATTGTATGACTGTGATTGTATGATTGTGATTGTGCGATTGTGATTGTACGATTGTGATTGTACGATTGTGATTGTAAGATTGTGATTGTATGATTATAGTTGTATGATTGTGATAGTATGATTGTGATTGTAAGATTGTGATTGTATGACTGTGATTGTATGATTGTGATTGTATGATTGTGTTTGTATGATTAGGATTGTATGATTGCGATAGTATGATTGTGATTGTATGATTGTGATTGTATGATTGTGATTGTATGATTGTGATTGTATGATTGCATTTGGGAGATTGTATTTTGGAGATTGTAATTGTATGATTGCGATTGTATGATTGCGATTGTATGATTGTGATTGTATGATTGTGATATTATGATTGTGATAGTATGACTGTGATTGTATGACTGTGATTGTATGATTGTGATTGTATGATTGTGATTGTCTGATTGTGGTTGTATGATTGTGATTGTATGACTGTGATTGTATGATTGTCATTGTATGATTATGATTGTATGATTGTGATTGCATGATTGTGATTGTATGATTGAGATTGCATGATTTTGTATGTATGTTTGTGATTGTATGATTGTGATTGTATGATTGTGATTGTATGATTGCGATATTATGATTGTGATTGTATGATTGTGATTGTATGATTGTGGTTGTATGATTGTGATTGTATGATTGTATTTGGGAGATTGTGATTGTATGATTGCGATTGTATGATTGTGATTGCGTGATTGTGATTGTATGATAGCGATTGTATGATTGTGATTGTATGATTATAATTGTATGATTGTGATTGTATGATTATGATTGTATGGTTGCGATTGAATGATTGTGATTGGATGATTGCGATTGTACGATTGCGATAGTATGATTGTGATTGTATGATTGTGATTTTATGATTGTCATTGTCTGATTATGATTGTATGATTGTGATTGTATGATCGTGATTGTATGATTGTGATTGTATGATTGTGATTGTATGATTGTGATTGTATGATTGTGATTGTATGACTGTGATTGTATGATTGTGATTGTGCGATTGTGATTGTATGATTGTATTTGGGAGATTGTATTTGGGAGATTGTAATTGTATGATTGCGATTGTATGATTGAGATTGTATGATTGTGATTGTATGATTGTGATTGTATGATTGTGATAGCATGATTGTGATTGTGTGATTGTGATTGTATGACTGTGATTGTATGATTGTGATTGTATGATTGTGATAGTATGATTGTGATTGTATGATTGTGATTGTATGATTGTGATAGTATGATTGTGATTGTATGATTGTGATTGCGTGATTGTGATTGTATGATTGCGATTGTATGATTGTGATTGTATGATTGTGATTGTATGATTGTGATATTATGATTGTGATAGTATGACTGTGATTGTATGACTGTGATTGTATGATTGTGATTGTATGATTTTGATTGTCTGATTGTGGTTGTATGATTGTGATTGTATGATTGTGATTGTATGATTGTCATTGTATGATTATGATTGTATGATTGTGATTGCATGATTGTGATTGTATGATTGAGATTGCATGATTTTGTATGTATGATTGTGATTGTATGATTGTGATTGTATGATTGTGATAATATGATTGCGAATGTATGATTGTGATTGTATGATTATGATTGTATGATTGTGATAGTATGATTGTGATTGTAAGATTGTGATTGCATGACTGTGATTGTATGATTGTGATTGTATGATTGTGATTGTATGATTAGGATTGTATGATTGTGATAGTATGATTGTGATTGTATGATTGTGATTGTATGATTGTGATTGTATGATTGTATTTGGGAGATTGTATTTTGGAGATTGTAATTGTATGATTGCGATTTTATGATTGTGATTGTATGATTGTGATTGTATGATTGTGATCGTATGATTGTGATCGTATGATAGTGATTGTATGATTGTGATTGTATGGTTGTGATTGTATGATTGTGATTGTATGATTGTGTTTGTATGATTAGGATTGTATGATTGCGATAGTATGATTGTGATTGTATGATTGTGATTGTATGATTGTGATTGTATGATTGTGATTGTATGATTGCATTTGGGAGATTGTATTTTGGAGATTGTAATTGTATGATTGCGATTGTATGATTGCGATTGTATGATTGTGATTGTATGATTGTGATATTATGATTGTGATAGTATGACTGTGATTGTATGACTGTGATTGTATGATTGTGATTGTCTGATTGTGGTTGTATGATTGTGATTGTACGATTGTGATTGTATGATAGTCATTGTATGATTATGATTGTATGATTGTGATTGCATGATTGTGATTGTATGATTGAGATTGCATGATTTTGTATGTATGATTTCGATTGTAGGATTGTGATTGTATGACTGTGATTGTATGATTGTGACAGTGCGATTGTGATTGTACGATTGTGATTGTACGATTGTGATTGTATGATTATGATTGTATGATTATGATGGAATGATTGTGATTGCATGATTGTGATTGTATGATTGTGATTGCATGATTTTGAATGTATGATTGTGATTGTATGATTGTGATTGTATGATTGCGATTGTATGATTGTGCTAGTATGATTGTGATTGTATGATTGTGATTGTATGATTGTGATTGTATGATTGTGATTGTATGATTGTGATTGTATGATTGTGACTGTATGATTGTAATTGTATGATTATGATTGCATGATTTTGTATGTATGATTGTGATTGTATGATTGTGATTGTATGATTGTGATTGTATGATTGTGATTGTATGATTGTAATTGTATGATTGTGATTGTATGACTGTGATTGTATGATTGTGATTGTATGATTGTGATTGTATGATTAGGAATGTGTGATTGTGATAGTATGATTGTGATTGTATGATTGTGATTGTATGATTGTGATTGTATGATTGTGATTGTATGAGTGTGATTGTATGATTGTATTTGGGAGATTGTATTTTGGAGATTGTAATTGTATGATTGCGATTGTATGATTGCGATTGTATGATTGTGATTGTATGATTGTGATTGTATGATTGTGATTGTATGATTGTGATTGTATGATTGTGATTGTATGATTGTAATTGTATGATTATAATTGTATGATTGTGATTGTATGATTGTGATTGTATGACTGTGATTGTATGATTGTGATTGTGCGACTGTGATTGTATGATTGTGATTGTATGATTGTGATTGTATGATTGTATTTGGGAGATTGTATTTTGGAGATTGTAATTGTATGATTGCGATTGTATGATTATGATTGTATGATTGTGATAGTATGATTGTGATAGTATGACTGTGATTGTATGACTGTGATTGTATGATTGTGATTGTGTGACTGTGATTGTCTGATTGTGGTTGTATGATTGTGATTGTATGATTGTGATTGTATGATTGTGATTGTATGATTGCGATTGTATAATTGCGATTGTGTGATTGCGATTGTATGATTGCGATTGTATGATTGGGATTGTATGATTGTGATTGTATGATTGTGATTGTATGATTGTGATTGTATGATTGTGATTGTATGATTGTGACTGTATGATTGTGATTGTATGATTGTGATTGTGTGATTGCGATTGTATGATTGCGATTGTATGATTGCGATTGTATGATTGTGATTGTATGATTGTGATTGTATGATTGTGATTGTATGACTGTGATTGTATGATTGTGATTGTATGATTGTGATTGTACGATTAGGATTGTGTGATTGTGATAGTATGATTGTAATTGTATGATTATAATTGTATGATTGTGATTGTATGATTGTGATTGTATGACTGTGATTGTACGATTGTGATTGTGCGACTGTGATTGTACGATTGTGATTGTACGATTGTGATTGTATGATTGTGATTGTATGATTGTGATTGTATGATTGCATTTGGGAGATTGTATTTTGGAGATTGTAATTGAATGATAGCGATTGTATGATTGAGATTGTATGATTGTGATTGTATGATTGTGATTGTATGATTGTGATTGTATGATTGTGATTATATGATTGTGATTGTATGATCGTGATTGTATGATTGTGATAGTATGATTGTGATTGTATGATTGTGATTGTATGATTGTGATTGTATGACTGTGATTGTATGATTGTGATTGTGCGATTGTGATTGTACGATTGTGATTGTACGATTGTGATTGTAAGATTGTGATTGTATGATTATAGTTGTATGATTGTGATAGTATGATTGTGATTGTAAGATTGTGATTGTATGACTGTGATTGTATGATTGTGATTGTATGATTGTGTTTGTATGATTAGGATTGTATGATTGCGATAGTATGATTGTGATTGTATGATTGTGATTGTATGATTGTGATTGTATGATTGTGATTGTATGATTGCATTTGGGAGATTGTATTTTGGAGATTGTAATTGTATGATTGCGATTGTATGATTGCGATTGTATGATTGTGATTGTATGATTGTGATATTATGATTGTGATAGTATGACTGTGATTGTATGACTGTGATTGTATGATTGTGATTGTATGATTGTGATTGTCTGATTGTGGTTGTATGATTGTGATTGTATGACTGTGATTGTATGATTGTCATTGTATGATTATGATTGTATGATTGTGATTGCATGATTGTGATTGTATGATTGAGATTGCATGATTTTGTATGTATGTTTGTGATTGTATGATTGTGATTGTATGATTGTGATTGTATGATTGCGATATTATGATTGTGATTGTATGATTGTGATTGTATGATTGTGGTTGTATGATTGTGATTGTATGATTGTATTTGGGAGATTGTGATTGTATGATTGCGATTGTATGATTGTGATTGCGTGATTGTGATTGTATGATAGCGATTGTATGATTGTGATTGTATGATTATAATTGTATGATTGTGATTGTATGATTATGATTGTATGGTTGCGATTGAATGATTGTGATTGGATGATTGCGATTGTACGATTGCGATAGTATGATTGTGATTGTATGATTGTGATTTTATGATTGTCATTGTCTGATTATGATTGTATGATTGTGATTGTATGATCGTGATTGTATGATTGTGATTGTATGATTGTGATTGTATGATTGTGATTGTATGATTGTGATTGTATGACTGTGATTGTATGATTGTGATTGTGCGATTGTGATTGTATGATTGTATTTGGGAGATTGTATTTGGGAGATTGTAATTGTATGATTGCGATTGTATGATTGAGATTGTATGATTGTGATTGTATGATTGTGATTGTATGATTGTGATAGCATGATTGTGATTGTGTGATTGTGATTGTATGACTGTGATTGTATGATTGTGATTGTATGATTGTGATAGTATGATTGTGATTGTATGATTGTGATTGTATGATTGTGATAGTATGATTGTGATTGTATGATTGTGATTGCGTGATTGTGATTGTATGATTGCGATTGTATGATTGTGATTGTATGATTGTGATTGTATGATTGTGATATTATGATTGTGATAGTATGACTGTGATTGTATGACTGTGATTGTATGATTGTGATTGTATGATTTTGATTGTCTGATTGTGGTTGTATGATTGTGATTGTATGATTGTGATTGTATGATTGTCATTGTATGATTATGATTGTATGATTGTGATTGCATGATTGTGATTGTATGATTGAGATTGCATGATTTTGTATGTATGATTGTGATTGTATGATTGTGATTGTATGATTGTGATAATATGATTGCGAATGTATGATTGTGATTGTATGATTATGATTGTATGATTGTGATAGTATGATTGTGATTGTAAGATTGTGATTGCATGACTGTGATTGTATGATTGTGATTGTATGATTGTGATTGTATGATTAGGATTGTATGATTGTGATAGTATGATTGTGATTGTATGATTGTGATTGTATGATTGTGATTGTATGATTGTATTTGGGAGATTGTATTTTGGAGATTGTAATTGTATGATTGCGATTTTATGATTGTGATTGTATGATTGTGATTGTATGATTGTGATCGTATGATTGTGATCGTATGATAGTGATTGTATGATTGTGATTGTATGGTTGTGATTGTATGATTGTGATTGTATGATTGTAATTGTATGATTATGATTGTATGATTGTGATTGTATGATTGTGATGGTTTGATTGTGATTGTATGATTCCGATATTATGATTGTGATTGTATGATTGTGATTGTATGATTGTGGTTGTATGATTGTGATTGTATGATTGTATTTGGGAGATTGTGATTGTATGATTGCGATTGTATGATTGTGATTGCGTGATTGTGATTGTATGATTGCGATTGTATGATTGTGATTGTATGGTTGTGATTGTATGATTGTGATGGTATGATTGTGATTGTATGATTGCGATAGTATGATTGTGATTGTATGATTGTGATTGTATGATTGTGACTGTATGATTGTGATTGTATGATTGTGATTGCGTGATTGTGATTGTATGATTGGGATTGTATGACTGTGATTGTATGATTGTGATTGTATGTCTGTGATTGTATGATTGTGATTGTATGATTGTGCTAGTATGATTGTGATTGTAAGATTGTGATTGTATGTCTGTGATTGTATGATTGTGATTGTATGATTGTGATTGTATGATTGTGATTGTATGATTGTGATTGTATGATTGCATTTGGGAGATTGTATTTTGGAGATTGTAATTGTATGATTGCGATTGTGTGATTGTGATTGTATGATTGTGATTGTATGATTGTGATTGTATGATTGTGATTGTATGATCGTGATTGTATGATTGTGATATTATGATTGTGATTGTATGATTGTGATTGTATGATTGTGATTGTATGATTGTGATTGTATGACTGTGATTGTATGATTGTGATTGTGCGATTGTGATTGTACGATTGTGATTGTACGATTGTGATTGTATGATTATGATTGTATGATTGTGATTGTATGATTGTATTTGGGAGATTGTATTTTGGAGATTGTAATTGTATGATTGCGATTGTATGATTGCGATTGTATGATTGCGATTGTATGATTGTGATTGTATGATTGTGATTGTATGATTGTGATTGTATGATTGTGATTGTATGATTGTGATTGTATGATTGTAATTGTATGATTATAATTGTATGATTGTGATTGTATGATTGTGATTGTATGACTGTGATTGTATGATTGTGATTGTGCGACTGTGATTGTACGATTGTGATTGTACGATTGTGATTGTATGATTGTGATTGTATGATTGTGATTGTATGATTGCATTTGGGAGATTGTATTTTGGAGATTGTAATTGAATGATAGCGATTGTATGATTGAGATTGTATGATTGTGATTGTATGATTGTGATTGTATGATTGTGATTGTATGATTGTGATTGTATGATTGTGATTGTATGATCGTGATTGTATGATTGTGGTAGTATGATTGTGATTGTATGATTGTGATTGTATGATTGTGATTGTATGACTGTGATTGTATGATTGTGATTGTGCGATTGTGATTGTACGATTGTGATTGTACGATTGTGATTGTAAGATTGTGATTGTATGATTATAGTTGTATGATTGTGATAGTATGATTGTGATTGTAAGATTGTGATTGTATGACTGTGATTGTATGATTGTGATTGTATGATTGTGTTTGTATGATTAGGATTGTATGATTGCGATAGTATGATTGTGATTGTATGATTGTGATTGTATGATTGTGATTGTATGATTGTGATTGTATGATTGCATTTGGGAGATTGTATTTTGGAGATTGTAATTGTATGATTGCGATTGTATGATTGCGATTGTATGATTGTGATTGTATGATTGTGATATTATGATTGTGATAGTATGACTGTGATTGTATGACTGTGATTGTATGATTGTGATTGTATGATTGTGATTGTCTGATTGTGGTTGTATGATTGTGATTGTATGACTGTGATTGTATGATTGTCAATGTATGATTATGATTGTATGATTGTGATTGCATGATTGTGATTGTATGATTGAGATTGCATGATTTTGTATGTATGTTTGTGATTGTATGATTGTGATTGTATGATTGTGATTGTATGATTGTGATTGTATGATTGCGATATTATGATTGTGATTGTATGATTGTGATTGTATGATTGTGGTTGTATGATTGTGATTGTATGATTGTATTTGGGAGATTGTGATTGTATGATTGCGATTGTATGATTGTGATTGCGTGATTGTGATTGTATGATTGCGATTGTATGATTGTGATTGTATGGTTGTGATTGTATGATTGTGATGGTATGATTGTGATTGTATGATTGTGATTGTATGATTGTGATTGTATGATTATGATGGAATGATTGTGATTGTATGGTTGTGATTGAATGATTGTGTTTGGATGATTGCGATTGTACGATTGCGATAGTATGATTGTGATTGTATGATTGTGATTTTATGATTGTCATTGTCTGATTATGATTGTATGATTGTGATTGTATGATCGTGATTGTATGATTGTGATAGTATGATTGTGATTGTATGATTGTGATTGTATGATTGTGATTGTCTGATTGTGGTTGTATGATTGTGATTGTATGATTGTGATTGTATGATTGTGATTGTATGATTGTATTTGGGAGATTGTATTTTGGAGATTGTAATTGTATGATTGCGATTTTATGATTGTGATTGTATGATTGTGATTGTATGATTGTGATCGTATGATTGTGATCGTATGATAGTGATTGTATGATTGTGATTGTATGGTTGTGATTGTATGATTGTGATTGTATGATTGTAATTGTATGATTATGATTGTATGATTGTGATTGTATGATTGTGATGGTTTGATTGTGATTGTATGATTCCGATATTATGATTGTGATTGTATGATTGTGATTGTATGATTGTGGTTGTATGATTGTGATTGTATGATTGTATTTGGGAGATTGTGATTGTATGATTGCGATTGTATGATTGTGATTGCGTGATTGTGATTGTATGATTGCGATTGTATGATTGTGATTGTATGGTTGTGATTGTATGATTGTGATGGTATGATTGTGATTGTATGATTGCGATAGTATGATTGTGATTGTATGATTGTGATTGTATGATTGTGACTGTATGATTGTGATTGTATGATTGTGATTGCGTGATTGTGATTGTATGATTGCGATTGTATGATTGTGATTGTATGATTGTGATTGTCTGATTGTGGTTGTATGATTGTGATTGTATGACTGTGATTGTATGATTGTCATTGTATGATTATGATTGTATGATTGTGATTGCATGATTGTGAATGTATGATTGTGATTGTATGATTGCATTTGGGAGATTGTATTTTGGAGATTGTAATTGTATGATTGCGATTGTATGATTGCGATTGTATGATTGTGATTGTATGATTGTGATATTATGATTGTGATAGTATGACTGTGATTGTATGACTGTGATTGTATGATTGTGATTGTATGATTGCATATGGGAGATTGTATTTTGGAGATTGTAATTGTATGATTGCGATTGTATGATTGCGATTGTATGATTGTGATTGTATGATTGTGATATTATGATTGTGATAGTATGACTGTGATTGTATGACTGTGATTGTATGATTGTGATTGTATGATTAGGATTGTATGATTGTGATAGTATGATTGTGATTGTATGATTGTGATTGTATGATTGTGATAGTATGATTGTGGTTGTATGATTGTGATTGCGTGATTGTGATTGTATGATTGCGATTGTATGATTGTCATTGTATGATTATGATTGTATGATTGTGATTGCATGATTGTGATTGTATGATCGTGATTGTATGATTGTGATAGTATGATTGTGATTGTATGATTGTGATTGTATGATTGTGATTGTATGACGGTGATTGTATGATTGTGATTGTATGACTGTGATTGTATGATTGTGATTGTGCGATTGTGATTGTACGATTGTGATTGTACGATTGTGATTGTACGATTGTGATTGTATGATTATAGTTGTATGATTGTGATAGTATGATTGTGATTGTAAGATTGTGATTGTATGACTGTGATTGTATGATTGTGATTGTATGATTGTGTTTGTATGATTAGGATTGTATGATTGCGATAGTATGATTGTGATTGTATGATTGTGATTGTATGATTGTGATTGTATGATTGCATATGGGAGATTGTATTTTGGAGATTGTAATTGTATGATTGCGATTGTATGATTGCGATTGTATGATAGTGATTGTATGATTGTGATATTAGGATTGTGATAGTATGACTGTGATTGTATGACTGTGATTGTATGATTGTGATTGTATGATTGTGATTGTCTGATTGTGGTTGTATGATTGTGATTGTATGACTGTGATTGTATGATTGTCATTGTATGATTATGATTGTATGATTGTGATTGCATGATTGTGATTGTATGATTGAGATTGCATGATTTTGTATGTATGTTTGTGATTGTATGATTGTGATTGTATGATTGTGATTGTATGATTGTGATTGTATGATTGCGATATTATGACTGTGATTGTATGATTGTGGTTGTATGATTGTGGTTGTATGATTGTGATTGTATGATTGTATTTGGGAGATTGTGATTGTATGATTGCGATTGTATGATTGTGATTGCGTGATTGTGATTGTATGATTGCGATTGTATGATTGTGATTGTATGGTTGTGATTGTATGATTGTGATGGTATGATTGTGATTGTATGATTGTGATTGTATGATTGTGATTGCATGATTATGATGGAATGATTGTGATTGCATGATTGTGATTGTATGATTGTGATTGTATGACTGTGATTGTATGATTGTGATTGTATGATTGTGATTGTATGATTAGGAATGTGTGATTGTGATAGTATGATTGTGATTGTATGATTGTGATTGTATGATTGTGATTGTATGATTGTGATTGTATGATTGTGATTGTATGATTGTGATTGTATGATTGTGATTGTATGATTGTATTTGGGAGATTGTATTTTGGAGATTGTAATTGTATGATTGCGATTGTATGATTGCGATTGTATGATTGCGATTGTATGATTGTGACTGTATGATTATGATTGTATGATTGTGATTGTATGATTGTGATTGTATGATTGTGATTGTATGATTGTAATTGTATGATTATAATTGTATGATTGTGATTGTATGATTGTGATTGTATGACTGGGATTGTATGATTGTGATTGTGCGACTGTGATTGTACGATTGTGATTGTACGATTGTGATTGTATGATTGTGATTGTATGATTGTGATTGTATGATTGCATTTGGGAGATTGTATTTTGGAGATTGTAATTGAATGATAGCGATTGTATGATTGAGATTGTATGATTGTGATTGTATGATTGTGATTGTATGATTGTGATTGTATGATTGTGGTTGTATGATTGTGATTGTATGATCGCGATTGTATGATTGTGATTGTATGATTGTGATTGTATGATTGTGATTGTATGATTGTGATTGTATGACTGTGATTGTATGATTGTGATTGTGCGATTGTGATTGTACGATTGTGATTGTACGATTGTGATTGTAAGATTGTGATTGTATGATTATAGTTGTATGATTGTGATAGTATGATTGTGATTGTAAGATTGTGATTGTATGACTGTGATTGTATGATTGTGATTGTATGATTGTGTTTGTATGATTAGGATTGTATGATTGCGATAGTATGATTGTGATTGTATGATTGTGATTGTATGATTGTGATTGTATGATTGTGATTGTATGATTGCATTTGGGAGATTGTATTTTGGAGATTGTAATTGTATGATTGCGATTGTATGATTGCGATTGTATGATTGTGATTGTATGATTGTGATATTATGATTGTGATAGTATGACTGGGATTGTATGACTGTGATTGTATGATTGTGATTGTATGATTGTGATTGTCTGATTGTGGTTGTATGATTGTGATTGTATGACTGTGATTGTATGATTGTCATTGTATGATTATGATTGTATGATTGTGATTGCATGATTGTGATTGTATGATTGAGATTGCATGATTTTGTATGTATGTTTGTGATTGTATGATTGTGATTGTATGATTGTGATTGTATGATTGCGATATTATGATTGTGATTGTATGATTGTGATTGTATGATTGTGGTTGTATGATTGTGATTGTATGATTGTATTTGGGAGATTGTGATTGTATGATTGCGATTGTATGATTGTGATTGCGTGATTGTGATTGTATGATTGCGATTGTATGATTGTGATTGTATGGTTGTGATTGTATGATTGTGATGGTATGATTGTGATTGTATGATTGTGATTGTATGATTGTGATTGTATGATTATGATGGAATGATTGTGATTGCATGATTGTGATTGTATGATTGTGATTGCATGATTTTGAATGTATGATTGTGATTGTATGATTGTGATTGTATGATTGTGATTGTATGATTGTGATTGTATGATTGTGATTGTATGATTGTGATTGTATGATTGTGATTGTATGATTGTGATTGTATGATAGCGATTGTATGATTGTGATTGTATGATTATAATTGTATGATTGTGATTGTATGATTATGATTGTATGGTTGTGATTGAATGATTGTGATTGGATGATTGCGATTGTACGATTGCGATAGTATGATTGTGATTGTATGATTGTGATTTTATGATTGTCATTGTCTGATTATGATTGTATGATTGTGATTGTATGATCGTGATTGTATGATTGTGATTGTATGATTGTGATTGTATGATTGTGATTGTATGATTGTGATTGTATGACTGTGATTGTATGATTGTGATTGTGCGATTGTGATTGTATGATTGTATTTGGGAGATTGTATTTGGGAGATTGTAATTGTATGATTGCGATTGTATGATTGAGATTGTATGATTGTGATTGTATGATTGTGATTGTATGATTGTGATAGCATGATTGTGATTGTGTGATTGTGATTGTATGACTGTGATTGTATGATTGTGATTGAATGATTGTGATAGTATGATTGTGATTGTATGATTGTGATTGTATGATTGTGATAGTATGATTGTGATTGTATGATTGTGATTGCGTGATTGTGATTGTATGATTGCGATTGTATGATTGTGATTGTATGATTGTGATTGTATGATTGTGATATTATGATTGTGATAGTATGACTGTGATTGTATGACTGTGATTGTATGATTGTGATTGTATGATTTTGATTGTCTGATTGTGGTTGTATGATTGTGATTGTATGATTGTGATTGTATGATTGTCATTGTATGATTATGATTGTATGATTGTGATTGCATGATTGTGATTGTATGATTGAGATTGCATGATTTTGTATGTATGATTGTGATTGTATGATTGTGATTGTATGATTGTGATAATATGATTGCGAATGTATGATTGTGATTGTATGATTATGATTGTATGATTGTGATAGTATGATTGTGATTGTAAGATTGTGATTGCATGACTGTGATTGTATGATTGTGATTGTATGATTGTGATTGTATGATTAGGATTGTATGATTGTGATAGTATGATTGTGATAGTATGATTGTGATTGTATGATTGTGATTGTATGATTGTGATTGTATGATTGTATTTGGGAGATTGTATTTTGGAGATTGTAATTGTATGATTGCGATTTTATGATTGTGATTGTATGATTGTGATTGTATGATTGTGATCGTATGATTGTGATCGTATGATAGTGATTGTATGATTGTGATTGTATGGTTGTGATTGTATGATTGTGATTGTATGATTGTAATTGTATGATTATGATTGTATGATTGTGATTGTATGATTGTGATGGTTTGATTGTGATTGTATGATTCCGATATTATGATTGTGATTGTATGATTGTGATTGTATGATTGTGGTTGTATGATTGTGATTGTATGATTGTATTTGGGAGATTGTGATTGTATGATTGCGATTGTATGATTGTGATTGCGTGATTGTGATTGTATGATTGCGATTGTATGATTGTGATTGTATGGTTGTGATTGTATGATTGTGATGGTATGATTGTGATTGTATGATTGCGATAGTATGATTGTGATTGTATGATTGTGATTGTATGATTGTGACTGTATGATTGTGATTGTATGATTGTGATTGCGTGATTGTGATTGTATGATTGCGATTGTATGACTGTGATTGTATGATTGTGATTGTATGTCTGTGATTGTATGATTGTGATTGTATGATTGTGCTAGTATGATTGTGATTGTAAGATTGTGATTGTATGTCTGTGATTGTATGATTGTGATTGTATGATTGTGATTGTATGATTGTGATTGTATGATTGCATTTGGGAGATTGTATTTTGGAGATTGTAATTGTATGATTGCGATTGTGTGATTGTGATTGTATGATTGTGATTGTATGATTGTGATTGTATGATTGTGATTGTATGATCGTGATTGTATGATTGTGATATTATGATTGTGATTGTATGATTGTGATTGTATGATTGTGATTGTATGATTGTGATTGTATGACTGTGATTGTATGATTGTGATTGTGCGATTGTGATTGTACGATTGTGATTGTACGATTGTGATTGTATGATTATGATTGTATGATTATGATTGTATGATTGTGATTGCATGATTGTGATTGTATGATTGTGATAGTATGATTGTGATTGTATGACTGTGATTGTACGACTGTGATTGTATGATTGTGATTGTATGATTGTCATTGTATGATTATGATTGTATGATTGTGATTGCATGATTGTGATTGTATGATTGAGATTGCATGATTTTGTATGTATGACTGTGATTGTATGATTGTGATTGTATGATTGTGATTGTATGATTGTGATAGTATGATTGTGATTGTATGATTGTGATTGTATGACTGTGATTGTATGATTGTGACTGTATGATTGTGATTGTATGATTGTGATAGCATGATTGTGATTGTATGATTGTGATTGTATGACTGTGATTGTATGATTGTGATTGTGCGATTGTGATTGTACGATTGTGATTGTACGATTGTGATTGTATGATTGTGATTGTATGATTATGATGGAATGATTGTGATTGCATGATTGTGATTGTATGATTGTGATTGTATGATTGTGATTGTATGATTGTGATTGTATGATTGTGACTGTATGATTGTGATTGTATGATTGTGATTGTGTGATTGCGATTGTATGATTGCGATTGTATGATTGTGATTGTATGATGGTGATTGTATGATTGTGATTGTATGACTGTGATTGTATGATTGTGATTGTATGATTGTGATTGTATGATTAGGATTGTGTGATTGTGATAGTATGATTGTGATTGTATGATTGTGATTGTATGATTGTGATTGTATGATTGTGATTGTATGATTGTGATTGTATGATTGTGATTGTATGATTGTATTTGGGAGATTGTATTTTGGAGATTGTAATTGTATGATTGCGATTGTATGATTATGATTGTATGATTGTGATAGTATGATTGTGATTGTAAGATTGTGATTGCATGACTGTGATTGTATGATTGTGATTGTATGATTGTGATTGTATGATTAGGATTGTATGATTGTGATAGTATGATTGTGATTGTATGATTGTGATTGTATGATTGTGATTGTATGATTGTGATTGTATGATTGTATTTGGGAGATTGTATTTTGGAGATTGTAATTGTATGATTGTGATGGTATGATTTTGATTGTATGATTGCGATAGTATGATTGTGATTGTATGATTGTGATTGTATGATTGTGACTGTATGATTGTGATTGTATGATTGTGATTGCGTGATTGTGATTGTATGATTGTGATTGCGTGATTGTGATTGTATGATTGCGATTGTATGATTGTGATTGTATGATTGTGATTGTATGATTGTGATTGTATGATTGTGATTGTATGATTGTGATTGTATGATTGTGATATTATGATTGTGATAGTATGACTGTGATTGTATGACTGTGATTGTATGATTGTGATTGTGTGATTGTGATTGTCTGATTGTGGTTGTATGATTGTGATTGTATGATTGTGATTGTATGATTGTGATTGTATGACTGTGATTGTATGATTGTGATTGTGTGATTGCGATTGTATGATTGCGATTGTATGATTGCGATTGTATGATTGTGATTGTATGATTGTGATTGTATGACTGTGATTGTATGATTGTGATTGTATGATTGTGATTGTATGATTAGGATTGTGTGATTGTGATAGTATGATTGTGATTGTATGATTGTGATTGTATGATTGTGACTGTATGATTGTGATTGTATGATTGTGATTGTGTGATTGCGATTGTATGATTGCGATTGTATGATTGTGATTGTATGATTGTGATTGCGTGATTGTGATTGTATGATTGCGATTGTATGATTGTGATTGTATGATTGTGATTGTATGATTGTGATATTATGATTGTGATAGTATGACTGTGATTGTATGACTGTGATTGTATGATTGTGATTGTATGATTGTGATTGTCTGATTGTGGTTGTATGATTGTGATTGTATGACTGTGATTGTATGATTGTGATTGTATGATTGTGATTGTATGATTACGATTGTGTGATTGTGATAGTATGATTGTGATTGTATGATTGTGATTGTATGATTGTGATTGTATGATTGTGATTGTATGATTGTGATTGTATGATTGTGATTGTATGATTGTGATTGTATGATTGTATTTGGGAGATTGTATTTTGGAGATTGTAATTGTATGATTGCGATTGTATGATTATGATTGTATGATTGTGATAGTATGATTGTGATTGTAAGATTGTGATTGCATGACTGTGATTGTATGATTGTGATTGTATGATTGTGATTGTATGATTAGGATTGTATGATTGTGATAGTATGATTGTGATTGTATGATTGTGATTGTATGATTGTGATTGTATGATTGTGATTGTATGATTGTATTTGGGAGATTGTATTTTGGAGATTGTAATTGTATGATTGTGATGGTATGATTTTGATTGTATGATTGCGATAGTATGATTGTGATTGTATGATTGTGATTGTATGATTGTGACTGTATGATTGTGATTGTATGATTGTGATTGCGTGATTGTGATTGTATGATTGTGATTGCGTGATTGTGATTGTATGATTGCGATTGTATGATTGTGATTGTATGATTGTGATTGTATGATTGTGATAGTATGATTGTGATAGTATGACTGTGATTGTATGACTGTGATTGTATGATTGTGATTGTGTGATTGTGATTGTCTGATTGTGGTTGTATGATTGTGATTGTATGATTGTGATTGTATGATTGTGATTGTATGACTGTGATTGTATGATTGTGATTGTGTGATTGCGATTGTATGATTGCGATTGTATGATTGCGATTGTATGATTGTGATTGTATGATTGTGATTGTATGACTGTGATTGTATGATTGTGATTGTATGATTGTGATTGTATGATTAGGATTGTGTGATTGTGATAGTATGATTGTGATTGTATGATTGTGATTGTATGATTGTGATTGTCTGATTGTGGTTGTATGATTGTGATTGTATGATTGTGATTGTATGATTGTGATTGTATGACTGTGATTGTATGATTGTGATTGTGTGATTGCGATTGTATGATTGCGATTGTATGATTGTGATTGTATGATTGTGATTGTATGATTGTGATTGTATGATTGTGATTGTATGATTGTGACTGTATGATTGTGATTGTATGATTGTGATTGTGTGATTGCGATTGTATGATTGCGATTGTATGATTGTGATTGTATGATTGTGATTGCGTGATTGTGATTGTATGATTGCGATTGTATGATTGTGATTGTATGATTGTGATTGTATGATTGTGATATTATGATTGTGATAGTATGACTGTGATTGTATGACTGTGATTGTATGATTGTGATTGTATGATTGTGATTGTCTGATTGTGGTTGTATGATTGTGATTGTATGACTGTGATTGTATGATTGTGATTGTATGATTGTGATTGTATGATTAGGATTGTGTGATTGTGATAGTATGATTGTGATTGTATGATTGTGATTGTATGATTGTGATTGTATGATTGTATTTGGGAGATTGTATTTTGGAGATTGTAATTGTATGATTGCGATTGTATGATTGTGATTGTATGATTGTGATTGTATGATTGTGATCGTATGATTGTGATCGTATGATTGTGATTGTATGATTGTGATTGTATGGTTGTGATTGTATAATTGTGATTGTTTGATTGTAATTGTATGATTATGATTGTATGATTGTGATTGTATGATTGTGATGGTTTGATTGTGATTGTATGATTCCGATATTATGATTGTGATTGTATGATTGTAATTGTATGATTATGATTGTATGATTGTGATTGTATGATTGTGATGGTTTGATTGTGATTGTATGATTGCGATATTATGATTGTGATTGTATGATTGTGATTGTATGATAGCGATTGTATGATTGTGATTGTATGATTATGATTGTATGATTGTGATTGTATGATTATGATTGTATGGTTGTGATTGAATGATTGTGATTGGATGATTGCGATTGTATGATTGTGATAGTATGATTGTGATTGTATGATTGTGATTGTATGATTGTGATAGTATGATTGTGATTGTATGATTGTGATTGTATGATTGTGATTGTATGATTGTATTTGGGAGATTGTATTTTGGAGATTGTAATTGTATGATTGCGATTGTATGATTGTGATTGTATGATTGTGATTGTATGGTTGTGATCGTATGATTGTGATCGTATGATTGTGATTGTATGATTGTGATTGTATGGTTGTGATTGTATAATTGTGATTGTTTGATTGTAATTGTATGATTATGATTGTATGATTGTGATTGTATGATTGTGATGGTTTGATTGTGATTGTATGATTCCGATATTATGATTGTGATTGTATGATTGTAATTGTATGATTATGATTGTATGATTGTGATTGTATGATTGTGATGGTTTGATTGTGATTGTATGATTGCGATATTATGATTGTGATTGTATGATTGCGATTGTATGATTGTGATTGTATGATTGTGATTGTATGATTGTGATATTATGATTGTGATATTATGATTGTGATATTATGATTGTGATAGTATGACTTTGATTGTATGACTGTGATTGTATGATTGTGATTGTATGATTGTGATTATCTGATTGTGGTTGTATGATTGTGATTGTATGATTGTGATTGTGCGATTGTCATTGTATGATTATGATTGTATGATTGTGATTGCATGATTGCGATTGCATGATTGTGATAATATGATTGCGAATGTATGATTGTGATTGTATGTCTGTGATTGTATGATTGTGATTGTATGATTGTGCTAGTATGATTGTGATTGTAAGATTGTGATTGTATGTCTGTGATTGTATGATTGTGATTGTATGATTGTGATTGTATGATTGTGATTGTATGATTGCATTTGGGAGATTGTATTTTGGAGATTGTAATTGTATGATTGCGATTGTGTGATTGTGATTGTATGATTGTGATTTTATGATTGTGATTGTATGATCGTGATTGTATGATTGTGATATTATGATTGTGATTGTATGATTGTGATTGTATGATTGTGATTGTATGATTGTGATTGTATGACTGTGATTGTATGATTGTGATTGTGCGATTGTGATTGTATGATTGTGATTGTATGATTGTAATTGTATGATTATGATTGTGTGATTGTGATTGTATGATTATGATTGTATGATTGTGATAGTATGATTGTGATTGTAAGATTGTGATTGCATGACTGTGATTGTATGATTGTGATTGTATGATTGTGATTGTATGATTAGGATTGTATGATTGTGGTAGTATGATTGTGATTGTATGATTGTGATTGTATGATTGTGATTGTATGATTGTATTTGGGAGATTGTATTTTGGAGATTGTAATTGTATGATTGCGATTGTATGATTGTGATTGTATGATTGTGATATTATGATTGTGATAGTATGACTGTGATTGTATGACTGTGATTGTATGATTGTGATTGTATGATTGTGATTGTCTGATTGTGGTTGTATGATTGTGATTGTATGACTGTGATTGTATGATTGTCAATGTATGATTATGATTGTATGATTGTGATTGCATGATTGTGATTGTATGATTGAGATTGCATGATTTTGTATGTATGTTTGTGATTGTATGATTGTGATTGTATGATTGTGATTGTATGATTGCGATATTATGATTGTGATTGTATGATTGTGATTGTATGATTGTGGTTGTATGATTGTGATTGTATGATTGTATTTGGGAGATTGTGATTGTATGATTGCGATTGTATGATTGTGATTGCGTGATTGTGATTGTATGATTGCGATTGTATGATTGTGATTGTATGGTTGTGATTGTATGATTGTGATGGTATGATTGTGATTGTATGATTGCGATTGTATGATTGTGATTGTATGATTATGATGGAATGATTGTGATTGTATGGTTGTGATTGAATGATTGTGTTTGGATGATTGTGATGGTTTGATTGTGATTGTATGATTCCGATATTATGATTGTGATTGTATGATTGTAATTGTATGATTATGATTGTATGATTGTGATTGTATGATTGTGATGGTTTGATTGTGATTGTATGATTGCGATATTATGATTGTGATTGTATGATTGTGATTGTATGATAGCGATTGT
The DNA here is from genome assembly GCF_050947335.1 of Megachile rotundata. Taxonomy (NCBI): domain Eukaryota; kingdom Metazoa; phylum Arthropoda; class Insecta; order Hymenoptera; family Megachilidae; genus Megachile; species Megachile rotundata. The sequence goes on from NW_027473327.1 coordinate 1,136,173, forward strand.
ATGATTGTGATTGTATGATTATGATTGTATGATTGTGATTGTATGATTATGATTGTATGGTTGTGATTGAATGATTGTGATTGGATGATTGCGATTGTATGATTGTGATAGTATGATTGTGATTGTATGATTGTGATTGTATGATTGTGATAGTATGATTGTGATTGTATGATTGTGATTGTATGATTGTGATTGTATGATTGTATTTGGGAGATTGTATTTTGGAGATTGTAATTGTATGATTGCGATTGTATGATTGTGATTGTATGATTGTGATTGTATGGTTGTGATCGTATGATTGTGATCGTATGATTGTGATTGTATGATTGTGATTGTATGGTTGTGATTGTATAATTGTGATTGTTTGATTGTAATTGTATGATTATGATTGTATGATTGTGATTGTATGATTGTGATGGTTTGATTGTGATTGTATGATTCCGATATTATGATTGTGATTGTATGATTGTAATTGTATGATTATGATTGTATGATTGTGATTGTATGATTGTGATGGTTTGATTGTGATTGTATGATTGCGATATTATGATTGTGATTGTATGATTGCGATTGTATGATTGTGATTGTATGATTGTGATTGTATGATTGTGATATTATGATTGTGATATTATGATTGTGATATTATGATTGTGATAGTATGACTTTGATTGTATGACTGTGATTGTATGATTGTGATTGTATGATTGTGATTATCTGATTGTGGTTGTATGATTGTGATTGTATGATTGTGATTGTGCGATTGTCATTGTATGATTATGATTGTATGATTGTGATTGCATGATTGCGATTGCATGATTGTGATAATATGATTGCGAATGTATGATTGTGATTGTATGTCTGTGATTGTATGATTGTGATTGTATGATTGTGCTAGTATGATTGTGATTGTAAGATTGTGATTGTATGTCTGTGATTGTATGATTGTGATTGTATGATTGTGATTGTATGATTGCATTTGGGAGATTGTATTTTGGAGATTGTAATTGTATGATTGCGATTGTGTGATTGTGATTGTATGATTGTGATTGTATGATTGTGATTGTATGATCGTGATTGTATGATTGTGATATTATGATTGTGATTGTATGATTGTGATTGTATGATTGTGATTGTATGATTGTGATTGTATGACTGTGATTGTATGATTGTGATTGTGCGATTGTGATTGTATGATTGTGATTGTATGATTGTAATTGTATGATTATGATTGTGTGATTGTGATTGTATGATTATGATTGTATGATTGTGATAGTATGATTGTGATTGTAAGATTGTGATTGCATGACTGTGATTGTATGATTGTGATTGTATGATTGTGATTGTATGATTAGGATTGTATGATTGTGATAGTATGATTGTGATTGTATGATTGTGATTGTATGATTGTGATTGTATGATTGTATTTGGGAGATTGTATTTTGGAGATTGTAATTGTATGATTGCGATTGTATGATTGTGATTGTATGATTGTGATTGTATGATTGTGATCGTATGATTGTGATCGTATGATTGTGATTGTATGATTGTGATTGTATGGTTGTGATTGTATAATTGTGATTGTTTGATTGTAATTGTATGATTATGATTGTATGATTGTGATTGTATGATTGTGATGGTTTGATTGTGATTGTATGATTCCGATATTATGATTGTGATTGTATGATTGTAATTGTATGATTATGATTGTATGATTGTGATTGTATGATTGTGATGGTTTGATTGTGATTGTATGATTGCGATATTATGATTGTGATTGTATGATTGTGATTGTATGATAGCGATTGTATGATTGTGATTGTATGATTATGATTGTATGATTGTGATTGTATGATTATGATTGTATGGTTGTGATTGAATGATTGTGATTGGATGATTGCGATTGTATGATTGTGATAGTATGATTGTGATTGTATGATTGTGATTGTATGATTGTGATAGTATGATTGTGATTGTATGATTGTGATTGTATGATTGTGATTGTATGATTGTATTTGGGAGATTGTATTTTGGAGATTGTAATTGTATGATTGCGATTGTATGATTGTGATTGTATGATTGTGATTGTATGGTTGTGATCGTATGATTGTGATCGTATGATTGTGATTGTATGATTGTGATTGTATGGTTGTGATTGTATAATTGTGATTGTTTGATTGTAATTGTATGATTATGATTGTATGATTGTGATTGTATGATTGTGATGGTTTGATTGTGATTGTATGATTCCGATATTATGATTGTGATTGTATGATTGTAATTGTATGATTATGATTGTATGATTGTGATTGTATGATTGTGATGGTTTGATTGTGATTGTATGATTGCGATATTATGATTGTGATTGTATGATTGCGATTGTATGATTGTGATTGTATGATTGTGATTGTATGATTGTGATATTATGATTGTGATATTATGATTGTGATATTATGATTGTGATAGTATGACTTTGATTGTATGACTGTGATTGTATGATTGTGATTGTATGATTGTGATTATCTGATTGTGGTTGTATGATTGTGATTGTATGATTGTGATTGTGCGATTGTCATTGTATGATTATGATTGTATGATTGTGATTGCATGATTGCGATTGCATGATTGTGATAATATGATTGCGAATGTATGATTGTGATTGTATGTCTGTGATTGTATGATTGTGATTGTATGATTGTGCTAGTATGATTGTGATTGTAAGATTGTGATTGTATGTCTGTGATTGTATGATTGTGATTGTATGATTGTGATTGTATGATTGCATTTGGGAGATTGTATTTTGGAGATTGTAATTGTATGATTGCGATTGTGTGATTGTGATTGTATGATTGTGATTGTATGATTGTGATTGTATGATCGTGATTGTATGATTGTGATATTATGATTGTGATTGTATGATTGTGATTGTATGATTGTGATTGTATGATTGTGATTGTATGACTGTGATTGTATGATTGTGATTGTGCGATTGTGATTGTATGATTGTGATTGTATGATTGTAATTGTATGATTATGATTGTGTGATTGTGATTGTATGATTATGATTGTATGATTGTGATAGTATGATTGTGATTGTAAGATTGTGATTGCATGACTGTGATTGTATGATTGTGATTGTATGATTGTGATTGTATGATTGGGATTGTATGATTGTGATAGTATGATTGTGATTGTATGATTGTGATTGTATGATTGTGATTGTATGATTGTATTTGGGAGATTGTATTTTGGAGATTGTAATTGTATGATTGCGATTGTATGATTGTGATTGTATGATTGTGATTGTATGATTGTGATCGTATGATTGTGATCGTATGATTGTGATTGTATGATTGTGATTGTATGGTTGTGATTGTATAATTGTGATTGTTTGATTGTAATTGTATGATTATGATTGTATGATTGTGATTGTATGATTGTGATGGTTTGATTGTGATTGTATGATTCCGATATTATGATTGTGATTGTATGATTGTAATTGTATGATTATGATTGTATGATTGTGATTGTATGATTGTGATGGTTTGATTGTGATTGTATGATTGCGATATTATGATTGTGATTGTATGATTGTGATTGTATGATAGCGATTGTATGATTGTGATTGTATGATTATGATTGTATGATTGTGATTGTATGATTATGATTGTATGGTTGTGATTGAATGATTGTGATTGGATGATTGCGATTGTATGATTGTGATAGTATGATTGTGATTGTATGATTGTGATTGTATGATTGTGATAGTATGATTGTGATTGTATGATTGTGATTGTATGATTGTGATTGTATGATTGTATTTGGGAGATTGTATTTTGGAGATTGTAATTGTATGATTGCGATTGTATGATTGTGATTGTATGATTGTGATTGTATGGTTGTGATCGTATGATTGTGATCGTATGATTGTGATTGTATGATTGTGATTGTATGGTTGTGATTGTATAATTGTGATTGTTTGATTGTAATTGTATGATTATGATTGTATGATTGTGATTGTATGATTGTGATGGTTTGATTGTGATTGTATGATTCCGATATTATGATTGTGATTGTATGATTGTAATTGTATGATTATGATTGTATGATTGTGATTGTATGATTGTGATGGTTTGATTGTGATTGTATGATTGCGATATTATGATTGTGATTGTATGATTGCGATTGTATGATTGTGATTGCGTGATTGTGATTGTATGATTGCGATTGTATGATTGTGATTGTATGATTGTGATTGTATGATTGTGATATTATGATTGTGATATTATGATTGTGATAGTATGACTTTGATTGTATGACTGTGATTGTATGATTGTGATTGTATGATTGTGATTATCTGATTGTGGTTGTATGATTGTGATTGTATGATTGTGATTGTGCGATTGTCATTGCATGATTATGATTGTATGATTGTGATTGCATGATTGCGATTGCATGATTGTGATAATATGATTGCGAATGTATGATTGTGATTGTATGTCTGTGATTGTATGATTGTGATTGTATGATTGTGCTAGTATGATTGTGATTGTAAGATTGTGATTGTATGTCTGTGATTGTATGATTGTGATTGTATGATTGTGATTGTATGATTGTGATTGTATGATTGCATTTGGGAGATTGTGTTTTGGAGATTGTAATTGTATGATTGCGATTGTGTGATTGTGATTGTATGATTGTGATTGTATGATTGTGATTGTATGATCGTGATTGTATGATTGTGATATTATGATTGTGATTGTATGATTGTGATTGTATGATTGTGATTGTATGATTGTGATTGTATGACTGTGATTGTATGATTGTGATTGTGCGATTGTGATTGTACGATTGTGATTGTACGATTGTGATTGTATGATTTTGATTGTATGATTATGATTGTATGATTGTGATTGCATGATTGTGATTGTATGATTGTGATAGTATGATTGTGATTGTATGACTGTGATTGTACGACTGTGATTGTATGATTGTGATTGTATGATTGTCATTGTATGATTATGATTGTATGATTGTGATTGCATGATTGTGATTGTATGATTGAGATTGCATGATTTTGTATGTATGACTGTGATTGTATGATTGTGATTGTATGATTGTGATTGTATGATTGTGATAGTATGATTGTGATTGTATGATTGTGATTGTATGACTGTGATTGTATGATTGTGACTGTATGATTGTGATTGTATGATTGTGATAGTATGATTGTGATTGTATGATTGTGATTGTATGACTGTGATTGTATGATTGTGATTGTGCGATTGTGATTGTACGATTGTGATTGTACGATTGTGATTGTATGATTGTGATTGTATGATTATGATGGAATGATTGTGATTGCATGATTGTGATTGTATGATTGTGATTGTATGATTGTGATTGTATGATTGTGATTGTATGATTGTGACTGTATGATTGTGATTGTATGATTGTGATTGTGTGATTGCGATTGTATGATTGCGATTGTATGATTGTGATTGTATGATGGTGATTGTATGATTGTGATTGTATGACTGTGATTGTATGATTGTGATTGTATGATTGTGATTGTATGATTAGGATTGTGTGATTGTGATAGTATGATTGTGATTGTATGATTGTGATTGTATGATTGTGATTGTATGATTGTGATTGTATGATTGTGATTGTATGATTGTGATTGTATGATTGTATTTGGGAGATTGTATTTTGGAGATTGTAATTGTATGATTGCGATTGTATGACTGTGATTGTATGATTGTGATTGTATGATTGTGATTGTATGATTAGGATTGTATGATTGTGATAGTATGATTGTGATTGTATGATTGTGATTGTATGATTGTGATTGTATGATTGTATTTGGGAGATTGTATTTTGGAGATTGTAATTGTATGATTGTGATGGTATGATTTTGATTGTATGATTGCGATAGTATGATTGTGATTGTATGATTGTGATTGTATGATTGTGACTGTATGATTGTGATTGTATGATTGTGATTGCGTGATTGTGATTGTATGATTGTGATTGCGTGATTGTGATTGTATGATTGCGATTGTATGATTGTGATTGTATGATTGTGATTGTATGATTGTGATAGTATGATTGTGATAGTATGACTGTGATTGTATGACTGTGATTGTATGATTGTGATTGTGTGATTGTGATTGTCTGATTGTGGTTGTATGATTGTGATTGTATGATTGTGATTGTATGATTGTGATTGTATGACTGTGATTGTATGATTGTGATTGTGTGATTGCGATTGTATGATTGCGATTGTATGATTGCGATTGTATGATTGTGATTGTATGATTGTGATTGTATGACTGTGATTGTATGATTGTGATTGTATGATTGTGATTGTATGATTAGGATTGTGTGATTGTGATAGTATGATTGTGATTGTATGATTGTGATTGTATGATTGTGATTGTCTGATTGTGGTTGCATGATTGTGATTGTATGATTGTGATTGTATGATTGTGATTGTATGACTGTGATTGTATGATTGTGATTGTGTGATTGCGATTGTATGATTGCGATTGTATGATTGTGATTGTATGATTGTGATTGTATGATTGTGATTGTATGATTGTGATTGTATGATTGTGACTGTATGATTGTGATTGTATGATTGTGATTGTGTGATTGCGATTGTATGATTGCGATTGTATGATTGTGATTGTATGATTGTGATTGTGTGATTGTGATTGTATGATTGCGATTGTATGATTGTGATTGTATGATTGTGATTGTATGATTGTGATATTATGATTGTGATAGTATGACTGTGATTGTATGACTGTGATTGTATGATTGTGATTGTATGATTGTGATTGTCTGATTGTGGTTGTATGATTGTGATTGTATGACTGTGATTGTATGATTGTGATTGTATGATTGTGATTGTATGATTAGGATTGTGTGATTGTGATAGTATGATTGTGATTGTATGATTGTGATTGTATGATTGTGATTGTATGATTGTATTTGGGAGATTGTATTTTGGAGATTGTAATTGTATGATTGCGATTGTATGATTGTGATTGTATGATTGTGATTGTATGATTGTGATCGTATGATTGTGATCGTATGATTGTGATTGTATGATTGTGATTGTATGGTTGTGATTGTATAATTGTGATTGTTTGATTGTAATTGTATGATTATGATTGTATGATTGTGATTGTATGATTGTGATGGTTTGATTGTGATTGTATGATTCCGATATTATGATTGTGATTGTATGATTGTAATTGTATGATTATGATTGTATGATTGTGATTGTATGATTGTGATGGTTTGATTGTGATTGTATGATTGCGATATTATGATTGTGATTGTATGATTGTGATTGTATGATAGCGATTGTATGATTGTGATTGTATGATTATGATTGTATGATTGTGATTGTATGATTGTGATTGTATGGTTGTGATTGAATGATTGTGATTGGATGATTGCGATTGTATGATTGTGATAGTATGATTGTGATTGTATGATTGTGATTGTATGATTGTGATAGTATGATTGTGATTGTATGATTGTGATTGTATGATTGTATTTGGGAGATTGTATTTTGGAGATTGTAATTGTATGATTGCGATTGTATGATTGTGATTGTATGATTGTGATTGTATGGTTGTGATCGTATGATTGTGATCGTATGATTGTGATTGTATGATTGTGATTGTATGACTGTGATTGTATGATTGTGATTGTATGATTGTGATTGTATGATTAGGATTGTGTGATTGCGATTGTATGATTGCGATTGTATGATTGTGATTGTATGATTGTGATTGTATGATTGTGATTGTATGATTGTGATTGTATGATTGTGACTGTATGATTGTGATTGTATGATTGTGATTGTGTGAGTGCGATTGTATGATTGCGATTGTATGATTGTGATTGTATGATTGTGATTGCGTGATTGTGATTGTATGATTGCGATTGTATGATTGTGATTGTATGATTATGATTGTATGATTGTGATTGCATGATTGTGATTGTATGATTGTGATAGTATGATTGTGATTGTATGACTGTGATTGTACGACTGTGATTGTATGATTGTGATTGTATGATTGTCATTGTATGATTATGATTGTATAATTGTGATTGCATGATTGTGATTGTATGATTGAGATTGCATGATTTTGTATGTATGACTGTGATTGTATGATTGTGATTGTATGATTGTGATTGTATGATTGTGATAGTATGATTGTGATTGTACGATTGTGATTGTATGACTGTGATTGTATGATTGTGACTGTATGATTGTGATTGTATGATTGTGATAGTATGATTGTGATTGTATGATTGTGATTGTATGACTGTGATTGTATGATTGTGATTGTGCGATTGTGATTGTACGATTGTGATTGTACGATTGTGATTGTATGATTGTGATTGTATGATTATGATGGAATGATTGTGATTGCATGATTGTGATTGTATGATTGTGATTGTATGATTGTGATTGTATGATTGTGATTGTATGATTGTGACTGTATGATTGTGATTGTATGATTGTGATTGTGTGATTGCGATTGTATGATTGCGATTGTATGATTGTGATTGTATGATGGTGATTGTATGATTGTGATTGTATGACTGTGATTGTATGATTGTGATTGTATGATTGTGATTGTATGATTAGGATTGTGTGATTGTGATAGTGTGATTGTGATTGTATGATTGTGATTGTATGATTGTGATTGTATGATTGTGATTGTATGATTGTGATTGTATGATTGTGATTGTATGATTGTGATTGTATGATTGTATTTGGGAGATTGTATTTTGGAGATTGTAATTGTATGATTGCGATTGTATGATTATGATTGTATGATTGTGATAGTATGATTGTGATTGTAAGATTGTGATTGCATGACTGTGATTGTATGATTGTGATTGTATGATTGTGATTGTATGATTAGGATTGTATGATTGTGATAGTATGATTGTGATTGTATGATTGTGATTGTATGATTGTGACTGTATGATTGTGATTGTATGAGTGTGATTGCGTGATTGTGATTGTATGATTGTGATTGCGTGATTGTGATTGTATGATTGCGATTGTATGATTGTGATTGTATGATTGTGATTGTATGATTGTGATTGTATGATTGTGATTGTACGATTGTGATTGTATGATTATAGTTGTATGATTGTGATTGTATGATTGTGATTGTATGATTGTGATTGTACGATTGTGATTGTATGATTATAGTTGTATGATTGTGATAGTATGATTGTGATTGTAAGATTGTGATTGTATGACTGTGATTGTATGATTGTGATTGTATGATTGTGTTTGTATGATTAGGATTGTATGATTGCGATAGTATGATTGTGATTGTATGATTGTGATTGTATGATTGTGATTGTATGATTGTGATTGTATGATTGCATTTGGGAGATTGTATTTTGGAGATTGTAATTGTATGATTGCGATTGTATGATTGCGATTGTATGATTGTGATTGTATGATTGTGATATTATGATTGTGATAGTATGACTGTGATTGTATGACTGTGATTGTATGATTGTGATTGTATGATTGTGATTGTCTGATTGTGGTTGTATGATTGTGATTGTATGACTGTGATTGTATGATTGTGATTGCATGATTGTGATTGTATGATTGAGATTGCATGATTTTGTATGTATGTTTGTGATTGTATGATTGTGATTGTATGATTGTGATTGTATGATTGCGATATTATGATTGTGATTGTATGATTGTGATTGTATGATTGTGGTTGTATGATTGTGATTGTATGATTGTATTTGGGAGATTGTGATTGTATGATTGCGATTGTATGATTGTGATTGCGTGATTGTGATTGTATGATTGCGATTGTATGATTGTGATTGTATGGTTGTGATTGTATGATTGTGATGGTATGATTGTGATTGTATGATTGCGATTGTATGATTGTGATTGTATGATTATGATGGAATGATTGTGATTGTATGGTTGTGATTGAATGATTGTGTTTGGATGATTGTGATGGTTTGATTGTGATTGTATGATTCCGATATTATGATTGTGATTGTATGATTGTAATTGTATGATTATGATTGTATGATTGTGATTGTATGATTGTGATGGTTTGATTGTGATTGTATGATTGCGATATTATGATTGTGATTGTATGATTGTGATTGTATGATAGCGATTGTATGATTGTGATTGTATGATTATGATTGTATGATTGTGATTGTATGATTATGATTGTATGGTTGTGATTGAATGATTGTGATTGGATGATTGCGATTGTATGATTGTGATAGTATGATTGTGATTGTATGATTGTGATTGTATGATTGTGATAGTATGATTGTGATTGTATGATTGTGATTGTATGATTGTGATTGTATGATTGTATTTGGGAGATTGTATTTTGGAGATTGTAATTGTATGATTGCGATTGTATGATTGTGATTGTATGATTGTGATTGTATGGTTGTGATCGTATGATTGTGATCGTATGATTGTGATTGTATGATTGTGATTGTATGGTTGTGATTGTATAATTGTGATTGTTTGATTGTAATTGTATGATTATGATTGTATGATTGTGATTGTATGATTGTGATGGTTTGATTGTGATTGTATGATTCCGATATTATGATTGTGATTGTATGATTGTAATTGTATGATTATGATTGTATGATTGTGATTGTATGATTGTGATGGTTTGATTGTGATTGTATGATTGCGATATTATGATTGTGATTGTATGATTGCGATTGTATGATTGTGATTGTATGATTGTGATTGTATGATTGTGATATTATGATTGTGATATTATGATTGTGATATTATGATTGTGATAGTATGACTTTGATTGTATGACTGTGATTGTATGATTGTGATTGTATGATTGTGATTATCTGATTGTGGTTGTATGATTGTGATTGTATGATTGTGATTGTGCGATTGTCATTGTATGATTATGATTGTATGATTGTGATTGCATGATTGCGATTGCATGATTGTGATAATATGATTGCGAATGTATGATTGTGATTGTATGATTGTGATTGTATGATTGTGCTAGTATGATTGTGATTGTAAGATTGTGATTGTATGTCTGTGATTGTATGATTGTGATTGTATGATTGTGATTGTATGATTGCATTTGGGAGATTGTATTTTGGAGATTGTAATTGTATGATTGCGATTGTGTGATTGTGATTGTATGATTGTGATTGTATGATTGTGATTGTATGATCGTGATTGTATGATTGTGATATTATGATTGTGATTGTATGATTGTGATTGTATGATTGTGATTGTATGATTGTGATTGTATGACTGTGATTGTATGATTGTGATTGTGCGATTGTGATTGTATGATTGTGATTGTATGATTGTAATTGTATGATTATGATTGTGTGATTGTGATTGTATGATTATGATTGTATGATTGTGATAGTATGATTGTGATTGTAAGATTGTGATTGCATGACTGTGATTGTATGATTGTGATTGTATGATTGTGATTGTATGATTAGGATTGTATGATTGTGATAGTATGATTGTGATTGTATGATTGTGATTGTATGATTGTGATTGTATGATTGTATTTGGGAGATTGTATTTTGGAGATTGTAATTGTATGATTGCGATTGTATGATTGTGATTGTATGATTGTGATTGTATGATTGTGATCGTATGATTGTGATCGTATGATTGTGATTGTATGATTGTGATTGTATGGTTGTGATTGTATAATTGTGATTGTTTGATTGTAATTGTATGATTATGATTGTATGATTGTGATTGTATGATTGTGATGGTTTGATTGTGATTGTATGATTCCGATATTATGATTGTGATTGTATGATTGTAATTGTATGATTATGATTGTATGATTGTGATTGTATGATTGTGATGGTTTGATTGTGATTGTATGATTGCGATATTATGATTGTGATTGTATGATTGTGATTGTATGATAGCGATTGTATGATTGTGATTGTATGATTATGATTGTATGATTGTGATTGTATGATTATGATTGTATGGTTGTGATTGAATGATTGTGATTGGATGATTGCGATTGTATGATTGTGATAGTATGATTGTGATTGTATGATTGTGATTGTATGATTGTGATAGTATGATTGTGATTGTATGATTGTGATTGTATGATTGTGATTGTATGATTGTATTTGGGAGATTGTATTTTGGAGATTGTAATTGTATGATTGCGATTGTATGATTGTGATTGTATGATTGTGATTGTATGGTTGTGATCGTATGATTGTGATCGTATGATTGTGATTGTATGATTGTGATTGTATGGTTGTGATTGTATAATTGTGATTGTTTGATTGTAATTGTATGATTATGATTGTATGATTGTGATTGTATGATTGTGATGGTTTGATTGTGATTGTATGATTCCGATATTATGATTGTGATTGTATGATTGTAATTGTATGATTATGATTGTATGATTGTGATTGTATGATTGTGATGGTTTGATTGTGATTGTATGATTGCGATATTATGATTGTGATTGTATGATTGCGATTGTATGATTGTGATTGCGTGATTGTGATTGTATGATTGCGATTGTATGATTGTGATTGTATGATTGTGATTGTATGATTGTGATATTATGATTGTGATATTATGATTGTGATAGTATGACTTTGATTGTATGACTGTGATTGTATGATTGTGATTGTATGATTGTGATTATCTGATTGTGGTTGTATGATTGTGATTGTATGATTGTGATTGTGCGATTGTCATTGCATGATTATGATTGTATGATTGTGATTGCATGATTGCGATTGCATGATTGTGATAATATGATTGCGAATGTATGATTGTGATTGTATGTCTGTGATTGTATGATTGTGATTGTATGATTGTGCTAGTATGATTGTGATTGTAAGATTGTGATTGTATGTCTGTGATTGTATGATTGTGATTGTATGATTGTGATTGTATGATTGTGATTGTATGATTGCATTTGGGAGATTGTGTTTTGGAGATTGTAATTGTATGATTGCGATTGTGTGATTGTGATTGTATGATTGTGATTGTATGATTGTGATTGTATGATCGTGATTGTATGATTGTGATATTATGATTGTGATTGTATGATTGTGATTGTATGATTGTGATTGTATGATTGTGATTGTATGACTGTGATTGTATGATTGTGATTGTGCGATTGTGATTGTACGATTGTGATTGTACGATTGTGATTGTATGATTTTGATTGTATGATTATGATTGTATGATTGTGATTGCATGATTGTGATTGTATGATTGTGATAGTATGATTGTGATTGTATGACTGTGATTGTACGACTGTGATTGTATGATTGTGATTGTATGATTGTCATTGTATGATTATGATTGTATGATTGTGATTGCATGATTGTGATTGTATGATTGAGATTGCATGATTTTGTATGTATGACTGTGATTGTATGATTGTGATTGTATGATTGTGATTGTATGATTGTGATAGTATGATTGTGATTGTATGATTGTGATTGTATGACTGTGATTGTATGATTGTGACTGTATGATTGTGATTGTATGATTGTGATAGTATGATTGTGATTGTATGATTGTGATTGTATGACTGTGATTGTATGATTGTGATTGTGCGATTGTGATTGTACGATTGTGATTGTACGATTGTGATTGTATGATTGTGATTGTATGATTATGATGGAATGATTGTGATTGCATGATTGTGATTGTATGATTGTGATTGTATGATTGTGATTGTATGATTGTGATTGTATGATTGTGACTGTATGATTGTGATTGTATGATTGTGATTGTGTGATTGCGATTGTATGATTGCGATTGTATGATTGTGATTGTATGATGGTGATTGTATGATTGTGATTGTATGACTGTGATTGTATGATTGTGATTGTATGATTGTGATTGTATGATTAGGATTGTGTGATTGTGATAGTATGATTGTGATTGTATGATTGTGATTGTATGATTGTGATTGTATGATTGTGATTGTATGATTGTGATTGTATGATTGTGATTGTATGATTGTGATTGTATGATTGTATTTGGGAGATTGTATTTTGGAGATTGTAATTGTATGATTGCGATTGTATGACTGTGATTGTATGATTGTGATTGTATGATTGTGATTGTATGATTAGGATTGTATGATTGTGATAGTATGATTGTGATTGTATGATTGTGATTGTATGATTGTGATTGTATGATTGTATTTGGGAGATTGTATTTTGGAGATTGTAATTGTATGATTGTGATGGTATGATTTTGATTGTATGATTGCGATAGTATGATTGTGATTGTATGATTGTGATTGTATGATTGTGACTGTATGATTGTGATTGTATGATTGTGATTGCGTGATTGTGATTGTATGATTGTGATTGCGTGATTGTGATTGTATGATTGCGATTGTATGATTGTGATTGTATGATTGTGATTGTATGATTGTGATAGTATGATTGTGATAGTATGACTGTGATTGTATGACTGTGATTGTATGATTGTGATTGTGTGATTGTGATTGTCTGATTGTGGTTGTATGATTGTGATTGTATGATTGTGATTGTATGATTGTGATTGTATGACTGTGATTGTATGATTGTGATTGTGTGATTGCGATTGTATGATTGCGATTGTATGATTGCGATTGTATGATTGTGATTGTATGATTGTGATTGTATGACTGTGATTGTATGATTGTGATTGTATGATTGTGATTGTATGATTGCGATTGTATGATTGTGATTGTATGATTGTGATTGTATGATTGTGATTGTATGATTGTGATTGTATGATTGTGACTGTATGATTGTGATTGTATGATTGTGATTGTGTGATTGCGATTGTATGATTGCGATTGTATGATTGTGATTGTATGATTGTGATTGCGTGATTGTGATTGTATGATTGCGATTGTATGATTGTGATTGTATGATTGTGATTGTATGATTGTGATATTATGATTGTGATAGTATGACTGTGATTGTATGACTGTGATTGTATGATTGTGATTGTATGATTGTGATTGTCTGATTGTGGTTGTATGATTGTGATTGTATGACTGTGATTGTATGATTGTGATTGTATGATTGTGATTGTATGATTAGGATTGTGTGATTGTGATAGTATGATTGTGATTGTATGATTGTGATTGTATGATTGTGATTGTATGATTGTATTTGGGAGATTGTATTTTGGAGATTGTAATTGTATGATTGCGATTGTATGATTGTGATTGTATGATTGTGATTGTATGATTGTGATCGTATGATTGTGATCGTATGATTGTGATTGTATGATTGTGATTGTATGGTTGTGATTGTATAATTGTGATTGTTTGATTGTAATTGTATGATTATGATTGTATGATTGTGATTGTATGATTGTGATGGTTTGATTGTGATTGTATGATTCCGATATTATGATTGTGATTGTATGATTGTAATTGTATGATTATGATTGTATGATTGTGATTGTATGATTGTGATGGTTTGATTGTGATTGTATGATTGCGATATTATGATTGTGATTGTATGATTGTGATTGTATGATAGCGATTGTATGATTGTGATTGTATGATTATGATTGTATGATTGTGATTGTATGATTGTGATTGTATGGTTGTGATTGAATGATTGTGATTGGATGATTGCGATTGTATGATTGTGATAGTATGATTGTGATTGTATGATTGTGATTGTATGATTGTGATAGTATGATTGTGATTGTATGATTGTGATTGTATGATTGTGATTGTATGATTGTATTTGGGAGATTGTATTTTGGAGATTGTAATTGTATGATTGCGATTGTATGATTGTGATTGTATGATTGTGATTGTATGGTTGTGATCGTATGATTGTGATCGTATGATAGTGATTGTATGATTGTGATTGTATGACTGTGATTGTATGATTGTGATTGTATGATTGTGATTGTATGATTAGGATTGTGTGATTGCGATTGTATGATTGCGATTGTATGATTGTGATTGTATGATTGTGATTGTATGATTGTGATTGTATGATTGTGATTGTATGATTGTGACTGTATGATTGTGATTGTATGATTGTGATTGTGTGAGTGCGATTGTATGATTGCGATTGTATGATTGTGATTGTATGATTGTGATTGCGTGATTGTGATTGTATGATTGCGATTGTATGATTGTGATTGTATGATTATGATTGTATGATTGTGATTGCATGATTGTGATTGTATGATTGTGATAGTATGATTGTGATTGTATGACTGTGATTGTACGACTGTGATTGTATGATTGTGATTGTATGATTGTCATTGTATGATTATGATTGTATGATTGTGATTGCATGATTGTGATTGTATGATTGAGATTGCATGATTTTGTATGTATGACTGTGATTGTATGATTGTGATTGTATGATTGTGATTGTATGATTGTGATAGTATGATTGTGATTGTACGATTGTGATTGTATGACTGTGATTGTATGATTGTGACTGTATGATTGTGATTGTATGATTGTGATAGTATGATTGTGATTGTATGATTGTGATTGTATGACTGTGATTGTATGATTGTGATTGTGCGATTGTGATTGTACGATTGTGATTGTACGATTGTGATTGTATGATTGTGATTGTATGATTATGATGGAATGATTGTGATTGCATGATTGTGATTGTATGATTGTGATTGTATGATTGTGATTGTATGATTGTGATTGTATGATTGTGACTGTATGATTGTGATTGTATGATTGTGATTGTGTGATTGCGATTGTATGATTGCGATTGTATGATTGTGATTGTATGATGGTGATTGTATGATTGTGATTGTATGACTGTGATTGTATGATTGTGATTGTATGATTGTGATTGTATGATTAGGATTGTGTGATTGTGATAGTGTGATTGTGATTGTATGATTGTGATTGTATGATTGTGATTGTATGATTGTGATTGTATGATTGTGATTGTATGATTGTGATTGTATGATTGTGATTGTATGATTGTATTTGGGAGATTGTATTTTGGAGATTGTAATTGTATGATTGCGATTGTATGATTATGATTGTATGATTGTGATAGTATGATTGTGATTGTAAGATTGTGATTGCATGACTGTGATTGTATGATTGTGATTGTATGATTGTGATTGTATGATTAGGATTGTATGATTGTGATAGTATGATTGTGATTGTATGATTGTGATTGTATGATTGTGACTGTATGATTGTGATTGTATGAGTGTGATTGCGTGATTGTGATTGTATGATTGTGATTGCGTGATTGTGATTGTATGATTGCGATTGTATGATTGTGATTGTATGATTGTGATTGCATGATTGTGATTGTATGATTGTGATAGTATGATTGTGATTGTATGACTGTGATTGTACGACTGTGATTGTATGATTGTGATTGTATGATTGTCATTGTATGATTATGATTGTATGATTGTGATTGCGTGATTGTGATAGTATGATTGTGATTGTATGATTGTGATTGTATGATTGTGATTGTATGATTGTGATTGTACGATTGTGATTGTATGATTATAGTTGTATGATTGTGATAGTATGATTGTGATTGTAAGATTGTGATTGTATGACTGTGATTGTATGATTGTGATTGTATGATTGTGTTTGTATGATTAGGATTGTATGATTGCGATAGTATGATTGTGATTGTATGATTGTGATTGTATGATTGTGATTGTATGATTGTGATTGTATGATTGCATTTGGGAGATTGTATTTTGGAGATTGTAATTGTATGATTGCGATTGTATGATTGCGATTGTATGATTGTGATTGTATGATTGTGATATTATGATTGTGATAGTATGACTGTGATTGTATGACTGTGATTGTATGATTGTGATTGTATGATTGTGATTGTCTGATTGTGGTTGTATGATTGTGATTGTATGACTGTGATTGTATGATTGTCATTGTATGATTATGATTGTATGATTGTGATTGCATGATTGTGATTGTATGATTGAGATTGTATGATTGTGATAGTATGATTGTGATTGTATGATTGTGGTTGTATGATTGTGGTTGAATGATTGTGATTGTATGATTGTATTTGGGAGATTGTGATTGTATGATTGCGATTGTATGATTGTGATTGCGTGATTGTGATTGTATGATTGCGATTGTATGATTGTGATTGTATGATTGTGATTGTATGATTGTGATTGTATGATTGCGATATTATGATTGTGATTGTATGATTGTGGTTGTATGATTGTGGTTGTATGATTGTGATTGTATGATTGTATTTGGGAGATTGTGATTGTATGATTGCGATTGTATGATTGTGATTGCGTGATTGTGATTGTATGATTGCGATTGTATGATTGTGATTGTATGGTTGTGATTGTATGATTGTGATGGTATGATTGTGATTGTATGATTGTGATTGTATGATTGTGATTGTATGATTACGATGGAATGATTGTGATTGCATGATTGTGATTGTATGACTGTGATTGTATGATTGTGATTGTATGATTGTGATTGTATGATTAGGAATGTGTGATTGTGATAGTATGATTGTGATTGTATGATTGTGATTGTATGATTGTGATTGTATGATTGTGATTGTATGATTGTGATTGTATGATTGTGATTGTATGATTGTGATTGTATGATTGTATTTGGGAGATTGTATTTTGGAGATTGTAATTGTATGATTGCGATTGTATGATTGCGATTGTATGATTGCGATTGTATGATTGCGATTGTATGATTGTGATTGTATGATTGTGATTGTATGATTGTGATTGTATGATTGTGATTGTATGATTGTAATTGTATGATTATAATTGTATGATTGTGATTGTATGATTGTGATTGTATGACTGTGATTGTATGATTGTGATTGTGCGACTGTGATTGTACGATTGTGATTGTACGATTGTGATTGTATGATTGTGATTGTATGATTGTGATTGTATGATTGCATTTGGGAGATTGTATTTTGGAAATTGTAATTGAATGATAGCGATTGTATGATTGAGATTGTATGATTGTGATTGTATGATTGTGATTGTATGATTGTGATTGTATGATTGTGATTGTATGATTGTGATTGTATGATCGTGATTGTATGATTGTGGTAGTATGATTGTGATTGTATGATTGTGATTGTATGATTGTGATTGTATGACTGTGATTGTATGATTGTGATTGTGCGATTGTGATTGTACGATTGTGATTGTACGATTGTGATTGTAAGATTGTGATTGTATGATTATAGTTGTATGATTGTGATAGTATGATTGTGATTGTAAGATTGTGATTGTATGACTGTGATTGTATGATTGTGATTGTATGATTGTGTTTGTATGATTAGGATTGTATGATTGCGATAGTATGATTGTGATTGTATGATTGTGATTGTATGATTGTGATTGTATGATTGTGATTGTATGATTAGGATTGTGTGATTGTGATAGTGTGATTGTGATTGTATGATTGTGATTGTATGATTGCGATTGTATGATTGTGATTGTATGATTGTGATTGCATGATTGTGATTGCATGATTGTGATAGTATGATTGTGATTGTATGACTGTGATTGTACGACTGTGATTGTATGATTGTGATTGTATGATTGTCATTGTATGATTATGATTGTATGATTGTGATTGCGTGATTGTGATAGTATGATTGTGATTGTATGATTGTGATTGTATGATTGTGATTGTATGATTGTGATTGTACGATTGTGATTGTATGATTATAGTTGTATGATTGTGATAGTATGATTGTGATTGTAAGATTGTGATTGTATGACTGTGATTGTATGATTGTGATTGTATGATTGTGTTTGTATGATTAGGATTGTATGATTGCGATAGTATGATTGTGATTGTATGATTGTGATTGTATGATTGTGATTGTATGATTGTGATTGTATGATTGCATTTGGGAGATTGTATTTTGGAGATTGTAATTGTATGATTGCGATTGTATGATTGCGATTGTATGATTGTGATTGTATGATTGTGATATTATGATTGTGATAGTATGACTGTGATTGTATGACTGTGATTGTATGATTGTGATTGTATGATTGTGATTGTCTGATTGTGGTTGTATGATTGTGATTGTATGACTGTGATTGTATGATTGTCATTGTATGATTATGATTGTATGATTGTGATTGCATGATTGTGATTGTATGATTGAGATTGTATGATTGTGATAGTATGATTGTGATTGTATGATTGTGGTTGTATGATTGTGGTTGAATGATTGTGATTGTATGATTGTATTTGGGAGATTGTGATTGTATGATTGCGATTGTATGATTGTGATTGCGTGATTGTGATTGTATGATTGCGATTGTATGATTGTGATTGTATGATTGTGATTGTATGATTGTGATTGTATGATTGCGATATTATGATTGTGATTGTATGATTGTGGTTGTATGATTGTGGTTGTATGATTGTGATTGTATGATTGTATTTGGGAGATTGTGATTGTATGATTGCGATTGTATGATTGTGATTGCGTGATTGTGATTGTATGATTGCGATTGTATGATTGTGATTGTATGGTTGTGATTGTATGATTGTGATGGTATGATTGTGATTGTATGATTGTGATTGTATGATTGTGATTGTATGATTATGATGGAATGATTGTGATTGCATGATTGTGATTGTATGATTGTGATTGTATGACTGTGATTGTATGATTGTGATTGTATGATTGTGATTGTATGATTAGGAATGTGTGATTGTGATAGTATGATTGTGATTGTATGATTGTGATTGTATGATTGTGATTGTATGATTGTGATTGTATGATTGTGATTGTATGATTGTGATTGTATGATTGTATTTGGGAGATAGTATTTTGGAGATTGTAATTGTATGATTGCGATTGTATGATTGCGATTGTATGATTGCGATTGTATGATTGCGATTGTATGATTGTGATTGTATGATTGTGATTGTATGATTGTGATTGTATGATTGTGATTGTATGATTGTAATTGTATGATTATAATTGTATGATTGTGATTGTATGATTGTGATTGTATGACTGTGATTGTATGATTGTGATTGTGCGACTGTGATTGTACGATTGTGATTGTCCGATTGTGATTGTATGATTGTGATTGTATGATTGTGATTGTATGATTGCATTTGGGAGATTGTATTTTGGAGATTGTAATTGAATGATAGCGATTGTATGATTGAGATTGTATGATTGTGATTGTATGATTGTGATTGTATGATTGTGATTGTATGATTGTGATTGTATGATTGTGATTGTATGATCGTGATTGTATGATTGTGGTAGTATGATTGTGATTGTATGATTGTGATTGTATGATTGTGATTGTATGACTGTGATTGTATGATTGTGATTGTGCGATTGTGATTGTACGATTGTGATTGTACGATTGTGATTGTAAGATTGTGATTGTATGATTATAGTTGTATGATTGTGATAGTATGATTGTGATTGTAAGATTGTGATTGTATGACTGTGATTGTATGATTGTGATTGTATGATTGTGTTTGTATGATTAGGATTGTATGATTGCGATAGTATGATTGTGATTGTATGATTGTGATTGTATGATTGTGATTGTATGATTGTGATTGTATGATTGCATTTGGGAGATTGTATTTTGGAGATTGTAATTGTATGATTGCGATTGTATGATTGCGATTGTATGATTGTGATTGTATGATTGTGATATTATGATTGTGATAGTATGACTGTGATTGTATGACTGTGATTGTATGATTGTGATTGTATGATTGTGATTGTCTGATTGTGGTTGTATGATTGTGATTGTATGACTGTGATTGTATGATTGTCAATGTATGATTATGATTGTATGATTGTGATTGCATGATTGTGATTGTATGATTGAGATTGCATGATTTTGTATGTATGTTTGTGATTGTATGATTGTGATTGTATGATTGTGATTGTATGATTGTGATTGTATGATTGCGATATTATGATTGTGATTGTATGATTGTGATTGTATGATTGTGGTTGTATGATTGTGATTGTATGATTGTATTTGGGAGATTGTGATTGTATGATTGCGATTGTATGATTGTGATTGCGTGATTGTGATTGTATGATTGCGATTGTATGATTGTGATTGTATGGTTGTGATTGTATGATTGTGATGGTATGATTGTGATTGTATGATTGTGATTGTATGATTGTGATTGTATGATTATGATGGAATGATTGTGATTGTATGGTTGTGATTGAATGATTGTGTTTGGATGATTGCGATTGTACGATTGCGATAGTATGATTGTGATTGTATGATTGTGATTTTATGATTGTCATTGTCTGATTATGATTGTATGATTGTGATTGTATGATCGTGATTGTATGATTGTGATAGTATGATTGTGATTGTATGATTGTGATTGTATGATTGTGATTGTATGACTGTGATTGTATGATTGTGATTGTGCGATTGCGATTGTATGATTGTATTTGGGAGATTGTATTTGGGAGATTGTAATTGTATGATTGCGATTGTATGATTGAGATTGTATGATTGTGATTGTATGATTGTGATTGTATGATTGTGATAGCATGATTGTGATTGTGTGATTGTGATTGTATGACTGTGATTGTATGATTAGGATTGTATGATTGTGATAGTATGATTGTGATTGTATGATTGTGATTGTATGATTGTGATAGTATGATTGTGATTGTATGATTGTGATTGCGTGATTGTGATTGTATGATTGCGATTGTATGATTGTGATTGTATGATTGTGATTGTATGATTGTGATATTATGATTGTGATAGTATGACTGTGATTGTATGACTGTGATTGTATGATTGTGATTGTATGATTGTGATTGTCTGATTGTGGTTGTATGATTGTGATTGTATGATTGTGATTGTATGATTGTGATTGTATGATTGTATTTGGGAGATTGTATTTTGGAGATTGTAATTGTATGATTGCGATTTTATGATTGTGATTGTATGATTGTGATTGTATGATTGTGATCGTATGATTGTGATCGTATGATAGTGATTGTATGATTGTGATTGTATGGTTGTGATTGTATGATTGTGATTGTATGATTGTAATTGTATGATTATGATTGTATGATTGTGATTGTATGATTGTGATGGTTTGATTGTGATTGTATGATTCCGATATTATGATTGTGATTGTATGATTGTATTTGTATGATTGTGGTTGTATGATTGTATTTGGGAGATTGTGATTGTATGATTGCGATTGTATGATTGTGATTGCGTGATTGTGATTGTATGATTGCGATTGTATGATTGTGATCGTATGGTTGTGATTGTATGATTGTGATGGTATGATTGTGATTGTATGATTGCGATAGTATGATTGGGATTGTATGATTGTGATTGTATGATTGTGACTGTATGATTGTGATTGTATGATTGTGATTGCGTGATTGTGATTGTATGATTGCGATTGTATGATTGTGATTGTATGATTGTGATTGTCTGATTGTGGTTGTATGATTGTGATTGTATGACTGTGATTGTATGATTGTCATTGTATGATTATGATTGTATGATTGTGATTGCATGATTGTGAATGTATGATTGTGATTGTATGATTGCATTTGGGAGATTGTATTTTGGAGATTGTAATTGTATGATTGTGATTGTATGATTGCGATTGTATGATTGTGATTGTATGATTGTGATATTATGATTGTGATAGTATGACTGTGATTGTATGACTGTGATTGTATGATTGTGATTGTATGATTGTGATTGTCTGATTGTGGTTGTATGATTGTGATTGTATGACTGTGATTGTATGATTGTCATTGTATGATTATGATTGTATGATTGTGATTGCATGATTGTGATTGTATGATCGTGATTGTATGATTGTGATAGTATGATTGTGATTGTATGATTGTGATTGTATGATTGTGATTGTATGACGGTGATTGTATGATTGTGATTGTATGACTGTGATTGTATGATTGTGATTGTGCGATTGTGATTGTACGATTGTGATTGTACGATTGTGATTGTACGATTGTGATTGTATGATTATAGTTGTATGATTGTGATAGTATGATTGTGATTGTAAGATTGTGATTGTATGACTGTGATTGTATGATTGTGATTGTATGATTGTGTTTGTATGATTAGGATTGTATGATTGCGATAGTATGATTGTGATTGTATGATTGTGATTGTATGATTGTGATTGTATGATTGCATTTGGGAGATTGTATTTTGGAGATTGTAATTGTATGATTGCGATTGTATGATTGCGATTGTATGATTGTGATTGTATGATTGTGATATTATGATTGTGATAGTATGACTGTGATTGTATGACTGTGATTGTATGATTGTGATTGTATGATTGTGATTGTCTGATTGTGGTTGTATGATTGTGATTGTATGACTGTGATTGTATGATTGTCATTGTATGATTATGATTGTATGATTGTGATTGCATGATTGTGATTGTATGATTGAGACTGCATGATTTTGTATGTATGTTTGTGATTGTATGATTGTGATTGTATGATTGTGATTGTATGATTGTGATTGTATGATTGCGATATTATGACTGTGATTGTATGATTGTGGTTGTATGATTGTGGTTGTATGATTGTGATTGTATGATTGTATTTGGGAGAATGTGATTGTATGATTGCGATTGTATGATTGTGATTGCGTGATTGTGATTGTATGATTGCGATTGTATGATTGTGATTGTATGGTTGTGATTGTATGATTGTGATGGTATGATTGTGATTGTATGATTGTGATTGTATGATTGTGATTGTATGATTATGATGGAATGATTGTGATTGCATGATTGTGATTGTATGATTGTGATTGTATGACTGTGATTGTATGATTGTGATTGTATGATTGTGATTGTATGATTAGGAATGTGTGATTGCGATAGTATGATTGTGATTGTATGATTGTGATTGTATGATTGTGATTGTATGATTGTGATTGTATGATTGTGATTGTATGATTGTGATTGTATGATTGTATTTGGGAGATTGTATTTTGGAGATTGTAATTGTATGATTGCGATTGTATGATTGCGATTGTATGATTGCGATTGTATGATTGTGATTGTATGATTGTGATTGTATGATTGTGATTGTATGATTGTGATTGTATGATTGTGATTGTATGATTGTAATTGTATGATTATAATTGTATGATTGTGATTGTATGATTGTGATTGTATGACTGTGATTGTATGATTGTGATTGTGCGACTGTGATTGTACGATTGTGATTGTACGATTGTGATTGTATGATTGTGATTGTATGATTGTGATTGTATGATTGCATTTGGGAGATTGTATTTTGGAGATTGTAATTGAATGATAGCGATTGTATGATTGAGATTGTATGATTGTGATTGTATGATTGTGATTGTATGATTGTGATTGTATGATTGTGATTGTATGATTGTGATTGTATGATCGTGATTGTATGATTGTGATAGTATGATTGTGATTGTATGATTGTGATTGTATGATTGTGATTGTATGACTGTGATTGTATGATTGTGATTGTGCGATTGTGATTGTACGATTGTGATTGTACGATTGTGATTGTAAGATTGTGATTGTATGATTATAGTTGTATGATTGTGATAGTATGATTGTGATTGTAAGATTGTGATTGTATGACTGTGATTGTATGATTGTGATTGTATGATTGTGTTTGTATGATTAGGATTGTATGATTGCGATAGTATGATTGTGATTGTATGATTGTGATTGTATGATTGTGATTGTATGATTGTGATTGTATGATTGCATTTGGGAGATTGTATTTTGGAGATTGTAATTGTATGATTGCGATTGTATGATTGCGCTTGTATGATTGTGATTGTATGATTGTGATATTATGATTGTGATAGTATGACTGTGATTGTATGACTGTGATTGTATGATTGTGATTGTATGATTGTGATTGTCTGATTGTGGTTGTATGATTGTGATTGTATGACTGTGATTGTATGATTGTCATTGTATGATTATGATTGTATGATTGTGATTGCATGATTGTGATTGTATGATTGAGATTGCATGATTTTGTATGTATGTTTGTGATTGTATGATTGTGATTGTATGATTGTGATTGTATGATTGTGATTGTATGATTGCGATATTATGATTGTGATTGTATGATTGTGATTGTATGATTGTGGTTGTATGATTGTGATTGTATGATTGTATTTGGGAGATTGTGATTGTATGATTGCGATTGTATGATTGTGATTGCGTGATTGTGATTGTATGATTGCGATTGTATGATTGTGATTGTATGGTTGTGATTGTATGATTGTGATGGTATGATTGTGATTGTATGATTGTGATTGTATGATTGTGATTGTATGATTATGATGGAATGATTGTGATTGCATGATTGCGATTGTATGATTGTGATTGCATGATTTTGAATGTATGATTGTGATTGTATGATTGTGATTGTATGATTGTGATTGTATGATTGTGATTGTATGATTGTGATTGTATGATTGTGATTGTATGATTGTGATTGTATGATTGTGATTGTATGATAGCGATTGTATGATTGTGATTGTATGATTATGATTGTATGATTGTGATTGTATGATTATGATTGTATGGTTGTGATTGAATGATTGTGATTGGATGATTGCGATTGTACGATTGCGATAGTATGATTGTGATTGTATGATTGTGATTTTATGATTGTCATTGTCTGATTATGATTGTATGATTGTGATTGTATGATCGTGATTGTATGATTGTGATTGTATGATTGTGATTGTATGATTGTGATTGTATGATTGTGATTGTATGACTGTGATTGTATGATTGTGATTGTGCGATTGTGATTGTATGATTGTATTTGGGAGATTGTATTTGGGAGATTGTAATTGTATGATTGCGATTGTATGATTGAGATTGTATGATTGTGATTGTATGATTGTGATTGTATGATTGTGATAGCATGATTGTGATTGTGTGATTGTGATTGTATGACTGTGATTGTATGATTGTGATTGTATGATTGTGATAGTATGATTGTGATTGTATGATTGTGATTGTATGATTGTGATAGTATGATTGTGATTGTATGATTGTGATTGCGTGATTGTGATTGTATGATTGCGATTGTATGATTGTGATTGTATGATTGTGATTGTATGATTGTGATATTATGATTGTGATAGTATGACTGTGATTGTATGACTGTGATTGTATGATTGTGATTGTATGATTTTGATTGTCTGATTGTGGTTGTATGATTGTGATTGTATGATTGTGATTGTATGATTGTCATTGTATGATTATGATTGTATGATTGTGATTGCATGATTGTGATTGTATGATTGAGATTGCATGATTTTGTATGTATGATTGTGATTGTATGATTGTGATTGTATGATTGTGATAATATGATTGCGAATGTATGATTGTGATTGTATGATTATGATTGTATGATTGTGATAGTATGATTGTGATTGTAAGATTGTGATTGCATGACTGTGATTGTATGATTGTGATTGTATGATTGTGATTGTATGATTAGGATTGTATGATTGTGATAGTATGATTGTGATTGTATGATTGTGATTGTATGATTGTGATTGTATGATTGTATTTGGGAGATTGTATTTTGGAGATTGTAATTGTATGATTGCGATTTTATGATTGTGATTGTATGATTGTGATTGTATGATTGTGATCGTATGATTGTGATCGTATGATAGTGATTGTATGATTGTGATTGTATGGTTGTGATTGTATGATTGTGATTGTATGATTGTAATTGTATGATTATGATTGTATGATTGTGATTGTATGATTGTGATGGTTTGATTGTGATTGTATGATTCCGATATTATGATTGTGATTGTATGATTGTATTTGTATGATTGTGGTTGTATGATTGTGATTGTATGATTGTATTTGGGAGATTGTGATTGTATGATTGCGATTGTATGATTGTGATTGCGTGATTGTGATTGTATGATTGCGATTGTATGATTGTGATTGTATGGTTGTGATTGTATGATTGTGATGGTATGATTGTGATTGTATGATTGCGATAGTATGATTGGGATTGTATGATTGTGATTGTATGATTGTGACTGTATGATTGTGATTGTATGATTGTGATTGCGTGATTGTGATTGTATGATTGCGATTGTATGATTGTGATTGTATGATTGTGATTGTCTGATTGTGGTTGTATGATTGTGATTGTATGACTGTGATTGTATGATTGTCATTGTATGATTATGATTGTATGATTGTGATTGCATGATTGTGAATGTATGATTGTGATTGTATGATTGCATTTGGGAGATTGTATTTTGGAGATTGTAATTGTATGATTGTGATTGTATGATTGCGATTGTATGATTGTGATTGTATGATTGTGATATTATGATTGTGATAGTATGACTGTGATTGTATGACTGTGATTGTATGATTGTGATTGTATGATTGTGATTGTCTGATTGTGGTTGTATGATTGTGATTGTATGACTGTGATTGTATGATTGTCAT
Organism: Megachile rotundata; assembly: GCF_050947335.1. NCBI lineage: Eukaryota > Metazoa > Arthropoda > Insecta > Hymenoptera > Megachilidae > Megachile > Megachile rotundata. The sequence goes on from NW_027473327.1 coordinate 1,164,786, forward strand.
TGTATGATTATGATTGTATGATTGTGATTGCATGATTGTGATTGTATGATCGTGATTGTATGATTGTGATAGTATGATTGTGATTGTATGATTGTGATTGTATGATTGTGATTGTATGACGGTGATTGTATGATTGTGATTGTATGACTGTGATTGTATGATTGTGATTGTGCGATTGTGATTGTACGATTGTGATTGTACGATTGTGATTGTACGATTGTGATTGTATGATTATAGTTGTATGATTGTGATAGTATGATTGTGATTGTAAGATTGTGATTGTATGACTGTGATTGTATGATTGTGATTGTATGATTGTGTTTGTATGATTAGGATTGTATGATTGCGATAGTATGATTGTGATTGTATGATTGTGATTGTATGATTGTGATTGTATGATTGCATTTGGGAGATTGTATTTTGGAGATTGTAATTGTATGATTGCGATTGTATGATTGCGATTGTATGATTGTGATTGTATGATTGTGATATTATGATTGTGATAGTATGACTGTGATTGTATGACTGTGATTGTATGATTGTGATTGTATGATTGTGATTGTCTGATTGTGGTTGTATGATTGTGATTGTATGACTGTGATTGTATGATTGTCATTGTATGATTATGATTGTATGATTGTGATTGCATGATTGTGATTGTATGATTGAGACTGCATGATTTTGTGTGTATGTTTGTGATTGTATGATTGTGATTGTATGATTGTGATTGTATGATTGTGATTGTATGATTGCGATATTATGACTGTGATTGTATGATTGTGGTTGTATGATTGTGGTTGTATGATTGTGATTGTATGATTGTATTTGGGAGAATGTGATTGTATGATTGCGATTGTATGATTGTGATTGCGTGATTGTGATTGTATGATTGCGATTGTATGATTGTGATTGTATGGTTGTGATTGTATGATTGTGATGGTATGATTGTGATTGTATGATTGTGATTGTATGATTGTGATTGTATGATTATGATGGAATGATTGTGATTGCATGATTGTGATTGTATGATTGTGATTGTATGACTGTGATTGTATGATTGTGATTGTATGATTGTGATTGTATGATTAGGAATGTGTGATTGCGATAGTATGATTGTGATTGTATGATTGTGATTGTATGATTGTGATTGTATGATTGTGATTGTATGATTGTGATTGTATGATTGTGATTGTATGATTGTGATTGTATGATTGTATTTGGGAGATTGTATTTTGGAGATTGTAGTTGTATGATTGCGATTGTATGATTGCGATTGTATGATTGCGATTGTATGATTGTGATTGTATGATTGTGATTGTATGATTGTGATTGTATGATTGTGATTGTATGATTGTGATTGTATGATTGTAATTGTATGATTATAATTGTATGATTGTGATTGTATGATTGTGATTGTATGACTGTGATTGTATGATTGTGATTGTGCGACTGTGATTGTACGATTGTGATTGTACGATTGTGATTGTATGATTGTGATTGTATGATTGTGATTGTATGATTGCATTTGGGAGATTGTATTTTGGAGATTGTAATTGAATGATAGCGATTGTATGATTGAGATTGTATGATTGTGATTGTATGATTGTGATTGTATGATTGTGATTGTATGATTGTGATTGTATGATTGTGATTGTATGATCGTGATTGTATGATTGTGATAGTATGATTGTGATTGTATGATTGTGATTGTATGATTGTGATTGTATGACTGTGATTGTATGATTGTGATTGTGCGATTGTGATTGTACGATTGTGATTGTACGATTGTGATTGTAAGATTGTGATTGTATGATTATAGTTGTATGATTGTGATAGTATGATTGTGATTGTAAGATTGTGATTGTATGACTGTGATTGTATGATTGTGATTGTATGATTGTGTTTGTATGATTAGGATTGTATGATTGCGATAGTATGATTGTGATTGTATGATTGTGATTGTATGATTGTGATTGTATGATTGTGATTGTATGATTGCATTTGGGAGATTGTATTTTGGAGATTGTAATTGTATGATTGCGATTGTATGATTGCGATTGTATGATTGTGATTGTATGATTGTGATATTATGATTGTGATAGTATGACTGTGATTGTATGACTGTGATTGTATGATTGTGATTGTATGATTGTGATTGTCTGATTGTGGTTGTATGATTGTGATTGTATGACTGTGATTGTATGATTGTCATTGTATGATTATGATTGTATGATTGTGATTGCATGATTGTGATTGTATGACTGTGATTGTATGATTGTGATTGTATGATTGTGATTGTATGATTAGGATTGTGTGATTGTGATAGTGTGATTGTGATTGTATGATTGTGATTGTATGATTGTGATTGTATGATTGTGATTGTATGATTGTGATTGTATGATTGTGATTGTATGATTGTGATTGTATGATTGTATTTGGGAGATTGTATTTTGGAGATTGTAATTGTATGATTGCGATTGTATGATTATGATTGTATGATTGTGATAGTATGATTGTGATTGTAAGATTGTGATTGCATGACTGTGATTGTATGATTGTGATTGTATGATTGTGATTGTATGATTAGGATTGTATGATTGTGATAGTATGATTGTGATTGTATGATTGTGATTGTATGATTGTGACTGTATGATTGTGATTGTATGAGTGTGATTGCGTGATTGTGATTGTATGATTGTGATTGCGTGATTGTGATTGTATGATTGCGATTGTATGATTGTGATTGTATGATTGTGATTGCATGATTGTGATTGTATGATTGTGATAGTATGATTGTGATTGTATGACTGTGATTGTACGACTGTGATTGTATGATTGTGATTGTATGATTGTCATTGTATGATTATGATTGTATGATTGTGATTGCGTGATTGTGATAGTATGATTGTGATTGTATGATTGTGATTGTATGATTGTGATTGTATGATTGTGATTGTACGATTGTGATTGTATGATTATAGTTGTATGATTGTGATAGTATGATTGTGATTGTAAGATTGTGATTGTATGACTGTGATTGTATGATTGTGATTGTATGATTGTGTTTGTATGATTAGGATTGTATGATTGCGATAGTATGATTGTGATTGTATGATTGTGATTGTATGATTGTGATTGTATGATTGTGATTGTATGATTGCATTTGGGAGATTGTATTTTGGAGATTGTAATTGTATGATTGCGATTGTATGATTGCGATTGTATGATTGTGATTGTATGATTGTGATATTATGATTGTGATAGTATGACTGTGATTGTATGACTGTGATTGTATGATTGTGATTGTATGATTGTGATTGTCTGATTGTGGTTGTATGATTGTGATTGTATGACTGTGATTGTATGATTGTCATTGTATGATTATGATTGTATGATTGTGATTGCATGATTGTGATTGTATGATTGAGATTGTATGATTGTGATAGTATGATTGTGATTGTATGATTGTGGTTGTATGATTGTGGTTGAATGATTGTGATTGTATGATTGTATTTGGGAGATTGTGATTGTATGATTGCGATTGTATGATTGTGATTGCGTGATTGTGATTGTATGATTGCGATTGTATGATTGTGATTGTATGATTGTGATTGTATGATTGTGATTGTATGATTGCGATATTATGATTGTGATTGTATGATTGTGGTTGTATGATTGTGGTTGTATGATTGTGATTGTATGATTGTATTTGGGAGATTGTGATTGTATGATTGCGATTGTATGATTGTGATTGCGTGATTGTGATTGTATGATTGCGATTGTATGATTGTGATTGTATGGTTGTGATTGTATGATTGTGATGGTATGATTGTGATTGTATGATTGTGATTGTATGATTGTGATTGTATGATTACGATGGAATGATTGTGATTGCATGATTGTGATTGTATGATTGTGATTGTATGACTGTGATTGTATGATTGTGATTGTATGATTGTGATTGTATGATTAGGAATGTGTGATTGTGATAGTATGATTGTGATTGTATGATTGTGATTGTATGATTGTGATTGTATGATTGTGATTGTATGATTGTGATTGTATGATTGTGATTGTATGATTGTATTTGGGAGATTGTATTTTGGAGATTGTAATTGTATGATTGCGATTGTATGATTGCGATTGTATGATTGCGATTGTATGATTGCGATTGTATGATTGTGATTGTATGATTGTGATTGTATGATTGTGATTGTATGATTGTGATTGTATGATTGTAATTGTATGATTATAATTGTATGATTGTGATTGTATGATTGTGATTGTATGACTGTGATTGTATGATTGTGATTGTGCGACTGTGATTGTACGATTGTGATTGTACGATTGTGATTGTATGATTGTGATTGTATGATTGTGATTGTATGATTGCATTTGGGAGATTGTATTTTGGAAATTGTAATTGAATGATAGCGATTGTATGATTGAGATTGTATGATTGTGATTGTATGATTGTGATTGTATGATTGTGATTGTATGATTGTGATTGTATGATTGTGATTGTATGATCGTGATTGTATGATTGTGGTAGTATGATTGTGATTGTATGATTGTGATTGTATGATTGTGATTGTATGACTGTGATTGTATGATTGTGATTGTGCGATTGTGATTGTACGATTGTGATTGTACGATTGTGATTGTAAGATTGTGATTGTATGATTATAGTTGTATGATTGTGATAGTATGATTGTGATTGTAAGATTGTGATTGTATGACTGTGATTGTATGATTGTGATTGTATGATTGTGTTTGTATGATTAGGATTGTATGATTGCGATAGTATGATTGTGATTGTATGATTGTGATTGTATGATTGTGATTGTATGATTGTGATTGTATGATTAGGATTGTGTGATTGTGATAGTGTGATTGTGATTGTATGATTGTGATTGTATGATTGCGATTGTATGATTGTGATTGTATGATTGTGATTGCATGATTGTGATTGCATGATTGTGATAGTATGATTGTGATTGTATGACTGTGATTGTACGACTGTGATTGTATGATTGTGATTGTATGATTGTCATTGTATGATTATGATTGTATGATTGTGATTGCGTGATTGTGATAGTATGATTGTGATTGTATGATTGTGATTGTATGATTGTGATTGTATGATTGTGATTGTACGATTGTGATTGTATGATTATAGTTGTATGATTGTGATAGTATGATTGTGATTGTAAGATTGTGATTGTATGACTGTGATTGTATGATTGTGATTGTATGATTGTGTTTGTATGATTAGGATTGTATGATTGCGATAGTATGATTGTGATTGTATGATTGTGATTGTATGATTGTGATTGTATGATTGTGATTGTATGATTGCATTTGGGAGATTGTATTTTGGAGATTGTAATTGTATGATTGCGATTGTATGATTGCGATTGTATGATTGTGATTGTATGATTGTGATATTATGATTGTGATAGTATGACTGTGATTGTATGACTGTGATTGTATGATTGTGATTGTATGATTGTGATTGTCTGATTGTGGTTGTATGATTGTGATTGTATGACTGTGATTGTATGATTGTCATTGTATGATTATGATTGTATGATTGTGATTGCATGATTGTGATTGTATGATTGAGATTGTATGATTGTGATAGTATGATTGTGATTGTATGATTGTGGTTGTATGATTGTGGTTGAATGATTGTGATTGTATGATTGTATTTGGGAGATTGTGATTGTATGATTGCGATTGTATGATTGTGATTGCGTGATTGTGATTGTATGATTGCGATTGTATGATTGTGATTGTATGATTGTGATTGTATGATTGTGATTGTATGATTGCGATATTATGATTGTGATTGTATGATTGTGGTTGTATGATTGTGGTTGTATGATTGTGATTGTATGATTGTATTTGGGAGATTGTGATTGTATGATTGCGATTGTATGATTGTGATTGCGTGATTGTGATTGTATGATTGCGATTGTATGATTGTGATTGTATGGTTGTGATTGTATGATTGTGATGGTATGATTGTGATTGTATGATTGTGATTGTATGATTGTGATTGTATGATTATGATGGAATGATTGTGATTGCATGATTGTGATTGTATGATTGTGATTGTATGACTGTGATTGTATGATTGTGATTGTATGATTGTGATTGTATGATTAGGAATGTGTGATTGTGATAGTATGATTGTGATTGTATGATTGTGATTGTATGATTGTGATTGTATGATTGTGATTGTATGATTGTGATTGTATGATTGTGATTGTATGATTGTATTTGGGAGATTGTATTTTGGAGATTGTAATTGTATGATTGCGATTGTATGATTGCGATTGTATGATTGCGATTGTATGATTGCGATTGTATGATTGTGATTGTATGATTGTGATTGTATGATTGTGATTGTATGATTGTGATTGTATGATTGTAATTGTATGATTATAATTGTATGATTGTGATTGTATGATTGTGATTGTATGACTGTGATTGTATGATTGTGATTGTGCGACTGTGATTGTACGATTGTGATTGTACGATTGTGATTGTATGATTGTGATTGTATGATTGTGATTGTATGATTGCATTTGGGAGATTGTATTTTGGAGATTGTAATTGAATGATAGCGATTGTATGATTGAGATTGTATGATTGTGATTGTATGATTGTGATTGTATGATTGTGATTGTATGATTGTGATTGTATGATTGTGATTGTATGATCGTGATTGTATGATTGTGGTAGTATGATTGTGATTGTATGATTGTGATTGTATGATTGTGATTGTATGACTGTGATTGTATGATTGTGATTGTGCGATTGTGATTGTACGATTGTGATTGTACGATTGTGATTGTAAGATTGTGATTGTATGATTATAGTTGTATGATTGTGATAGTATGATTGTGATTGTAAGATTGTGATTGTATGACTGTGATTGTATGATTGTGATTGTATGATTGTGTTTGTATGATTAGGATTGTATGATTGCGATAGTATGATTGTGATTGTATGATTGTGATTGTATGATTGTGATTGTATGATTGTGATTGTATGATTGCATTTGGGAGATTGTATTTTGGAGATTGTAATTGTATGATTGCGATTGTATGATTGCGATTGTATGATTGTGATTGTATGATTGTGATATTATGATTGTGATAGTATGACTGTGATTGTATGACTGTGATTGTATGATTGTGATTGTATGATTGTGATTGTCTGATTGTGGTTGTATGATTGTGATTGTATGACTGTGATTGTATGATTGTCAATGTATGATTATGATTGTATGATTGTGATTGCATGATTGTGATTGTATGATTGAGATTGCATGATTTTGTATGTATGTTTGTGATTGTATGATTGTGATTGTATGATTGTGATTGTATGATTGTGATTGTATGATTGCGATATTATGATTGTGATTGTATGATTGTGATTGTATGATTGTGGTTGTATGATTGTGATTGTATGATTGTATTTGGGAGATTGTGATTGTATGATTGCGATTGTATGATTGTGATTGCGTGATTGTGATTGTATGATTGCGATTGTATGATTGTGATTGTATGGTTGTGATTGTATGATTGTGATGGTATGATTGTGATTGTATGATTGTGATTGTATGATTGTGATTGTATGATTATGATGGAATGATTGTGATTGTATGGTTGTGATTGAATGATTGTGTTTGGATGATTGCGATTGTACGATTGCGATAGTATGATTGTGATTGTATGATTGTGATTTTATGATTGTCATTGTCTGATTATGATTGTATGATTGTGATTGTATGATCGTGATTGTATGATTGTGATAGTATGATTGTGATTGTATGATTGTGATTGTATGATTGTGATTGTATGACTGTGATTGTATGATTGTGATTGTGCGATTGCGATTGTATGATTGTATTTGGGAGATTGTATTTGGGAGATTGTAATTGTATGATTGCGATTGTATGATTGAGATTGTATGATTGTGATTGTATGATTGTGATTGTATGATTGTGATAGCATGATTGTGATTGTGTGATTGTGATTGTATGACTGTGATTGTATGATTAGGATTGTATGATTGTGATAGTATGATTGTGATTGTATGATTGTGATTGTATGATTGTGATAGTATGATTGTGATTGTATGATTGTGATTGCGTGATTGTGATTGTATGATTGCGATTGTATGATTGTGATTGTATGATTGTGATTGTATGATTGTGATATTATGATTGTGATAGTATGACTGTGATTGTATGACTGTGATTGTATGATTGTGATTGTATGATTGTGATTGTCTGATTGTGGTTGTATGATTGTGATTGTATGATTGTGATTGTATGATTGTGATTGTATGATTGTATTTGGGAGATTGTATTTTGGAGATTGTAATTGTATGATTGCGATTTTATGATTGTGATTGTATGATTGTGATTGTATGATTGTGATCGTATGATTGTGATCGTATGATAGTGATTGTATGATTGTGATTGTATGGTTGTGATTGTATGATTGTGATTGTATGATTGTAATTGTATGATTATGATTGTATGATTGTGATTGTATGATTGTGATGGTTTGATTGTGATTGTATGATTCCGATATTATGATTGTGATTGTATGATTGTATTTGTATGATTGTGGTTGTATGATTGTGATTGTATGATTGTATTTGGGAGATTGTGATTGTATGATTGCGATTGTATGATTGTGATTGCGTGATTGTGATTGTATGATTGCGATTGTATGATTGTGATCGTATGGTTGTGATTGTATGATTGTGATGGTATGATTGTGATTGTATGATTGCGATAGTATGATTGGGATTGTATGATTGTGATTGTATGATTGTGACTGTATGATTGTGATTGTATGATTGTGATTGCGTGATTGTGATTGTATGATTGCGATTGTATGATTGTGATTGTATGATTGTGATTGTCTGATTGTGGTTGTATGATTGTGATTGTATGACTGTGATTGTATGATTGTCATTGTATGATTATGATTGTATGATTGTGATTGCATGATTGTGAATGTATGATTGTGATTGTATGATTGCATTTGGGAGATTGTATTTTGGAGATTGTAATTGTATGATTGTGATTGTATGATTGCGATTGTATGATTGTGATTGTATGATTGTGATATTATGATTGTGATAGTATGACTGTGATTGTATGACTGTGATTGTATGATTGTGATTGTATGATTGTGATTGTCTGATTGTGGTTGTATGATTGTGATTGTATGACTGTGATTGTATGATTGTCATTGTATGATTATGATTGTATGATTGTGATTGCATGATTGTGATTGTATGATCGTGATTGTATGATTGTGATAGTATGATTGTGATTGTATGATTGTGATTGTATGATTGTGATTGTATGACGGTGATTGTATGATTGTGATTGTATGACTGTGATTGTATGATTGTGATTGTGCGATTGTGATTGTACGATTGTGATTGTACGATTGTGATTGTACGATTGTGATTGTATGATTATAGTTGTATGATTGTGATAGTATGATTGTGATTGTAAGATTGTGATTGTATGACTGTGATTGTATGATTGTGATTGTATGATTGTGTTTGTATGATTAGGATTGTATGATTGCGATAGTATGATTGTGATTGTATGATTGTGATTGTATGATTGTGATTGTATGATTGCATTTGGGAGATTGTATTTTGGAGATTGTAATTGTATGATTGCGATTGTATGATTGCGATTGTATGATTGTGATTGTATGATTGTGATATTATGATTGTGATAGTATGACTGTGATTGTATGACTGTGATTGTATGATTGTGATTGTATGATTGTGATTGTCTGATTGTGGTTGTATGATTGTGATTGTATGACTGTGATTGTATGATTGTCATTGTATGATTATGATTGTATGATTGTGATTGCATGATTGTGATTGTATGATTGAGACTGCATGATTTTGTATGTATGTTTGTGATTGTATGATTGTGATTGTATGATTGTGATTGTATGATTGTGATTGTATGATTGCGATATTATGACTGTGATTGTATGATTGTGGTTGTATGATTGTGGTTGTATGATTGTGATTGTATGATTGTATTTGGGAGAATGTGATTGTATGATTGCGATTGTATGATTGTGATTGCGTGATTGTGATTGTATGATTGCGATTGTATGATTGTGATTGTATGGTTGTGATTGTATGATTGTGATGGTATGATTGTGATTGTATGATTGTGATTGTATGATTGTGATTGTATGATTATGATGGAATGATTGTGATTGCATGATTGTGATTGTATGATTGTGATTGTATGACTGTGATTGTATGATTGTGATTGTATGATTGTGATTGTATGATTAGGAATGTGTGATTGCGATAGTATGATTGTGATTGTATGATTGTGATTGTATGATTGTGATTGTATGATTGTGATTGTATGATTGTGATTGTATGATTGTGATTGTATGATTGTGATTGTATGATTGTGATTGTATGATTGTATTTGGGAGATTGTATTTTGGAGATTGTAATTGTATGATTGCGATTGTATGATTGCGATTGTATGATTGCGATTGTATGATTGTGATTGTATGATTGTGATTGTATGATTGTGATTGTATGATTGTGATTGTATGATTGTAATTGTATGATTATAATTGTATGATTGTGATTGTATGATTGTGATTGTATGACTGTGATTGTATGATTGTGATTGTGCGACTGTGATTGTACGATTGTGATTGTACGATTGTGATTGTATGATTGTGATTGTATGATTGTGATTGTATGATTGCATTTGGGAGATTGTATTTTGGAGATTGTAATTGAATGATAGCGATTGTATGATTGAGATTGTATGATTGTGATTGTATGATTGTGATTGTATGATTGTGATTGTATGATTGTGATTGTATGATTGTGATTGTATGATCGTGATTGTATGATTGTGATAGTATGATTGTGATTGTATGATTGTGATTGTATGATTGTGATTGTATGACTGTGATTGTATGATTGTGATTGTGCGATTGTGATTGTACGATTGTGATTGTACGATTGTGATTGTAAGATTGTGATTGTATGATTATAGTTGTATGATTGTGATAGTATGATTGTGATTGTAAGATTGTGATTGTATGACTGTGATTGTATGATTGTGATTGTATGATTGTGTTTGTATGATTAGGATTGTATGATTGCGATAGTATGATTGTGATTGTATGATTGTGATTGTATGATTGTGATTGTATGATTGTGATTGTATGATTGCATTTGGGAGATTGTATTTTGGAGATTGTAATTGTATGATTGCGATTGTATGATTGCGATTGTATGATTGTGATTGTATGATTGTGATATTATGATTGTGATAGTATGACTGTGATTGTATGACTGTGATTGTATGATTGTGATTGTATGATTGTGATTGTCTGATTGTGGTTGTATGATTGTGATTGTATGACTGTGATTGTATGATTGTCATTGTATGATTATGATTGTATGATTGTGATTGCATGATTGTGATTGTATGATTGAGATTGCATGATTTTGTATGTATGTTTGTGATTGTATGATTGTGATTGTATGATTGTGATTGTATGATTGTGATTGTATGATTGCGATATTATGATTGTGATTGTATGATTGTGATTGTATGATTGTGGTTGTATGATTGTGATTGTATGATTGTATTTGGGAGATTGTGATTGTATGATTGCGATTGTATGATTGTGATTGCGTGATTGTGATTGTATGATTGCGATTGTATGATTGTGATTGTATGGTTGTGATTGTATGATTGTGATGGTATGATTGTGATTGTATGATTGTGATTGTATGATTGTGATTGTATGATTATGATGGAATGATTGTGATTGCATGATTGCGATTGTATGATTGTGATTGCATGATTTTGAATGTATGATTGTGATTGTATGATTGTGATTGTATGATTGTGATTGTATGATTGTGATTGTATGATTGTGATTGTATGATTGTGATTGTATGATTGTGATTGTATGATTGTGATTGTATGATAGCGATTGTATGATTGTGATTGTATGATTATGATTGTATGATTGTGATTGTATGATTATGATTGTATGGTTGTGATTGAATGATTGTGATTGGATGATTGCGATTGTACGATTGCGATAGTATGATTGTGATTGTATGATTGTGATTTTATGATTGTCATTGTCTGATTATGATTGTATGATTGTGATTGTATGATCGTGATTGTATGATTGTGATTGTATGATTGTGATTGTATGATTGTGATTGTATGATTGTGATTGTATGACTGTGATTGTATGATTGTGATTGTGCGATTGTGATTGTATGATTGTATTTGGGAGATTGTATTTGGGAGATTGTAATTGTATGATTGCGATTGTATGATTGAGATTGTATGATTGTGATTGTATGATTGTGATTGTATGATTGTGATTGTATGATTGTGATAGTATGATTGTGATTGTATGATTGTGATTGTATGATTGTGATTGCGTGATTGTGATTGTATGATTGCGATTGTATGATTGTGATTGTATGATTGTGATTGTATGATTGTGATATTATGATTGTGATAGTATGACTGTGATTGTATGACTGTGATTGTATGATTGTGATTGTATGATTTTGATTGTCTGATTGTGGTTGTATGATTGTGATTGTATGATTGTGATTGTATGATTGTCATTGTATGATTATGATTGTATGATTGTGATTGCATGATTGTGATTGTATGATTGAGATTGCATGATTTTGTATGTATGATTGTGATTGTATGATTGTGATTGTATGATTGTGATAATATGATTGCGAATGTATGATTGTGATTGTATGATTATGATTGTATGATTGTGATAGTATGATTGTGATTGTAAGATTGTGATTGCATGACTGTGATTGTATGATTGTGATTGTATGATTGTGATTGTATGATTAGGATTGTATGATTGTGATAGTATGATTGTGATTGTATGATTGTGATTGTATGATTGTGATTGTATGATTGTATTTGGGAGATTGTATTTTGGAGATTGTAATTGTATGATTGCGATTTTATGATTGTGATTGTATGATTGTGATTGTATGATTGTGATCGTATGATTGTGATCGTATGATAGTGATTGTATGATTGTGATTGTATGGTTGTGATTGTATGATTGTGATTGTATGATTGTAATTGTATGATTATGATTGTATGATTGTGATTGTATGATTGTGATGGTTTGATTGTGATTGTATGATTCCGATATTATGATTGTGATTGTATGATTGTATTTGTATGATTGTGGTTGTATGATTGTGATTGTATGATTGTATTTGGGAGATTGTGATTGTATGATTGCGATTGTATGATTGTGATTGCGTGATTGTGATTGTATGATTGCGATTGTATGATTGTGATTGTATGGTTGTGATTGTATGATTGTGATGGTATGATTGTGATTGTATGATTGCGATAGTATGATTGGGATTGTATGATTGTGATTGTATGATTGTGACTGTATGATTGTGATTGTATGATTGTGATTGCGTGATTGTGATTGTATGATTGCGATTGTATGATTGTGATTGTATGATTGTGATTGTCTGATTGTGGTTGTATGATTGTGATTGTATGACTGTGATTGTATGATTGTCATTGTATGATTATGATTGTATGATTGTGATTGCATGATTGTGAATGTATGATTGTGATTGTATGATTGCATTTGGGAGATTGTATTTTGGAGATTGTAATTGTATGATTGTGATTGTATGATTGCGATTGTATGATTGTGATTGTATGATTGTGATATTATGATTGTGATAGTATGACTGTGATTGTATGACTGTGATTGTATGATTGTGATTGTATGATTGTGATTGTCTGATTGTGGTTGTATGATTGTGATTGTATGACTGTGATTGTATGATTGTCATTGTATGATTATGATTGTATGATTGTGATTGCATGATTGTGATTGTATGATCGTGATTGTATGATTGTGATAGTATGATTGTGATTGTATGATTGTGATTGTATGATTGTGATTGTATGACGGTGATTGTATGATTGTGATTGTATGACTGTGATTGTATGATTGTGATTGTGCGATTGTGATTGTACGATTGTGATTGTACGATTGTGATTGTACGATTGTGATTGTATGATTATAGTTGTATGATTGTGATAGTATGATTGTGATTGTAAGATTGTGATTGTATGACTGTGATTGTATGATTGTGATTGTATGATTGTGTTTGTATGATTAGGATTGTATGATTGCGATAGTATGATTGTGATTGTATGATTGTGATTGTATGATTGTGATTGTATGATTGCATTTGGGAGATTGTATTTTGGAGATTGTAATTGTATGATTGCGATTGTATGATTGCGATTGTATGATTGTGATTGTATGATTGTGATATTATGATTGTGATAGTATGACTGTGATTGTATGACTGTGATTGTATGATTGTGATTGTATGATTGTGATTGTCTGATTGTGGTTGTATGATTGTGATTGTATGACTGTGATTGTATGATTGTCATTGTATGATTATGATTGTATGATTGTGATTGCATGATTGTGATTGTATGATTGAGACTGCATGATTTTGTGTGTATGTTTGTGATTGTATGATTGTGATTGTATGATTGTGATTGTATGATTGTGATTGTATGATTGCGATATTATGACTGTGATTGTATGATTGTGGTTGTATGATTGTGGTTGTATGATTGTGATTGTATGATTGTATTTGGGAGAATGTGATTGTATGATTGCGATTGTATGATTGTGATTGCGTGATTGTGATTGTATGATTGCGATTGTATGATTGTGATTGTATGGTTGTGATTGTATGATTGTGATGGTATGATTGTGATTGTATGATTGTGATTGTATGATTGTGATTGTATGATTATGATGGAATGATTGTGATTGCATGATTGTGATTGTATGATTGTGATTGTATGACTGTGATTGTATGATTGTGATTGTATGATTGTGATTGTATGATTAGGAATGTGTGATTGCGATAGTATGATTGTGATTGTATGATTGTGATTGTATGATTGTGATTGTATGATTGTGATTGTATGATTGTGATTGTATGATTGTGATTGTATGATTGTGATTGTATGATTGTATTTGGGAGATTGTATTTTGGAGATTGTAATTGTATGATTGCGATTGTATGATTGCGATTGTATGATTGCGATTGTATGATTGTGATTGTATGATTGTGATTGTATGATTGTGATTGTATGATTGTGATTGTATGATTGTGATTGTATGATTGTAATTGTATGATTATAATTGTATGATTGTGATTGTATGATTGTGATTGTATGACTGTGATTGTATGATTGTGATTGTGCGACTGTGATTGTACGATTGTGATTGTACGATTGTGATTGTATGATTGTGATTGTATGATTGTGATTGTATGATTGCATTTGGGAGATTGTATTTTGGAGATTGTAATTGAATGATAGCGATTGTATGATTGAGATTGTATGATTGTGATTGTATGATTGTGATTGTATGATTGTGATTGTATGATTGTGATTGTATGATTGTGATTGTATGATCGTGATTGTATGATTGTGATAGTATGATTGTGATTGTATGATTGTGATTGTATGATTGTGATTGTATGACTGTGATTGTATGATTGTGATTGTGCGATTGTGATTGTACGATTGTGATTGTACGATTGTGATTGTAAGATTGTGATTGTATGATTATAGTTGTATGATTGTGATAGTATGATTGTGATTGTAAGATTGTGATTGTATGACTGTGATTGTATGATTGTGATTGTATGATTGTGTTTGTATGATTAGGATTGTATGATTGCGATAGTATGATTGTGATTGTATGATTGTGATTGTATGATTGTGATTGTATGATTGTGATTGTATGATTGCATTTGGGAGATTGTATTTTGGAGATTGTAATTGTATGATTGCGATTGTATGATTGCGATTGTATGATTGTGATTGTATGATTGTGATATTATGATTGTGATAGTATGACTGTGATTGTATGACTGTGATTGTATGATTGTGATTGTATGATTGTGATTGTCTGATTGTGGTTGTATGATTGTGATTGTATGACTGTGATTGTATGATTGTCATTGTATGATTATGATTGTATGATTGTGATTGCATGATTGTGATTGTATGATTGAGATTGCATGATTTTGTATGTATGTTTGTGATTGTATGATTGTGATTGTATGATTGTGATTGTATGATTGTGATTGTATGATTGCGATATTATGATTGTGATTGTATGATTGTGATTGTATGATTGTGGTTGTATGATTGTGATTGTATGATTGTATTTGGGAGATTGTGATTGTATGATTGCGATTGTATGATTGTGATTGCGTGATTGTGATTGTATGATTGCGATTGTATGATTGTGATTGTATGGTTGTGATTGTATGATTGTGATGGTATGATTGTGATTGTATGATTGTGATTGTATGATTGTGATTGTATGATTATGATGGAATGATTGTGATTGCATGATTGTGATTGTATGATTGTGATTGCATGATTTTGAATGTATGATTGTGATTGTATGATTGTGATTGTATGATTGTGATTGTATGATTGTGATTGTATGATTGTGATTGTATGATTGTGATTGTATGATTGTGATTGTATGATTGTGATTGTATGATAGCGATTGTATGATTGTGATTGTATGATTATGATTGTATGATTGTGATTGTATGATTATGATTGTATGGTTGTGATTGAATGATTGTGATTGGATGATTGCGATTGTACGATTGCGATAGTATGATTGTGATTGTATGATTGTGATTTTATGATTGTCATTGTCTGATTATGATTGTATGATTGTGATTGTATGATCGTGATTGTATGATTGTGATTGTATGATTGTGATTGTATGATTGTGATTGTATGATTGTGATTGTATGACTGTGATTGTATGATTGTGATTGTGCGATTGTGATTGTATGATTGTATTTGGGAGATTGTATTTGGGAGATTGTAATTGTATGATTGCGATTGTATGATTGAGATTGTATGATTGTGATTGTATGATTGTGATTGTATGATTGTGATAGCATGATTGTGATTGTGTGATTGTGATTGTATGACTGTGATTGTATGATTGTGATTGTATGATTGTGATAGTATGATTGTGATTGTATGATTGTGATTGTATGATTGTGATAGTATGATTGTGATTGTATGATTGTGATTGCGTGATTGTGATTGTATGATTGCGATTGTATGATTGTGATTGTATGATTGTGATTGTATGATTGTGATATTATGATTGTGATAGTATGACTGTGATTGTATGACTGTGATTGTATGATTGTGATTGTATGATTTTGATTGTCTGATTGTGGTTGTATGATTGTGATTGTATGATTGTGATTGTATGATTGTCATTGTATGATTATGATTGTATGATTGTGATTGCATGATTGTGATTGTATGATTGAGATTGCATGATTTTGTATGTATGATTGTGATTGTATGATTGTGATTGTATGATTGTGATAATATGATTGCGAATGTATGATTGTGATTGTATGATTATGATTGTATGATTGTGATAGTATGATTGTGATTGTAAGATTGTGATTGCATGACTGTGATTGTATGATTGTGATTGTATGATTGTGATTGTATGATTAGGATTGTATGATTGTGATAGTATGATTGTGATTGTATGATTGTGATTGTATGATTGTGATTGTATGATTGTATTTGGGAGATTGTATTTTGGAGATTGTAATTGTATGATTGCGATTTTATGATTGTGATTGTATGATTGTGATTGTATGATTGTGATCGTATGATTGTGATCGTATGATAGTGATTGTATGATTGTGATTGTATGGTTGTGATTGTATGATTGTGATTGTATGATTGTAATTGTATGATTATGATTGTATGATTGTGATTGTATGATTGTGATGGTTTGATTGTGATTGTATGATTCCGATATTATGATTGTGATTGTATGATTGTGATTGTATGATTGTGGTTGTATGATTGTGATTGTATGATTGTATTTGGGAGATTGTGATTGTATGATTGCGATTGTATGATTGTGATTGCGTGATTGTGATTGTATGATTGCGATTGTATGATTGTGATTGTATGGTTGTGATTGTATGATTGTGATGGTATGATTGTGATTGTATGATTGCGATAGTATGATTGTGATTGTATGATTGTGATTGTATGATTGTGACTGTATGATTGTGATTGTATGATTGTGATTGCGTGATTGTGATTGTATGATTGCGATTGTATGACTGTGATTGTATGATTGTGATTGTATGATTGTGATTGTATGACTGTGATTGTATGATTGTGATTGTATGATTGTAATTGTATGATTATGATTGTGTGATTGTGATTGTATGATTATGATTGTATGATTGTGATAGTATGATTGTGATTGTAAGATTGTGATTGCATGGCTGTGATTGTATGATTGTGATTGTATGATTGTGATTGTATGATTAGGATTGTATGATTGTGATAGTATGATTGTGATTGTATGATTGTGATTGTATGATTGTGATTGTATGATTGTATTTGGGAGATTGTATTTTGGAGATTGTAATTGTATGATTGCGATTGTATGATTGTGATTGTATGATTGTGATTGTATGATTGTGATCGTATGATTGTGATCGTATGATTGTGATTGTATGATTGTGATTGTATGGTTGTGATTGTATAATTGTGATTGTTTGATTGTAATTGTATGATTATGATTGTATGATTGTGATTGTATGATTGT
The DNA here is from genome assembly GCF_050947335.1 of Megachile rotundata. NCBI lineage: Eukaryota > Metazoa > Arthropoda > Insecta > Hymenoptera > Megachilidae > Megachile > Megachile rotundata. The sequence goes on from NW_027473327.1 coordinate 1,183,613, forward strand.
GATGGTTTGATTGTGATTGTATGATTCCGATATTATGATTGTGATTGTATGATTGTAATTGTATGATTATGATTGTATGATTGTGATTGTATGATTGTGATGGTTTGATTGTGATTGTATGATTGCGATATTATGATTGTGATTGTATGATTGTGATTGTATGATAGCGATTGTATGATTGTGATTGTATGATTATGATTGTATGATTGTGATTGTATGATTATGATTGTATGGTTGTGATTGAATGATTGTGATTGGATGATTGCGATTGTATGATTGTGATAGTACGATTGTGATTGTATGATTGTGATTGTATGATTGTGATAGTATGATTGTGATTGTATGATTGTGATTGTATGATTGTATTTGGGAGATTGTATTTTGGAGATTGTAATTGTATGATTGCGATTGTATGATTGTGATAGTATGATTGTGATTGTATGATTGTAATTGTATGATTGTGATTGTATGATTGTAATTGTATGATTATGATTGTATGATTGTGATTGTATGATTGTGATGGTTTGATTGTGATTGTATGATTGCGATATTATGATTGTGATTGTATGATTGCGATTGTATGATTGTGATTGCGTGATTGTGATTGTATGATTGCGATTGTATGATTGTGATTGTATGATTGTGATTGTATGATTGTGATATTATGATTGTGATTGTATGACTGTGATTGTATGATTGTGATTGTGCGATTGTGATTGTACGATTGTGATTGTACGATTGTGATTGTATGATTATGATTGTATGATTATGATTGTATGATTGTGATTGCATGATTGTGATTGTATGATTGTGATAGTATGATTGTGATTGTATGACTGTGATTGTACGACTGTGATTGTATGATTGTGATTGTACGACTGTGATTGTATGATTATGATTGTATGATTGTGATTGCATGATTGTGATTGTATGATTGAGATTGCATGATTTTGTATGTATGACTGTGATTGTATGATTGTGATTGTATGATTGTGATTGTATGATTGTGATAGTATGATTGTGATTGTATGATTGTGATTGTATGACTGTGATTGTATGATTGTGACTGTATGATTGTGATTGTATGATTGTGATTGTATGATTATGATGGAATGATTGTGATTGCATGATTGTGATTGTATGATTGTGATTGTATGATTGTGATTGTATGATTGTGATTGTATGATTGTGACTGTATGATTGTGATTGTATGATTGTGATTGTGTGATTGCGATTGTATGATTGCGATTGTATGATTGTGATTGTATGATGGTGATTGTATGATTGTGATTGTATGACTGTGATTGTATGATTGTGATTGTATGATTGTGATTGTATGATTAGGATTGTGTGATTGTGATAGTATGATTGTGATTGTATGATTGTGATTGTATGATTGTGATTGTATGATTGTGATTGTATGATTGTGATTGTATGATTGTGATTGTATGATTGTATTTGGGAGATTGTATTTTGGAGATTGTAATTGTATGATTGTGATGGTATGATTTTGATTGTATGATTGCGATAGTATGATTGTGATTGTATGATTGTGATTGTATGATTGTGACTGTATGATTGTGATTGTATGATTGTGATTGCGTGATTGTGATTGTATGATTGTGATTGCGTGATTGTGATTGTATGATTGCGATTGTATGATTGTGATTGTATGATTGTGATTGTATGATTGTGATTGTGTGATTGTGATTGTCTGATTGTGGTTGTATGATTGTGATTGTATGATTGTGATTGTATGATTGTGATTGTATGACTGTGATTGTATGATTGTGATAGTATGACTGTGATTGTATGACTGTGATTGTATGATTGTGATTGTGTGATTGTGATTGTCTGATTGTGGTTGTATGATTGTGATTGTATGATTGTGATTGTATGATTGTGATTGTATGACTGTGATTGTATGATTGTGATTGTGTGATTGCGATTGTATGATTGCGATTGTATGATTGCGATTGTATGATTGTGATTGTATGATTGTGATTGTATGACTGTGATTGTATGATTGTGATTGTATGATTGTGATTGTATGATTGTGATTGTATGATTAGGATTGTATGATTGTGATAGTATGATTGTGATTGTATGATTGTAATTGTATGATTGTGATTGTATGATTGTAATTGTATGATTATGATTGTATGATTGTGATTGTATGATTGTGATGGTTTGATTGTGATTGTATGATTGCGATATTATGATTGTGATTGTATGATTGCGATTGTATGATTGTGATTGCGTGATTGTGATTGTATGATTGCGATTGTATGATTGTGATTGTATGATTGTGATTGTATGATTGTGATATTATGATTGTGATATTATGATTGTGATAGTATGACTTTGATTGTATGACTGTGATTGTATGATTGTGATTGTATGATTGTGATTATCTGATTGTGGTTGTATGATTGTGATTGTATGATTGTGATTGTGCGATTGTCATTGTATGATTATGATTGTATGATTGTGATTGCATGATTGCGATTGCATGATTGTGATAATATGATTGCGAATGTATGATTGTGATTGTATGTCTGTGATTGTATGATTGTGATTGTATGATTGTGCTAGTATGATTGTGATTGTAAGATTGTGATTGTATGTCTGTGATTGTATGATTGTGATTGTATGATTGTGATTGTATGATTGTGATTGTATGATTGCATTTGGGAGATTGTATTTTGGAGATTGTAATTGTATGATTGCGATTGTGTGATTGTGATTGTATGATTGTGATTGTATGATTGTGATTGTATGATTGTGATTGTATGATCGTGATTGTATGATTGTGATATTATGATTGTGATTGTATGATTGTGATTGTATGATTGTGATTGTATGATTGTGATTGTATGACTGTGATTGTATGATTGTGATTGTGCGATTGTGATTGTACGATTGTGATTGTACGATTGTGATTGTATGATTATGATTGTATGATTATGATTGTATGATTGTGATTGCATGATTGTGATTGTATGATTGAGATTGCATGATTTTGTATGTATGACTGTGATTGTATGATTGTGATTGTATGATTGTGATAGTATGATTGTGATTGTATGATTGTGATTGTATGACTGTGATTGTATGATTGTGACTGTATGATTGTGATTGTATGATTGTGATTGTATGATTATGATGGAATGATTGTGATTGCATGATTGTGATTGTATGATTGTGATTGTATGACTGTGATTGTATGATTGTGATTGTGCGATTGTGATTGTACGATTGTGATTGTACGATTGTGATTGTATGATTATGATTGTATGATTATGATTGTATGATTGTGATTGCATGATTGTGATTGTATGATTGTGATAGTATGATTGTGATTGTATGACTGTGATTGTACGACTGTGATTGTATGATTGTGATTGTATGATTGTCATTGTATGATTATGATTGTATGATTGTGATTGCATGATTGTGATTGTATGATTGAGATTGCATGATTTTGTATGTATGACTGTGATTGTATGATTGTGATTGTATGATTGTGATAGTATGATTGTGATTGTACGATTGTGATTGTATGACTGTGATTGTATGATTGTGACTGTATGATTGTGATTGTATGATTGTGATAGTATGATTGTGATTGTATGATTGTGATTGTATGACTGTGATTGTATGATTGTGATTGTGCGATTGTGATTGTACGATTGTGATTGTACGATTGTGATTGTATGATTGTGATTGTATGATTATGATGGAATGATTGTGATTGCATGATTGTGATTGTATGATTGTGATTGTATGATTGTGATTGTATGATTGTGATTGTATGATTGTGACTGTATGATTGTGATTGTATGATTGTGATTGTGTGATTGCGATTGTATGATTGCGATTGTATGATTGTGATTGTATGATGGTGATTGTATGATTGTGATTGTATGACTGTGATTGTATGATTGTGATTGTATGATTGTGATTGTATGATTAGGATTGTGTGATTGTGATAGTGTGATTGTGATTGTATGATTGTGATTGTATGATTGTGATTGTATGATTGTGATTGTATGATTGTGATTGTATGATTGTGATTGTATGATTGTGATTGTATGATTGTATTTGGGAGATTGTATTTTGGAGATTGTAATTGTATGATTGCGATTGTATGATTATGATTGTATGATTGTGATAGTATGATTGTGATTGTAAGATTGTGATTGCATGACTGTGATTGTATGATTGTGATTGTATGATTGTGATTGTATGATTAGGATTGTATGATTGTGATAGTATGATTGTGATTGTATGATTGTGATTGTATGATTGTGACTGTATGATTGTGATTGTATGAGTGTGATTGCGTGATTGTGATTGTATGATTGTGATTGCGTGATTGTGATTGTATGATTGCGATTGTATGATTGTGATTGTATGATTGTGATTGCATGATTGTGATTGTATGATTGTGATAGTATGATTGTGATTGTATGACTGTGATTGTACGACTGTGATTGTATGATTGTGATTGTATGATTGTCATTGTATGATTATGATTGTATGATTGTGATTGCGTGATTGTGATAGTATGATTGTGATTGTATGATTGTGATTGTATGATTGTGATTGTATGATTGTGATTGTACGATTGTGATTGTATGATTATAGTTGTATGATTGTGATAGTATGATTGTGATTGTAAGATTGTGATTGTATGACTGTGATTGTATGATTGTGATTGTATGATTGTGTTTGTATGATTAGGATTGTATGATTGCGATAGTATGATTGTGATTGTATGATTGTGATTGTATGATTGTGATTGTATGATTGTGATTGTATGATTGCATTTGGGAGATTGTATTTTGGAGATTGTAATTGTATGATTGCGATTGTATGATTGCGATTGTATGATTGTGATTGTATGATTGTGATATTATGATTGTGATAGTATGACTGTGATTGTATGACTGTGATTGTATGATTGTGATTGTATGATTGTGATTGTCTGATTGTGGTTGTATGATTGTGATTGTATGACTGTGATTGTATGATTGTCATTGTATGATTATGATTGTATGATTGTGATTGCATGATTGTGATTGTATGATTGAGATTGTATGATTGTGATAGTATGATTGTGATTGTATGATTGTGGTTGTAAGATTGTGGTTGAATGATTGTGATTGTATGATTGTATTTGGGAGATTGTGATTGTATGATTGCGATTGTATGATTGTGATTGCGTGATTGTGATTGTATGATTGCGATTGTATGATTGTGATTGTATGATTGTGATTGTATGATTGTGATTGTATGATTGCGATATTATGATTGTGATTGTATGATTGTGGTTGTATGATTGTGGTTGTATGATTGTGATTGTATGATTGTATTTGGGAGATTGTGATTGTATGATTGCGATTGTATGATTGTGATTGCGTGATTGTGATTGTATGATTGCGATTGTATGATTGTGATTGTATGGTTGTGATTGTATGATTGTGATGGTATGATTGTGATTGTATGATTGTGATTGTATGATTGTGATTGTATGATTATGATGGAATGATTGTGATTGCATGATTGTGATTGTATGATTGTGATTGTATGACTGTGATTGTATGATTGTGATTGTATGATAGTGATTGTATGATTAGGAATGTGTGATTGTGATAGTATGATTGTGATTGTATGATTGTGATTGTATGATTGTGATTGTATGATTGTGATTGTATGATTGTGATTGTATGATTGTGATTGTATGATTGTATTTGGGAGATTGTATTTTGGAGATTGTAATTGTATGATTGCGATTGTATGATTGCGATTGTATGATTGCGATTGTATGATTGCGATTGTATGATTGTGATTGTATGATTGTGATTGTATGATTGTGATTGTATGATTGTGATTGTATGATTGTAATTGTATGATTATAATTGTATGATTGTGATTGTATGATTGTGATTGTATGACTGTGATTGTATGATTGTGATTGTGCGACTGTGATTGTACGATTGTGATTGTACGATTGTGATTGTATGATTGTGATTGTATGATTGTGATTGTATGATTGCATTTGGGAGATTGTATTTTGGAGATTGTAATTGAATGATAGCGATTGTATGATTGAGATTGTATGATTGTGATTGTATGATTGTGATTGTATGATTGTGATTGTATGATTGTGATTGTATGATTGTGATTGTATGATCGTGATTGTATGATTGTGGTAGTATGATTGTGATTGTATGATTGTGATTGTATGATTGTGATTGTATGACTGTGATTGTATGATTGTGATTGTGCGATTGTGATTGTACGATTGTGATTGTACGATTGTGATTGTAAGATTGTGATTGTATGATTATAGTTGTATGATTGTGATAGTATGATTGTGATTGTAAGATTGTGATTGTATGACTGTGATTGTATGATTGTGATTGTATGATTGTGTTTGTATGATTAGGATTGTATGATTGCGATAGTATGATTGTGATTGTATGATTGTGATTGTATGATTGTGATTGTATGATTGTGATTGTATGATTGCATTTGGGAGATTGTATTTTGGAGATTGTAATTGTATGATTGCGATTGTATGATTGCGATTGTATGATTGTGATTGTATGATTGTGATATTATGATTGTGATAGTATGACTGTGATTGTATGACTGTGATTGTATGATTGTGATTGTATGATTGTGATTGTCTGATTGTGGTTGTATGATTGTGATTGTATGACTGTGATTGTATGATTGTCAATGTATGATTATGATTGTATGATTGTGATTGCATGATTGTGATTGTATGATTGAGATTGCATGATTTTGTATGTATGTTTGTGATTGTATGATTGTGATTGTATGATTGTGATTGTATGATTGTGATTGTATGATTGCGATATTATGATTGTGATTGTATGATTGTGATTGTATGATTGTGGTTGTATGATTGTGATTGTATGATTGTATTTGGGAGATTGTGATTGTATGATTGCGATTGTATGATTGTGATTGCGTGATTGTGATTGTATGATTGCGATTGTATGATTGTGATTGTATGGTTGTGATTGTATGATTGTGATGGTATGATTGTGATTGTATGATTGTGATTGTATGATTGTGATTGTATGATTATGATGGAATGATTGTGATTGTATGGTTGTGATTGAATGATTGTGTTTGGATGATTGCGATTGTACGATTGCGATAGTATGATTGTGATTGTATGATTGTGATTTTATGATTGTCATTGTCTGATTATGATTGTATGATTGTGATTGTATGATCGTGATTGTATGATTGTGATAGTATGATTGTGATTGTATGATTGTGATTGTATGATTGTGATTGTATGACTGTGATTGTATGATTGTGATTGTGCGATTGCGATTGTATGATTGTATTTGGGAGATTGTATTTGGGAGATTGTAATTGTATGATTGCGATTGTATGATTGAGATTGTATGATTGTGATTGCATGATTGTGATTGTATGATTGTGATAGCATGATTGTGATTGTGTGATTGTGATTGTATGACTGTGATTGTATGATTAGGATTGTATGATTGTGATAGTATGATTGTGATTGTATGATTGTGATTGTATGATTGTGATAGTATGATTGTGATTGTATGATTGTGATTGCGTGATTGTGATTGTATGATTGCGATTGTATGATTGTGATTGTATGATTGTGATTGTATGATTGTGATATTATGATTGTGATAGTATGACTGTGATTGTATGACTGTGATTGTATGATTGTGATTGTATGATTGTGATTGTCTGATTGTGGTTGTATGATTGTGATTGTATGATTGTGATTGTATGATTGTGATTGTATGATTGTATTTGGGAGATTGTATTTTGGAGATTGTAATTGTATGATTGCGATTTTATGATTGTGATTGTATGATTGTGATTGTATGATTGTGATCGTATGATTGTGATCGTATGATAGTGATTGTATGATTGTGATTGTATGGTTGTGATTGTATGATTGTGATTGTATGATTGTAATTGTATGATTATGATTGTATGATTGTGATTGTATGATTGTGATGGTTTGATTGTGATTGTATGATTCCGATATTATGATTGTGATTGTATGATTGTGATTGTATGATTGTGGTCGTATGATTGTGATTGTATGATTGTATTTGGGAGATTGTGATTGTATGATTGCGATTGTATGATTGTGATTGCGTGATTGTGATTGTATGATTGCGATTGTATGATTGTGATTGTATGGTTGTGATTGTATGATTGTGATGGTATGATTGTGATTGTATGATTGCGATAGTATGATTGGGATTGTATGATTGTGATTGTATGATTGTGACTGTATGATTGTGATTGTATGATTGTGATTGCGTGATTGTGATTGTATGATTGCGATTGTATGATTGTGATTGTATGATTGTGATTGTCTGATTGTGGTTGTATGATTGTGATTGTATGACTGTGATTGTATGATTGTCATTGTATGATTATGATTGTATGATTGTGATTGCATGATTGTGAATGTATGATTGTGATTGTATGATTGCATTTGGGAGATTGTATTTTGGAGATTGTAATTGTATGATTGTGATTGTATGATTGCGATTGTATGATTGTGATTGTATGATTGTGATATTATGATTGTGATAGTATGACTGTGATTGTATGACTGTGATTGTATGATTGTGATTGTATGATTGTGATTGTCTGATTGTGGTTGTATGATTGTGATTGTATGACTGTGATTGTATGATTGTCATTGTATGATTATGATTGTATGATTGTGATTGCATGATTGTGATTGTATGATCGTGATTGTATGATTGTGATAGTATGATTGTGATTGTATGATTGTGATTGTATGATTGTGATTGTATGACGGTGATTGTATGATTGTGATTGTATGACTGTGATTGTATGATTGTGATTGTGCGATTGTGATTGTACGATTGTGATTGTACGATTGTGATTGTACGATTGTGATTGTATGATTATAGTTGTATGATTGTGATAGTATGATTGTGATTGTAAGATTGTGATTGTATGACTGTGATTGTATGATTGTGATTGTATGATTGTGTTTGTATGATTAGGATTGTATGATTGCGATAGTATGATTGTGATTGTATGATTGTGATTGTATGATTGTGATTGTATGATTGCATTTGGGAGATTGTATTTTGGAGATTGTAATTGTATGATTGCGATTGTATGATTGCGATTGTATGATTGTGATTGTATGATTGTGATATTATGATTGTGATAGTATGACTGTGATTGTATGACTGTGATTGTATGATTGTGATTGTATGATTGTGATTGTCTGATTGTGGTTGTATGATTGTGATTGTATGACTGTGATTGTATGATTGTCATTGTATGATTATGATTGTATGATTGTGATTGCATGATTGTGATTGTATGATTGAGACTGCATGATTTTGTATGTATGTTTGTGATTGTATGATTGTGATTGTATGATTGTGATTGTATGATTGTGATTGTATGATTGCGATATTATGACTGTGATTGTATGATTGTGGTTGTATGATTGTGGTTGTATGATTGTGATTGTATGATTGTATTTGGGAGATTGTGATTGTATGATTGCGATTGTATGATTGTGATTGCGTGATTGTGATTGTATGATTGCGATTGTATGATTGTGATTGTATGGTTGTGATTGTATGATTGTGATGGTATGATTGTGATTGTATGATTGTGATTGTATGATTGTGATTGTATGATTATGATGGAATGATTGTGATTGCATGATTGTGATTGTATGATTGTGATTGTATGACTGTGATTGTATGATTGTGATTGTATGATTGTGATTGTATGATTAGGAATGTGTGATTGCGATAGTATGATTGTGATTGTATGATTGTGATTGTATGATTGTGATTGTATGATTGTGATTGTATGATTGTGATTGTATGATTGTGATTGTATGATTGTATTAGGGAGATTGTATTTTGGAGATTGTAATTGTATGATTGCGATTGTATGATTGCGATTGTATGATTGCGATTGTATGATTGTGATTGTATGATTGTGATTGTATGATTGTGATTGTATGATTGTGATTGTATGATTGTGATTGTATGATTGTAATTGTATGATTATAATTGTATGATTGTGATTGTATGATTGTGATTGTATGACTGTGATTGTATGATTGTGATTGTGCGACTGTGATTGTACGATTGTGATTGTACGATTGTGATTGTATGATTGTGATTGTATGATTGTGATTGTATGATTGCATTTGGGAGATTGTATTTTGGAGATTGTAATTGAATGATAGCGATTGTATGATTGAGATTGTATGATTGTGATTGTATGATTGTGATTGTATGATTGTGATTGTATGATTGTGATTGTATGATTGTGATTGTATGATCGTGATTGTATGATTGTGATAGTATGATTGTGATTGTATGATTGTGATTGTATGATTGTGATTGTATGACTGTGATTGTATGATTGTGATTGTGCGATTGTGATTGTACGATTGTGATTGTACGATTGTGATTGTAAGATTGTGATTGTATGATTATAGTTGTATGATTGTGATAGTATGATTGTGATTGTAAGATTGTGATTGTATGACTGTGATTGTATGATTGTGATTGTATGATTGTGTTTGTATGATTAGGATTGTATGATTGCGATAGTATGATTGTGATTGTATGATTGTGATTGTATGATTGTGATTGTATGATTGTGATTGTATGATTGCATTTGGGAGATTGTATTTTGGAGATTGTAATTGTATGATTGCGATTGTATGATTGCGATTGTATGATTGTGATTGTATGATTGTGATATTATGATTGTGATAGTATGACTGTGATTGTATGACTGTGATTGTATGATTGTGATTGTATGATTGTGATTGTCTGATTGTGGTTGTATGATTGTGATTGTATGACTGTGATTGTATGATTGTCATTGTATGATTATGATTGTATGATTGTGATTGCATGATTGTGATTGTATGATTGAGATTGCATGATTTTGTATGTATGTTTGTGATTGTATGATTGTGATTGTATGATTGTGATTGTATGATTGTGATTGTATGATTGCGATATTATGATTGTGATTGTATGATTGTGATTGTATGATTGTGGTTGTATGATTGTGATTGTATGATTGTATTTGGGAGATTGTGATTGTATGATTGCGATTGTATGATTGTGATTGCGTGATTGTGATTGTATGATTGCGATTGTATGATTGTGATTGTATGGTTGTGATTGTATGATTGTGATGGTATGATTGTGATTGTATGATTGTGATTGTATGATTGTGATTGTATGATTATGATGGAATGATTGTGATTGCATGATTGTGATTGTATGATTGTGATTGCATGATTTTGAATGTATGATTGTGATTGTATGATTGTGATTGTATGATTGTGATTGTATGATTGTGATTGTATGATTGTGATTGTATGATTGTGATTGTATGATTGTGATTGTATGATTGTATTTGGGAGATTGTATTTTGGAGATTGTAATTGTATGATTGTGATGGTATGATTTTGATTGTATGATTGCGATAGTATGATTGTGATTGTATGATTGTGATTGTATGATTGTGACTGTATGATTGTGATTGTATGATTGTGATTGCGTGATTGTGATTGTATGATTGTGATTGCGTGATTGTGATTGTATGATTGCGATTGTATGATTGTGATTGTATGATTGTGATTGTATGATTGTGATAGTATGATTGTGATAGTATGACTGTGATTGTATGACTGTGATTGTATGATTGTGATTGTGTGATTGTGATTGTCTGATTGTGGTTGTATGATTGTGATTGTATGATTGTGATTGTATGATTGTGATTGTATGACTGTGATTGTATGATTGTGATAGTATGACTGTGATTGTATGACTGTGATTGTATGATTGTGATTGTGTGATTGTGATTGTCTGATTGTGGTTGTATGATTGTGATTGTATGATTGTGATTGTATGATTGTGATTGTATGACTGTGATTGTATGATTGTGATTGTGTGATTGCGATTGTATGATTGCGATTGTATGATTGCGATTGTATGATTGTGATTGTATGATTGTGATTGTATGACTGTGATTGTATGATTGTGATTGTATGATTGTGATTGTATGATTAGGATTGTATGATTGTGATAGTATGATTGTGATTGTATGATTGTAATTGTATGATTGTGATTGTATGATTGTAATTGTATGATTATGATTGTATGATTGTGATTGTATGATTGTGATGGTTTGATTGTGATTGTATGATTGCGATATTATGATTGTGATTGTATGATTGCGATTGTATGATTGTGATTGCGTGATTGTGATTGTATGATTGCGATTGTATGATTGTGATTGTATGATTGTGATTGTATGATTGTGATATTATGATTGTGATATTATGATTGTGATAGTATGACTTTGATTGTATGACTGTGATTGTATGATTGTGATTGTATGATTGTGATTATCTGATTGTGGTTGTATGATTGTGATTGTATGATTGTGATTGTGCGATTGTCATTGTATGATTATGATTGTATGATTGTGATTGCATGATTGCGATTGCATGATTGTGATAATATGATTGCGAATGTATGATTGTGATTGTATGTCTGTGATTGTATGATTGTGATTGTATGATTGTGCTAGTATGATTGTGATTGTAAGATTGTGATTGTATGTCTGTGATTGTATGATTGTGATTGTATGATTGTGATTGTATGATTGTGATTGTATGATTGCATTTGGGAGATTGTATTTTGGAGATTGTAATTGTATGATTGCGATTGTGTGATTGTGATTGTATGATTGTGATTGTATGATTGTGATTGTATGATTGTGATTGTATGATCGTGATTGTATGATTGTGATATTATGATTGTGATTGTATGATTGTGATTGTATGATTGTGATTGTATGATTGTGATTGTATGACTGTGATTGTATGATTGTGATTGTGCGATTGTGATTGTACGATTGTGATTGTACGATTGTGATTGTATGATTATGATTGTATGATTATGATTGTATGATTGTGATTGCATGATTGTGATTGTATGATTGAGATTGCATGATTTTGTATGTATGACTGTGATTGTATGATTGTGATTGTATGATTGTGATTGTATGATTGTGATAGTATGATTGTGATTGTATGATTGTGATTGTATGACTGTGATTGTATGATTGTGACTGTATGATTGTGATTGTATGATTGTGATTGTATGATTATGATGGAATGATTGTGATTGCATGATTGTGATTGTATGATTGTGATTGTATGACTGTGATTGTATGATTGTGATTGTGCGATTGTGATTGTACGATTGTGATTGTACGATTGTGATTGTATGATTATGATTGTATGATTATGATTGTATGATTGTGATTGCATGATTGTGATTGTATGATTGTGATAGTATGATTGTGATTGTATGACTGTGATTGTACGACTGTGATTGTATGATTGTGATTGTATGATTGTCATTGTATGATTATGATTGTATGATTGTGATTGCATGATTGTGATTGTATGATTGAGATTGCATGATTTTGTATGTATGACTGTGATTGTATGATTGTGATTGTATGATTGTGATAGTATGATTGTGATTGTACGATTGTGATTGTATGACTGTGATTGTATGATTGTGACTGTATGATTGTGATTGTATGATTGTGATAGTATGATTGTGATTGTATGATTGTGATTGTATGACTGTGATTGTATGATTGTGATTGTGCGATTGTGATTGTACGATTGTGATTGTACGATTGTGATTGTATGATTGTGATTGTATGATTATGATGGAATGATTGTGATTGCATGATTGTGATTGTATGATTGTGATTGTATGATTGTGATTGTATGATTGTGATTGTATGATTGTGACTGTATGATTGTGATTGTATGATTGTGATTGTGTGATTGCGATTGTATGATTGCGATTGTATGATTGTGATTGTATGATGGTGATTGTATGATTGTGATTGTATGACTGTGATTGTATGATTGTGATTGTATGATTGTGATTGTATGATTAGGATTGTGTGATTGTGATAGTGTGATTGTGATTGTATGATTGTGATTGTATGATTGTGATTGTATGATTGTGATTGTATGATTGTGATTGTATGATTGTGATTGTATGATTGTATTTGGGAGATTGTATTTTGGAGATTGTAATTGTATGATTGCGATTGTATGATTATGATTGTATGATTGTGATAGTATGATTGTGATTGTAAGATTGTGATTGCATGACTGTGATTGTATGATTGTGATTGTATGATTGTGATTGTATGATTAGGATTGTATGATTGTGATAGTATGATTGTGATTGTATGATTGTGATTGTATGATTGTGACTGTATGATTGTGATTGTATGAGTGTGATTGCGTGATTGTGATTGTATGATTGTGATTGCGTGATTGTGATTGTATGATTGCGATTGTATGATTGTGATTGTATGATTGTGATTGCATGATTGTGATTGTATGATTGTGATAGTATGATTGTGATTGTATGACTGTGATTGTACGACTGTGATTGTATGATTGTGATTGTATGATTGTCATTGTATGATTATGATTGTATGATTGTGATTGCGTGATTGTGATAGTATGATTGTGATTGTATGATTGTGATTGTATGATTGTGATTGTATGATTGTGATTGTACGATTGTGATTGTATGATTATAGTTGTATGATTGTGATAGTATGATTGTGATTGTAAGATTGTGATTGTATGACTGTGATTGTATGATTGTGATTGTATGATTGTGTTTGTATGATTAGGATTGTATGATTGCGATAGTATGATTGTGATTGTATGATTGTGATTGTATGATTGTGATTGTATGATTGTGATTGTATGATTGCATTTGGGAGATTGTATTTTGGAGATTGTAATTGTATGATTGCGATTGTATGATTGCGATTGTATGATTGTGATTGTATGATTGTGATATTATGATTGTGATAGTATGACTGTGATTGTATGACTGTGATTGTATGATTGTGATTGTATGATTGTGATTGTCTGATTGTGGTTGTATGATTGTGATTGTATGACTGTGATTGTATGATTGTCATTGTATGATTATGATTGTATGATTGTGATTGCATGATTGTGATTGTATGATTGAGATTGTATGATTGTGATAGTATGATTGTCATTGTATGATTGTGGTTGTAAGATTGTGGTTGAATGATTGTGATTGTATGATTGTATTTGGGAGATTGTGATTGTATGATTGCGATTGTATGATTGTGATTGCGTGATTGTGATTGTATGATTGCGATTGTATGATTGTGATTGTATGATTGTGATTGTATGATTGTGATTGTATGATTGCGATATTATGATTGTGATTGTATGATTGTGGTTGTATGATTGTGGTTGTATGATTGTGATTGTATGATTGTATTTGGGAGATTGTGATTGTATGATTGCGATTGTATGATTGTGATTGCGTGATTGTGATTGTATGATTGCGATTGTATGATTGTGATTGTATGGTTGTGATTGTATGATTGTGATGGTATGATTGTGATTGTATGATTGTGATTGTATGATTGTGATTGTATGATTATGATGGAATGATTGTGATTGCATGATTGTGATTGTATGATTGTGATTGTATGACTGTGATTGTATGATTGTGATTGTATGATAGTGATTGTATGATTAGGAATGTGTGATTGTGACAGTATGATTGTGATTGTATGATTGTGATTGTATGATTGTGATTGTATGATTGTGATTGTATGATTGTGATTGTATGATTGTGATTGTATGATTGTATTTGGGAGATTGTATTTTGGAGATTGTAATTGTATGATTGCGATTGTATGATTGCGATTGTATGATTGCGATTGTATGATTGCGATTGTATGATTGTGATTGTATGATTGTGATTGTATGATTGTGATTGTATGATTGTGATTGTATGATTGTAATTGTATGATTATAATTGTATGATTGTGATTGTATGATTGTGATTGTATGACTGTGATTGTATGATTGTGATTGTGCGACTGTGATTGTACGATTGTGATTGTACGATTGTGATTGTATGATTGTGATTGTATGATTGTGATTGTATGATTGCATTTGGGAGATTGTATTTTGGAGATTGTAATTGAATGATAGCGATTGTATGATTGAGATTGTATGATTGTGATTGTATGATTGTGATTGTATGATTGTGATTGTATGATTGTGATTGTATGATTGTGATTGTATGATCGTGATTGTATGATTGTGGTAGTATGATTGTGATTGTATGATTGTGATTGTATGATTGTGATTGTATGACTGTGATTGTATGATTGTGATTGTGCGATTGTGATTGTACGATTGTGATTGTACGATTGTGATTGTAAGATTGTGATTGTATGATTATAGTTGTATGATTGTGATAGTATGATTGTGATTGTAAGATTGTGATTGTATGACTGTGATTGTATGATTGTGATTGTATGATTGTGTTTGTATGATTAGGATTGTATGATTGCGATAGTATGATTGTGATTGTATGATTGTGATTGTATGATTGTGATTGTATGATTGTGATTGTATGATTGCATTTGGGAGATTGTATTTTGGAGATTGTAATTGTATGATTGCGATTGTATGATTGCGATTGTATGATTGTGATTGTATGATTGTGATATTATGATTGTGATAGTATGACTGTGATTGTATGACTGTGATTGTATGATTGTGATTGTATGATTGTGATTGTCTGATTGTGGTTGTATGATTGTGATTGTATGACTGTGATTGTATGATTGTCAATGTATGATTATGATTGTATGATTGTGATTGCATGATTGTGATTGTATGATTGAGATTGCATGATTTTGTATGTATGTTTGTGATTGTATGATTGTGATTGTATGATTGTGATTGTATGATTGTGATTGTATGATTGCGATATTATGATTGTGATTGTATGATTGTGATTGTATGATTGTGGTTGTATGATTGTGATTGTATGATTGTATTTGGGAGATTGTGATTGTATGATTGCGATTGTATGATTGTGATTGCGTGATTGTGATTGTATGATTGCGATTGTATGATTGTGATTGTATGGTTGTGATTGTATGATTGTGATGGTATGATTGTGATTGTATGATTGTGATTGTATGATTGTGATTGTATGATTATGATGGAATGATTGTGATTGTATGGTTGTGATTGAATGATTGTGTTTGGATGATTGCGATTGTACGATTGCGATAGTATGATTGTGATTGTATGATTGTGATTTTATGATTGTCATTGTCTGATTATGATTGTATGATTGTGATTGTATGATCGTGATTGTATGATTGTGATAGTATGATTGTGATTGTATGATTGTGATTGTATGATTGTGATTGTATGACTGTGATTGTATGATTGTGATTGTGCGATTGCGATTGTATGATTGTATTTGGGAGATTGTATTTGGGAGATTGTAATTGTATGATTGCGATTGTATGATTGAGATTGTATGATTGTGATTGTATGATTGTGATTGTATGATTGTGATAGCATGATTGTGATTGTGTGATTGTGATTGTATGACTGTGATTGTATGATTAGGATTGTATGATTGTGATAGTATGATTGTGATTGTATGATTGTGATTGTATGATTGTGATAGTATGATTGTGATTGTATGATTGTGATTGCGTGATTGTGATTGTATGATTGCGATTGTATGATTGTGATTGTATGATTGTGATTGTATGATTGTGATATTATGATTGTGATAGTATGACTGTGATTGTATGACTGTGATTGTATGATTGTGATTGTATGATTGTGATTGTCTGATTGTGGTTGTATGATTGTGATTGTATGATTGTGATTGTATGATTGTGATTGTATGATTGTATTTGGGAGATTGTATTTTGGAGATTGTAATTGTATGATTGCGATTTTATGATTGTGATTGTATGATTGTGATTGTATGATTGTGATCGTATGATTGTGATCGTATGATAGTGATTGTATGATTGTGATTGTATGGTTGTGATTGTATGATTGTGATTGTATGATTGTAATTGTATGATTATGATTGTATGATTGTGATTGTATGATTGTGATGGTTTGATTGTGATTGTATGATTCCGATATTATGATTGTGATTGTATGATTGTGATTGTATGATTGTGGTTGTATGATTGTGATTGTATGATTGTATTTGGGAGATTGTGATTGTATGATTGCGATTGTATGATTGTGATTGCGTGATTGTGATTGTATGATTGCGATTGTATGATTGTGATTGTATGGTTGTGATTGTATGATTGTGATGGTATGATTGTGATTGTATGATTGCGATAGTATGATTGGGATTGTATGATTGTGATTGTATGATTGTGACTGTATGATTGTGATTGTATGATTGTGATTGCGTGATTGTGATTGTATGATTGCGATTGTATGATTGTGATTGTATGATTGTGATTGTCTGATTGTGGTTGTATGATTGTGATTGTATGACTGTGATTGTATGATTGTCATTGTATGATTATGATTGTATGATTGTGATTGCATGATTGTGAATGTATGATTGTGATTGTATGATTGCATTTGGGAGATTGTATTTTGGAGATTGTAATTGTATGATTGTGATTGTATGATTGCGATTGTATGATTGTGATTGTATGATTGTGATATTATGATTGTGATAGTATGACTGTGATTGTATGACTGTGATTGTATGATTGTGATTGTATGATTGTGATTGTCTGATTGTGGTTGTATGATTGTGATTGTATGACTGTGATTGTATGATTGTCATTGTATGATTATGATTGTATGATTGTGATTGCATGATTGTGATTGTATGATCGTGATTGTATGATTGTGATAGTATGATTGTGATTGTATGATTGTGATTGTATGATTGTGATTGTATGACGGTGATTGTATGATTGTGATTGTATGACTGTGATTGTATGATTGTGATTGTGCGATTGTGATTGTACGATTGTGATTGTACGATTGTGATTGTACGATTGTGATTGTATGATTATAGTTGTATGATTGTGATAGTATGATTGTGATTGTAAGATTGTGATTGTATGACTGTGATTGTATGATTGTGATTGTATGATTGTGTTTGTATGATTAGGATTGTATGATTGCGATAGTATGATTGTGATTGTATGATTGTGATTGTATGATTGTGATTGTATGATTGCATTTGGGAGATTGTATTTTGGAGATTGTAATTGTATGATTGCGATTGTATGATTGCGATTGTATGATTGTGATTGTATGATTGTGATATTATGATTGTGATAGTATGACTGTGATTGTATGACTGTGATTGTATGATTGTGATTGTATGATTGTGATTGTCTGATTGTGGTTGTATGATTGTGATTGTATGACTGTGATTGTATGATTGTCATTGTATGATTATGATTGTATGATTGTGATTGCATGATTGTGATTGTATGATTGAGACTGCATGATTTTGTATGTATGTTTGTGATTGTATGATTGTGATTGTATGATTGTGATTGTATGATTGTGATTGTATGATTGCGATATTATGACTGTGATTGTATGATTGTGGTTGTATGATTGTGGTTGTATGATTGTGATTGTATGATTGTATTTGGGAGATTGTGATTGTATGATTGCGATTGTATGATTGTGATTGCGTGATTGTGATTGTATGATTGCGATTGTATGATTGTGATTGTATGGTTGTGATTGTATGATTGTGATGGTATGATTGTGATTGTATGATTGTGATTGTATGATTGTGATTGTATGATTATGATGGAATGATTGTGATTGCATGATTGTGATTGTATGATTGTGATTGTATGACTGTGATTGTATGATTGTGATTGTATGATTGTGATTGTATGATTAGGAATGTGTGATTGCGATAGTATGATTGTGATTGTATGATTGTGATTGTATGATTGTGATTGTATGATTGTGATTGTATGATTGTGATTGTATGATTGTGATTGTATGATTGTGATTGTATGATTGTGATTGTATGATTGTATTTGGGAGATTGTATTTTGGAGATTGTAATTGTATGATTGCGATTGTATGATTGCGATTGTATGATTGCGATTGTATGATTGTGATTGTATGATTGTGATTGTATGATTGTGATTGTATGATTGTGATTGTATGATTGTGATTGTATGATTGTGATTGTATGATTGTAATTGTATGATTATAATTGTATGATTGTGATTGTATGATTGTGATTGTATGACTGTGATTGTATGATTGTGATTGTGCGACTGTGATTGTACGATTGTGATTGTACGATTGTGATTGTATGATTGTGATTGTATGATTGTGATTGTATGATTGCATTTGGGAGATTGTATTTTGGAGATTGTAATTGAATGATAGCGATTGTATGATTGAGATTGTATGATTGTGATTGTATGATTGTGATTGTATGATTGTGATTGTATGATTGTGATTGTATGATTGTGATTGTATGATCGTGATTGTATGATTGTGATAGTATGATTGTGATTGTATGATTGTGATTGTATGATTGTGATTGTATGACTGTGATTGTATGATTGTGATTGTGCGATTGTGATTGTACGATTGTGATTGTACGATTGTGATTGTAAGATTGTGATTGTATGATTATAGTTGTATGATTGTGATAGTATGATTGTGATTGTAAGATTGTGATTGTATGACTGTGATTGTATGATTGTGATTGTATGATTGTGTTTGTATGATTAGGATTGTATGATTGCGATAGTATGATTGTGATTGTATGATTGTGATTGTATGATTGTGATTGTATGATTGTGATTGTATGATTGCATTTGGGAGATTGTATTTTGGAGATTGTAATTGTATGATTGCGATTGTATGATTGCGATTGTATGATTGTGATTGTATGATTGTGATATTATGATTGTGATAGTATGACTGTGATTGTATGACTGTGATTGTATGATTGTGATTGTATGATTGTGATTGTCTGATTGTGGTTGTATGATTGTGATTGTATGACTGTGATTGTATGATTGTCATTGTATGATTATGATTGTATGATTGTGATTGCATGATTGTGATTGTATGATTGAGATTGCATGATTTTGTATGTATGTTTGTGATTGTATGATTGTGATTGTATGATTGTGATTGTATGATTGTGATTGTATGATTGTGATTGTATGATTGCGATATTATGATTGTGATTGTATGATTGTGATTGTATGATTGTGGTTGTATGATTGTGATTGTATGATTGTATTTGGGAGATTGTGATTGTATGATTGCGATTGTATGATTGTGATTGCGTGATTGTGATTGTATGATTGCGATTGTATGATTGTGATTGTATGGTTGTGATTGTATGATTGTGATGGTATGATTGTGATTGTATGATTGTGATTGTATGATTGTGATTGTATGATTATGATGGAATGATTGTGATTGCATGATTGTGATTGTATGATTGTGATTGCATGATTTTGAATGTATGATTGTGATTGTATGATTGTGATTGTATGATTGTGATTGTATGATTGTGATTGTATGATTGTGATTGTATGATTGTGATTGTATGATTGTGATTGTATGATTGTGATTGTATGATTGTGATTGTATGATAGCGATTGTATGATTGTGATTTTATGATTATGATTGTATGATTGTGATTGTATGATTATGATTGTATGGTTGTGATTGAATGATTGTGATTGGATGATTGCGATTGTACGATTGCGATAGTATGATTGTGATTGTATGATTGTGATTTTATGATTGTCATTGTCTGATTATGATTGTATGATTGTGATTGTATGATCGTGATTGTATGATTGTGATTGTATGATTGTGATTGTATGATTGTGATTGTATGATTGTGATTGTATGACTGTGATTGTATGATTGTGATTGTGCGATTGTGATTGTATGATTGTATTTGGGAGATTGTATTTGGGAGATTGTAATTGTATGATTGCGATTGTATGATTGAGATTGTATGATTGTGATTGTATGATTGTGATTGTATGATTGTGATAGCATGATTGTGATTGTGTGATTGTGATTGTATGACTGTGATTGTATGATTGTGATTGTATGATTGTGATAGTATGATTGTGATTGTATGATTGTGATTGTATGATTGTGATAGTATGATTGTGATTGTATGATTGTGATTGCGTGATTGTGATTGTATGATTGCGATTGTATGATTGTGATTGTATGATTGTGATTGTATGATTGTGATATTATGATTGTGATAGTATGACTGTGATTGTATGACTGTGATTGTATGATTGTGATTGTATGATTTTGATTGTCTGATTGTGGTTGTATGATTGTGATTGTATGATTGTGATTGTATGATTGTCATTGTATGATTATGATTGTATGATTGTGATTGCATGATTGTGATTGTATGATTGAGATTGCATGATTTTGTATGTATGATTGTGATTGTATGATTGTGATAATATGATTGCGAATGTATGATTGTGATTGTATGATTATGATTGTATGATTGTGATAGTATGATTGTGATTGTAAGATTGTGATTGCATGACTGTGATTGTATGATTGTGATTGTATGATTGTGATTGTATGATTAGGATTGTATGATTGTGATAGTATGATTGTGATTGTATGATTGTGATTGTATGATTGTGATTGTATGATTGTATTTGGGAGATTGTATTTTGGAGATTGTAATTGTATGATTGCGATTTTATGATTGTGATTGTATGATTGTGATTGTATGATTGTGATCGTATGATTGTGATCGTATGATAGTGATTGTATGATTGTGATTGTATGGTTGTGATTGTATGATTGTGATTGTATGATTGTAATTGTATGATTATGATTGTATGATTGTGATTGTATGATTGTGATGGTTTGATTGTGATTGTATGATTCCGATATTATGATTGTGATTGTATGATTGTGATTGTATGATTGTGGTTGTATGATTGTGATTGTATGATTGTATTTGGGAGATTGTGATTGTATGATTGCGATTGTATGATTGTGATTGCGTGATTGTGATTGTATGATTGCGATTGTATGATTGTGATTGTATGGTTGTGATTGTATGATTGTGATGGTATGATTGTGATTGTATGATTGCGATAGTATGATTGTGATTGTATGATTGTGATTGTATGATTGTGACTGTATGATTGTGATTGTATGATTGTGATTGCGTGATTGTGATTGTATGATTGCGATTGTATGACTGTGATTGTATGATTGTGATTGTATGATTGTGATTGTATGACTGTGATTGTATGATTGTGATTGTATGATTGTAATTGTATGATTATGATTGTGTGATTGTGATTGTATGATTATGATTGTATGATTGTGATAGTATGATTGTGATTGTAAGATTGTGATTGCATGGCTGTGATTGTATGATTGTGATTGTATGATTGTGATTGTATGATTAGGATTGTATGATTGTGATAGTATGATTGTGATTGTATGATTGTGATTGTATGATTGTGATTGTATGATTGTATTTGGGAGATTGTATTTTGGAGATTGTAATTGTATGATTGCGATTGAATGATTGTGATTGTATGATTGTGATTGTATGATTGTGATCGTATGATTGTGATCGTATGATTGTGATTGTATGATTGTGATTGTATGGTTGTGATTGTATAATTGTGATTGTTTGATTGTAATTGTATGATTATGATTGTATGATTGTGATTGTATGATTGTGATGGTTTGATTGTGATTGTATGATTCCGATATTATGATTGTGATTGTATGATTGTAATTGTATGATTATGATTGTATGATTGTGATTGTATGATTGTGATGGTTTGATTGTGATTGTATGATTGCGATATTATGATTGTGATTGTATGATTGTGATTGTATGATAGCGATTGTATGATTGTGATTGTATGATTATGATTGTATGATTGTGATTGTATGATTATGATTGTATGGTTGTGATTGAATGATTGTGATTGGATGATTGCGATTGTATGATTGTGATAGTACGATTGTGATTGTATGATTGTGATTGTATGATTGTGATAGTATGATTGTGATTGTATGATTGTGATTGTATGATTGTGATTGTATGATTGTATTTGGGAGATTGTATTTTGGAGATTGTAATTGTATGATTGCGATTGTATGATTGTGATAGTATGATTGTGATTGTATGATTGTAATTGTATGATTGTGATTGTATGATTGTAATTGTATGATTATGATTGTATGATTGTGATTGTATGATTGTGATGGTTTGATTGTGATTGTATGATTGCGATATTATGATTGTGATTGTATGATTGCGATTGTATGATTGTGATTGCGTGATTGTGATTGTATGATTGCGATTGTATGATTGTGATTGTATGATTGTGATTGTATGATTGTGATATTATGATTGTGATATTATGATTGTGATAGTATGACTTTGATTGTATGACTGTGATTGTATGATTGTGATTGTATGATTGTGATTATCTGATTGTGGTTGTATGATTGTGATTGTATGATTGTGATTGTGCGATTGTCATTGTATGATTATGATTGTATGATTGTGATTGCATGATTGCGATTGCATGATTGTGATAATATGATTGCGAATGTATGATTGTGATTGTATGTCTGTGATTGTATGATTGTGATTGTATGATTGTGCTAGTATGATTGTGATTGTAAGATTGTGATTGTATGTCTGTGATTGTATGATTGTGATTGTATGATAGTGATTGTATGATTGTGATTGTATGATTGCATTTGGGAGATTGTATTTTGGAGATTGTAATTGTATGATTGCGATTGTGTGATTGTGATTGTATGATTGTGATTGTATGATTGTGATTGTATGATTGTGATTGTATGATCGTGATTGTATGATTGTGATATTATGATTGTGATTGTATGATTGTGATTGTATGATTGTGATTGTATGATTGTGATTGTATGACTGTGATTGTATGATTGTGATTGTGCGATTGTGATTGTACGATTGTGATTGTACGATTGTGATTGTATGATTATGATTGTATGATTATGATTGTATGATTGTGATTGCATGATTGTGATTGTATGATTGTGATAGTATGATTGTGATTGTATGACTGTGATTGTACGACTGTGATTGTATGATTGTGATTGTATGATTGTCATTGTATGATTATGATTGTATGATTGTGATTGCATGATTGTGATTGTATGATTGAGATTGCATGATTTTGTATGTATGACTGTGATTGTATGATTGTGATTGTATGATTGTGATTGTATGATTGTGATAGTATGATTGTGATTGTATGATTGTGATTGTATGACTGTGATTGTATGATTGTGACTGTATGATTGTGATTGTATGATTGTGATTGTATGATTATGATGGAATGATTGTGATTGCATGATTGTGATTGTATGATTGTGATTGTATGATTGTGATTGTATGATTGTGATTGTATGATTGTGACTGTATGATTGTGATTGTATGATTGTGATTGTGTGATTGCGATTGTATGATTGCGATTGTATGATTGTGATTGTATGATGGTGATTGTATGATTGTGATTGTATGACTGTGATTGTATGATTGTGATTGTATGATTGTGATTGTATGATTAGGATTGTGTGATTGTGATAGTATGATTGTGATTGTATGATTGTGATTGTATGATTGTGATTGTATGATTGCGATAGTATGATTGTGATTGTATGATTGTGATTGTATGATTGTGACTGTATGATTGTGATTGTATGATTGTGATTGCGTGATTGTGATTGTATGATTGTGATTGCGTGATTGTGATTGTATGATTGCGATTGTATGATTGTGATTGTATGATTGTGATTGTATGATTGTGATAGTATGATTGTGATAGTATGACTGTGATTGTATGACTGTGATTGTATGATTGTGATTGTGTGATTGTGATTGTCTGATTGTGGTTGTATGATTGTGATTGTATGATTGTGATTGTATGATTGTGATTGTATGACTGTGATTGTATGATTGTGATAGTATGACTGTGATTGTATGACTGTGATTGTATGATTGTGATTGTGTGATTGTGATTGTCTGATTGTGGTTGTATGATTGTGATTGTATGATTGTGATTGTATGATTGTGATTGTATGACTGTGATTGTATGATTGTGATTGTGTGATTGCGATTGTATGATTGCGATTGTATGATTGCGATTGTATGATTGTGATTGTATGATTGTGATTGTATGACTGTGATTGTATGATTGTGATTGTATGATTGTGATTGTATGATTGTGATTGTATGATTGTAATTGTATGATTGTGATTGTATGATTGTAATTGTATGATTATGATTGTATGATTGTGATTGTATGATTGTGATGGTTTGATTGTGATTGTATGATTGCGATATTATGATTGTGATTGTATGATTGCGATTGTATGATTGTGATTGCGTGATTGTGATTGTATGATTGCGATTGTATGATTGTGATTGTATGATTGTGATTGTATGATTGTGATATTATGATTGTGATATTATGATTGTGATAGTATGACTTTGATTGTATGACTGTGATTGTATGATTGTGATTGTATGATTGTGATTATCTGATTGTGGTTGTATGATTGTGATTGTATGATTGTGATTGTGCGATTGTCATTGTATGATTATGATTGTATGATTGTGATTGCATGATTGCGATTGCATGATTGTGATAATATGATTGCGAATGTATGATTGTGATTGTATGTCTGTGATTGTATGATTGTGATTGTATGATTGTGCTAGTATGATTGTGATTGTAAGATTGTGATTGTATGTCTGTGATTGTATGATTGTGATTGTATGATTGTGATTGTATGATTGTGATTGTATGATTGCATTTGGGAGATTGTATTTTGGAGATTGTAATTGTATGATTGCGATTGTGTGATTGTGATTGTATGATTGTGATTGTATGATTGTGATTGTATGATTGTGATTGTATGATCGTGATTGTATGATTGTGATATTATGATTGTGATTGTATGATTGTGATTGTATGATTGTGATTGTATGATTGTGATTGTATGACTGTGATTGTATGATTGTGATTGTGCGATTGTGATTGTACGATTGTGATTGTACGATTGTGATTGTATGATTATGATTGTATGATTATGATTGTATGATTGTGATTGCATGATTGTGATTGTATGATTGAGATTGCATGATTTTGTATGTATGACTGTGATTGTATGATTGTGATTGTATGATTGTGATTGTATGATTGTGATAGTATGATTGTGATTGTATGATTGTGATTGTATGACTGTGATTGTATGATTGTGACTGTATGATTGTGATTGTATGATTGTGATTGTATGATTGTGATTGTATGATTATGATGGAATGATTGTGATTGCATGATTGTGATTGTATGATTGTGATTGTATGATTGTGATTGTATGATTGTGATTGTATGATTGTGACTGTATGATTGTGATTGTATGATTGTGATTGTGTGATTGTGATTGTATGACTGTGATTGTATGATTGTGATTGTATGATTGTGATTGTATGATTAGGATTGTGTGATTGTGATAGTATGATTGTGATTGTATGATTGTGATTGTATGATTGTGATTGTATGATTGTATTTGGGAGATTGTATTTTGGAGATTGTAATTGTATGATTGCGATTGTATGATTGTGATTGTATGATTGTGATTGTATGATTGTGATCGTATGATTGTGATCGTATGATTGTGATTGTATGATTGTGATTGTATGGTTGTGATTGTATAATTGTGATTGTTTGATTGTAATTGTATGATTATGATTGTATGATTGTGATTGTATGATTGTGATGGTTTGATTGTGATTGTATGATTGTGATTGTATGATTGTATTTGGGAGATTGTATTTTGGAGATTGTAATTGTATGATTGTGATGGTATGATTTTGATTGTATGATTGCGATAGTATGATTGTGATTGTATGATTGTGATTGTATGATTGTGACTGTATGATTGTGATTGTATGATTGTGATTGCGTGATTGTGATTGTATGATTGTGATTGCGTGATTGTGATTGTATGATTGCGATTGTATGATTGTGATTGTATGATTGTGATTGTATGATTGTGATAGTATGATTGTGATAGTATGACTGTGATTGTATGACTGTGATTGTATGATTGTGATTGTGTGATTGTGATTGTCTGATTGTGGTTGTATGATTGTGATTGTATGATTGTGATTGTATGATTGTGATTGTATGACTGTGATTGTATGATTGTGATTGTATGATTGTGATTGTATGATTAGGATTGTGTGATTGTGATAGTATGATTGTGATTGTATGATTGTGATTGTATGATTGTGATTGTCTGATTGTGGTTGTATGATTGTGATTGTATGATTGTGATTGTATGATTGTGATTGTATGACTGTGATTGTATGATTGTGATTGTGTGATTGCGATTGTATGATTGCGATTGTATGATTGTGATTGTATGATTGTGATTGTATGATTGTGATTGTATGATTGTGATTGTATGATTGTGACTGTATGATTGTGATTGTATGATTGTGATTGTGTGATTGCGATTGTATGATTGCGATTGTATGATTGTGATTGTATGATTGTGATTGCGTGATTGTGATTGTATGATTGCGATTGTATGATTGTGATTGTATGATTGTGATTGTATGATTGTGATATTATGATTGTGATAGTATGACTGTGATTGTATGACTGTGATTGTATGATTGTGATTGTATGATTGTGATTGTCTGATTGTGGTTGTATGATTGTGATTGTATGACTGTGATTGTATGATTGTGATTGTATGATTGTGATTGTATGATTAGGATTGTGTGATTGTGATAGTATGATTGTGATTGTATGATTGTGATTGTATGATTGTGATTGTATGATTGTATTTGGGAGATTGTATTTTGGAGATTGTAATTGTATGATTGCGATTGTATGATTGTGATTGTATGATTGTGATTGTATGATTGTGATCGTATGATTGTGATCGTATGATTGTGATTGTATGATTGTGATTGTATGGTTGTGATTGTATAATTGTGATTGTTTGATTGTAATTGTATGATTATGATTGTATGATTGTGATTGTATGATTGTGATGGTTTGATTGTGATTGTATGATTCCGATATTATGATTGTGATTGTATGATTGTAATTGTATGATTATGATTGTATGATTGTGATTGTATGATTGTGATTGTATGACTGTGATTGTATGATTGTGACTGTATGATTGTGATTGTATGATTGTGATTGTATGATTATGATGGAATGATTGTGATTGCATGATTGTGATTGTATGATTGTGATTGTATGATTGTGATTGTATGATTGTGATTGTGTGATTGTGATTGTCTGATTGTGGTTGTATGATTGTGATTGTATGATTGTGATTGTATGATTGTGATTGTATGACTGTGATTGTATGATTGTGATTGTATGATTGTGATTGTATGATTAGGATTGTGTGATTGTGATAGTATGATTGTGATTGTATGATTGTGATTGTATGATTGTGATTGTCTGATTGTGGTTGTATGATTGTGATTGTATGACTGTGATTGTATGATTGTGATTGTATGATTGTGATTGTATGATTAGGATTGTGTGATTGTGATAGTATGATTGTGATTGTATGATTGTGATTGTATGATTGTGATTGTATGATTGTATTTGGGAGATTGTATTTTGGAGATTGTAATTGTATGATTGCGATTGTATGATTGTGATTGTATGATTGTGATTGTATGATTGTGATCGTATGATTGTGATCGTATGATTGTGATTGTATGATTGTGATTGTATGGTTGTGATTGTATAATTGTGATTGTTTGATTGTAATTGTATGATTATGATTGTATGATTGTGATTGTATGATTGTGATGGTTTGATTGTGATTGTATGATTCCGATATTATGATTGTGATTGTATGATTGTAATTGTATGATTATGATTGTATGATTGTGATTGTATGATTGTGATGGTTTGATTGTGATTGTATGATTGCGATATTATGATTGTGATTGTATGATTGTGATTGTATGATAGCGATTGTATGATTGTGATTGTATGATTATGATTGTATGATTGTGATTGTATGATTATGATTGTATGGTTGTGATTGAATGATTGTGATTGGATGATTGCGATTGTATGATTGTGATAGTATGATTGTGATTGTATGATTGTGATTGTATGATTGTGATAGTATGATTGTGATTGTATGATTGTGATTGTATGATTGCGATTGTATGATTGTATTTGGGAGATTGTATTTTGGAGATTGTAATTGTATGATTGCGATTGTATGATTGTGATTGTATGATTGTGATTGTATGGTTGTGATCGTATGATTGTGATCGTATGATTGTGATTGTATGATTGTGATTGTATGGTTGTGATTGTATAATTGTGATTGTTTGATTGTAATTGTATGATTATGATTGTATGATTGTGATTGTATGATTGTGATGGTTTGATTGTGATTGTATGATTCCGATATTATGATTGTGATTGTATGATTGTAATTGTATGATTATGATTGTATGATTGTGATTGTATGATTGTGATGGTTTGATTGTGATTGTATGATTGCGATATTATGATTGTGATTGTATGATTGCGATTGTATGATTGTGATTGTATGATTGTGATTGTATGATTGTGATATTATGATTGTGATATTATGATTGTGATATTATGATTGTGATAGTATGACTTTGATTGTATGACTGTGATTGTATGATTGTGATTGTATGATTGTGATTATCTGATTGTGGTTGTATGATTGTGATTGTATGATTGTGATTGTGCGATTGTCATTGTATGATTATGATTGTATGATTGTGATTGCATGATTGCGATTGCATGATTGTGATAATATGATTGCGAATGTATGATTGTGATTGTATGTCTGTGATTGTATGATTGTGATTGTATGATTGTGCTAGTATGATTGTGATTGTAAGATTGTGATTGTATGTCTGTGATTGTATGATTGTGATTGTATGATTGTGATTGTATGATTGTGATTGTATGATTGCATTTGGGAGATTGTATTTTGGAGATTGTAATTGTATGATTGCGATTGTGTGATTGTGATTGTATGATTGTGATTGTATGATTGTGATTGTATGATCGTGATTGTATGATTGTGATATTATGATTGTGATTGTATGATTGTGATTGTATGATTGTGATTGTATGATTGTGATTGTATGACTGTGATTGTATGATTGTGATTGTGCGATTGTGATTGTATGATTGTGATTGTATGATTGTAATTGTATGATTATGATTGTGTGATTGTGATTGTATGATTATGATTGTATGATTGTGATAGTATGATTGTGATTGTAAGATTGTGATTGCATGACTGTGATTGTATGATTGTGATTGTATGATTGTGATTGTATGATTAGGATTGTATGATTGTGATAGTATGATTGTGATTGTATGATTGTGATTGTATGATTGTGATTGTATGATTGTGATTGTATGATTGTATTTGGGAGATTGTATTTTGGAGATTGTAATTGTATGATTGCGATTGTATGATTGTGATTGTATGATTGTGATTGTATGATTGTGATCGTATGATTGTGATCGTATGATTGTGATTGTATGATTGTGATTGTATGGTTGTGATTGTATAATTGTGATTGTTTGATTGTAATTGTATGATTATGATTGTATGATTGTGATTGTATGATTGTGATGGTTTGATTGTGTTTGTATGATTCCGATATTATGATTGTGATTGTATGATTGTAATTGTATGATTATGATTGTATGATTGTGATTGTATGATTGTGATGGTTTGATTGTGATTGTATGATTGCGATATTATGATTGTGATTGTATGATTGTGATTGTATGATAGCGATTGTATGATTGTGATTGTATGATTATGATTGTATGATTGTGATTGTATGATTATGATTGTATGGTTGTGATTGAATGATTGTGATTGGATGATTGCGATTGTATGATTGTGATAGTATGATTGTGATTGTATGATTGTGATTGTATGATTGTGATAGTATGATTGTGATTGTATGATTGTGATTGTATGATTGTGATTGTATGATTGTATTTGGGAGATTGTATTTTGGAGATTGTAATTGTATGATTGCGATTGTATGATTGTGATTGTATGATTGTGATTGTATGGTTGTGATCGTATGATTGTGATCGTATGATTGTGATTGTATGATTGTGATTGTATGGTTGTGATTGTATAATTGTGATTGTTTGATTGTAATTGTATGATTATGATTGTATGATTGTGATTGTATGATTGTGATGGTTTGATTGTGATTGTATGATTCCGATATTATGATTGTGATTGTATGATTGTAATTGTATGATTATGATTGTATGATTGTGATTGTATGATTGTGATGGTTTGATTGTGATTGTATGATTGCGATATTATGATTGTGATTGTATGATTGCGATTGTATGATTGTGATTGCGTGATTGTGATTGTATGATTGCGATTGTATGATTGCGATTGTATGATTGTGATTGTATGATTGTGATTGTATGATTGTGATATTATGATTGTGATATTATGATTGTGATAGTATGACTTTGATTGTATGACTGTGATTGTATGATTGTGACTGTATGATTGTGATTATCTGATTGTGGTTGTATGATTGTGATTGTATGATTGTGATTGTGCGATTGTCATTGTATGATTATGATTGTATGATTGTGATTGCATGATTGCGATTGCATGATTGTGATAATATGATTGCGAATGTATGATTGTGATTGTATGACTGTGATTGTATGATTGTGATTGTGCGATTGTGATTGTACGATTGTGATTGTACGATTGTGATTGTATGATTATGATTGTATGATTATGATTGTATGATTGTGATTGCATGATTGTGATTGTATGATTGAGATTGCATGATTTTGTATGTATGACTGTGATTGTATGATTGTGATTGTATGATTGTGATTGTATGATTGTGATAGTATGATTGTGATTGTATGATTGTGATTGTATGACTGTGATTGTATGATTGTGACTGTATGATTGTGATTGTATGATTGTGATTGTATGATTATGATGGAATGATTGTGATTGCATGATTGTGATTGTATGATTGTGATTGTATGATTGTGATTGTATGATTGTGATTGTATGATTGTGACTGTATGATTGTGATTGTATGATTGTGATTGTGTGATTGTGATTGTATGACTGTGATTGTATGATTGTGATTGTATGATTGTGATTGTATGATTAGGATTGTGTGATTGTGATAGTATGATTGTGATTGTATGATTGTGATTGTATGATTGTGATTGTATGATTGTATTTGGGAGATTGTATTTTGGAGATTGTAATTGTATGATTGCGATTGTATGATTGTGATTGTATGATTGTGATTGTATGATTGTGATCGTATGATTGTGATCGTATGATTGTGATTGTATGATTGTGATTGTATGGTTGTGATTGTATAATTGTGATTGTTTGATTGTAATTGTATGATTATGATTGTATGATTGTGATTGTATGATTGTGATGGTTTGATTGTGATTGTATGATTGTGATTGTATGATTGTATTTGGGAGATTGTATTTTGGAGATTGTAATTGTATGATTGTGATGGTATGATTTTGATTGTATGATTGCGATAGTATGATTGTGATTGTATGATTGTGATTGTATGATTGTGACTGTATGATTGTGATTGTATGATTGTGATTGCGTGATTGTGATTGTATGATTGTGATTGCGTGATTGTGATTGTATGATTGCGATTGTATGATTGTGATTGTATGATTGTGATTGTATGATTGTGATAGTATGATTGTGATAGTATGACTGTGATTGTATGACTGTGATTGTATGATTGTGATTGTGTGATTGTGATTGTCTGATTGTGGTTGTATGATTGTGATTGTATGATTGTGATTGTATGATTGTGATTGTATGACTGTGATTGTATGATTGTGATTGTATGATTGTGATTGTATGATTAGGATTGTGTGATTGTGATAGTATGATTGTGATTGTATGATTGTGATTGTATGATTGTGATTGTCTGATTGTGGTTGTATGATTGTGATTGTATGATTGTGATTGTATGATTGTGATTGTATGACTGTGATTGTATGATTGTGATTGTGTGATTGCGATTGTATGATTGCGATTGTATGATTGTGATTGTATGATTGTGATTGTATGATTGTGATTGTATGATTGTGATTGTATGATTGTGACTGTATGATTGTGATTGTATGATTGTGATTGTGTGATTGCGATTGTATGATTGCGATTGTATGATTGTGATTGTATGATTGTGATTGCGTGATTGTGATTGTATGATTGCGATTGTATGATTGTGATTGTATGATTGTGATTGTATGATTGTGATATTATGATTGTGATAGTATGACTGTGATTGTATGACTGTGATTGTATGATTGTGATTGTATGATTGTGATTGTCTGATTGTGGTTGTATGATTGTGATTGTATGACTGTGATTGTATGATTGTGATTGTATGATTGTGATTGTATGATTAGGATTGTGTGATTGTGATAGTATGATTGTGATTGTATGATTGTGATTGTATGATTGTGATTGTATGATTGTATTTGGGAGATTGTATTTTGGAGATTGTAATTGTATGATTGCGATTGTATGATTGTGATTGTATGATTGTGATTGTATGATTGTGATCGTATGATTGTGATCGTATGATTGTGATTGTATGATTGTGATTGTATGGTTGTGATTGTATAATTGTGATTGTTTGATTGTAATTGTATGATTATGATTGTATGATTGTGATTGTATGATTGTGATGGTTTGATTGTGATTGTATGATTCCGATATTATGATTGTGATTGTATGATTGTAATTGTATGATTATGATTGTATGATTGTGATTGTATGATTGTGATTGTATGACTGTGATTGTATGATTGTGACTGTATGATTGTGATTGTATGATTGTGATTGTATGATTATGATGGAATGATTGTGATTGCATGATTGTGATTGTATGATTGTGATTGTATGATTGTGATTGTATGATTGTGATTGTGTGATTGTGATTGTCTGATTGTGGTTGTATGATTGTGATTGTATGATTGTGATTGTATGATTGTGATTGTATGACTGTGATTGTATGATTGTGATTGTATGATTGTGATTGTATGATTAGGATTGTGTGATTGTGATAGTATGATTGTGATTGTATGATTGTGATTGTATGATTGTGATTGTCTGATTGTGGTTGTATGATTGTGATTGTATGATTGTGATTGTATGATTGTGATTGTATGACTGTGATTGTATGATTGTGATTGTGTGATTGCGATTGTATGATTGCGATTGTATGATTGTGATTGTATGATTGTGATTGTATGATTGTGATTGTATGATTGTGATTGTATGATTGTGACTGTATGATTGTGATTGTATGATTGTGATTGTGTGATTGCGATTGTATGATTGCGATTGTATGATTGTGATTGTATGATTGTGATTGCGTGATTGTGATTGTATGATTGCGATTGTATGATTGTGATTGTATGATTGTGATTGTATGATTGTGATATTATGATTGTGATAGTATGACTGTGATTGTATGACTGTGATTGTATGATTGTGATTGTATGATTGTGATTGTCTGATTGTGGTTGTATGATTGTGATTGTATGACTGTGATTGTATGATTGTGATTGTATGATTGTGATTGTATGATTAGGATTGTGTGATTGTGATAGTATGATTGTGATTGTATGATTGTGATTGTATGATTGTGATTGTATGATTGTATTTGGGAGATTGTATTTTGGAGATTGTAATTGTATGATTGCGATTGTATGATTGTGATTGTATGATTGTGATTGTATGATTGTGATCGTATGATTGTGATCGTATGATTGTGATTGTATGATTGTGATTGTATGGTTGTGATTGTATAATTGTGATTGTTTGATTGTAATTGTATGATTATGATTGTATGATTGTGATTGTATGATTGTGATGGTTTGATTGTGATTGTATGATTCCGATATTATGATTGTGATTGTATGATTGTAATTGTATGATTATGATTGTATGATTGTGATTGTATGATTGTGATGGTTTGATTGTGATTGTATGATTGCGATATTATGATTGTGATTGTATGATTGTGATTGTATGATAGCGATTGTATGATTGTGATTGTATGATTATGATTGTATGATTGTGATTGTATGATTATGATTGTATGGTTGTGATTGAATGATTGTGATTGGATGATTGCGATTGTATGATTGTGATAGTATGATTGTGATTGTATGATTGTGATTGTATGATTGTGATAGTATGATTGTGATTGTATGATTGTGATTGTATGATTGCGATTGTATGATTGTATTTGGGAGATTGTATTTTGGAGATTGTAATTGTATGATTGCGATTGTATGATTGTGATTGTATGATTGTGATTGTATGGTTGTGATCGTATGATTGTGATCGTATGATTGTGATTGTATGATTGTGATTGTATGGTTGTGATTGTATAATTGTGATTGTTTGATTGTAATTGTATGATTATGATTGTATGATTGTGATTGTATGATTGTGATGGTTTGATTGTGATTGTATGATTCCGATATTATGATTGTGATTGTATGATTGTAATTGTATGATTATGATTGTATGATTGTGATTGTATGATTGTGATGGTTTGATTGTGATTGTATGATTGCGATATTATGATTGTGATTGTATGATTGCGATTGTATGATTGTGATTGCGTGATTGTGATTGTATGATTGCGATTGTATGATTGCGATTGTATGATTGCGATTGTATGATTGTGATTGTATGATTGTGATATTATGATTGTGATATTATGATTGTGATAGTATGACTTTGATTGTATGACTGTGATTGTATGATTGTGACTGTATGATTGTGATTATCTGATTGTGGTTGTATGATTGTGATTGTATGATTGTGATTGTGCGATTGTCATTGTATGATTATGATTGTATGATTGTGATTGCATGATTGCGATTGCATGATTGTGATAATATGATTGCGAATGTATGATTGTGATTGTATGTCTGTGATTGTATGATTGTGATTGTATGATTGTGCTAGTATGATTGTGATTGTAAGATTGTGATTGTATGTCTGTGATTGTATGATTGTGATTGTATGATTGTGATTGTATGATTGTGATTGTATGATTGCATTTGGGAGATTGTATTTTGGAGATTGTAATTGTATGATTGCGATTGTGTGATTGTGATTGTATGATTGTGATTGTATGATTGTGATTGTATGATCGTGATTGTATGATTGTGATATTATGATTGTGATTGTATGATTGTGATTGTATGATTGTGATTGTATGATTGTGATTGTATGACTGTGATTGTATGATTGTGATTGTGCGATTGTGATTGTATGATTGTGATTGTACGATTGTGATTGTATGATTTTGATTGTATGATTATGATTGTATGATTGTGATTGCATGATTGTGATTGTATGATTGTGATAGTATGATTGTGATTGTATGATTGTGATTGTATGACTGTGATTGTATGATTGTGATTGTGCGATTGTGATTGTACGATTGTGATTGTACGATTGTGATTGTATGATTGTGATTGTATGATTATGATGGAATGATTGTGATTGCATGATTGTGATTGTATGATTGTGATTGTATGATTGTGATTGTATGATTGTGATTGTATGATTGTGACTGTATGATTGTGATTGTATGATTGTGATTGTGTGATTGCGATTGTATGATTGCGATTGTATGATTGTGATTGTATGATGGTGATTGTATGATTGTGATTGTATGACTGTGATTGTATGATTGTGATTGTATGATTGTGATTGTATGATTAGGATTGTGTGATTGTGATAGTATGATTGTGATTGTATGATTGTGATTGTATGATTGTGATTGTATGATTGTGATTGTATGATTGTGATTGTATGATTGTGATTGTATGATTGTGATTGTATGATTGTATTTGGGAGATTGTATTTTGGAGATTGTAATTGTATGATTGCGATTGTATGACTGTGATTGTATGATTGTGATTGTATGATTGTGATTGTATGATTGTGACTGTATGATTGTGATTGTATGATTGTGATTGCGTGATTGTGATTGTATGATTGTGATTGCGTGATTGTGATTGTATGATTGCGATTGTATGATTGTGATTGTATGATTGTGATTGTATGATTGTGATAGTATGATTGTGATAGTATGACTGTGATTGTATGACTGTGATTGTATGATTGTGATTGTGTGATTGTGATTGTCTGATTGTGGTTGTATGATTGTGATTGTATGATTGTGATTGTATGATTGTGATTGTATGACTGTGATTGTATGATTGTGATTGTGTGATTGCGATTGTATGATTGCGATTGTATGATTGCGATTGTATGATTGTGATTGTATGATTGTGATTGTATGACTGTGATTGTATGATTGTGATTGTATGATTGTGATTGTATGATTAGGATTGTGTGATTGTGATAGTATGATTGTGATTGTATGATTGTGATTGTGTGATTGCGATTGTATGATTGCGATTGTATGATTGTGATTGTATGATTGTGATTGCGTGATTGTGATTGTATGATTGCGATTGTATGATTGTGATTGTATGATTGTGATTGTATGATTGTGATATTATGATTGTGATAGTATGACTGTGATTGTATGACTGTGATTGTATGATTGTGATTGTATGATTGTGATTGTCTGATTGTGGTTGTATGATTGTGATTGTATGACTGTGATTGTATGATTGTGATTGTATGATTGTGATTGTATGATTAGGATTGTGTGATTGTGATAGTATGATTGTGATTGTATGATTGTGATTGTATGATTGTGATTGTATGATTGTATTTGGGAGATTGTATTTTGGAGATTGTAATTGTATGATTGCGATTGTATGATTGTGATTGTATGATTGTGATTGTATGATTGTGATCGTATGATTGTGATCGTATGATTGTGATTGTATGATTGTGATTGTATGGTTGTGATTGTATAATTGTGATTGTTTGATTGTAATTGTATGATTATGATTGTATGATTGTGATTGTATGATTGTGATTGTATGATTCCGATATTATGATTGTGATTGTATGATTGTAATTGTATGATTATGATTGTATGATTGTGATTGTATGATTGTGATGGTTTGATTGTGATTGTATGATTGCGATATTATGATTGTGATTGTATGATTGTGATTGTATGATAGCGATTGTATGATTGTGATTGTATGATTATGATTGTATGATTGTGATTGTATGATTGTGATTGTATGGTTGTGATTGAATGATTGTGATTGGATGATTGCGATTGTATGATTGTGATAGTATGATTGTGATTGTATGATTGTGATTGTATGATTGTGATAGTATGATTGTGATTGTATGATTGTGATTGTATGATTGTGATTGTATGATTGTATTTGGGAGATTGTATTTTGGAGATTGTAATTGTATGATTGCGATTGTATGATTGTGATTGTATGATTGTGATTGTATGGTTGTGATCGTATGATTGTGATCGTATGATTGTGATTGTATGATTGTGATTGTATGACTGTGATTGTATGATTGTGATTGTATGATTGTGATTGTATGATTAGGATTGTGTGATTGTGATAGTATGATTGTGATTGTATGATTGTGATTGTATGATTGTGATTGTATGATTGTGATTGTATGATTGTATTTGGGAGATTGTATTTTGGAGATTGTAATTGTATGATTGCGATTGTATGACTGTGATTGTATGATTGTGATTGTATGATTGTGATTGTATGATTAGGATTGTATGATTGTGATAGTATGATTGTGATTGTATGATTGTGATTGTATGATTGTGATTGTATGATTGTATTTGGGAGATTGTATTTTGGAGATTGTAATTGTATGATTGTGATGGTATGATTTTGATTGTATGATTGCGATAGTATGATTGTGATTGTATGATTGTGATTGTATGATTGTGATTGTATGACTGTGATTGTATGATTGTGATTGTATGATTGTGATTGTATGATTAGGATTGTGTGATTGCGATTGTATGATTGTGATTGTATGATTGTGATTGTATGATTGTGATAGTATGATTGTGATTGTATGACTGTGATTGTATGATTGTGATTGTGTGATTGCGATTGTATGATTGCGATTGTATGATTGCGATTGTATGATTGTGATTGTATGATTGTGATTGTATGACTGTGATTGTATGATTGTGATTGTATGATTGTGATTGTATGATTAGGATTGTGTGATTGTGATAGTATGATTGTGATTGTATGATTGTGATTGTATGACTGTGATTGTCTGATTGTGGTTGTATGATTGTGATTGTATGATTGTGATTGTATGATTGTGATTGTATGACTGTGATTGTATGATTGTGATTGTGTGATTGCGATTGTATGATTGCGATTGTATGATTGTGATTGTATGATTGTGATTGTATGATTGTGATTGTATGATTGTGATTGTATGATTGTGACTGTATGATTGTGATTGTATGATTGTGATTGTGTGATTGCGATTGTATGATTGCGATTGTATGATTGTGATTGTATGATTGTGATTGCGTGATTGTGATTGTATGATTGCGATTGTATGATTGTGATTGTATGATTGTGATTGTATGATTGTGATTGTATGATTGTGATATTATGATTGTGATAGTATGACTGTGATTGTATGACTGTGATTGTATGATTGTGATTGTATGATTGTGATTGTCTGATTGTGGTTGTATGATTGTGATTGTATGACTGTGATTGTATGATTGTGATTGTATGATTGTGATTGTATGATTAGGATTGTGTGATTGTGATAGTATGATTGTGATTGTATGATTGTGATTGTATGATTGTGATTGTATGATTGTATTTGGGAGATTGTATTTTGGAGATTGTAATTGTATGATTGCGATTGTATGATTGTGATTGTATGATTGTGATTGTATGATTGTGATCGTATGATTGTGATCGTATGATTGTGATTGTATGATTGTGATTGTATGGTTGTGATTGTATAATTGTGATTGTTTGATTGTAATTGTATGATTATGATTGTATGATTGTGATTGTATGATTGTGATGGTTTGATTGTGATTGTATGATTCCGATATTATGATTGTGATTGTATGATTGTAATTGTATGATTATGATTGTATGATTGTGATTGTATGATTGTGATGGTTTGATTGTGATTGTATGATTGCGATATTATGATTGTGATTGTATGATTGTGATTGTATGATAGCGATTGTATGATTGTGATTGTATGATTATGATTGTATGATTGTGATTGTATGATTATGATTGTATGGTTGTGATTGAATGATTGTGATTGGATGATTGCGATTGTATGATTGTGATAGTATGATTGTGATTGTATGATTGTGATTGTATGATTGTGATAGTATGATTGTGATTGTATGATTGTGATTGTATGATTGTGATTGTATGATTGTATTTGGGAGATTGTATTTTGGAGATTGTAATTGTATGATTGCGATTGTATGATTGTGATTGTATGATTGTGATTGTATGGTTGTGATCGTATGATTGTGATCGTATGATTGTGATTGTATGATTGTGATTGTATGGTTGTGATTGTATAATTGTGATTGTTTGATTGTAATTGTATGATTATGATTGTATGATTGTGATTGTATGATTGTGATGGTTTGATTGTGATTGTATGATTCCGATATTATGATTGTGATTGTATGATTGTAATTGTATGATTATGATTGTATGATTGTGATTGTATGATTGTGATGGTTTGATTGTGATTGTATGATTGCGATATTATGATTGTGATTGTATGATTGCGATTGTATGATTGTGATTGCGTGATTGTGATTGTATGATTGCGATTGTATGATTGTGATTGTATGATTGTGATTGTATGATTGTGATTGTATGATTGTGATTGTATGATTGCATTTGGGAGATTGTATTTTGGAGATTGTAATTGTATGATTGCGATTGTGTGATTGTGATTGTATGATTGTGATTGTATGATTGTGATTGTATGATCGTGATTGTATGATTGTGATTTTATGATTGTGGTTGTATGATTGTGATTGTATGATTGTGATTGTATGATTGTGATTGTATGATTGTGATTGTATGACTGTGATTGTATGATTGTGATTGTGCGATTGTGATTGTACGATTGTGATTGTACGATTGTGATTGTATGATTATGATTGTATGATTATGATTGTATGATTGTGATTGCATGATTGTGATTGTATGATTGTGATAGTATGATTGTGATTGTATGACTGTGATTGTACGACTGTGATTGTATGATTGTGATTGTATGATTGTCATTGTATGATTATGATTGTATGATTGTGATTGCATGATTGTGATTGTATGATTGAGATTGCATGATTTTGTATGTATGACTGTGATTGTATGATTGTGATTGTATGATTGTGATTGTATGATTGTGATAGTATGATTGTGATTGTACGATTGTGATTGTATGACTGTGATTGTATGATTGTGACTGTATGATTGTGATTGTATGATTGTGATAGTATGATTGTGATTGTATGATTGTGATTGTATGACTGTGATTGTATGATTGTGATTGTGCGATTGTGATTGTACGATTGTGATTGTACGATTGTGATTGTATGATTGTGATTGTATGATTATGATGGAATGATTGTGATTGCATGATTGTGATTGTATGATTGTGATTGTATGATTGTGATTGTATGATTGTGATTGTATGATTGTGACTGTATGATTGTGATTGTATGATTGTGATTGTGTGATTGCGATTGTATGATTGCGATTGTATGATTGTGATTGTATGATGGTGATTGTATGATTGTGATTGTATGACTGTGATTGTATGATTGTGATTGTATGATTGTGATTGTATGATTAGGATTGTGTGATTGTGATAGTGTGATTGTGATTGTATGATTGTGATTGTATGATTGTGATTGTATGATTGTGATTGTATGATTGTGATTGTATGATTGTGATTGTATGATTGTATTTGGGAGATTGTATTTTGGAGATTGTAATTGTATGATTGCGATTGTATGATTATGATTGTATGATTGTGATAGTATGATTGTGATTGTAAGATTGTGATTGCATGACTGTGATTGTATGATTGTGATTGTATGATTGTGATTGTATGATTAGGATTGTATGATTGTGATAGTATGATTGTGATTGTATGATTGTGATTGTATGATTGTGACTGTATGATTGTGATTGTATGATTGTGATTGCGTGATTGTGATTGTATGATTGTGATTGCGTGATTGTGATTGTATGATTGCGATTGTATGATTGTGATTGTATGATTGTGATTGTATGATTGTGATAGTATGATTGTGATAGTATGACTGTGATTGTATGACTGTGATTGTATG
Organism: Megachile rotundata; assembly: GCF_050947335.1. Lineage (NCBI taxonomy): Eukaryota > Metazoa > Arthropoda > Insecta > Hymenoptera > Megachilidae > Megachile > Megachile rotundata. The sequence goes on from NW_027473327.1 coordinate 1,227,148, forward strand.
ATTGTGATTGTGTGATTGTGATTGTCTGATTGTGGTTGTATGATTGTGATTGTATGATTGTGATTGTATGATTGTGATTGTATGACTGTGATTGTATGATTGTGATTGTGTGATTGCGATTGTATGATTGCGATTGTATGATTGCGATTGTATGATTGTGATTGTATGATTGTGATTGTATGACTGTGATTGTATGATTGTGATTGTATGATTGTGATTGTATGATTAGGATTGTGTGATTGTGATAGTATGATTGTGATTGTATGATTGTGATTGTATGATTGTGATTGTCTGATTGTGGTTGTATGATTGTGATTGTATGATTGTGATTGTATGATTGTGATTGTATGACTGTGATTGTATGATTGTGATTGTGTGATTGCGATTGTATGATTGCGATTGTATGATTGTGATTGTATGACTGTGATTGTATGATTGTGATTGTATGATTGTGATTGTATGATTGTGATTATCTGATTGTGGTTGTATGATTGTGATTGTATGATTGTGATTGTGCGATTGTCATTGTATGATTATGATTGTATGATTGTGATTGCATGATTGTGATTGCATGATTGTGATAATATGATTGCGAATGTATGATTGTGATTGGTTGTCTGTGATTGTATGATTGTGATTGTATGATTGTGCTAGTATGATTGTGATTGTAAGATTGTGATTGTATGTCTGTGATTGTATGATTGTGATTGTATGATTGTGATTGTATGATTGTGATTGTATGATTGCATTTGGGAGATTGTATTTTGGAGATTCTAATTGTATGATTGCGATTGTGTGATTGTGATTGTATGATTGTGATTGTATGACTGTGATTGTATGATCGTGATTGTATGATTGTGATATTATGATTGTGATTGTATGATTGTGATTGTATGATTGTGATTGTATGACTGTGATTGTATGATTGTGATTGTGCGATTGTGATTGTACGATTGTGATTGTACGATTGTGATTGTATGATTATGATTGTATGATTATGATTGTATGATTGTGATTGCATGATTGTGATTGTATGATTGTGATTGTATGATTGTGATCGTATGATTGTGATATTATGATTGTGATATTATGATTGTGATAGTATGACTTTGATTGTATGACTGTGATTGTATGATTGTGATTGTATGATTGTGATTGTATGATTGTGATGGTTTGATTGTGATTGTATGATTCCGATATTATGATTGTGATTGTATGATTGTAATTGTATGATTATGATTGTATGATTGTGATTGTATGATTGTGATGGTTTGATTGTGATTGTATGATTGCGATATTATGATTGTGATTGTATGATTGCGATTGTATGATTGTGATTGCGTGATTGTGATTGTATGATTGCGATTGTATGATTGTGATTGTATGATTGTGATTGTATGATTGTGATATTATGATTGTGATATTATGATTGTGATAGTATGACTTTGATTGTATGACTGTGATTGTATGATTGTGATTGTATGATTGTGATTATCTGATTGTGGTTGTATGATTGTGATTGTATGATTGTGATTGTGCGATTGTCATTGTATGATTATGATTGTATGATTGTGATTGCATGATTGCGATTGCATGATTGTGATAATATGATTGCGAATGTATGATTGTGATTGTATGTCTGTGATTGTATGATTGTGATTGTATGATTGTGCTAGTATGATTGTGATTGTAAGATTGTGATTGTATGTCTGTGATTGTATGATTGTGATTGTATGATTGTGATTGTATGATTGTGATTGTATGATTGCATTTGGGAGATTGTATTTTGGAGATTGTAATTGTATGATTGCGATTGTGTGATTGTGATTGTATGATTGTGATTGTATGATTGTGATTGTATGATCGTGATTGTATGATTGTGATATTATGATTGTGATTGTATGATTGTGATTGTATGATTGTGATTGTATGATTGTGATTGTATGACTGTGATTGTATGATTGTGATTGTGCGATTGTGATTGTACGATTGTGATTGTACGATTGTGATTGTATGATTATGATTGTATGATTATGATTGTATGATTGTGATTGCATGATTGTGATTGTATGATTGTGATAGTATGATTGTGATTGTATGACTGTGATTGTACGACTGTGATTGTATGATTGTGATTGTATGATTGTCATTGTATGATTATGATTGTATGATTGTGATTGCATGATTGTGATTGTATGATTGAGATTGCATGATTTTGTATGTATGACTGTGATTGTATGATTGTGATTGTATGATTGTGATTGTATGATTGTGATAGTATGATTGTGATTGTATGATTGTGATTGTATGACTGTGATTGTATGATTGTGACTGTATGATTGTGATTGTATGATTGTGATAGTATGATTGTGATTGTATGATTGTGATTGTATGACTGTGATTGTATGATTGTGATTGTGCGATTGTGATTGTACGATTGTGATTGTACGATTGTGATTGTACGATTGTGATTGTATGATTATGATGGAATGATTGTGATTGCATGATTGTGATTGTATGATTGTGATTGTATGATTGTGATTGTATGATTGTGATTGTATGATTGTGACTGTATGATTGTGATTGTATGATTGTGATTGTGTGATTGCGATTGTATGATTGCGATTGTATGATTGTGATTGTATGATGGTGATTGTATGATTGTGATTGTATGACTGTGATTGTATGATTGTGATTGTATGATTGTGATTGTATGATTAGGATTGTGTGATTGTGATAGTATGATTGTGATTGTATGATTGTGATTGTATGATTGTGATTGTATGATTGTGATTGTATGATTGTGATTGTATGATTGTGATTGTATGATTGTGATTGTATGATTGTATTTGGGAGATTGTATTTTGGAGATTGTAATTGTATGATTGCGATTGTATGACTGTGATTGTATGATTGTGATTGTATGATTGTGATTGTATGATTAGGATTGTATGATTGTGATAGTATGATTGTGATTGTATGATTGTGATTGTATGATTGTGATTGTATGATTGTATTTGGGAGATTGTATTTTGGAGATTGTAATTGTATGATTGTGATGGTATGATTTTGATTGTATGATTGCGATAGTATGATTGTGATTGTATGATTGTGATTGTATGATTGTGACTGTATGATTGTGATTGTATGATTGTGATTGCGTGATTGTGATTGTATGATTGTGATTGCGTGATTGTGATTGTATGATTGCGATTGTATGATTGTGATTGTATGATTGTGATTGTATGATTGTGATAGTATGATTGTGATAGTATGACTGTGATTGTATGACTGTGATTGTATGATTGTGATTGTGTGATTGTGATTGTCTGATTGTGGTTGTATGATTGTGATTGTATGATTGTGATTGTATGATTGTGATTGTATGACTGTGATTGTATGATTGTGATTGTGTGATTGCGATTGTATGATTGCGATTGTATGATTGCGATTGTATGATTGTGATTGTATGATTGTGATTGTATGACTGTGATTGTATGATTGTGATTGTATGATTGTGATTGTATGATTAGGATTGTGTGATTGTGATAGTATGATTGTGATTGTATGATTGTGATTGTATGATTGTGATTGTCTGATTGTGGTTGTATGATTGTGATTGTATGATTGTGATTGTATGATTGTGATTGTATGACTGTGATTGTATGATTGTGATTGTGTGATTGCGATTGTATGATTGCGATTGTATGATTGTGATTGTATGATTGTGATTGTATGATTGTGATTGTATGATTGTGATTGTATGATTGTGACTGTATGATTGTGATTGTATGATTGTGATTGTGTGATTGCGATTGTATGATTGCGATTGTATGATTGTGATTGTATGATTGTGATTGCGTGATTGTGATTGTATGATTGCGATTGTATGATTGTGATTGTATGATTGTGATTGTATGATTGTGATATTATGATTGTGATAGTATGACTGTGATTGTATGACTGTGATTGTATGATTGTGATTGTATGATTGTGATTGTCTGATTGTGGTTGTATGATTGTGATTGTATGATTGTCATTGTATGATTATGATTGTATGATTGTGATTGCATGATTGTGATTGTATGATTGAGATTGCATGATTTTGTATGTATGATTGTGATTGTATGATTGTGATTGTATGATTGTGATAATATGATTGCGAATGTATGATTGTGATTGTATGATTATGATTGTATGATTGTGATAGTATGATTGTGATTGTAAGATTGTGATTGCATGACTGTGATTGTATGATTGTGATTGTATGATTGTGATTGTATGATTAGGATTGTATGATTGTGATAGTATGATTGTGATTGTATGATTGTGATTGTATGATTGTGATTGTATGATTGTATTTGGGAGATTGTATTTTGGAGATTGTAATTGTATGATTGCGATTTTATGATTGTGATTGTATGATTGTGATTGTATGATTGTGATCGTATGATTGTGATCGTATGATAGTGATTGTATGATTGTGATTGTATGGTTGTGATTGTATGATTGTGATTGTATGATTGTAATTGTATGATTATGATTGTATGATTGTGATTGCATGATTTTGATGGTTTGATTGTGATTGTATGATTCCGATATTATGATTGTGATTGTATGATTGTGATTGTATGATTGTGGTTGTATGATTGTGATTGTATGATTGTATTTGGGAGATTGTGATTGTATGATTGCGATTGTATGATTGTGATTGCGTGATTGTGATTGTATGATTGCGATTGTATGATTGTGATTGTATGGTTGTGATTGTATGATTGTGATGGTATGATTGTGATTGTATGATTGCGATAGTATGATTGTGATTGTATGATTGTGATTGTATGATTGTGACTGTATGATTGTGATTGTATGATTGTGATTGCGTGATTGTGATTGTATGATTGTGACTGTATGATTGTGATTGTATGATTGTGATTGTGTGATTGCGATTGTATGATTGCGATTGTATGATTGTGATTGTATGATTGTGATTGCGTGATTGTGATTGTATGATTGCGATTGTATGATTGTGATTGTATGATTGTGATTGTATGATTGTGATATTATGATTGTGATAGTATGACTGTGATTGTATGACTGTGATTGTATGATTGTGATTGTATGATTGTGATTGTCTGATTGTGATTGTATGATTGTGATTGTATGATTAGGATTGTGTGATTGTGATAGTATGATTGTGATTGTATGATTGTGATTGTATGATTGTGATTGTCTGATTGTGGTTGTATGATTGTGATTGTATGATTGTGATTGTATGATTGTGATTGTATGATTGTGATTGTATGACTGTGATTGTATGATTGTGATTGTGTGATTGCGATTGTATGATTGCGATTGTATGATTGTGATTGTATGATTGTGATTGTATGATTGTGATTGTATGATTGTGATTGTATGATTGTGACTGTATGATTGTGATTGTATGATTGTGATTGTGTGATTGCGATTGTATGATTGCGATTGTATGATTGTGATTGTATGATTGTGATTGCGTGATTGTGATTGTATGATTGCGATTGTATGATTGTGATTGTATGATTGTGATTGTATGATTGTGATATTATGATTGTGATAGTATGACTGTGATTGTATGACTGTGATTGTATGATTGTGATTGTATGATTGTGATTGTCTGATTGTGGTTGTATGATTGTGATTGTATGATTGTCATTGTATGATTATGATTGTATGATTGTGATTGCATGATTGTGATTGTATGATTGAGATTGCATGATTTTGTATGTATGATTGTGATTGTATGATTGTGATTGTATGATTGTGATAATATGATTGCGAATGTATGATTGTGATTGGATGATTATGATTGTATGATTGTGATAGTATGATTGTGATTGTAAGATTGTGATTGCATGACTGTGATTGTATGATTGTGATTGTATGATTGTGATTGTATGATTAGGATTGTATGATTGTGATAGTATGATTGTGATTGTATGATTGTGATTGTATGATTGTGATTGTATGATTGTATTTGGGAGATTGTATTTTGGAGATTGTAATTGTATGATTGCGATTTTATGATTGTGATTGTATGATTGTGATTGTATGATTGTGATCGTATGATTGTGATCGTATGATAGTGATTGTATGATTGTGATTGTATGGTTGTGATTGTATGATTGTGATTGTATGATTGTAATTGTATGATTATGATTGTATGATTGTGATTGCATGATTTTGATGGTTTGATTGTGATTGTATGATTCCGATATTATGATTGTGATTGTATGATTGTGATTGTATGATTGTGGTTGTATGATTGTGATTGTATGATTGTATTTGGGAGATTGTGATTGTATGATTGCGATTGTATGATTGTGATTGCGTGATTGTGATTGTATGATTGCGATTGTATGATTGTGATTGTATGGTTGTGATTGTATGATTGTGATGGTATGATTGTGATTGTATGATTGCGATAGTATGATTGTGATTGTATGATTGTGATTGTATGATTGTGACTGTATGATTGTGATTGTATGATTGTGATTGCGTGATTGTGATTGTATGATTGCGATTGTATGATTGTGATTGTATGATTGTGATTGTATGATTGTGATTGTATGACTGTGATTGTATGATTGTGATTGTATGATTGTAATTGTATGATTATGATTGTGTGATTGTGATTGTATGATTATGATTGTATGATTGTGATAGTATGATTGTGATTGTAAGATTGTGATTGCATGACTGTGATTGTATGATTGTGATTGTATGATTGTGATTGTATGATTAGGATTGTATGATTGTGATAGTATGACTGTGATTGTATGATTGTGATTGTATGATTGTGATTGTATGATTGTATTTGGGAGATTGTATTTTGGAGATTGTAATTGTATGATTGCGATTGTATGATTGTGATTGTATGATTGTGATTGTATGATTGTGATCGTATGATTGTGATCGTATGATTGTGATTGTATGATTGTGATTGTATGGTTGTGATTGTATAATTGTGATTGTTTGATTGTAATTGTATGATTATGATTGTATGATTGTGACTGTATGATTGTGATGGTTTGATTGTGATTGTATGATTCCGATATTATGATTGTGATTGTATGATTGTAATTGTATGATTATGATTGTATGATTGTGATTGTATGATTGTGATGGTTTGATTGTGATTGTATGATTGCGATATTATGATTGTGATTGTATGATTGTGATTGTATGATAGCGATTGTATGATTGTGATTGTATGATTATGATTGTATGATTGTGATTGTATGATTATGATTGTATGGTTGTGATTGAATGATTGTGATTGGATGATTGCGATTGTATGATTGTGATAGTATGATTTTGATTGTATGATTGTGATTGTATGATTGTGATAGTACGATTGTGATTGTATGATTGTGATTGTATGACTGTGATTGTATGATTGTATTTGGGAGATTGTATTTTGGAGATTGTAATTGTATGATTGCGATTGTATGATTGTGATTGTATGATTGTGATTGTATGGTTGTGATCGTATGATTGTGATCGTATGATTGTGATTGTATGATTGTGATTGTATGGTTGTGATTGTATAATTGTGATTGTTTGATTGTAATTGTATGATTATGATTGTATGATTGTGATTGTATGATTGTGATGGTTTGATTGTGATTGTATGATTCCGATATTATGATTGTGATTGTATGATTGTAATTGTATGATTATGATTGTATGATTGTGATTGTATGATTGTGATGGTTTGATTGTGATTGTATGATTGCGATATTATGATTGTGATTGTATGATTCCGATTGTATGATTGTGATTGCGTGATTGTGATTGTATGATTGCGATTGTATGATTGTGATTGTATGATTGTGATTGTATGATTGTGATATTATGATTGTGATATTATGATTGTGATAGTATGACTTTGATTGTATGACTGTGATTGTATGATTGTGATTGTATGATTGTGATTGTATGATTGTGATTATCTGATTGTGGTTGTATGATTGTGATTGTATGATTGTGATTGTGCGATTGTCATTGTATGATTATGATTGTATGATTGTGATTGAATGATTGTGATTGCATGATTGTGATAATATGATTGCGAATGTATGATTGTGATTGTATGTCTGTGATTGTATGATTGTGATTGTATGATTGTGCTAGTATGATTGTGATTGTAAGATTGTGATTGTATGTCTGTGATTGTATGATTGTGATTGTATGATTGTGATTGTATGATTGTGATTGTATGATTGCATTTGGGAGATTGTATTTTGGAGATTGTAATTGTATGATTGCGATTGTGTGATTGTGATTGTATGATTGTGATTGTATGATCGTGATTGTATGATTGTGATATTATGATTGTGATTGTATGATTGTGATTGTATGATTGTGATTGTATGACTGTGATTGTATGATTGTGATTGTGCGATTGTGATTGTACGATTGTGATTGTACGATTGTGATTGTATGATTATGATTGTATGATTATGATTGTATGATTGTGATTGCATGATTGTGATTGTATGATTGTGATAGTATGATTGTGATTGTATGACTGTGATTGTACGACTGTGATTGTATGATTGTGATTGTATGATTGTCATTGTATGATTATGATTGTATGATTGTGATTGCATGATTGTGATTGTATGATTGAGATTGCATGATTTTGTATGTATGACTGTGATTGTATGATTGTGATTGTATGATTGTGATTGTATGATTGTGATAGTATGATTGTGATTGTATGATTGTGATTGTATGACTGTGATTGTATGATTGTGACTGTATGATTGTGATTGTATGATTGTGATAGTATGATTGTGATTGTATGATTGTGATTGTATGACTGTGATTGTATGATTGTGATTGTGGGATTGTGATTGTACGATTGTGATTGTACGATTGTGATTGCATGATTGTGATTGTATGATTATGATGGAATGATTGTGATTGCATGATTGTGATTGTATGATTGTGATTGTATGATTGTGATTGTATGATTGTGATTGTATGATTGTGACTGTATGATTGTGATTGTATGATTGTGATTGTATGATTGTAATTGTATGATTATGATTGTATGATAGTGATTGTATGATTGTGATGGTTTGATTGTGATTGTATGATTGCGATATTATGATTGTGATTGTATGATTGTGATTGTATGATAGCGATTGTATGATTGTGATTGTATGATTATGATTGTATGATTGTGATTGTATGATTATGATTGTATGGTTGTGATTGAATGATTGTGATTGGATGATTGCGATTGTATGATTGTGATAGTATGATTGTGATTGTATGATTGTGATTGTATGATTGTGATAGTATGATTGTGATTGTATGATTGTGATTGTATGATTGTGATTGTATGATTGTATTTGGGAGATTGTATTTTGGAGATTGTAATTGTATGATTGCGATTGTATGATTGTGATTGTATGATTGTGATTGTATGGTTGTGATCGTATGATTGTGATCGTATGATTGTGATTGTATGATTGTGATTGTATGGTTGTGATTGTATAATTGTGATTGTTTGATTGTAATTGTATGATTATGATTGTATGATTGTGATTGTATGATTGTGATGGTTTGATTGTGATTGTATGATTCCGATATTATGATTGTGATTGTATGATTGTAATTGTATGATTATGATTGTATGATTGTGATTGTATGATTGTGATGGTTTGATTGTGATTGTATGATTGCGATATTATGATTGTGATTGTATGATTGCGATTGTATGATTGTGATTGCGTGATTGTGATTGTATGATTGCGATTGTATGATTGTGATTGTATGATTGTGATTGTATGATTGTGATATTATGATTGTGATATTATGATTGTGATAGTATGACTTTGATTGTATGACTGTGATTGTATGATTGTGATTGTATGATTGTGATTATCTGATTGTGGTTGTATGATTGTGATTGTATGATTGTGATTGTGCGATTGTCATTGTATGATTATGATTGTATGATTGTGATTGTATGATTGTGACTGTATGATTGTGATTGTATGATTGTGATTGTATGATTGTGATTGTATGATTGTGATTGTATGATTGTATTTGGGAGATTTTATTTTGGAGATTGTAATTGTATGATTGCGATTGTATGATTATGATTGTATGATTGTGATAGTATGATTGTGATTGTAAGATTGTGATTGCATGACTGTGATTGTATGATTGTGATTGTATGATTGTGATTGTATGATTAGGATTGTATGATTGTGATAGTATGATTGTGATTGTATGATTGTGATTGTATGATTGTGATTGTATGATTCTGATTGTATGATTGTGATTGTATGGTTGTGATTGTATGATTGTGATTGTATGATTGTGGTTGTATGATTGTGATTGCATGATTGTGATTGTATGATTGAGATTGTATGATTGTGATGGTTTGATTGTGATTGTATGATTGCGATATTATGATTGTGATTGTATGATTGTGGTTGTATGATAGTGATTGTATGATTGTATTTGGGAGATTGTGATTGTATGATTGCGATTGTATGATTGTGATTGCGTGATTGTGATTGTATGATTGCGATTGTATGATTGTGATTGTATGGTTGTGATTGTATGATTGTGATGGTATGATTTTGATTGTATGATTGCGATAGTATGATTGTGATTGTATGATTGTGATTGTATGATTGTGACTGTATGATTGTGATTGTATGATTGTGATTGCGTGATTGTGATTGTATGATTGTGATTGCGTGATTGTGATTGTATGATTGCGATTGTATGATTGTGATTGTATGATTGTGATTGTATGATTGTGATAGTATGATTGTGATAGTATGACTGTGATTGTATGACTGTGATTGTATGATTGTGATTGTATGATTGTGATTGTCTGATTGTGGTTGTATGATTGTGATTGTATGATTGTGATTGTATGATTGTCATTGTATGATTATGATTGTATGATTGTGATTGCATGATTGTGATTGTATGATTGAGATTGCATGGTTTTGTATGTATGATTTCGATTGTATGATTGTGATTGTATGATTGTGATTGTATGATTGTGATTGTATGATTGTGATTGTATGATTGTGATTGTATGATTGTGATTGTATGATTGTGATTGTATGATTGTGATTGTATGATTGTGATTGTATGATTGTAATTGTATGATTATGATTGTATGATTGTGATTGTATGATTGTGATTGTATGACTGTGATTGTATGATCGTGATTGTGCGATTGTGATTGTACGATTGTGGTTGTACGATTGTGATTGTATGATTGTGATTGTATGATTATGATTGTATGATTGTGATAGTATGATTGTGATTGTAAGATTGTGATTGCATGACTGTCATTGTATGATTGTGATTGTATGATTGTGATTGTGTGATTAGGATTGTATGATTGTGATAGTATGATTGTGATTGTATGATTGTGATTGTATGATTGTGATTGTATGATTGTATTTGGGAGATTGTATTTTGGAGATTGTAATTGTATGACTGCGATTGTATGATTGTGATTGTATGATTGTGATTGTATGATTGTGATCGTATGATTGTGATCGTATGATTGCGATTGTATGATTGTGATTGTATGGTTGTGATTGTATGATTGTGATTGTATGATTGTAATTGTATGATTATGATTGTATGATTGTGATTGTATGATTGCGATGGTTTGATTGTGATTGTATGATTGCGATATTATGATTGTGATTGTATGATTGTGATTGTATGATTGTGATTGTATGATTGTGATTGTATGATTGTGATTGTCTGATTGTGGTTGTATGATTGCGATATTATGATTGTGATTGTATGATTGTGATTGTATGATAGCGATTGTATGATTGTGATTGTATGATTATGATTGTATGATTGTGATTGTATGATTATGATTGTATGGTTGTGATTGAATGATTGTGATTGGATGATTGCGATTGTATGATTGTGATAGTATGATTGTGATTGTATGATTGTGATTGTATGATTGTGATAGTATGATTGTGATTGTATGATTGTGATTGTATGGTTGTGATCGTATGATTGTGATCGTATGATTGTGATTGTATGATTGTGATTGTATGGTTGTGATTGTATAATTGTGATTGTTTGATTGTAATTGTATGATTATGATTGTATGATTGTGATTGTATGATTGTGATGGTTTGATTGTGATTGTATGATTCCGATATTATGATTGTGATTGTATGATTGTAATTGTATGATTATGATTGTATGATTGTGATTGTATGATTGTGATGGTTTGATTGTGATTGTATGATTGCGATATTATGATTGTGATTGTATGATTGCGATTGTATGATTGTGATTGCGTGATTGTGATTGTATGATTGCGATTGTATGATTGTGATTGTATGGTTGTGATTGTATGATTGTGATGGTATGATTTTGATTGTATGATTGCGATAGTATGATTGTGATTGTATGATTGTGATTGTATGATTGTGACTGTATGATTGTGATTGTATGATTGTGATTGCGTGATTGTGATTGTATGATTGTGATTGCGTGATTGTGATTGTATGATTGCGATTGTATGATTGTGATTGTATGATTGTGATTGTATGATTGTGATAGTATGATTGTGATAGTATGACTGTGATTGTATGACTGTGATTGTATGATTGTGATTGTATGATTGTGATTGTCTGATTGTGGTTGTATGATTGTGATTGCGTGATTGTGATTGTATGATTGCGATTGTATGATTGTGATTGCGTGATTGTGATTGTATGATTGCGATTGTATGATTGTGATTGTATGGTTGTGATTGTATGATTGTGATGGTATGATTTTGATTGTATGATTGCGATAGTATGATTGTGATTGTATGATTGTGATTGTATGATTGTGACTGTATGATTGTGATTGTATGATTGTGATTGCGTGATTGTGATTGTATGATTGTGATTGCGTGATTGTGATTGTATGATTGCGATTGTATGATTGTGATTGTATGATTGTGATTGTATGATTGTGATAGTATGATTGTGATAGTATGACTGTGATTGTATGACTGTGATTGTATGATTGTGATTGTATGATTGTGATTGTCTGATTGTGGTTGTATGATTGTGATTGTATGATTGTGATTGTATGATTGTCATTGTATGATTATGATTGTATGATTGTGATTGCATGATTGTGATTGTATGATTGAGATTGCATGGTTTTGTATGTATGATTTCGATTGTATGATTGTGATTGTATGATTATGATTGTATGGTTGTGACTGTATGATTGTGATGGTATGATTGCGGTTGTATGATTGTGATTGTGCGATTGTGATTGTACGATATTGATTGTACGATTGTGATTGTATGATTGTGATTGTATGATTATGATTGTATGATTGTGATAGTATGATTGTGATTGTAAGATTGTGATTGCATGACTGTCATTGTATGATTGTGATTGTATGATTGTGATTGTGTGATTAGGATTGTATGATTGTGATAGTATGATTGTGATTGTATGATTGTGATTGTATGATTGTGATTGTATGATTGTATTTGGGAGATTGTATTTTGGAGATTGTAATTGTATGATTGCGATTGTATGATTGTGATTGTATGATTGTGATTGTATGATTGTGATTGTATGATTGTGATTGTATGATTGTGATTGTATGATTGTGATTGTATGATTGTGATTGTATGATTGTGATTGTATGGTTGTGATTGTATGATTGTGATTGTATGATTGTGATTGTATGATTGTATTTGGGAGATTGTATTTTGGAGATTGTAATTGTATGACTGCGATTGTATGATTGTGATTGTATGATTGTGATTGTATGATTGTGATCGTATGATTGTGATCGTATGATTGCGATTGTATGATTGTGATTGTATGGTTGTGATTGTATGATTGTGATTGTATGATTGTAATTGTATGATTATGATTGTATGATTGTGATTGTATGATTGCGATGGTTTGATTGTGATTGTATGATTGCGATATTATGATTGTGATTGTATGATTGTGATTGTATGATTGTGATTGTATGATTGTGATTGTCTGATTGTGGTTGTATGATTGCGATATTATGATTGTGATTGTATGATTGTGATTGTATGATAGCGATTGTATGATTGTGATTGTATGATTATGATTGTATGATTGTGATTGTATGATTATGATTGTATGGTTGTGATTGAATGATTGTGATTGGATGATTGCGATTGTATGATTGTGATAGTATGATTGTGATTGTATGATTGTGATTGTATGATTGTGATAGTATGATTGTGATTGTATGATTGTGATTGTATGGTTGTGATCGTATGATTGTGATCGTATGATTGTGATTGTATGATTGTGATTGTATGATTGTGATTGTATGATTGTAATTGTATGATTATGATTGTATGATTGTGATTGTATGATTGTGATTGTATGACTGTGATTGTATGATTGTGATTGTACGATTGTGATTGTACGATTCTGATTGTATGATTGTGATTGTATGATTATGATTGTATGATTGTGATAGTATGATTGTGATTGTAAGATTGTAATTGCATGACTGTGATTGTATGATTGTGATTTTATGATTGTGATTGTATGATTAGGATTGTATGATTGTGATAGTATGATTGTGATTGTATGATTGTGATAGTATGATTGTGATTGTATGATTGTGATGGTTTGATTGTGATTGTATGATTCCGATATTATGATTCTGATTGTATGATTGTGATTGTATGATTGTGGTTGTATGATTGTGATTGTATGATTGTATTTGGGAGATTGTGATTGTATGATTGCGATTGTATGATTGTGATTGCGTGATTGTAATTGTATGATTGCGATTGTGTGATTGTGATTGTATGATTGTGATCGTATGATTGTGATAGTATGATTGTGATTGTAAGATTGTGATTGCATGACTGTCATTGTATGATTGTGATTGTATGATTGTGATTGTGTGATTAGGATGGTATGACTGTGATGGTATGATTGTGATTGTATGATTGTGATTGTATGATTGTGATTGTATGATTGTATTTGGGAGATTGTATTTTGGAGATTGTAATTGTATGATTGCGATTGTATGATTGTGATTGTATGATTGTGATTGTATGATTGTGATCGTCTGATTGTGATCGTATGATTGTGATTGTATGATTGTGATTGTATGGTTGTGATTGTATGATTGTGATTGTATGATTGTAATTGTATGATTATGATTGTATGATTGTGATTGTATGATTGTGATGGTTTGATTGTGATTGTATGATTGCGATATTATGATTGTGATTGTATGATTGTGATTGTATGATTGTGATTGTATGATAGTGATTGTATGATTGTGATTGTCTGATTGTGGTTGTATGATTGTGATTTAATGATTGTGATTGTATGATTGTCATTGTATGATTATGATTGTATGATTGTGATTGCATGATTGTGATTGTATGATTCAGATTGCATGATTTTGTATGTATGATTGTGATTGTATGATTGTGATTGTATGACTGTGATTGTATGATTGTGATTGTGTGATTCCGATTGTATGGTTGCGACTGTATGATTGTGATTGTATGATTGTGATTGTATGATTGTGATTGTATGATTGTGATTGTATGATTGTGATTGTATGACTGTGATTGTATGATTGTGATTTTATGATTGTGATTGTATGATTAGGATTGTGTGATTGTGATAGTATGATTGTGATTGTATGATTGTGATTGTATGATTGTGATTGTATGATTGTGATTGTATGATTGTGATTGTATGATTGTGATTGTATGATTGTGATTGTATGATTGCGATTGTATGATTGTATTTGGGAGATTGTATTTTGGAGATTGTAATTGTATGATTGCGATTGTATGATTGTGATATTATGTTTGTGATTGTATGATTGTGATTATATGATTGTGATCGTATGACTGTGATTGTATGATTGTGATGGTGCGATTGTGATTGTACGATTGTGATTGTACGATTGTGATTGTATGATTATGATTGTATGATTATGATTGTATGATTGTGATTGCATGATTGTGATTGTATGATTGTGATAGCATGATTGTGATTGTATGACTGTGATTGTACGACTGTGATTGTATGATTGTGATTGTATGATTGTCATTGTATGATTATGATTGTATGATTGTGATTGCATGATTGTGATTGTATGATTGAGATTGCATGATTTTGTATGTATGACTGTGATTGTATGATTGTGATTGTATGATTGTGACTGTATGATTGTGATAGTATGATTGTGATTGTATGATTGTGATTGTATGACTGTGATTGTATGATTGTGACTGTATGATTGTGATTGTATGATTGTGATAGTATGATTGTGATTGTATGATTGTGATTGTATGACTGTGATTGTATGATTGTGATTGTGCGATTGTGATTGTACGATTGTGATTGTACGATTGTGATTGTATGATTGTGATTGTATCATTATGATGGAATGATTGTGATTGCATGATTGTGATTGTATGATTGTGATTGCATGATTTTGAATGTATGATTGTGATTGTAAGATTGTGATTGTATGACTGTGATTGTATGATTGCGATTGTATGATTGTGATTGTATGATTATGATTGTATGGTTGTGACTGTATGATTGTGATGGTATGAATGCGATTGTATGATTGCGATCGTATGATTGTGATTGTATGATTATGATTGTATGATTGTGATTGTATGATTGTGATTGTATGATTGCGATTGTATGGTTGTGAATGTATGATTGTGATTGTATGATTGTGATTGTATGATTGTGATTGTATGATTGTGACTGTATGATTGCGATTGTATGATTGTGATTGTGTGATTGCGATTGTATGATTGCGATTGTGTGATTGTGATTGTATGATTGTGATTGTATGATTGTATTTGGGAGATTGTATTTTGGAGATTGTAATTGTATGATTGCGATTGTATGATTATGATTGTATGATTGTGATAGTATGATTGTGATTGTAAGATTGTGATTGCATGACTGTGATCGTATGATTGTGATTGTATGATTGTGATTGTATGATTAGGATTGTATGATTGTGATAGTATGATTGTGATTGTATGATTGTGATTGTATGATTGTGATTGTATGATTGTATTTGGGAGATTGTATTTTGGAGATTGTAATTGTATGATTGCGATTGTATGATTGTGATTGTATGATTGTGATTGTATGATTGTGATCGTATGATTGTGATCGTATGATTCTGATTGTATGATTGTGATTGTATGGTTGTGATTGTATGATTGTGACTGTATGATTGTGATTGTATGATTGTGATTGCATGATTGTGATTGTATGATTGAGATTGTATGATTGTGATGGTTTGATTGTGATTGTATGATTGCGATATTATGATTGTGATTGTATGATTGTGGTTGTATGATAGTGATTGTATGATTGTATTTGGGAGATTGTGATTGTATGATTGCGATTGTATGATTGTGATTGCGTGATTGTGATTGTATGATTGCGATTGTATGATTGTGATTGTATGGTTGTGATTGTATGATTGTGATGGTATGATTTTGATTGTATGATTGCGATAGTATGATTGTGATTGTATGATTGTGATTGTATGATTGTGACTGTATGATTGTGATTGTATGATTGTGATTGCGTGATTGTGATTGTATGACTGTGATTGCGTGATTGTGATTGTATGATTGCGATTGTATGATTGTGATTGTATGATTGTGATTGTATGATTGTGATAGTATGATTGTGATAGTATGACTGTGATTGTATGACTGTGATTGTATGATTGTGATTGTGTGATTGTGATTGTCTGATTGTGGTTGTATGATTGTGATTGTATGATTGTGATTGTATGATTGTGATTGTATGACTGTGATTGTATGATTGTGATTGTGTGATTGCGATTGTATGATTGCGATTGTATGATTGTGATTGTATGATTGTGATTGTATGATTGTGATTGTATGACTGTGATTGTATGATTGTGATTGTATGATTGTGATTGTATGATTAGGATTGTGTGATTGTGATAGTATGATTGTGATTGTATGATTGTGATTGTATGATTGTGATTGTCTGATTGTGGTTGTATGATTGTGATTGTATGATTGTGATTGTATGATTGTGATTGTATGGCTGTGATTGTATGATTGTGATTGTGTGATTGCGATTGTATGATTGCGATTGTATGATTGTGATTGTATGATTGTGATTGTATGATTGTGATTGTATGACTGTGATTGTATGATTGTGATTGTATGATTGTGATTGTATGATTAGGATTGTGTGATTGTGATAGTATGATTGTGATTGTATGATTGTGATTGTATGATTGTGATTGTATGATTGTGATTGTATGATTGTGATTGTATGATTGTGATTGTATGATTGTATTTGGGAGATTGTATTTTGGAGATTGTAATTGTATGATTGCGATTGTATGATTGTGATTGTATGATTGTGATTGTATGATTGTGATTGTATGACTGTGATTGTATGATTGTGATTGTGCGATTGTGATTGTACGATTGTGATTGTACGATTGTGATTGTATGATTGTGATTGTATGATTATGATTGTATGATTGTGATAGTATGATTGTGATTGTAAGATTGTGATTGCATGACTGTGATTGTATGATTGCGATGGTTTGATTGTGATTGTATGATTGCGATATTATGATTGTGATTGTATGATTGTGATTGTATGATTGTGATTGTATGATTGTGATTGTATGATTGTGATTGTATGATTGTGATTGTCTGATTGTGGTTGTATGATTGTGATTGTATGATTGTGATTGTATGATTGTGATTGTATGATTGTCATTGTATGATTATGCTTGTATGATTGTGATTGCATGATTGTGATTGTATGATTGAGATCGTATGATTGCGATTGTATGATTGTGATTGTACGATTGTGATTGTATGACTGTGATTGTATGATTGTGATTGTATGATTGTGATTGTATGATTGTAATTGTATGATTATGATTGTGTGATTGTGATTGTATGATTATGATTGTATGATTCTGATAGTATGATTGTGATTGTAAGATTGTGATTGCATGACTGTGATTGTATGATTGTGATTGTATGATTGTGATTGTATGATTAGGATTGTATGATTGTGATAGTATGATTGTGATTGTATGATTGTGATTGTATGATTGGGATTGTATGATTGTATTTGGGAGATTGTATTTTGGAGATTGTAATTGTAGGATTGCGATTGTATGGTTGTGATTGTATGATTGTGATTGTATGATTGTGATTGTATGATTGTGATTGTATGATTGCGATTGTATGGTTGTGAATGTATGATTGTGGTTCTATGATAGTGATTGTATGATTGTATTTGGGAGATTGTGATTGTATGATTGCGATTGTATGATTGTGATTGCGTGATTGTGATTGTATGATTGCGATTGTATGATTGTGATTGTATGGTTGTGATTGTATGATTGTGATTGTATGATTGTGATTGTATGATTGTGACTGTATGATTGTGATTGTATGATTGTGATTGTGTGATTGCGATTGTATGATTGCGATTGTATGATTGTGATTGTATGACTGTGATTGTATGATTGTATTTGGGAGATTGTATTTTGGAGATTGTAATTGTATGAATGCGATTGTATGATTATGATTGTATGATTGTGATAGTATGATTGTGATTGTAAGGTTGTGATTGCATGACCGTGATTGTATGATTGTGATTGTATGATTGTGATTGTATGATTAGGATTGTATGATTGTGACTGTATGATTGTGATTGTATGATTGTGATTGCGTGATTGTGATTGTATGATTGTGATTGCCTGATTGTGATTGTATGATTGCGATTGTATGATTGTGATTGTATGATTGTGATTGTATGATTGTGATAGTATGATTGTGATAGTATGACTGTGATTGTATGACTGTGATTGTATGATCGTGATTGTGTGATTGTGATTGTCTGATTGTGGTTGTATGATTGTGATTGTATGATTGTGATTGTATGATTGTGATTGTATGATTGTGATTGTATGACTGTGATTGTATGATTGTGATTGTGTGATTGCGATTGTATGATTGCGATTGTATGGTTGTGATTGTATGATTGTGATTGTATGATTGTGATTGTATGACTGTGATTGTATGATTGTGATTGTATGATTGTGATTGTATGATTAGGATTGTGTGATTGTGATAGTATGATTGTGATTGTATGATTGTGATTGTATGATTGTGATTGTCTGATTGTGGTTGTATGATTGTGATTGTATGATTGTGATTGTATGATTGTGATTGTATGATTGTGATTGTATGATTGCGATTGTATGGTTGTGAATGTATGATTGTGGTTGTATGATAGTGATTGTATGATTGTATTTGGGAGATTGTGATTGTATGATTGCGATTGTATGATTGTGATTGCGTGATTGTGATTGTATGATTGCGATTGTATGATTGTGATTGTATGGTTGTGAGTGTATGATGGTGATTGTATGATTGTGATT
This sequence comes from Megachile rotundata, assembly GCF_050947335.1. Lineage (NCBI taxonomy): Eukaryota > Metazoa > Arthropoda > Insecta > Hymenoptera > Megachilidae > Megachile > Megachile rotundata. The sequence goes on from NW_027473327.1 coordinate 1,247,681, forward strand.
GTATGATTGTGACTGTATGATTGTGATTGTATGATTGTGATTGTGTGATTGCGATTGTATGATTGCGATTGTATGATTGTGATTGTATGATTGTGATTGTATGATTGTATTTGGGAGATTGTATTTTGGAGATTGTAATTGTATGATTGCGATTGTATGATTATGATTGTATGATTGTGATAGTATGATTGTGATTGTAAGATTGTGATTGCATGACCGTGATTGTATGATTGTGATTGTATGATTGTGATTGTATGATTAGGATTGTATGATTGTGACTGTATGATTGTGATTGTATGATTGTGATTGCGTGATTGTGATTGTATGATTGTGATTGCGTGATTGTGATTGTATGATTGCGATTGTATGATTGTGATTGTATGATTGTGATTGTATGATTGTGATAGTATGATTGTGATAGTATGACTGTGATTGTATGACTGTGATTGTATGATCGTGATTGTGTGATTGTGATTGTCTGATTGTGGTTGTATGATTGTGATTGCATGATTGTGATTGTATGATTGTGATTGTATGACTGTGATTGTATGATTGTGATTGTGTGATTGCGATTGTATGATTGCGATTGTATGGTTGTGATTGTATGATTGTGATTGTATGATTGTGATTGTATGACTGTGATTGTATGATTGTGATTGTATGATTGTGATTGTATGATTAGGATTGTGTGATTGTGATAGTATGATTGTGATTGTATGATTGTGATTGTATGATTGTGATTGTCTGATTGTGGTTGTATGATTGTGATTGTATGATTGTGATTGTATGATTGTGATTGTATGACTGTGATTGTATGATTGTGATTGTGTGATTGCGATTGTATGATTGCGATTTTATGATTGTGATTGTATGATTGTGATTGTATGATTGTGATTGTATGACTGTGATTGTATGATTGTGATTGTATGATTGTGATTGTATGATTAGGATTGTGTGATTGTGATAGTATGATTGTGATTGTATGATTGTGATTGTATGATTGTGATTGTATGATTGTGATTGTATGATTGTGATTGTATGATTGTGATTGTATGATTGTGATTGTATGATTGTATTTGGGAGATTGTATTTTGGAGATTGTAATTGTATGATTGCGATTGTATGATTGTGATTGTATGATTGTGATTGTATGATTGTGATTGTATGATTGTGATTGTATGACTGTGATTGTATGATTGTGATTGTGCGATTGTGATTGTACGATTGTGATTGTACGATTGTGATTGTACGATTGTGATTGTATGATTGTGATTGTATGATTATGATTGTATGATTGTGATAGTATGATTGTGATTGTAAGATTGTGATTGCATGACTGTGATTGTATGATTGCGATGGTTTGATTGTGATTGTATGATTGCGATATTATGATTGTGATTGTATGATTGTGATTGTATGATTGTGATTGTATGATTGTGATTGTCTGATTGTGGTTGTATGATTGTGATTGTATGATTGAGATTGTATGATTGTCATTGTATGATTATGCTTGTATGATTGTGATTGCATGATTGTGATTGTATGATTGAGATCGTATGATTGCGATTGTATGATTGTGATTGTATGGTTGTGATTGTATGATTGTGATTGTATGATTGTAATTGTATGATTATGATTGTATGATTGTGATTGTATGATTGCGATGGTTTGATTGTGATTGTATGATTGCGATATTATGATTGTGATTGTATGATTGTGATTGTATGATTGTGATTGTCTGATTGTGGTTGTATGATTGTGACTGTATGATTGTGATTGTATGATTGTCATTGTATGATTATGATTGTATGATTGTGATTGCATGATTGTGATTGTATGATTGAGATTGCATGATTTTGTATGTATGATTTCGATTGTATGATTGTGATTGTATGACTGTGATTGTATGATTGTGATTGTGTGATTGCGATTGTATGATTGCGATTGTATGACCGTGATTGTATGATTGTGACAGTGCGATTGTGATTGTACGATTGTGATTGTACGATTGTGATTGTATGATTGTGATTGTATGATTATGATGGAATGATTGTGATTGCATGATTGTGATTGTATGATTGTGATTGCATGATATTGAATGTATGATTGTGATTGTATGATTGTGATTGTATGATTGCGATTGTATGATTGTGCTAGTATGATTGTGATTGTAAGATTGTGATTGTATGACTGTGATTGTATGATTGTGATTGTATGATTGTGATGGTATGATTGCGATTGTATGATTGTGATTGTATGATTGCGATTGTATGATTGTGATTGTATGATTATGATTGTATCATTGTGATTGTATGATTGTGATTGTATGATTATGATTGTATGGTTGTGACTGTATGATTGTGATGGTATGATTGCGGTTGTATGATTGCGATCGTATGATTGTGATTGTATGATTGTGGTTGTATGATTGTGATTGTATGATTGTGATTGTATGATTGTCATTGTATGATTATGATTGTATGATTGTGATTGCATGATTGTGATTGTATGATTGAGATTGCATGATTTTGTATGTATGATTATGATTGTATGATTGTGATTGTATGATTGTGATTGTATGATTGTGATTGTATGATTGTGATTGTATGATTGTGATTGTATGATTGTGATTGTATGATTGTGATTGTATGATTGTGATTGTATGATTGTGATTGTATGATTGTGATTGTATGATTGTGATTGTATGATTGTAATTGTATGATTATGATTGTATGATTGTGATTGTATGATTGTGATTGTATGACTGTGATTGTATGATTGTGATTGTACGATTGTGATTGTACGATTGTGATTGTATGATTCTGATTGCATGATTATGATTGTATGATTGTGATAGTATGATTGTGATTGTAAGATTGTGATTGCATGACTGTGATTGTATGATTGTGATTGGATGATTGTGATTGTATGATTAGGATTGTATGATTGTGATAGTATGAATGTGATTGTATGATTGTGATTGTATGATTGTGATTGTATGATTGTATTTGGGAGATTGTATTTTGGAGATTGTAATTGTATAATTGCGATTTTATGATTGTGATTGTATGACTGTGATCGTATGATTGTGATCGTATGATAGTGATTGTATGATTGTGATTGTATGGTTGTGATTGTATGATTGTGATTGTATGATTGTAATTGTATGATTATGATTGTATGATTGTGATTGTATGATTGTGATGGTTTGATTGTGATTGTATGATTCCGATATTATGATTGTGATTGTATGATTGTGATTGTATGATTGTGGTTGTATGATTGTGATTGTATGATTGTGATTGTATGACTGTGGTTGTATGATTGTGATTGTATGATTGTATTTGGGAGATTGTGATTGTATGATTGCGATTGTACGATTGTGATTGCGTGATTGTGATTGTATGATTGCGATTGTATGATTGTGATTGTATGGTTGTGATTGTATGATTGTGATGGTATGATTGTGATTGTATGATTGCGGTAGTATGATTGTGATTGTATGATTGTGATTGTATGATTGTGACTGTATGATTGTGATTGTATGATTGTGATTGCGTGATTGTGATTGTATGATTGCGATTGTATGATTGCGATTGTATGATTGTGATTGTACGATTGTGATTGTATGATTGTGATTGTATGATTGTGATTGTATGATTGTGATTGTATGATTGTAATTGTATGATTATGATTGTGTGATTGTGATTGTACGATTATGATTGTATCATTGTGATTGTATGATTGTGATTGTATGATTATGATTGTATGACTGTGATTGTATGATTGTAATTGTGCGATTGTGATTGTACGATTATGATTGTATCATTGTGGTTGTATGATTGTGATTGTATGATTGTGATTGTATGATTGTCATTGTATGATTATGATTGTATGATTGTGATTGTATGATTGTGATTGTATGATTGTCATTGTATGATTATGCTTGTATGATTGTGATTGCATGATTGTGATTGTATGATTGAGATCGTATGATTGCGATTGTATGATTGTGATTGTATGGTTGTGATTGTATGATTGTGATTGTACGATTGTGATTGTATGATTGTGATTGTATGATTATGATTGTATGATTGTGATAGTATGATTGTGATTGTAAGATTGTGATTGCATGACTGTGATTGTATGATTGCGATGGTTTGATTGTGATTGTATGATTGCGATATTATGATTGTGATTGTATGATTGTGATTGTATGATTGTGATTGTATGATTGTGATTGTATGATTGTGATTGTCTGATTGTGGTTGTATGATTGTGATTGTATGATTGTGATTGTATGATTGTCATTGTATGATTATGCTTGTATGATTGTGATTGCATGATTGTGATTGTATGATTGAGATCGTATGATTGCGATTGTATGATTGTGATTGTATGGTTGTGATTGTATGATTGTGATTGTATGATTGTAATTGTATGATTATGATTGTATGATTGTGATTGTATGATTGCGATGGTTTGATTGTGATTGTATGATTGCGATATTATGATTGTGATTGTATGATTGTGATTGTATGATTGTGATTGTATGATTGTGATTGTATGATTGTGATTGTATGATTGTGATTGTCTGATTGTGGTTGTATGATTGTGACTGTATGATTGTGATTGTATGATTGTCATTGTATGATTATGATTGTATGATTGTGATTGCATGATTGTGATTGTATGATTGAGATTGCATGATTTTGTATGTATGATTTCGATTGTATGATTGTGATTGTATGACTGTGATTGTATGATTGTGATTGTGTGATTGCGATTGTATGATTGCGATTGTATGACTGTGATTGTATGATTGTGACAGTGCGATTGTGATTGTACGATTGTGATTGTACGATTGTGATTGTATGATTGTGATTGTATGATTATGATGGAATGATTGTGATTGCATGATTGTGATTGTATGATTGTGATTGCATGATATTGAATGTATGATTGTGATTGTATGATTGTGATTGTATGATTGCGATTGTATGATTGTGCTAGTATGATTGTGATTGTAAGATTGTGATTGTATGACTGTGATTGTATGATTGTGATTGTATGATTGTGATGGTATGATTGCGATTGTATGATTGTGATTGTATGATTGCGATTGTATGATTGTGATTGTATGATTATGATTGTATCATTGTGATTGTTTGATTGTGATTGTATGATTATGATTGTATGGTTGTGACTGTATGATTGTGATGGTATGATTGCGGTTGTATGATTGCGATCGTATGATTGTGATTGTATGATTGTGGTTGTATGATTGTGATTGTATGATTGTGATTGTATGATTGTCATTGTATGATTATGATTGTATGATTGTGATTGCATGATTGTGATTGTATGATTGAGATTGCATGATTTTGTATGTATGATTATGATTGTATGATTGTGATTGTATGATTGTGATTGTATGATTGTGATTGTATGATTGTGATTGTATGATTGTGATTGTATGATTGTGATTGTATGATTGTGATTGTATGATTGTGATTGTATGATTGTAATTGTATGATTATGATTGTATGATTGTGATTGTATGATTGTGATTGTATGACTGTGATTGTATGATTGTGATTGTACGATTGTGATTGTACGATTGTGATTGTATGATTCTGATTGTATGATTATGATTGTATGATTGTGATAGTATGATTGTGATTGTAAGATTGTGATTGCATGACTGTGATTGTATGATTGTGATTGGATGATTGTGATTGTATGATTAGGATTGTATGATTGTGATAGTATGAATGTGATTGTATGATTGTGATTGTATGATTGTGATTGTATGATTGTATTTGGGAGATTGTATTTTGGAGATTGTAATTGTATAATTGCGATTTTATGATTGTGATTGTATGATTGTGATCGTATGATTGTGATCGTATGATAGTGATTGTATGATTGTGATTGTATGGTTGTGATTGTATGATTGTGATTGTATGATTGTAATTGTATGATTATGATTGTATGATTGTGATTGTATGATTGTGATGGTTTGATTGTGATTGTATGATTCCGATATTATGATTGTGATTGTATGATTGTGATTGTATGATTGTGGTTGTATGATTGTGATTGTATGATTGTGATTGTATGATTGTGGTTGTATGATTGTGATTGTATGATTGTATTTGGGAGATTGGGATTGTATGATTGCGATTGTATGATTGTGATTGCGTGATTGTGATTGTATGATTGCGATTGTATGATTGTGATTGTATGGTTGTGATTGTATGATTGTGATGGTATGATTGTGATTGTATGATTGCGGTAGTATGATTGTGACTGTATGATTGTGATTGTATGATTGTGACTGTATGATTGTGATTGTATGATTGTGATTGCGTGATTGTGATTGTATGATTGCGATTGTATGATTGCGATTGTATGATTGTGATTGTACGATTGTGATTGTATGATTGTGATTGTATGATTGTGATTGTATGATTGTGATTGTATGATTGTGATTGTATGATTGTAATTGTATGATCATGATTGTGTGATTGTGATTGTATGATTATGATTGTATGATTGTGATAGTATGATTGTGATTGTATGATTGTGATTGTATGACTGTGATTGTATGATTGTGATTGTATGATTGTGATTGTGTGATTAGGATTGTGTGATTGTGATAGTATGATTGTGATTGTATGATTGTCATTGTATGATTGTGATTGTCTGATTGTGGTTGTATGATTGTGATTGTATGATTGTGATTGTATGATTGTGATTGTATGACTGTGATTGTATGATTGTGATTGTGTGATTGCGATTGTATGATTGCGATTTTATGATTGTGATTGTATGATTGTGATTGTATGATTGTGATTGTATGACTGTGATTGTATGATTGTGATTGTATGATTGTGATTGTATGATTAGGATTGTGTGATTGTGATAGTATGATTGTGATTGTATGATTGTGATTGTATGATTGTGATTGTATGATTGTGATTGTATGATTGTGATTGTATGATTGTGATTGTATGATTGTGATTGTATGATTGTGATTGTATGATTGTATTTGGGAGATTGTATTTTGGAGATTGTAATTGTATGATTGCGATTGTATGATTGTGATTGTATGATTGCGATTGTATGATTGTGATTGTATGATTGTGATTGTATGACTGTGATTGTATGATTGTAATTGTGCGATTGTGATTGTACGATTGTGATTGTACGATTGTGATTGTATGATTGTGATTGTATGATTATGATTGTATGATTGTGATAGTATGATTGTGATTGTAAGATTGTGATTGCATGACTGTGATTGTATGATTGCGATGGTTTGATTGTGATTGTATGATTGCGATATTATGATTGTGATTGTATGATTGTGATTGTATGATTGTGATTGTATGATTGTGATTGTATGATTGTGATTGTCTGATTGTGGTTGTATGATTGTGATTGTATGATTGTGATTGTATGATTGTCATTGTATGATTATGCTTGTATGATTGTGATTGCATGATTGTGATTGTATGATTGAGATCGTATGATTGCGATTGTATGATTGTGATTGTATGGTTGTGATTGTATGATTGTGATTGTATGATTGTAATTGTATGATTATGATTGTATGATTGTGATTGTATGATTGCGATGGTTTGATTGTGATTGTATGATTGCGATATTATGATTGTGATTGTATGATTGTGATTGTATGATTGTGATTGTATGATTGTGATTGTATGATTGTGATTGTCTGATTGTGGTTGTATGATTGTGACTGTATGATTGTGATTGTATGATTGTCATTGTATGATTATGATTGTATGATTGTGATTGCATGATTGTGATTGTATGATTGAGATTGCATGATTTTGTATGTATGATTTCGATTGTATGATTGTGATTGTATGACTGTGATTGTATGATTGTGATTGTGTGATTGCGATTGTATGATTGCGATTGTATGACTGTGATTGTATGATTGTGACAGTGCGATTGTGATTGTACGATTGTGATTGTACGATTGTGATTGTATGATTGTGATTGTATGATTATGATGGAATGATTGTGATTGCATGATTGTGATTGTATGATTGTGATTGCATGATATTGAATGTATGATTGTGATTGTATGATTGTGATTGTATGATTGCGATTGTATGATTGTGCTAGTATGATTGTGATTGTAAGATTGTGATTGTATGACTGTGATTGTATGATTGTGATTGTATGATTGTGATGGTATGATTGCGATTGTATGATTGTGATTGTATGATTGCGATTGTATGATTGTGATTGTATGATTATGATTGTATCATTGTGATTGTTTGATTGTGATTGTATGATTATGATTGTATGGTTGTGACTGTATGATTGTGATGGTATGATTGCGGTTGTATGATTGCGATCGTATGATTGTGATTGTATGATTGTGGTTGTATGATTGTGATTGTATGATTGTGATTGTATGATTGTCATTGTATGATTATGACTGTATGATTGTGATTGCATGATTGTGATTGTATGATTGAGATTGCATGATTTTGTATGTATGATTATGATTGTATGATTGTGATTGCATGATTGTGATTGTATGATTGTGATTGTATGATTGTGATTGTATGATTGTGATTGTATGATTGTGATTGTATGATTGTGATTGTATGATTGTGATTGTATGATTGTAATTGTATGATTATGATTGTATGATTGTGATTGTATGATTGTGATTGTATGACTGTGATTGTATGATTGTGATTGTACGATTGTGATTGTACGATTGTGATTGTATGATTCTGATTGTATGATTATGATTGTATGATTGTGATAGTATGATTGTGATTGTAAGATTGTGATTGCATGACTGTGATTGTATGATTGTGATTGGATGATTGTGATTGTATGATTAGGATTGTATGATTGTGATAGTATGAATGTGATTGTATGATTGTGATTGTATGATTGTGATTGTATGATTGTATTTGGGAGATTGTATTTTGGAGATTGTAATTGTATAATTGCGATTTTATGATTGTGATTGTATGGTTGTGATTGTATGATTGTGATTGTATGATTGTACTTGTATGATTATGATTGTATGATTGTGATTGTATGATTGTGATGGTTTGATTGTGATTGTATGATTCCGATATTATGATTGTGATTGTATGATTGTGATTGTATGATTGTGGTTGTATGATTGTGATTGTATGATTGTGATTGTATGATTGTGGTTGTATGATTGTGATTGTATGATTGTATTTGGGAGATTGTGATTGTATGATTGCGATTGTATGACTGTGATTGCGTGATTGTGATTGTATGATTGCGATTGTATGATTGTGATTGTATGGTTGTGATTGTATGATTGTGATGGTATGATTGTGATTGTATGATTGCGGTAGTATGATTGTGATTGTATGATTGTGATTGTATGATTGTGACTGTATGATTGTGATTGTATGATTGTGATTGCGTGATTGTGATTGTATGATTGCGATTGTATGATTGCGATTGTATGATTGTGATTGTACGATTGTGATTGTATGATTGTGATTGTATGATTGTGATTGTATGATTGTGATTGTATGATTGTGATTGTATGATTGTAATTGTATGATTATGATTGTGTGATTGTGATTGTATGATTATGATTGTATGATTGTGATAGTATGATTGTGATTGTAAGATTGTGATTGTATGATTGTAATTGTATGATTGCGATTGTATGGTTGTGAATGTATGATTGTGGTTGTATGATAGTGATTGTATGATTGTATTTGGGAGATTGTGATTGTATGATTGCGATTGTATGATTGTGATTGCGTGATTGTGATTGTATGATTGCGATTGTATGATTGAGATTGTATGGTTGTGATTGTATGATTGTGATTGTATGATTGTGATTGTATGATTGTGATTGTATGATTGTGACTGTATGATTGTGATTGTATGATTGTGATTGTGTGATTGCGATTGTATGATTGCGATTGTATGATTGTGATTGTATGATTGTGGTTGTATGATTGTATTTGGGAGATTGTATTTTGGAGATTGTAATTGTATGATTGCGATTGTATGATTATGATTGTATGATTGTGATAGTATGATTGTGATTGTAAGATTGTGATTGCATGACCGTGATTGTATGATTGTGATTGTATGATTGTGATTGTATGATTAGGATTGTATGATTGTGATAGTATGATTGTGATTGTATGATTGTGATTGTATGATTGTGATTGTATGATTGTATTTGGGAGATTGTATTTTGGAGATTGTAATTGTATGATTGCGATTGTATGATTGTGATTGTATGATTGTGATTGTATGATTGTGATCGTATGATTGTGATCGTATGATTCTGATTGTATGATTGTGATTGTATGGTTGTGATTGTATGATTGTGACTGTATGATTGTGATTGTATGATTGTGATTGCATGATTGTGATTGTATGATTGAGATTGTATGATTGTGATGGTTTGATTGTGATTGTATGATTGCGATATTATGATTGTGATTGTATGATTGTGGTTGTATGATAGTGATTGTATGATTGTATTTGGGAGATTGTGATTGTATGATTGCGATTGTATGATTGTGATTGCGTGATTGTGATTGTATGATTGCGATTGTATGATTGTGATTGTATGGTTGTGATTGTATGATTGTGATGGTATGATTTTGATTGTATGATTGCGATAGTATGATTGTGATTGTATGATTGTGATTGTATGATTGTGACTGTATGATTGTGATTGTATGATTGTGATTGCGTGATTGTGATTGTATGATTGTGATTGCGTGATTGTGATTGTATGATTGCGATTGTATGATTGTGATTGTATGATTGTGATTGTATGATTGTGATAGTATGATTGTGATAGTATGACTGTGATTGTATGACTGTGATTGTATGATCGTGATTGTGTGATTGTGATTGTCTGATTGTGGTTGTATGATTGTGATTGTATGATTGTGATTGTATGATTGTGATTGTATGACTGTGATTGTATGATTGTGATTGTGTGATTGCGATTGTATGATTGCGATTGTATGATTGTGATTGTATGATTGTGATTGTATGATTGTGATTGTATGACTGTGATTGTATGATTGTGATTGTATGATTGTGATTGTATGATTGTGATTGTATGATTAGGATTGTGTGATGGTGATAGTATGATTGTGATTGTATGATTGTGATTGTATGATTGTGATTGTATGATTGTGATTGTATGATTGTGATTGTATGATTGTGATTGTATGATTGTGATTGTATGATTGTATTTGGGAGATTGTATTTTGGAGATTGTAATTGTATGATTGCGATTGTATGATTGTGATTGTATGATTGTGATTGTATGATTGTGATTGTATGATTGTGATTGTATGACTGTGATTGTATGATTGTGATTGTGCGATTGTGATTGTACGATTGTGATTGTACGATTGTGATTGTATGATTGTGATTGTATGATTATGATTTTATGATTGTGATAGTATGATTGTGATTGTAAGATTGTGATTGCATGACTGTGATTGTATGATTGCGATGGTTTGATTGTGATTGTATGATTGCGATATTATGATTGTGATTGTATGATTGTGATTGTATGATTGTGATTGTATGATTGTGATTGTCTGATTGTGGTTGTATGATTGTGATTGTATGATTGTGATTGTATGATTGTCATTGTATGATTATGCTTGTATGATTGTGATTGCATGATTGTGATTGTATGATTGAGATCGTATGATTGCGATTGTATGATTGTGATTGTATGGTTGTGATTGTATGATTGTGATTGTATGATTGTAATTGTATGATTATGATTGTATGATTGTGATTGTATGATTGCGATGGTTTGATTGTGATTGTATGATTGCGATATTATGATTGTGATTGTATGATTGTGATTGTATGATTGTGATTGTCTGATTGTGGTTGTATGATTGTGACTGTATGATTGTGATTGTATGATTGTCATTGTATGATTATGATTGTATGATTGTGATTGCATGATTGTGATTGTATGATTGAGATTGCATGATTTTGTATGTATGGTTTCGATTGTATGATTGTGATTGTATGACTGTGATTGTATGATTGTGATTGTGTGATTGCGATTGTACGATTGCGATTGTATGACTGTGATTGTATGATTGTGACAGTGCGATTGTGATTGTACGATTGTGATTGTATGATTGTGATTGTATGATTATGATGGAATGATTGTGATTGCATGATTGTGATTGTATGATTGTGATTGCATGATATTGAATGTATGATTGTGATTGTATGATTGTGATTGTATGATTGCGATTGTATGATTGTGCTAGTATGATTGTGATTGTAAGATTGTGATTGTATGACTGTGATTGTATGATTGTGATTGTATGATTGTGATGGTATGATTGCGATTGTATGATTGTGATTGTATGATTGCGATTGTATGATTGTGATTGTATGATTGTGACTGTATGATTGTGATTGTATGATTGTGATTGCGTGATTGTGATTGTATGATTGCGATTGTATGATTGCGATTGTATGATTGTGATTGTACGATTGTGATTGTATGATTGTGATTGTATGATTGTGATTGTATGATTGTGATTGTATGATTGTGATTGTATGATTGTAATTGTATGATTATGATTGTGTGATTGTGATTGTATGATTATGATTGTATGATTGTGATAGTATGATTGTGATTGTAAGATTGTGATTGCATGACTGTGATTGTATGATTGTGATTGTATGATTGTGATTGTATGATTAGGATTGTATGATTGTGATAGTATGATTGTGATTGTATGATTGCGATTGTATGATTGGGATTGTATGATTGTATTTGGGAGATTGTATTTTGGAGATTGTAATTGTAGGATTGCGATTGTATGATTGTGATTGTATGATTGTGATTGTATGATTGTAATTGTATGATTGCGATTGTATGGTTGTGAATGTATGATTGTGGTTGTATGATAGTGATTGTATGATTGTATTTGGGAGATTGTGATTGTATGATTGCGATTGTATGATTGTGATTGCGTGATTGTGATTGTATGATTGCGATTGTATGATTGAGATTGTATGGTTGTGATTGTATGATTGTGATTGTATGATTGTGATTGTATGATTGTGATTGTATGATTGTGACTGTATGATTGTGATTGTATGATTGTGATTGTGTGATTGCGATTGTATGATTGCGATTGTATGATTGTGATTGTATGATTGTGGTTGTATGATTGTATTTGGGAGATTGTATTTTGGAGATTGTAATTGTATGATTGCGATTGTATGATTATGATTGTATGATTGTGATAGTATGATTGTGATTGTAAGATTGTGATTGCATGACCGTGATTGTATGATTGTGATTGTATGATTGTGATTGTATGATTAGGATTGTATGATTGTGATAGTATGATTGTGATTGTATGATTGTGATTGTATGATTGTGATTGTATGATTGTATTTGGGAGATTGTATTTTGGAGATTGTAATTGTATGATTGCGATTGTATGATTGTGATTGTATGATTGTGATTGTATGATTGTGATCGTATGATTGTGATCGTATGATTCTGATTGTATGATTGTGATTGTATGGTTGTGATTGTATGATTGTGACTGTATGATTGTGATTGTATGATTGTGATTGCATGATTGTGATTGTATGATTGAGATTGTATGATTGTGATGGTTTGATTGTGATTGTATGATTGCGATATTATGATTGTGATTGTATGATTGTGGTTGTATGATAGTGATTGTATGATTGTATTTGGGAGATTGTGATTGTATGATTGCGATTGTATGATTGTGATTGCGTGATTGTGATTGTATGATTGCGATTGTATGATTGTGATTGTATGGTTGTGATTGTATGATTGTGATGGTATGATTTTGATTGTATGATTGCGATAGTATGATTGTGATTGTATGATTGTGATTGTATGATTGTGACTGTATGATTGTGATTGTATGATTGTGATTGCGTGATTGTGATTGTATGATTGTGATTGCGTGATTGTGATTGTATGATTGCGATTGTATGATTGTGATTGTATGATTGTGATTGTATGATTGTGATAGTATGATTGTGATAGTATGACTGTGATTGTATGACTGTGATTGTATGATCGTGATTGTGTGATTGTGATTGTCTGATTGTGGTTGTATGATTGTGATTGTATGATTGTGATTGTATGATTGTGATTGTATGACTGTGATTGTATGATTGTGATTGTGTGATTGCGATTGTATGATTGCGATTGTATGATTGTGATTGTATGATTGTGATTGTATGATTGTGATTGTATGACTGTGATTGTATGATTGTGATTGTATGATTGTGATTGTATGATTAGGATTGTGTGATTGTGATAGTATGATTGTGATTGTATGATTGTGATTGTATGATTGTGATTGTCTGATTGTGGTTGTATGATTGTGATTGTATGATTGTGATTGTATGATTGTGATTGTATGACTGTGATTGTATGATTGTGATTGTGTGATTGCGATTGTATGATTGCGATTTTATGATTGTGATTGTATGATTGTGATTGTATGATTGTGATTGTATGACTGTGATTGTATGATTGTGATTGTATGATTGTGATTGTATGATTAGGATTGTGTGATTGTGATAGTATGATTGTGATTGTATGATTGTGATTGTATGATTGTGATTGTATGATTGTGATTGTATGATTGTGATTGTATGATTGTGATTGTATGATTGTGATTGTATGATTGTATTTGGGAGATTGTATTTTGGAGATTGTAATTGTATGATTGCGATTGTATGATTGTGATTGTATGATTGTGATTGTATGATTGTGATTGTATGATTGTGATTGTATGACTGTGATTGTATGATTGTGATTGTGCGATTGTGATTGTACGATTGTGATTGTACGATTGTGATTGTATGATTGTGATTGTATGATTATGATTTTATGATTGTGATAGTATGATTGTGATTGTAAGATTGTGATTGCATGACTGTGATTGTATGATTGCGATGGTTTGATTGTGATTGTATGATTGCGATATTATGATTGTGATTGTATGATTGTGATTGTATGATTGTGATTGTATGATTGTGATTGTCTGATTGTGGTTGTATGATTGTGATTGTATGATTGTGATTGTATGATTGTCATTGTATGATTATGCTTGTATGATTGTGATTGCATGATTGTGATTGTATGATTGAGATCGTATGATTGCGATTGTATGATTGTGATTGTATGGTTGTGATTGTATGATTGTGATTGTATGATTGTAATTGTATGATTATGATTGTATGATTGTGATTGTATGATTGCGATGGTTTGATTGTGATTGTATGATTGCGATATTATGATTGTGATTGTATGATTGTGATTGTATGATTGTGATTGTCTGATTGTGGTTGTATGATTGTGACTGTATGATTGTGATTGTATGATTGTCATTGTATGATTATGATTGTATGATTGTGATTGCATGATTGTGATTGTATGATTGAGATTGCATGATTTTGTATGTATGGTTTCGATTGTATGATTGTGATTGTATGACTGTGATTGTATGATTGTGATTGTGTGATTGCGATTGTACGATTGCGATTGTATGACTGTGATTGTATGATTGTGACAGTGCGATTGTGATTGTACGATTGTGATTGTATGATTGTGATTGTATGATTATGATGGAATGATTGTGATTGCATGATTGTGATTGTATGATTGTGATTGCATGATATTGAATGTATGATTGTGATTGTATGATTGTGATTGTATGATTGTGATTGTATGATTGCGATTGTATGATTGTGCTAGTATGATTGTGATTGTAAGATTGTGATTGTATGACTGTGATTGTATGATTGTGATTGTATGATTGTGATGGTATGATTGCGATTGTATGATTGTGATTGTATGATTGCGATTGTATGATTGTGATTGTATGATTATGATTGTATCATTGTGATTGTATGATTGTGATTGTATGATTATGATTGTATGGTTGTGACTGTATGATTGTGATGGTATGATTGCGGTTGTATGATTGCGATCGTATGATTGTGATTGTATGATTGTGATTGTATGATTGTGATTGTATGATTGTGATTGTATGATTGTGATTGTGTGATTGCGATTGTATGATTGCGATTGTATGATTGTGATTGTATGATTGTGATGGTTTGATTGTGATTGTATGATTGCGATATTATGATTGTGATTGTATGATTGTGATTGTATGATTGTGATTGTATGATTAGGATTGTATGATTGTGATAGTATGAATGTGATTGTATGATTGTGATTGTATGATTGTGATTGTATGATTGTGATTTTATGATTGTGATTGTATGATAGTGAATGTACGATTGTGATTGTATGATTGCGAATGTATGATTGCGATTGTATGATTGTGATTGTATGATTGTGTATGTATGATTGTGATTGTATGATTGTATTTGGGAGATTGTATTTGGGATATTGTAATTATATGATTGTGATTGTATGATTGTGATTGTCTGATTGTGGTTGTATGATTGTAATTGTATGATTGAGATTGTATGATTGTGATTGTATGATTGCGATTGTATGATTGCGATTGTATGATTGCGATTGTATGATTGCGATTGTATGATTGTGATTGTATGATTGTGATTGTATGATTGTGATTGTATGATTGTGATTGTATGACTGTGATTGTATGATTGTGATTGTATGATTGTTAAAGTATGATTGTGATGGTATGATTGTTAAAGTATGATTGTGATGGTATGATTGTGATTGTATGATTGCGATCGTATGATTGTGATTGTACGATTATGATTGTATGATTGTGATTGTATGATTGCGATTGTATGATTGTGATTGTATGATTAAGTTTGTATTTTTGTGATTTTATGATTGTGATTGTATGATTGTGATTGTATGATTGTGATTGTATGATTGTGATTGTATGATTGCGATTGTATGAATGCGATTGTATGATTGTGATTGCATAATTGTGATTGTATGATTGTGATTGTATGATTGTGATTGTCTGATTGTGGTTGTATGATTGTAATTGTATGATTGAGATTGTATGATTGTGATTGTATGATTGCGATTGTATGATTGCGATTGTATGATTGCGATTGTATGATTGCGATTGTATGATTGTGATTGTATGATTGTGATTGTATGATTGTGATTGTATGATTGTGATTGTATGACTGTGATTGTATGATTGTGATTGTATGATTGTTAAAGTATGATTGTGATGGTATGATTGTTAAAGTATGATTGTGATGGTATGATTGTGATTGTATGATTGTGATTGTATGATTGTGATTGTATGATTGTGATTGTATGATTGTGATTGTATGATTGTGATAGTATGATTGTGATTGTATGATTGCGATTGTATGATTGTGATTGTATGATTGCGATTGTATGAATGCTATTGTATGATTGTGATTGTATGATTGTGATTGTATGATTGTGATTGTATGATTGTGATTGTATGATTGTGATTGTATGATTGTGATTGTATGATTGTGATTGTATGATTGTGATTGTATGATTGTGATTGTATGATTGTGATTGTATGATTGTGATTGTATGATTGTGATTGTATGATTGTGATTGTATGATTGTGATTGTATGATTGTGATTGTATGATTGTGATTGTATGATTGTGATTGTATGATTGTGATTGTATGATTGTGATTGTATGATTGTATTTGGGAGATTGTATTTGGGATATTGTAATTGTATGATTGCGATTGTATGATTGTGATTGTATGATTGTGATGTATGATTGTAATTGTATGATTATGATTGTATGATTGTGATTGTATGATTGAGATTGTATGATTGTTATTGTATGCTTGCGATTGTATGAATGTGATTGTATGATTGTGATGGTATGATTGTGATTGTATGATTGTGATTGTATGATTGTAATTGTATGATTGTGATTGTATGATTGTGATTGTATGATTGTGATTGTATGATTGTGATTGTATGGTTGTGATTGTATGATTGTGAATGTACGATTGTGATTGTACGATTGCGATTGTATGATTGTGATTGTATGATTGTGATTGTATGATTGTGATTGTATGATTGTATTTGGGAGATTGTATTTGGGAAATTGTAATTGTATGATTGCGATTGTATGATTGCGATTGTATGATTGTGATTACATGATTGTGATTGTATGATTGTGATTGTATGATTGTGATTGTATGAGTGTGATTGTGTGATTGTGGTTGTGCGATTGATATTGTACGATTGTGATTGTACGATTGTGATTGAATGATTGTGATTGTATGATTAAGATTCTATGATTGTGATTGCATGATTGTGATTGTATGATTGTGATTGCATGATTTCGAATGTATGATTGTGATTGTATGATTGTGATTGTATGATTGTGATTGTATGATTGTGATTGTATGATTGTGATTGTATGATTGTGATTGTATGATTGTGATTGTATGATTGTGATTGTATGATTGTGATTGTATGATTGTGATTGTATGATTGTGAATGTACGATTGTGATTGTATGATTGTGATTGTATGATTTTGATAGTACGATTGTGATTGTATGATTGTGATTGTATGATTGTGATTGTATGATTGTGATTGTATGATTGTGATAGTATGATTGTGATTGTATGATTGTGATGTATGATTGTAATTGTATGATTATGATTGTATGATTGTGATTTTGTGATTGTGATTGTATGATTGTATTTGGGAGATTGTATTTGGGATATTGTAATTGTATGATTGCGATTGTATGATTGTGATTGTATGATTGTGATTGTATGATTGTGATTGTATGATTCTATTTGCGAGATTGTATTTGGGATACTGTAATTGTATGATTGCGATTGTATGATTGCGATTGTATGATTGTGATTGTATGATTGTGTATGTATGATTGTGATTGTATGATTGTATTTGGGAGATTGTATTTGGGATATTGTAATTGTATGATTGCGATTGAATGATTGTGATTGTATGATTGTGATGTATGATTGTAATTGTATGATTATGATTGTATGATTGTGATTGTATGATTGTGATGGTATGATTGTGATTGTATGATTGCGATCGTATGATTGTGATTGTACGATTATGATTGTATGATTGTGATTGTATGATTGCGATTGTATGATTGTGATTGTATGATTAAGTTTGTATTTTTGTGATTTTATGATTGTGATTGTATGATTGTGATTGTATGATTGTGATTGTATGATTGCGATTGTATGAATGCGATTGTATGATTGTGATTGCATAATTGTGATTGTATGATTGTGATTGTATGATTGTGATTGTCTGATTGTGGTTGTATGATTGTAATTGTATGATTGAGATTGTATGATTGTGATTGTATGATTGCGATTATATGATTGCGATTGTATGATTGCGATTGTAT
Source organism: Megachile rotundata (assembly GCF_050947335.1). Classification (NCBI taxonomy): domain Eukaryota; kingdom Metazoa; phylum Arthropoda; class Insecta; order Hymenoptera; family Megachilidae; genus Megachile; species Megachile rotundata. The sequence goes on from NW_027473327.1 coordinate 1,267,128, forward strand.
GATTGTGATTGTATGATTGTGATTGTATGATTGTGATTGTATGATTGTGATTGTATGACTGTGATTGTATGATTGTGATTGTATGATTGTTAAAGTATGATTGTGATGGTATGATTGTTAAAGTATGATTGTGATGGTATGATTGTGATTGTATGATTGTGATTGTATGATTGTGATTGTATGATTGTGATTGTATGATTGTGATTGTATGACTGTGATTGTATGATTGTGATAGTATGATTGTGATTGTATGATTGCGATTGTATGATTGTGATTGTATGATTGCGATTGTATGAATGCTATTGTATGATTGTGATTGTATGATTGTGATTGTATGATTGTGATTGTATGATTGTGATTGTATGATTGTGATTGTATGATTGTGATTGTATGATTGCGATTGTATGATTGTATTTGGGAGATTGTATTTGGGATATTGTAATTGTATGATTGCGATTGTATGATTGTGATTGTATGATTGTGATGTATGATTGTAATTGTATGATTATGATTGTATGATTGTGATTGTATGATTGAGATTGTATGATTGTTATTGTATGCTTGCGATTGTATGAATGTGATTGTATGATTGTGATTGTATGATTGTGATTGTATGATTGTGATTGTATGATTGTGATTGTATGATTGTGATTGTATGATTGTGATTGTATGATTGTGATTGTATGGTTGTGATTGTATGATTGTGAATGTACGATTGTGATTGTACGATTGCGATTGTATGATTGTGATTGTATGATTGTGATTGTATGATTGTGATTGTATGATTGTATTTGGGAGATTGTATTTGGGATATTGTAATTGTATGATTGCGATTGTATGATTGCGATTGTATGATTGTGATTACATGATTGTGATTGTATGATTGTGATTGTATGATTGTGATTGTATGAGTGTGATTGTGTGATTGTGGTTGTGCGATTGATATTGTACGATTGTGATTGTACGATTGTGATTGAATGATTGTGATTGTATGATTAAGATTCTATGATTGTGATTGCATGATTGTGATTGTATGATTGTGATTGCATGATTTCGAATGTATGATTGTGATTGTATGATTGTGATTGTATGATTGTGATTGTATGATTGTGATTGTATGATTGTGATTGTATGATTGTGATTGTATGATTGTGATTGTATGATTGTGATTGTATGATTGTGATTGTATGATTGTGATTGTATGATTATGATTGTATGATTGTGATTGTATGATTGTGATTGTATGATTGTGATTGTATGATTGTGATAGTATGATTGTGATTGTATGATTGTGATTGTATGACTGTGATTGTATGATTGTGATTGTATGATTGTGATTCTATGATTGTGAAAGTATGATTGTGATGGTATGATTGTGATTGTATGATTGTGATTGTATGATTGTGATTGTATGATTGTGATTGTATGATTGTTAAAGTATGATTGTGATGGTATGATTGTTAAAGTATGATTGTGATGGTATGATTGTGATTGTATGATTGTGATGGTATGATTGTTAAAGTATGATTGTGATGGTATGATTGTGATTGTATGATTGTGATTGTATGATTGTGATTGTATGATTGTGATTGTATGATTGTGATTGTATGATTGTGATAGTATGATTGTGATTGTATGATTGCGATTGTATGATTGTGATTGTATGATTGCGATTGTATGAATGCTATTGTATGATTGTGATTGTATGATTGTGATTGTATGATTGTGATTGTATGATTGTGATTGCATGATTGCGATTGTATGATTGTGATTGTATGATTGTGATGTATGATTGTAATTGTATGATTATGATTGTATGATTGTGATTGTATGATTGAGATTGTATGATTGTGATTGTATGCTTGCGATTGTATGAATGTGATTGTATGATTGTGATTGTATGATTGTGATTTTATGATTGTGATTGTATGATTGTGATTGTATGATTGTGATTGTATGATTGTGATTGTATGATTGTGATTGTCTGATTGTGATTGTATGATTGTGATTGTATGATTGTGATTGTATGATTGTGATTTTATGATTGTGATTGTATGATTGTGAATGTACGATTGTGATTGTATGATTGCGATTGTATGATTGTATTTGGGTGATTGTATTTGGGAGATTGTATTTGGGAGATTGTAATTGTATGATTGCGATTGTATGATTGTGATTGTATGATTGCGATTGTATGAATGTGATTGTATGATTGTGATTGTATGATTGTGATTGTATGATTGTGATTGTCTGATTGTGATTGTATGATTGTGATTGTATGATTGTGATTGTATGATTGTGATTGTATGATTGTGATTTTATGATTGTGATTGTATGATTGTGAATGTACGATTGTGATTGTATGATTGTGATTGTATGATTTTGATAGAACGATTGTGATTGTATGATTGTGAGTGTATGATTGTGATTGTATGATAGTGATTGTATGATTGTGATTGTATGATTGTGATTGTATGATTGTGATTGTATGATTGTATTTGCGAGATTGTATTTGGGATACTGTAATTGTATGATTGCGATTGTATGATTGCGATTGTATGATTGTGATTGTATGATTGTGTATGTATGATTGTGATTGTATGATTGTATTTGGGAGATTGTATTTGGGATATTGTAATTATATGATTGCGATTGAATGATTGTGATTGTATGATTGTGATGTATGATTGTAATTGTATGATTATGATTGTATGATTGTGATTGTATGATTGTGATGGTATGATTGTGATTGTATGATTGCGATCGTATGATTGTGATTGTACGATTATGATTGTATGATTGTGATTGTATGATTGCGATTGTATGATTGTGATTGTATGATTAAGTTTGTATTTTTGTGATTGTATGATTGTGATTGTATGATTGTGATTGTATGACTGTGATTGTATGATTGTGATTGTATGATTGTTAAAGTATGATTGTGATGGTATGATTGTGATTGTATGATTGTGATAGTATGATTGTGATTGTATGATTGCGATTGTATGATTGTGATTGTATGATTGCGATTGTATGAATGCTATTGTATGATTGTGATTGTATGATTGTGATTGTATGATTGTGATTGTATGATTGTGATGTATGATTGTAATTGTATGATTATGATTGTATGATTGTGATTGTGTGATTGTGATTGTATGATTGTATTTGGGATATTGTAATTGTATGATTGCGATTGTATGATTGTGATTGTATGATTGTGATTGTATGATTGTGATTGTATGATTGTATTTGGGAGACTGTATTTGGGATATTGTAATTGTATGATTGCGATTGTATGACTGCGATTGTATGATTGTAACTGTATGATTATGATTGTATGATTGTGATTGTATGATTGTGATTGCATGACTTTGAATGTATGATTGTGATTGTATGATTGTGAAAGTACGATTGTGATTGTATGATTGTGATTGTATGATTGTGATTGTATGATTGTGATTGTATGATTGTGATTGTATGATTGTGATTGTATGATTGTGATTGTATGATTGTGATTGTATGATTGTGAAAGTATGATTGTGATTGTATGATTGTGATTGTATGATTGTGATTGTATGATTGTGATGTATGATTGTAATTGTATGATTATGATTGTATGATTGTGATTGTGTGATTGTGATTGTATGATTGTATTTGGGAGATTGTATTTGGGATATTGTAATTGTATGATTGCGATTGTATGATTGTGATTGTATGATTGTGATTGTATGATTGTATTTGGGAGACTGTATTTGGGATATTGTAATTGTATGATTGCGATTGTATGACTGCGATTGTATGATTGTGATTGTCTGATTGTGGTTGTATGATTGTGATTGTATGATTGAGATTGTATGATTGTGATTGTATGATTGCGATTGTATGATTGTGATTGTTTGATTGTAATTGGGAGATTGTATTTGGGAGATTGTATTTGGGAGATTGTAATGGTATGATTGCGATTGTATGATTGTGATTGTATGATTGCGATTGTATGATTGTGATTGTATGATTGTGATGTATGACTGTAATTGTATGATTATGATTGTATGATTGTGATTGCATGATTATGATTGTATGATTGTGATTGTATGATTGTATTTGGGTGATTGTATTTGGGAGATTGTATTTGGGAGATTGTAATTGTATGATTGCGATTGTATGATTGTGATTGTATGATTGCGATTGTATGATTGTGATTGAATGCTTGCGATTGTATGATTGTGATTGTATGATTGTGATTCTTTGATTGTGATTGTATGATTGTGATTGTATGATTGTGATTGTATGATTGTGATTATATGATTGTGATTGTATGATTGTGATTGTATGATTGTGATTGTATGATTGTGATTGTATGATTGTGATTGTTTGATTGTATTTGGGAGATTGTATTTGGGAGGTTGTATTTGGGAGATTGTAATTGTATGATTGCGATTGTATGATTGTGATTGTATGATTGCGATTGTATGATTGTGATTGTATGATTGTGATGTATGACTGTAATTGTATGATTATGATTGTATGATTGTGATTGTATGATTGAGATAGTATGATTGTGATTGTATGATTGTGATTGTATGATTGTGATGTATGATTGTAATTGTATGATTATGATTGTATGATTGTGATTGTATGATTGAGATTGTATGATTGTGATTGTATGCTTGCGATTGTATGATTGTGATTGTATGATTGTATTTGGGAGATTGTATTTGGGATATTGTAATTGTATGATTGCGATTGTATGATTGTGATTGTATGATTGTGATTGTATGAGTGTGATTGTGTGATTGTGGTTGTGCGATTGATATTGTACGATTGTGATTGTACGATTGTGATTGAATGATTGTGATTGTATGATTAAGATTCTATGATTGTGATTGCATGATTGTGATTGTATGATCGTGATTGCATGATTTCGAATGTATGATTGTGATTGTATGATTGTGATTGTATGATTGTGATTGTATGATTGTGATTGTATGATTGTGATTGTATGATTGTGATTGTATGATTGTGATTGTATGATTGTGATTGTATGATTGTGATTGTATGATTGTGATTGTATGATTGTGATTGTATGATTGTGATTGTATGATTGTGATTGTATGATTGTGATTGTATGATTGTGATTGTATGATTGTGATTGTATGATTATGATTGTATGATTGTGATTGTATGATTGTGATTGTATGATTGTGATTGTATGATTGTGATAGTATGATTGTGATTGTATGATTGTGATTGTATGACTGTGATTGTATGATTGTGATTGTATGATTGTGATTGTATGATTGTGAAAGTATGATTGTGATGGTATGATTGTGATTGTATGATTGTGATTGTATGATTGTGATTGTATGATTGTGATTGTATGATTGTTAAAGTATGATTGTGATGGTATGATTGTTAAAGTATGATTGTGATGGTATGATTGTGATTGTATGATTGTGATGGTATGATTGTTAAAGTATGATTGTGATGGTATGATTGTGATTGTATGATTGTGATTGTATGATTGTGATTGTATGATTGTGATTGTATGATTGTGATTGTATGATTGTGATAGTATGATTGTGATTGTATGATTGCGATTGTATGATTGTGATTGTATGATTGCGATTGTATGAATGCTATTGTATGATTGTGATTGTATGATTGTGATTGTATGATTGTGATTGTATGATTGTGATTGTATGATTGTGATTGCATGATTCCGATTGTATGATTGTGATTGTATGATTGTGATGTATGATTGTAATTGTATGATTATGATTGTATGATTGTGATTGTATGATTGAGATTGTATGATTGTGATTGTATGCTTGCGATTGTATGAATGTGATTGTATGATTGTGATTGTATGATTGTGATTGTATGATTGTGATTGTATGATTGTGATTGTATGATTGTGATTGTATGATTGTGATTGTATGATTGTGATTTTATGATTGTGATTGTATGATTGTGATTGTATGATTATGATTGTATGATTGCGATTGTATGATTGTATTTGGGTGATTGTATTTGGGAGATTGTAATTGTATGATTGCGATTGTATGATTGTGATTGTATGGTTGCGATTTAATGAATGCGATTGTATGAATGTGATTGTATGATTGTGATTGTATGATTGTGATTGTATGATAGTGATTGTATGATTGTATTTGGGAGATTGTGATTGTATGATTGTATTTGGGAGATTGTATTTGGGATATTGTAATTGTATGATTGCGATTGTATGATTGTGATTGTATGATTGTGATGTATGATTGTAATTGTATGATTATGATTGTATGATTGTGATTGTATGATTGAGATTGTATGATTGTGATTGTATGATTGCGATTGTATGAATGCGATTGTATGATTGTGATTGTATGATTGTGATTGTATGATTGTGATTGTATGATTGTGATTGTATGATTGTGATTGTATGATTGTGATTGTATGACTGTGATTGTATGATTGTGATTGTATGATTGTGATAGTATGATTGTGATTGTATGACTGTGATTGTATGATTGTGATTGTATGATTGCGATTGTATGATTGTGATTGTATGATTGTGATTGTATGATTGTATTTGGGAGATTGTATTTTGGAGATTGTAATTGTATGATTGCGATTGTATGACTGTGATTGTATGATTGTGATAGTATGATTGTGATTGTATGATAGTGATTGTATGACTGTGATTGTATGATTGTGACTGTATGATTGTGATTGTATGATTGTGATAGTATGATTGTGATTGTATGATTGTGATTGTATGACTGTGATTGTATGATTGTGATTGTGCGATTGTGATTGTACGATTGTGATTGTACGATTGTGATTGTATGATTGTGATTGTATGATTATGATGGAATGATTGTGATTGCATGATTGTGATTGTACGTTTGTGATTGTATGATTGTGATTGTATGATTGTGATTGTATGATTGTGACTGTATGATTGTGATTGTATGATTGTGATTGTGTGATTGCGATTGTATGATTGCGATTGTATGATTGTGATTGTATGATTGTGATTGTATGATTGTGATTGTATGACTGTGATTGTATGATTGTGATTGTATGATTGTGATTGTATGATTATTATTGTGTGATTGTGATAGTATGATTGTGATTGTATGATTGTGATTGTATGATTGTGATTGTATGATTGTGATTGTATGATTGTGATTGTATGATTGTGATTGTATGATTGTATTTGGGAGATTGTATTTTGGAGATTGTAATTGTATGATTGCGATTGTATGATTATGATTGTATGATTGTGATAGTATGATTGTGATTGTAAGATTGTGATTGCATGACTGTGATTATATAATTGTGATTGTATGATTGTGATTGTATGATTAGGATTGTATGATTGTGATAGTATGATTGTGATTGTATGATTGTGATTGTATGATTGTGATTGTATGATTGTATTTGGGAGGCTGTAATTGTATGATTGCGATTGTATGATTGTGATTGTATGATTGTGATTGTATGATTGTGATCGTATGATTGTGATCGTATGATTCTGATTGTATGATTGTGATTGTATGGTTGTGATTGTATGATTGTGACTGTATGATTGTGATTGTATGATTGTGATTGCATGATTGTGATTGTATGATTGAGATTGTATGATTGTGATGGTTTGATTGTGATTGTATGATTGCGATATTATGATTGTGATTGTATGATTGTGGTTGTATGATAGTGATTGTATGATTGTATTTGGGAGATTGTGATTGTATGATTGCGATTGTATGATTGTGATTGCGTGATTGTGATTGTATGATTGAGATTGTATGATTGTGATGGTTTGATTGTGATTGTATGATTGCGATATTATGATTGTGATTGTATGATTGTGGTTGTATGATAGTGATTGTATGATTGTATTTGGGAGATTGTGATTGTATGATTGCGATTGTATGATTGTGATTGCGTGATTGTGATTGTATGATTGAGATTGTATGATTGTGATGGTTTGATTGTGATTGTATGATTGCGATATTATGATTGTGATTGTATGATTGTGGTTGTATGATAGTGATTGTATGATTGTATTTGGGAGATTGTGATTGTATGATTGCGATTGTATGATTGTGATTGCGTGATTGTGATTGTATGATTGAGATTGTATGATTGTGATTGTATGATCGTGATTGTATGATTGTGATATTATGATTGTGATTGTATGATTGTGATTGTATGATTGTGATTGTATGACTGTGATTGTATGATTGTGATTGTGCGATTGTGATTGTACGATTGTGATTGTACGATTGTGATTGTATGATTATGATTGTATGATTATGATTGTATGATTGTGATTGCATGATTGTGATTGTGTGATTGTGATAGTATGATTGTGATTGTATGACTGTGATTGTACGACTGTGATTGTATGATTGTGATTGTATGATTGTCATTGTATGATTATGATTGTATGATTGTGATTGCATGATTGTGAATGTATGATTGAGATTGCATGATTTTGTATGTATGACTGTGATTGTATGATTGTGACTGTATGATTGTGATTGTATGATTGTGATAGTATGATTGTGATTGTATGATAGTGATTGTATGACTGTGATTGTATGATTGTGACTGTATGATTGTGATTGTATGATTGTGATAGTATGATTGTGATTGTATGATTGTGATTGTATGACTGTGATTGTATGATTGTGATTGTGCGATTGTGATTGTACGATTGTGATTGTACGATTGTGATTGTATGATTGTGATTGTATGATTATGATGGAATGATTGTGATTGCATGATTGTGATTGTATGTTTGTGATTGTATGATTGTGATTGTATGATTGTGATTGTATGATTGTGACTGTATGATTGTGATTGTATGATTGTGATTGTGTGATTGCGATTGTATGATTGCGATTGTATGATTGTGATTGTATGATTGTGATTGTATGATTGTGATTGTATGACTGTGATTGTATGATTGTGATTGTATGATTGTGATTGTATGATTATTATTGTGTGATTGTGATAGTATGATTGTGATTGTATGATTGTGATTGTATGATTGTGATTGTATGATTGTGATTGTATGATTGTGATTGTATGATTGTATTTGGGAGATTGTATTTTGGAGATTGTAATTGTATGATTGCGATTGTATGATTATGATTGTATGATTGTGATAGTATGATTGTGATTGTAAGATTGTGATTGCATGACTGTGATTATATAATTGTGATTGTATGATTGTGATTGTATGATTAGGATTGTATGATTGTGATAGTATGATTGTGATTGTATGATTGTGATTGTATGATTGTGATTGTATGATTGTATTTGGGAGACTGTAATTGTATGATTGCGATTGTATGATTGTGATTGTATGATTGTGATTGTATGATTGAGATTGTATGATTGTGATGGTTTGATTGTGATTGTATGATTGCGATATTATGATTGTGATTGTATGATTGTGGTTGTATGATAGTGATTGTATGATTGTATTTGGGAGATTGTGATTGTATGATTGCGATTGTATGATTGTGATTGCGTGATTGTGATTGTATGATTGAGATTGTATGATTGTGATGGTTTGATTGTGATTGTATGATTGCGATATTATGATTGTGATTGTATGATTGTGGTTGTATGATAGTGATTGTATGATTGTATTTGGGAGATTGTGATTGTATGATTGCGATTGTATGATTGTGATTGCGTGATTGTGATTGTATGATTGAGATTGTATGATTGTGATGGTTTGATTGTGATTGTATGATTGCGATATTATGATTGTGATTGTATGATTGTGGTTGTATGATAGTGATTGTATGATTGTATTTGGGAGATTGTGATTGTATGATTGCGATTGTATGATTGTGATTGCGTGATTGTGATTGTATGATTGAGATTGTATGATTGTGATTGTATGATTATGATTGTATGATTGTGATAGTATGATTGTGATTGTAAGATTGTGATTGCATGACTGTGATTGTATGATTGTGATTGTATGATTGTGATTGTATGATTAGGATTGTATGATTGTGATAGTATGATTGTGATTGTATGATTGTGATTGTATGATTGTGATTGTATGATTGTGATTGTATGATTGTATTTGGGAGATTGTATTTTGGAGATTGTAATTGTATGATTGCGATTTTATGATTGTGATTGTATGATTGTGATTGTATGATTGTGATCGTATGATTGTGATCGTATGATAGTGATTGTATGATTGTGATTGTATGGTTGTGATTGTATGATTGTGATTGTATGATTGTAATTGTATGATTATGATTGTATGATTGTGATTGTATGATTGTGATGGTTTGATTCTGATTGTATGATTCCGATATTATGATTGTGATTGTATGATTGTGATTGTATGATTGTGGTTGTATGATTGTGATTGTATGATTGTATTTGGGAGATTGTGATTGTATGATTGCGATTGTATGATTGTGATTCCGTGATTGTGATTGTATGATTGCGATTGTATGATTGTGATTGTATGGTTGTGATTGTATGATTGTGATTGTTTGATTGTAATTGTATGATTATGATTGTATGATTGTGATTGTATGATTGTGATGGTTTGATTGTGATTGTATGATTCCGATATTATGATTGTGATTGTATGATTGTAATTGTATGATTATGATTGTATGATTGTGATTGTATGATTATGATTGCATGGTTGTGATTGAATGATTGTGATTGGATGATTGCGATTGTATGATTGTGATAGTATGATTGTGATTGTATGATTGTGATTGTATGATTGTGATAGTATGATTGTGATTGTATGATTGTGATTGTATGATTGTATTTGGGAGATTGTATTTTGGAGATTGTAATTGTATGATTGCGATTGTGTGATTGTGATTGTATGATTGTGATTGTATGATTGTGATCGTATGATTGTGATCGTATGATTGTGATTGTATGATTGTGATTGTATGGTTGTGATTGTATAATTGTGATTGTTTGATTGTAATTGTATGATTATGATTGTATGATTGTGATTGTATGATTGTGATGGTTTGATTGTGATTGTATGATTCCGTTATTATGATTGTGATTGTATGATTGTAATTGTATGATTATGATTGTATGATTGTGATTGTATGATTGTGATGGTTTGATTGTGATTGTATGATTGCGATATTATGATTGTGATTGTATGATTGCGATTGTATGATTGTGATTGCGTGATTGTGATTGTATGATTGCGATTGTATGATTGTGATTGTATGATTGTGATTGTATGATTGTGATATTATGATTGTGATATTATGATTGTGATAGTATGACTTTGATTGTATGACTGTGATTGTATGATTGTGATTGTATGATTGTGATTATCTGATTGTGGTTGTATGATTGTGATTGTATGATTGTGATTGTGCGATTGTCATTGTATGATTATGATTGTATGATTGTGATTGCATGATTGTGATTGCATGATTGTGATAATATGATTGCGAATGTATGATTGTGATTGTATGTCTGTGATTGTATGATTGTGATTGTATGATTGTGCTAGTATGATTGTGATTGTAAGATTGTGATTGTATGTCTGTGATTGTATGATTGTGATTGTATGATTGTGATTGTATGATTGTGATTGTATGATTGCATTTGGGAGATTGTATTTTGGAGATTGTAATTATATGATTGCGATTGTGTGATTGTGATTGTATGATTGTGATTGTATGATTGTGATTGTATGATCGTGATTGTATGATTGTGATATTATGATTGTGATTGTATGATTGTGATTGTATGATTGTGATTGTATGATTGTGATTGTATGACTGTGATTGTATGATTGTGATTGTGCGATTGTGATTGTATGATTGTGATTGTATGATTGTGATTGTATGACTGTGATTGTATGACTGTGATTGTATGACTGTGATTGTATGATTGTGATTGTGTGATTGCGATTGTATGATTGCGATTGTATGATTGTGATTGTATGATTGTGATTGTATGATTGTGATTGTATGACTGTGATTGTATGATTGTGATTGTATGATTGTGATTGTATGATTAGGATTGTGTGATTGTGATAGTATGATTGTGATTGTATGATTGTGATTGTATGATTGTGATTGTATGATTGTGATTGTATGATTGTGATTGTATGATTGTGATTGTATGATTGTGATTGTATGATTGTGAGTGTATGATTGTGATTGTATGATTGTATTTGGGAGATTGTATTTTGGAGATTGTAATTGTATGATTGCGATTGTAGGATTGTGATTGTATGATTGTGATTGTATGATTGTGATTGTATGATTGTGATTGTATGACTGTGATTGTATGATTGTGATTGTGCGATTGTGATTGTACGATTGTGATTGTACGATTTTGATTGTATGATTGTGGTTGTATGATTATGATTGTATGATTGTGATAGTATGATTGTGATTGTAAGATTGTGATTGCATGACTGTGATTGTATGATTGCGATGGTTTGATTGTGATTGTATGATTGCGATATTATGATTGTGATTGTATGATTGTGATTGTATGATTGTGATTGTATGATTGTGATTGTATGATTGTGATTGTCTGATTGTGGTTGTATGATTGTGATTGTATGATTGTGATTGTATGATTGTCATTGTATGATTATGCTTGTATGATTGTGATTGCATGATTGTGATTGTATGATTGAGATCGTATGATTGCGATTGTATGATTGTGATTGTATGGTTGTGATTGTACGATTGTGATTGTATGATTGTAATTGTATGATTATGATTGTATGATTGTGATTGTATGATTGCGATGGTTTGATTGTGATTGTATGATTGCGATATTATGATTGTGATTGTATGATTGTGATTGTATGATTGTGATTGTCTGATTGTGGTTGTATGATTGTGATTGTATGATTGTGATTGTATGATAGTCATTGTATGATTATGATTGTATGATTGTGATTGCATGATTGTGATTGTATGATTGAGATTGCATGATTTTGTATGTATGATTTCGATTGTAGGATTGTGATTGTATGACTGTGATTGTATGATTGTGATTGTGTGATTGCGATTGTATGATTGCGATTGTATGACTGTGATTGTATGATTCTGACAGTGCGATTGTGATTGTACGATTGTGATTGTACGATTGTGATTGTATGATTATGATTGTATGATTATGATGGAATGATTGTGATTGCATGATTGTGATTGTATGATTGTGATTGCATGATTTTGAATGTATGATTGTGATTGTATGATTGTGATTGTATGATTGCGATTGTATGATTGTGCTAGTATGATTGTGATTGTATGATTGTGATTGTATGATTGTGATTGTATGATTGTGATTGTATGATTGTGACTGTATGATTGTAATTGTATGATTATGATTGCATGATTTTGTATGTATGATTGTGATTGTATGATTGTGATTGTATGATTGTGATTGTATGATTGTGATTGTATGATTGTGATTGTATGATTGTGATTGTATGACTGTGATTGTATGATTGTGATTGTATGATTGTGATAGTATGATTGTGATAGTATGACTGTGATTGTATGACTGTGATTGTATGATTGTGATTGTGTGATTGTGATTGTCTGATTGTGGTTGTATGATTGTGATTGTATGATTGTGATTGTATGATTGTGATTGTATGACTGTGATTGTATGATTGTGATTGTATGATTGCGATTGTATGATTGTGATTGTATGATTGTGATTGTATGATTGTATTTGGGAGATTGTATTTTGGAGATTGTAATTGTATGATTGCGATTGTATGACTGTGATTGTATGATTGTGATTGTGTGATTGTGATTGTCAGATTGTGGTTGTATGATTGTGATTGTATGATTGTGATTGTATGATTGTGATTGTATGACTGTGATTGTATGATTGTGATTGTGTGATTGCGATTGTATGATTGCGATTGTATGATTGCGATTGTATGATTGTGATTGTATGATTGTGATTGTATGACTGTGATTGTATGATTGTGATTGTATGATTGTGATTGTATGATTAGGATTGTGTGATTGTGATAGTATGATTGTGATTGTATGATTGTGATTGTATGATTGTGATTGTCTGATTGTGGTTGTATGATTGTGATTGTATGATTGTGATTGTATGATTGTGATTGTATGACTGTGATTGTATGATTGTGATTGTGTGATTGCGATTGTATGATTGCGATTGTATGATTGTGATTGTATGATTGTGATTGTATGATTGTGATTGTATGACTGTGATTGTATGATTGTGATTGTATGATTGTGATTGTATGATTAGGATTGTGTGATTGTGATAGTATGATTGTGATTGTATGATTGTGATTGTATGATTGTGATTGTATGATTGTGATTGTATGATTGTGATTGTATGATTGTGATTGTATGATTGTGAGTGTATGATTGTGATTGTATGATTGTATTTGGGAGATTGTATTTTGGAGATTGTAATTGTATGATTGCGATTGTATGATTGTGATTGTATGATTGTGATTGTATGATTGTGATTGTATGATTGTGATTGTATGACTGTGATTGTATGATTGTGATTGTGCGATTGTGATTGTACGATTGTGATTGTACGATTTTGATTGTATGATTGTGGTTGTATGATTATGATTGTATGATTGTGATAGTATGATTGTGATTGTAAGATTGTGATTGCATGACTGTGATTGTATGATTGCGATGGTTTGATTGTGATTGTATGATTGCGATATTATGATTGTGATTGTATGATTGTGATTGTATGATTGTGATTGTATGATTGTGATTGTATGATTGTGATTGTCTGATTGTGGTTGTATGATTGTGATTGTATGATTGTGATTGTATGATTGTCATTGTATGATTATGCTTGTATGATTGTGATTGCATGATTGTGATTGTATGATTGAGATCGTATGATTGCGATTGTATGATTGTGATTGTATGGTTGTGATTGTATGATTGTGATTGTATGATTGTAATTGTATGATTATGATTGTATGATTGTGATTGTATGATTGCGATGGTTTGATTGTGATTGTATGATTGCGATATTATGATTGTTATTGTATGATTGTGATTGTATGATTGTGATTGTCTGATTGTGGTTGTATGATTGTGATTGTACGATTGTGATTGTATGATAGTCATTGTATGATTATGATTGTATGATTGTGATTGCATGATTGTGATTGTATGATTGAGATTGCATGATTTTGTATGTATGATTTCGATTGTAGGATTGTGATTGTATGACTGTGATTGTATGATTGTGACAGTGCGATTGTGATTGTACGATTGTGATTGTACGATTGTGATTGTATGATTATGATTGTATGATTATGATGGAATGATTGTGATTGCATGATTGTGATTGTATGATTGTGATTGCATGATTTTGAATGTATGATTGTGATTGTATGATTGTGATTGTATGATTGCGATTGTATGATTGTGCTAGTATGATTGTGATTGTATGATTGTGATTGTATGATTGTGATTGTATGATTGTGATTGTATGATTGTGACTGTATGATTGTAATTGTATGATTATGATTGCATGATTTTGTATGTATGATTGTGATTGTATGATTGTGATTGTATGATTGTGATTGTATGATTGTGATTGTATGATTGTAATTGTATGATTGTGATTGTATGACTGTGATTGTATGATTGTGATTGTATGATTGTGATTGTATGATTAGGAATGTGTGATTGTGATAGTATGATTGTGATTGTATGATTGTGATTGTATGATTGTGATTGTATGATTGTGATTGTATGAGTGTGATTGTATGATTGTATTTGGGAGATTGTATTTTGGAGATTGTAATTGTATGATTGCGATTGTATGATTGCGATTGTATGATTGTGATTGTATGATTGTGATTGTATGATTGTGATTGTATGATTGTGATTGTATGATTGTGATTGTATGATTGTAATTGTATGATTATAATTGTATGATTGTGATTGTATGATTGTGATTGTATGACTGTGATTGTATGATTGTGATTGTGCGACTGTGATTGTATGATTGTGATTGTATGATTGTGATTGTATGATTGTATTTGGGAGATTGTATTTTGGAGATTGTAATTGTATGATTGCGATTGTATGATTATGATTGTATGATTGTGATAGTATGATTGTGATAGTATGACTGTGATTGTATGACTGTGATTGTATGATTGTGATTGTGTGACTGTGATTGTCTGATTGTGGTTGTATGATTGTGATTGTATGATTGTGATTGTATGATTGTGATTGTATGATTGCGATTGTATAATTGCGATTGTGTGATTGCGATTGTATGATTGCGATTGTATGATTGGGATTGTATGATTGTGATTGTATGATTGTGATTGTATGATTGTGATTGTATGATTGTGATTGTATGATTGTGATTGTATGATTGTGACTGTATGATTGTGATTGTATGATTGTGATTGTGTGATTGCGATTGTATGATTGCGATTGTATGATTGCGATTGTATGATTGTGATTGTATGATTGTGATTGTATGATTGTGATTGTATGACTGTGATTGTATGATTGTGATTGTATGATTGTGATTGTATGATTAGGATTGTGTGATTGTGATAGTATGATTGTAATTGTATGATTATAATTGTATGATTGTGATTGTATGATTGTGATTGTATGACTGTGATTGTACGATTGTGATTGTGCGACTGTGATTGTACGATTGTGATTGTACGATTGTGATTGTATGATTGTGATTGTATGATTGTGATTGTATGATTGCATTTGGGAGATTGTATTTTGGAGATTGTAATTGAATGATAGCGATTGTATGATTGAGATTGTATGATTGTGATTGTATGATTGTGATTGTATGATTGTGATTGTATGATTGTGATTATATGATTGTGATTGTATGATCGTGATTGTATGATTGTGATAGTATGATTGTGATTGTATGATTGTGATTGTATGATTGTGATTGTATGACTGTGATTGTATGATTGTGATTGTGCGATTGTGATTGTACGATTGTGATTGTACGATTGTGATTGTAAGATTGTGATTGTATGATTATAGTTGTATGATTGTGATAGTATGATTGTGATTGTAAGATTGTGATTGTATGACTGTGATTGTATGATTGTGATTGTATGATTGTGTTTGTATGATTAGGATTGTATGATTGCGATAGTATGATTGTGATTGTATGATTGTGATTGTATGATTGTGATTGTATGATTGTGATTGTATGATTGCATTTGGGAGATTGTATTTTGGAGATTGTAATTGTATGATTGCGATTGTATGATTGCGATTGTATGATTGTGATTGTATGATTGTGATATTATGATTGTGATAGTATGACTGTGATTGTATGACTGTGATTGTATGATTGTGATTGTATGATTGTGATTGTCTGATTGTGGTTGTATGATTGTGATTGTATGACTGTGATTGTATGATTGTCATTGTATGATTATGATTGTATGATTGTGATTGCATGATTGTGATTGTATGATTGAGATTGCATGATTTTGTATGTATGTTTGTGATTGTATGATTGTGATTGTATGATTGTGATTGTATGATTGCGATATTATGATTGTGATTGTATGATTGTGATTGTATGATTGTGGTTGTATGATTGTGATTGTATGATTGTATTTGGGAGATTGTGATTGTATGATTGCGATTGTATGATTGTGATTGCGTGATTGTGATTGTATGATAGCGATTGTATGATTGTGATTGTATGATTATAATTGTATGATTGTGATTGTATGATTATGATTGTATGGTTGCGATTGAATGATTGTGATTGGATGATTGCGATTGTACGATTGCGATAGTATGATTGTGATTGTATGATTGTGATTTTATGATTGTCATTGTCTGATTATGATTGTATGATTGTGATTGTATGATCGTGATTGTATGATTGTGATTGTATGATTGTGATTGTATGATTGTGATTGTATGATTGTGATTGTATGACTGTGATTGTATGATTGTGATTGTGCGATTGTGATTGTATGATTGTATTTGGGAGATTGTATTTGGGAGATTGTAATTGTATGATTGCGATTGTATGATTGAGATTGTATGATTGTGATTGTATGATTGTGATTGTATGATTGTGATAGCATGATTGTGATTGTGTGATTGTGATTGTATGACTGTGATTGTATGATTGTGATTGTATGATTGTGATAGTATGATTGTGATTGTATGATTGTGATTGTATGATTGTGATAGTATGATTGTGATTGTATGATTGTGATTGCGTGATTGTGATTGTATGATTGCGATTGTATGATTGTGATTGTATGATTGTGATTGTATGATTGTGATATTATGATTGTGATAGTATGACTGTGATTGTATGACTGTGATTGTATGATTGTGATTGTATGATTTTGATTGTCTGATTGTGGTTGTATGATTGTGATTGTATGATTGTGATTGTATGATTGTCATTGTATGATTATGATTGTATGATTGTGATTGCATGATTGTGATTGTATGATTGAGATTGCATGATTTTGTATGTATGATTGTGATTGTATGATTGTGATTGTATGATTGTGATAATATGATTGCGAATGTATGATTGTGATTGTATGATTATGATTGTATGATTGTGATAGTATGATTGTGATTGTAAGATTGTGATTGCATGACTGTGATTGTATGATTGTGATTGTATGATTGTGATTGTATGATTAGGATTGTATGATTGTGATAGTATGATTGTGATTGTATGATTGTGATTGTATGATTGTGATTGTATGATTGTATTTGGGAGATTGTATTTTGGAGATTGTAATTGTATGATTGCGATTTTATGATTGTGATTGTATGATTGTGATTGTATGATTGTGATCGTATGATTGTGATCGTATGATAGTGATTGTATGATTGTGATTGTATGGTTGTGATTGTATGATTGTGATTGTATGATTGTAATTGTATGATTATGATTGTATGATTGTGATTGTATGATTGTGATGGTTTGATTGTGATTGTATGATTCCGATATTATGATTGTGATTGTATGATTGTGATTGTATGATTGTGGTTGTATGATTGTGATTGTATGATTGTATTTGGGAGATTGTGATTGTATGATTGCGATTGTATGATTGTGATTGCGTGATTGTGATTGTATGATTGCGATTGTATGATTGTGATTGTATGGTTGTGATTGTATGATTGTGATGGTATGATTGTGATTGTATGATTGCGATAGTATGATTGTGATTGTATGATTGTGATTGTATGATTGTGACTGTATGATTGTGATTGTATGATTGTGATTGCGTGATTGTGATTGTATGATTGGGATTGTATGACTGTGATTGTATGATTGTGATTGTATGTCTGTGATTGTATGATTGTGATTGTATGATTGTGCTAGTATGATTGTGATTGTAAGATTGTGATTGTATGTCTGTGATTGTATGATTGTGATTGTATGATTGTGATTGTATGATTGTGATTGTATGATTGTGATTGTATGATTGTGATTGTATGATTGCATTTGGGAGATTGTATTTTGGAGATTGTAATTGTATGATTGCGATTGTGTGATTGTGATTGTATGATTGTGATTGTATGATTGTGATTGTATGATTGTGATTGTATGATCGTGATTGTATGATTGTGATATTATGATTGTGATTGTATGATTGTGATTGTATGATTGTGATTGTATGATTGTGATTGTATGACTGTGATTGTATGATTGTGATTGTGCGATTGTGATTGTACGATTGTGATTGTACGATTGTGATTGTATGATTATGATTGTATGATTGTGATTGTATGATTGTATTTGGGAGATTGTATTTTGGAGATTGTAATTGTATGATTGCGATTGTATGATTGCGATTGTATGATTGCGATTGTATGATTGTGATTGTATGATTGTGATTGTATGATTGTGATTGTATGATTGTGATTGTATGATTGTGATTGTATGATTGTAATTGTATGATTATAATTGTATGACTGTGATTGTATGATTGTGATTGTATGACTGTGATTGTATGATTGTGATTGTGCGACTGTGATTGTACGATTGTGATTGTACGATTGTGATTGTATGATTGTGATTGTATGATTGTGATTGTATGATTGCATTTGGGAGATTGTATTTTGGAGATTGTAATTGAATGATAGCGATTGTATGATTGAGATTGTATGATTGTGATTGTATGATTGTGATTGTATGATTGTGATTGTATGATTGTGATTGTATGATTGTGATTGTATGATCGTGATTGTATGATTGTGGTAGTATGATTGTGATTGTATGATTGTGATTGTATGATTGTGATTGTATGACTGTGATTGTATGATTGTGATTGTGCGATTGTGATTGTACGATTGTGATTGTACGATTGTGATTGTAAGATTGTGATTGTATGATTATAGTTGTATGATTGTGATAGTATGATTGTGATTGTAAGATTGTGATTGTATGACTGTGATTGTATGATTGTGATTGTATGATTGTGTTTGTATGATTAGGATTGTATGATTGCGATAGTATGATTGTGATTGTATGATTGTGATTGTATGATTGTGATTGTATGATTGTGATTGTATGATTGCATTTGGGAGATTGTATTTTGGAGATTGTAATTGTATGATTGCGATTGTATGATTGCGATTGTATGATTGTGATTGTATGATTGTGATATTATGATTGTGATAGTATGACTGTGATTGTATGACTGTGATTGTATGATTGTGATTGTATGATTGTGATTGTCTGATTGTGGTTGTATGATTGTGATTGTATGACTGTGATTGTATGATTGTCAATGTATGATTATGATTGTATGATTGTGATTGCATGATTGTGATTGTATGATTGAGATTGCATGATTTTGTATGTATGTTTGTGATTGTATGATTGTGATTGTATGATTGTGATTGTATGATTGTGATTGTATGATTGCGATATTATGATTGTGATTGTATGATTGTGATTGTATGATTGTGGTTGTATGATTGTGATTGTATGATTGTATTTGGGAGATTGTGATTGTATGATTGCGATTGTATGATTGTGATTGCGTGATTGTGATTGTATGATTGCGATTGTATGATTGTGATTGTATGGTTGTGATTGTATGATTGTGATGGTATGATTGTGATTGTATGATTGTGATTGTATGATTGTGATTGTATGATTATGATGGAATGATTGTGATTGTATGGTTGTGATTGAATGATTGTGTTTGGATGATTGCGATTGTACGATTGCGATAGTATGATTGTGATTGTATGATTGTGATTTTATGATTGTCATTGTCTGATTATGATTGTATGATTGTGATTGTATGATCGTGATTGTATGATTGTGATAGTATGATTGTGATTGTATGATTGTGATTGTATGATTGTGATTGTATGACTGTGATTGTATGATTGTGATTGTGCGATTGCGATTGTATGATTGTATTTGGGAGATTGTATTTGGGAGATTGTAATTGTATGATTGCGATTGTATGATTGAGATTGTATGATTGTGATTGTATGATTGTGATTGTATGATTGTGATAGCATGATTGTGATTGTGTGATTGTGATTGTATGACTGTGATTGTATGATTAGGATTGTATGATTGTGATAGTATGATTGTGATTGTATGATTGTGATTGTATGATTGTGATAGTATGATTGTGATTGTATGATTGTGATTGCGTGATTGTGATTGTATGATTGCGATTGTATGATTGTGATTGTATGATTGTGATTGTATGATTGTGATATTATGATTGTGATAGTATGACTGTGATTGTATGACTGTGATTGTATGATTGTGATTGTATGATTGTGATTGTCTGATTGTGGTTGTATGATTGTGATTGTATGATTGTGATTGTATGATTGTGATTGTATGATTGTATTTGGGAGATTGTATTTTGGAGATTGTAATTGTATGATTGCGATTTTATGATTGTGATTGTATGATTGTGATTGTATGATTGTGATCGTATGATTGTGATCGTATGATAGTGATTGTATGATTGTGATTGTATGGTTGTGATTGTATGATTGTGATTGTATGATTGTAATTGTATGATTATGATTGTATGATTGTGATTGTATGATTGTGATGGTTTGATTGTGATTGTATGATTCCGATATTATGATTGTGATTGTATGATTGTGATTGTATGATTGTGGTTGTATGATTGTGATTGTATGATTGTATTTGGGAGATTGTGATTGTATGATTGCGATTGTATGATTGTGATTGCGTGATTGTGATTGTATGATTGCGATTGTATGATTGTGATTGTATGGTTGTGATTGTATGATTGTGATGGTATGATTGTGATTGTATGATTGCGATAGTATGATTGTGATTGTATGATTGTGATTGTATGATTGTGATTGTATGATTGTGATTGTATGATTGCATTTGGGAGATTGTATTTTGGAGATTGTAATTGTATGATTGCGATTGTATGATTGCGATTGTATGATTGTGATTGTATGATTGTGATATTATGATTGTGATAGTATGACTGTGATTGTATGACTGTGATTGTATGATTGTGATTGTATGATTGTGATTGTCTGATTGTGGTTGTATGATTGTGATTGTATGACTGTGATTGTATGATTGTCATTGTATGATTATGATTGTATGATTGTGATTGCATGATTGTGATTGTATGATTGAGATTGCATGATTTTGTATGTATGTTTGTGATTGTATGATTGTGATTGTATGATTGTGATTGTATGATTGCGATATTATGATTGTGATTGTATGATTGTGATTGTATGATTGTGGTTGTATGATTGTGATTGTATGATTGTATTTGGGAGATTGTGATTGTATGATTGCGATTGTATGATTGTGATTGCGTGATTGTGATTGTATGATAGCGATTGTATGATTGTGATTGTATGATTATAATTGTATGATTGTGATTGTATGATTATGATTGTATGGTTGCGATTGAATGATTGTGATTGGATGATTGCGATTGTACGATTGCGATAGTATGATTGTGATTGTATGATTGTGATTTTATGATTGTCATTGTCTGATTATGATTGTATGATTGTGATTGTATGATCGTGATTGTATGATTGTGATTGTATGATTGTGATTGTATGATTGTGATTGTATGATTGTGATTGTATGACTGTGATTGTATGATTGTGATTGTGCGATTGTGATTGTATGATTGTATTTGGGAGATTGTATTTGGGAGATTGTAATTGTATGATTGCGATTGTATGATTGAGATTGTATGATTGTGATTGTATGATTGTGATTGTATGATTGTGATAGCATGATTGTGATTGTGTGATTGTGATTGTATGACTGTGATTGTATGATTGTGATTGTATGATTGTGATAGTATGATTGTGATTGTATGATTGTGATTGTATGATTGTGATAGTATGATTGTGATTGTATGATTGTGATTGCGTGATTGTGATTGTATGATTGCGATTGTATGATTGTGATTGTATGATTGTGATTGTATGATTGTGATATTATGATTGTGATAGTATGACTGTGATTGTATGACTGTGATTGTATGATTGTGATTGTATGATTTTGATTGTCTGATTGTGGTTGTATGATTGTGATTGTATGATTGTGATTGTATGATTGTCATTGTATGATTATGATTGTATGATTGTGATTGCATGATTGTGATTGTATGATTGAGATTGCATGATTTTGTATGTATGATTGTGATTGTATGATTGTGATTGTATGATTGTGATAATATGATTGCGAATGTATGATTGTGATTGTATGATTATGATTGTATGATTGTGATAGTATGATTGTGATTGTAAGATTGTGATTGCATGACTGTGATTGTATGATTGTGATTGTATGATTGTGATTGTATGATTAGGATTGTATGATTGTGATAGTATGATTGTGATTGTATGATTGTGATTGTATGATTGTGATTGTATGATTGTATTTGGGAGATTGTATTTTGGAGATTGTAATTGTATGATTGCGATTTTATGATTGTGATTGTATGATTGTGATTGTATGATTGTGATCGTATGATTGTGATCGTATGATAGTGATTGTATGATTGTGATTGTATGGTTGTGATTGTATGATTGTGATTGTATGATTGTAATTGTATGATTATGATTGTATGATTGTGATTGTATGATTGTGATGGTTTGATTGTGATTGTATGATTCCGATATTATGATTGTGATTGTATGATTGTGATTGTATGATTGTGGTTGTATGATTGTGATTGTATGATTGTATTTGGGAGATTGTGATTGTATGATTGCGATTGTATGATTGTGATTGCGTGATTGTGATTGTATGATTGCGATTGTATGATTGTGATTGTATGGTTGTGATTGTATGATTGTGATGGTATGATTGTGATTGTATGATTGCGATAGTATGATTGTGATTGTATGATTGTGATTGTATGATTGTGACTGTATGATTGTGATTGTATGATTGTGATTGCGTGATTGTGATTGTATGATTGGGATTGTATGACTGTGATTGTATGATTGTGATTGTATGTCTGTGATTGTATGATTGTGATTGTATGATTGTGCTAGTATGATTGTGATTGTAAGATTGTGATTGTATGTCTGTGATTGTATGATTGTGATTGTATGATTGTGATTGTATGATTGTGATTGTATGATTGTGATTGTATGATTGTGATTGTATGATTGCATTTGGGAGATTGTATTTTGGAGATTGTAATTGTATGATTGCGATTGTGTGATTGTGATTGTATGATTGTGATTGTATGATTGTGATTGTATGATTGTGATTGTATGATCGTGATTGTATGATTGTGATATTATGATTGTGATTGTATGATTGTGATTGTATGATTGTGATTGTATGATTGTGATTGTATGACTGTGATTGTATGATTGTGATTGTGCGATTGTGATTGTACGATTGTGATTGTACGATTGTGATTGTATGATTATGATTGTATGATTGTGATTGTATGATTGTATTTGGGAGATTGTATTTTGGAGATTGTAATTGTATGATTGCGATTGTATGATTGCGATTGTATGATTGCGATTGTATGATTGTGATTGTATGATTGTGATTGTATGATTGTGATTGTATGATTGTGATTGTATGATTGTGATTGTATGATTGTAATTGTATGATTATAATTGTATGACTGTGATTGTATGATTGTGATTGTATGACTGTGATTGTATGATTGTGATTGTGCGACTGTGATTGTACGATTGTGATTGTACGATTGTGATTGTATGATTGTGATTGTATGATTGTGATTGTATGATTGCATTTGGGAGATTGTATTTTGGAGATTGTAATTGAATGATAGCGATTGTATGATTGAGATTGTATGATTGTGATTGTATGATTGTGATTGTATGATTGTGATTGTATGATTGTGATTGTATGATTGTGATTGTATGATCGTGATTGTATGATTGTGGTAGTATGATTGTGATTGTATGATTGTGATTGTATGATTGTGATTGTATGACTGTGATTGTATGATTGTGATTGTGCGATTGTGATTGTACGATTGTGATTGTACGATTGTGATTGTAAGATTGTGATTGTATGATTATAGTTGTATGATTGTGATAGTATGATTGTGATTGTAAGATTGTGATTGTATGACTGTGATTGTATGATTGTGATTGTATGATTGTGTTTGTATGATTAGGATTGTATGATTGCGATAGTATGATTGTGATTGTATGATTGTGATTGTATGATTGTGATTGTATGATTGTGATTGTATGATTGCATTTGGGAGATTGTATTTTGGAGATTGTAATTGTATGATTGCGATTGTATGATTGCGATTGTATGATTGTGATTGTATGATTGTGATATTATGATTGTGATAGTATGACTGTGATTGTATGACTGTGATTGTATGATTGTGATTGTATGATTGTGATTGTCTGATTGTGGTTGTATGATTGTGATTGTATGACTGTGATTGTATGATTGTCAATGTATGATTATGATTGTATGATTGTGATTGCATGATTGTGATTGTATGATTGAGATTGCATGATTTTGTATGTATGTTTGTGATTGTATGATTGTGATTGTATGATTGTGATTGTATGATTGTGATTGTATGATTGCGATATTATGATTGTGATTGTATGATTGTGATTGTATGATTGTGGTTGTATGATTGTGATTGTATGATTGTATTTGGGAGATTGTGATTGTATGATTGCGATTGTATGATTGTGATTGCGTGATTGTGATTGTATGATTGCGATTGTATGATTGTGATTGTATGGTTGTGATTGTATGATTGTGATGGTATGATTGTGATTGTATGATTGTGATTGTATGATTGTGATTGTATGATTATGATGGAATGATTGTGATTGTATGGTTGTGATTGAATGATTGTGTTTGGATGATTGCGATTGTACGATTGCGATAGTATGATTGTGATTGTATGATTGTGATTTTATGATTGTCATTGTCTGATTATGATTGTATGATTGTGATTGTATGATCGTGATTGTATGATTGTGATAGTATGATTGTGATTGTATGATTGTGATTGTATGATTGTGATTGTATGACTGTGATTGTATGATTGTGATTGTGCGATTGCGATTGTATGATTGTATTTGGGAGATTGTATTTGGGAGATTGTAATTGTATGATTGCGATTGTATGATTGAGATTGTATGATTGTGATTGTATGATTGTGATTGTATGATTGTGATAGCATGATTGTGATTGTGTGATTGTGATTGTATGACTGTGATTGTATGATTAGGATTGTATGATTGTGATAGTATGATTGTGATTGTATGATTGTGATTGTATGATTGTGATAGTATGATTGTGATTGTATGATTGTGATTGCGTGATTGTGATTGTATGATTGCGATTGTATGATTGTGATTGTATGATTGTGATTGTATGATTGTGATATTATGATTGTGATAGTATGACTGTGATTGTATGACTGTGATTGTATGATTGTGATTGTATGATTGTGATTGTCTGATTGTGGTTGTATGATTGTGATTGTATGATTGTGATTGTATGATTGTGATTGTATGATTGTATTTGGGAGATTGTATTTTGGAGATTGTAATTGTATGATTGCGATTTTATGATTGTGATTGTATGATTGTGATTGTATGATTGTGATCGTATGATTGTGATCGTATGATAGTGATTGTATGATTGTGATTGTATGGTTGTGATTGTATGATTGTGATTGTATGATTGTAATTGTATGATTATGATTGTATGATTGTGATTGTATGATTGTGATGGTTTGATTGTGATTGTATGATTCCGATATTATGATTGTGATTGTATGATTGTGATTGTATGATTGTGGTTGTATGATTGTGATTGTATGATTGTATTTGGGAGATTGTGATTGTATGATTGCGATTGTATGATTGTGATTGCGTGATTGTGATTGTATGATTGCGATTGTATGATTGTGATTGTATGGTTGTGATTGTATGATTGTGATGGTATGATTGTGATTGTATGATTGCGATAGTATGATTGTGATTGTATGATTGTGATTGTATGATTGTGATTGTATGATTGTGATTGTATGATTGCATTTGGGAGATTGTATTTTGGAGATTGTAATTGTATGATTGCGATTGTATGATTGCGATTGTATGATTGTGATTGTATGATTGTGATATTATGATTGTGATAGTATGACTGTGATTGTATGACTGTGATTGTATGATTGTGATTGTATGATTGTGATTGTCTGATTGTGGTTGTATGATTGTGATTGTATGACTGTGATTGTATGATTGTCATTGTATGATTATGATTGTATGATTGTGATTGCATGATTGTGATTGTATGATTGAGATTGCATGATTTTGTATGTATGTTTGTGATTGTATGATTGTGATTGTATGATTGTGATTGTATGATTGCGATATTATGATTGTGATTGTATGATTGTGATTGTATGATTGTGGTTGTATGATTGTGATTGTATGATTGTATTTGGGAGATTGTGATTGTATGATTGCGATTGTATGATTGTGATTGCGTGATTGTGATTGTATGATAGCGATTGTATGATTGTGATTGTATGATTATAATTGTATGATTGTGATTGTATGATTATGATTGTATGGTTGCGATTGAATGATTGTGATTGGATGATTGCGATTGTACGATTGCGATAGTATGATTGTGATTGTATGATTGTGATTTTATGATTGTCATTGTCTGATTATGATTGTATGATTGTGATTGTATGATCGTGATTGTATGATTGTGATTGTATGATTGTGA
This sequence comes from Megachile rotundata, assembly GCF_050947335.1. Lineage (NCBI taxonomy): Eukaryota > Metazoa > Arthropoda > Insecta > Hymenoptera > Megachilidae > Megachile > Megachile rotundata. Next base: position 1,295,448 of record NW_027473327.1, read on the forward strand.
TTGTATGATTGTGATTGTATGATTGTGATTGTATGACTGTGATTGTATGATTGTGATTGTGCGATTGTGATTGTATGATTGTATTTGGGAGATTGTATTTGGGAGATTGTAATTGTATGATTGCGATTGTATGATTGAGATTGTATGATTGTGATTGTATGATTGTGATTGTATGATTGTGATAGCATGATTGTGATTGTGTGATTGTGATTGTATGACTGTGATTGTATGATTGTGATTGTATGATTGTGATAGTATGATTGTGATTGTATGATTGTGATTGTATGATTGTGATAGTATGATTGTGATTGTATGATTGTGATTGCGTGATTGTGATTGTATGATTGCGATTGTATGATTGTGATTGTATGATTGTGATTGTATGATTGTGATATTATGATTGTGATAGTATGACTGTGATTGTATGACTGTGATTGTATGATTGTGATTGTATGATTTTGATTGTCTGATTGTGGTTGTATGATTGTGATTGTATGATTGTGATTGTATGATTGTCATTGTATGATTATGATTGTATGATTGTGATTGCATGATTGTGATTGTATGATTGAGATTGCATGATTTTGTATGTATGATTGTGATTGTATGATTGTGATTGTATGATTGTGATAATATGATTGCGAATGTATGATTGTGATTGTATGATTATGATTGTATGATTGTGATAGTATGATTGTGATTGTAAGATTGTGATTGCATGACTGTGATTGTATGATTGTGATTGTATGATTGTGATTGTATGATTAGGATTGTATGATTGTGATAGTATGATTGTGATTGTATGATTGTGATTGTATGATTGTGATTGTATGATTGTATTTGGGAGATTGTATTTTGGAGATTGTAATTGTATGATTGCGATTTTATGATTGTGATTGTATGATTGTGATTGTATGATTGTGATCGTATGATTGTGATCGTATGATAGTGATTGTATGATTGTGATTGTATGGTTGTGATTGTATGATTGTGATTGTATGATTGTAATTGTATGATTATGATTGTATGATTGTGATTGTATGATTGTGATGGTTTGATTGTGATTGTATGATTCCGATATTATGATTGTGATTGTATGATTGTGATTGTATGATTGTGGTTGTATGATTGTGATTGTATGATTGTATTTGGGAGATTGTGATTGTATGATTGCGATTGTATGATTGTGATTGCGTGATTGTGATTGTATGATTGCGATTGTATGATTGTGATTGTATGGTTGTGATTGTATGATTGTGATGGTATGATTGTGATTGTATGATTGCGATAGTATGATTGTGATTGTATGATTGTGATTGTATGATTGTGACTGTATGATTGTGATTGTATGATTGTGATTGCGTGATTGTGATTGTATGATTGGGATTGTATGACTGTGATTGTATGATTGTGATTGTATGTCTGTGATTGTATGATTGTGATTGTATGATTGTGCTAGTATGATTGTGATTGTAAGATTGTGATTGTATGTCTGTGATTGTATGATTGTGATTGTATGATTGTGATTGTATGATTGTGATTGTATGATTGTGATTGTATGATTGTGATTGTATGATTGCATTTGGGAGATTGTATTTTGGAGATTGTAATTGTATGATTGCGATTGTGTGATTGTGATTGTATGATTGTGATTGTATGATTGTGATTGTATGATTGTGATTGTATGATTGTGATTGTATGATCGTGATTGTATGATTGTGATATTATGATTGTGATTGTATGATTGTGATTGTATGATTGTGATTGTATGATTGTGATTGTATGACTGTGATTGTATGATTGTGATTGTGCGATTGTGATTGTACGATTGTGATTGTACGATTGTGATTGTATGATTATGATTGTATGATTGTGATTGTATGATTGTATTTGGGAGATTGTATTTTGGAGATTGTAATTGTATGATTGCGATTGTATGATTGCGATTGTATGATTGCGATTGTTTGAATGTGATTGTATGATTGTGATTGTATGATTGTGATTGTATGATTGTGATTGTATGATTGTGATTGTATGATTGTAATTGTATGATTATAATTGTATGATTGTGATTGTATGATTGTGATTGTATGACTGTGATTGTATGATTGTGATTGTGCGACTGTGATTGTACGATTGTGATTGTACGATTGTGATTGTATGATTGTGATTGTATGATTGTGATTGTATGATTGCATTTGGGAGATTGTATTTTGGAGATTGTAATTGAATGATAGCGATTGTATGATTGAGATTGTATGATTGTGATTGTATGATTGTGATTGTATGATTGTGATTGTATGATTGTGATTGTATGATTGTGATTGTATGATCGTGATTGTATGATTGTGGTAGTATGATTGTGATTGTATGATTGTGATTGTATGATTGTGATTGTATGACTGTGATTGTATGATTGTGATTGTGCGATTGTGATTGTACGATTGTGATTGTACGATTGTGATTGTAAGATTGTGATTGTATGATTATAGTTGTATGATTGTGATAGTATGATTGTGATTGTAAGATTGTGATTGTATGACTGTGATTGTATGATTGTGATTGTATGATTGTGTTTGTATGATTAGGATTGTATGATTGCGATAGTATGATTGTGATTGTATGATTGTGATTGTATGATTGTGATTGTATGATTGTGATTGTATGATTGCATTTGGGAGATTGTATTTTGGAGATTGTAATTGTATGATTGCGATTGTATGATTGCGATTGTATGATTGTGATTGTATGATTGTGATATTATGATTGTGATAGTATGACTGTGATTGTATGACTGTGATTGTATGATTGTGATTGTATGATTGTGATTGTCTGATTGTGGTTGTATGATTGTGATTGTATGATTGTGATTGTATGATTGTGATTGTATGATTGTATTTGGGAGATTGTATTTTGGAGATTGTAATTGTATGATTGCGATTTTATGATTGTGATTGTATGATTGTGATTGTATGGTTGTGATTGTATGATTGTGATGGTATGATTGTGATTGTATGATTGCGATAGTATGATTGTGATTGTATGATTGTGATTGTATGATTGTGACTGTATGATTGTGATTGTATGATTGTGATTGCGTGATTGTGATTGTATGATTGCGATTGTATGATTGCGATTGTATGATTGTGATTGTATGATTGTGATATTATGATTGTGATAGTATGACTGTGATTGTATGACTGTGATTGTATGATTGTGATTGTATGATTGCATATGGGAGATTGTATTTTGGAGATTGTAATTGTATGATTGCGATTGTATGATTGCGATTGTATGATTGTGATTGTATGATTGTGATATTATGATTGTGATAGTATGACTGTGATTGTATGACTGTGATTGTATGATTGTGATTGTATGATTAGGATTGTATGATTGTGATAGTATGATTGTGATTGTATGATTGTGATTGTATGATTGTGATAGTATGATTGTGGTTGTATGATTGTGATTGCGTGATTGTGATTGTATGATTGCGATTGTATGATTGTCATTGTATGATTATGATTGTATGATTGTGATTGCATGATTGTGATTGTATGATCGTGATTGTATGATTGTGATAGTATGATTGTGATTGTATGATTGTGATTGTATGATTGTGATTGTATGACGGTGATTGTATGATTGTGATTGTATGACTGTGATTGTATGATTGTGATTGTGCGATTGTGATTGTACGATTGTGATTGTACGATTGTGATTGTACGATTGTGATTGTATGATTATAGTTGTATGATTGTGATAGTATGATTGTGATTGTAAGATTGTGATTGTATGACTGTGATTGTATGATTGTGATTGTATGATTGTGTTTGTATGATTAGGATTGTATGATTGCGATAGTATGATTGTGATTGTATGATTGTGATTGTATGATTGTGATTGTATGATTGCATATGGGAGATTGTATTTTGGAGATTGTAATTGTATGATTGCGATTGTATGATTGCGATTGTATGATTGTGATTGTATGATTGTGATATTATGATTGTGATAGTATGACTGTGATTGTATGACTGTGATTGTATGATTGTGATTGTATGATTGTGATTGTCTGATTGTGGTTGTATGATTGTGATTGTATGACTGTGATTGTATGATTGTCATTGTATGATTATGATTGTATGATTGTGATTGCATGATTGTGATTGTATGATTGAGATTGCATGATTTTGTATGTATGTTTGTGATTGTATGATTGTGATTGTATGATTGTGATTGTATGATTGTGATTGTATGATTGCGATATTATGACTGTGATTGTATGATTGTGGTTGTATGATTGTGGTTGTATGATTGTGATTGTATGATTGTATTTGGGAGATTGTGATTGTATGATTGCGATTGTATGATTGTGATTGCGTGATTGTGATTGTATGATTGCGATTGTATGATTGTGATTGTATGGTTGTGATTGTATGATTGTGATGGTATGATTGTGATTGTATGATTGTGATTGTATGATTGTGATTGTATGATTATGATGGAATGATTGTGATTGCATGATTGTGATTGTATGATTGTGATTGTATGACTGTGATTGTATGATTGTGATTGTATGATTGTGATTGTATGATTAGGAATGTGTGATTGTGATAGTATGATTGTGATTGTATGATTGTGATTGTATGATTGTGATTGTATGATTGTGATTGTATGATTGTGATTGTATGATTGTGATTGTATGATTGTGATTGTATGATTGTATTTGGGAGATTGTATTTTGGAGATTGTAATTGTATGATTGCGATTGTATGATTGCGATTGTATGATTGCGATTGTATGATTGTGACTGTATGATTATGATTGTATGATTGTGATTGTATGATTGTGATTGTATGATTGTGATTGTATGATTGTAATTGTATGATTATAATTGTATGATTGTGATTGTATGATTGTGATTGTATGACTGGGATTGTATGATTGTGATTGTGCGACTGTGATTGTACGATTGTGATTGTACGATTGTGATTGTATGATTGTGATTGTATGATTGTGATTGTATGATTGCATTTGGGAGATTGTATTTTGGAGATTGTAATTGAATGATAGCGATTGTATGATTGAGATTGTATGATTGTGATTGTATGATTGTGATTGTATGATTGTGATTGTATGATTGTGGTTGTATGATTGTGATTGTATGATCGCGATTGTATGATTGTGATTGTATGATTGTGATTGTATGATTGTGATTGTATGATTGTGATTGTATGACTGTGATTGTATGATTGTGATTGTGCGATTGTGATTGTACGATTGTGATTGTACGATTGTGATTGTAAGATTGTGATTGTATGATTATAGTTGTATGATTGTGATAGTATGATTGTGATTGTAAGATTGTGATTGTATGACTGTGATTGTATGATTGTGATTGTATGATTGTGTTTGTATGATTAGGATTGTATGATTGCGATAGTATGATTGTGATTGTATGATTGTGATTGTATGATTGTGATTGTATGATTGTGATTGTATGATTGTGATTGTATGATTGCATTTGGGAGATTGTATTTTGGAGATTGTAATTGTATGATTGCGATTGTATGATTGCGATTGTATGATTGTGATTGTATGATTGTGATATTATGATTGTGATAGTATGACTGGGATTGTATGACTGTGATTGTATGATTGTGATTGTATGATTGTGATTGTCTGATTGTGGTTGTATGATTGTGATTGTATGACTGTGATTGTATGATTGTCATTGTATGATTATGATTGTATGATTGTGATTGCATGATTGTGATTGTATGATTGAGATTGCATGATTTTGTATGTATGTTTGTGATTGTATGATTGTGATTGTATGATTGTGATTGTATGATTGCGATATTATGATTGTGATTGTATGATTGTGATTGTATGATTGTGGTTGTATGATTGTGATTGTATGATTGTATTTGGGAGATTGTGATTGTATGATTGCGATTGTATGATTGTGATTGCGTGATTGTGATTGTATGATTGCGATTGTATGATTGTGATTGTATGGTTGTGATTGTATGATTGTGATGGTATGATTGTGATTGTATGATTGTGATTGTATGATTGTGATTGTATGATTATGATGGAATGATTGAGATTGCATGATTGTGATTGTATGATTGTGATTGCATGATTTTGAATGTATGATTGTGATTGTATGATTGTGATTGTATGATTGTGATTGTATGATTGTGATTGTATGATTGTGATTGTATGATTGTGATTGTATGATTGTGATTGTATGATTGTGATTGTATGATAGCGATTGTATGATTGTGATTGTATGATTATAATTGTATGATTGTGATTGTATGATTATGATTGTATGGTTGTGATTGAATGATTGTGATTGGATGATTGCGATTGTACGATTGCGATAGTATGATTGTGATTGTATGATTGTGATTTTATGATTGTCATTGTCTGATTATGATTGTATGATTGTGATTGTATGATCGTGATTGTATGATTGTGATTGTATGATTGTGATTGTATGATTGTGATTGTATGATTGTGATTGTATGACTGTGATTGTATGATTGTGATTGTGCGATTGTGATTGTATGATTGTATTTGGGAGATTGTATTTGGGAGATTGTAATTGTATGATTGCGATTGTATGATTGAGATTGTATGATTGTGATTGTATGATTGTGATTGTATGATTGTGATAGCATGATTGTGATTGTGTGATTGTGATTGTATGACTGTGATTGTATGATTGTGATTGTATGATTGTGATAGTATGATTGTGATTGTATGATTGTGATTGTATGATTGTGATAGTATGATTGTGATTGTATGATTGTGATTGCGTGATTGTGATTGTATGATTGCGATTGTATGATTGTGATTGTATGATTGTGATTGTATGATTGTGATATTATGATTGTGATAGTATGACTGTGATTGTATGACTGTGATTGTATGATTGTGATTGTATGATTTTGATTGTCTGATTGTGGTTGTATGATTGTGATTGTATGATTGTGATTGTATGATTGTCATTGTATGATTATGATTGTATGATTGTGATTGCATGATTGTGATTGTATGATTGAGATTGCATGATTTTGTATGTATGATTGTGATTGTATGATTGTGATTGTATGATTGTGATAATATGATTGCGAATGTATGATTGTGATTGTATGATTATGATTGTATGATTGTGATAGTATGATTGTGATTGTAAGATTGTGATTGCATGACTGTGATTGTATGATTGTGATTGTATGATTGTGATTGTATGATTAGGATTGTATGATTGTGATAGTATGATTGTGATAGTATGATTGTGATTGTATGATTGTGATTGTATGATTGTGATTGTATGATTGTATTTGGGAGATTGTATTTTGGAGATTGTAATTGTATGATTGCGATTTTATGATTGTGATTGTATGATTGTGATTGTATGATTGTGATCGTATGATTGTGATCGTATGATAGTGATTGTATGATTGTGATTGTATGGTTGTGATTGTATGATTGTGATTGTATGATTGTAATTGTATGATTATGATTGTATGATTGTGATTGTATGATTGTGATGGTTTGATTGTGATTGTATGATTCCGATATTATGATTGTGATTGTATGATTGTGATTGTATGATTGTGGTTGTATGATTGTGATTGTATGATTGTATTTGGGAGATTGTGATTGTATGATTGCGATTGTATGATTGTGATTGCGTGATTGTGATTGTATGATTGCGATTGTATGATTGTGATTGTATGGTTGTGATTGTATGATTGTGATGGTATGATTGTGATTGTATGATTGCGATAGTATGATTGTGATTGTATGATTGTGATTGTATGATTGTGACTGTATGATTGTGATTGTATGATTGTGATTGCGTGATTGTGATTGTATGATTGCGATTGTATGACTGTGATTGTATGATTGTGATTGTATGTCTGTGATTGTATGATTGTGATTGTATGATTGTGCTAGTATGATTGTGATTGTAAGATTGTGATTGTATGTCTGTGATTGTATGATTGTGATTGTATGATTGTGATTGTATGATTGTGATTGTATGATTGCATTTGGGAGATTGTATTTTGGAGATTGTAATTGTATGATTGCGATTGTGTGATTGTGATTGTATGATTGTGATTGTATGATTGTGATTGTATGATTGTGATTGTATGATCGTGATTGTATGATTGTGATATTATGATTGTGATTGTATGATTGTGATTGTATGATTGTGATTGTATGATTGTGATTGTATGACTGTGATTGTATGATTGTGATTGTGCGATTGTGATTGTACGATTGTGATTGTACGATTGTGATTGTATGATTATGATTGTATGATTATGATTGTATGATTGTGATTGCATGATTGTGATTGTATGATTGTGATAGTATGATTGTGATTGTATGACTGTGATTGTACGACTGTGATTGTATGATTGTGATTGTATGATTGTCATTGTATGATTATGATTGTATGATTGTGATTGCATGATTGTGATTGTATGATTGAGATTGCATGATTTTGTATGTATGACTGTGATTGTATGATTGTGATTGTATGATTGTGATTGTATGATTGTGATAGTATGATTGTGATTGTATGATTGTGATTGTATGACTGTGATTGTATGATTGTGACTGTATGATTGTGATTGTATGATTGTGATAGCATGATTGTGATTGTATGATTGTGATTGTATGACTGTGATTGTATGATTGTGATTGTGCGATTGTGATTGTACGATTGTGATTGTACGATTGTGATTGTATGATTGTGATTGTATGATTATGATGGAATGATTGTGATTGCATGATTGTGATTGTATGATTGTGATTGTATGATTGTGATTGTATGATTGTGATTGTATGATTGTGACTGTATGATTGTGATTGTATGATTGTGATTGTGTGATTGCGATTGTATGATTGCGATTGTATGATTGTGATTGTATGATGGTGATTGTATGATTGTGATTGTATGACTGTGATTGTATGATTGTGATTGTATGATTGTGATTGTATGATTAGGATTGTGTGATTGTGATAGTATGATTGTGATTGTATGATTGTGATTGTATGATTGTGATTGTATGATTGTGATTGTATGATTGTGATTGTATGATTGTGATTGTATGATTGTATTTGGGAGATTGTATTTTGGAGATTGTAATTGTATGATTGCGATTGTATGATTATGATTGTATGATTGTGATAGTATGATTGTGATTGTAAGATTGTGATTGCATGACTGTGATTGTATGATTGTGATTGTATGATTGTGATTGTATGATTAGGATTGTATGATTGTGATAGTATGATTGTGATTGTATGATTGTGATTGTATGATTGTGATTGTATGATTGTGATTGTATGATTGTATTTGGGAGATTGTATTTTGGAGATTGTAATTGTATGACTGTGATGGTATGATTTTGATTGTATGATTGCGATAGTATGATTGTGATTGTATGATTGTGATTGTATGATTGTGACTGTATGATTGTGATTGTATGATTGTGATTGCGTGATTGTGATTGTATGATTGTGATTGCGTGATTGTGATTGTATGATTGCGATTGTATGATTGTGATTGTATGATTGTGATTGTATGATTGTGATTGTATGATTGTGATTGTATGATTGTGATTGTATGATTGTGATATTATGATTGTGATAGTATGACTGTGATTGTATGACTGTGATTGTATGATTGTGATTGTGTGATTGTGATTGTCTGATTGTGGTTGTATGATTGTGATTGTATGATTGTGATTGTATGATTGTGATTGTATGACTGTGATTGTATGATTGTGATTGTGTGATTGCGATTGTATGATTGCGATTGTATGATTGCGATTGTATGATTGTGATTGTATGATTGTGATTGTATGACTGTGATTGTATGATTGTGATTGTATGATTGTGATTGTATGATTAGGATTGTGTGATTGTGATAGTATGATTGTGATTGTATGATTGTGATTGTATGATTGTGACTGTATGATTGTGATTGTATGATTGTGATTGTGTGATTGCGATTGTATGATTGCGATTGTATGATTGTGATTGTATGATTGTGATTGCGTGATTGTGATTGTATGATTGCGATTGTATGATTGTGATTGTATGATTGTGATTGTATGATTGTGATATTATGATTGTGATAGTATGACTGTGATTGTATGACTGTGATTGTATGATTGTGATTGTATGATTGTGATTGTCTGATTGTGGTTGTATGATTGTGATTGTATGACTGTGATTGTATGATTGTGATTGTATGATTGTGATTGTATGATTACGATTGTGTGATTGTGATAGTATGATTGTGATTGTATGATTGTGATTGTATGATTGTGATTGTATGATTGTGATTGTATGATTGTGATTGTATGATTGTGATTGTATGATTGTGATTGTATGATTGTATTTGGGAGATTGTATTTTGGAGATTGTAATTGTATGATTGCGATTGTATGATTATGATTGTATGATTGTGATAGTATGATTGTGATTGTAAGATTGTGATTGCATGACTGTGATTGTATGATTGTGATTGTATGATTGTGATTGTATGATTAGGATTGTATGATTGTGATAGTATGATTGTGATTGTATGATTGTGATTGTATGATTGTGATTGTATGATTGTGATTGTATGATTGTATTTGGGAGATTGTATTTTGGAGATTGTAATTGTATGATTGTGATGGTATGATTTTGATTGTATGATTGCGATAGTATGATTGTGATTGTATGATTGTGATTGTATGATTGTGACTGTATGATTGTGATTGTATGATTGTGATTGCGTGATTGTGATTGTATGATTGTGATTGCGTGATTGTGATTGTATGATTGCGATTGTATGATTGTGATTGTATGATTGTGATTGTATGATTGTGATAGTATGATTGTGATAGTATGACTGTGATTGTATGACTGTGATTGTATGATTGTGATTGTGTGATTGTGATTGTCTGATTGTGGTTGTATGATTGTGATTGTATGATTGTGATTGTATGATTGTGATTGTATGACTGTGATTGTATGATTGTGATTGTGTGATTGCGATTGTATGATTGCGATTGTATGATTGCGATTGTATGATTGTGATTGTATGATTGTGATTGTATGACTGTGATTGTATGATTGTGATTGTATGATTGTGATTGTATGATTAGGATTGTGTGATTGTGATAGTATGATTGTGATTGTATGATTGTGATTGTATGATTGTGATTGTCTGATTGTGGTTGTATGATTGTGATTGTATGATTGTGATTGTATGATTGTGATTGTATGACTGTGATTGTATGATTGTGATTGTGTGATTGCGATTGTATGATTGCGATTGTATGATTGTGATTGTATGATTGTGATTGTATGATTGTGATTGTATGATTGTGATTGTATGATTGTGACTGTATGATTGTGATTGTATGATTGTGATTGTGTGATTGCGATTGTATGATTGCGATTGTATGATTGTGATTGTATGATTGTGATTGCGTGATTGTGATTGTATGATTGCGATTGTATGATTGTGATTGTATGATTGTGATTGTATGATTGTGATATTATGATTGTGATAGTATGACTGTGATTGTATGACTGTGATTGTATGATTGTGATTGTATGATTGTGATTGTCTGATTGTGGTTGTATGATTGTGATTGTATGACTGTGATTGTATGATTGTGATTGTATGATTGTGATTGTATGATTAGGATTGTGTGATTGTGATAGTATGATTGTGATTGTATGATTGTGATTGTATGATTGTGATTGTATGATTGTATTTGGGAGATTGTATTTTGGAGATTGTAATTGTATGATTGCGATTGTATGATTGTGATTGTATGATTGTGATTGTATGATTGTGATCGTATGATTGTGATCGTATGATTGTGATTGTATGATTGTGATTGTATGGTTGTGATTGTATAATTGTGATTGTTTGATTGTAATTGTATGATTATGATTGTATGATTGTGATTGTATGATTGTGATGGTTTGATTGTGATTGTATGATTCCGATATTATGATTGTGATTGTATGATTGTAATTGTATGATTATGATTGTATGATTGTGATTGTATGATTGTGATGGTTTGATTGTGATTGTATGATTGCGATATTATGATTGTGATTGTATGATTGTGATTGTATGATAGCGATTGTATGATTGTGATTGTATGATTATGATTGTATGATTGTGATTGTATGATTATGATTGTATGGTTGTGATTGAATGATTGTGATTGGATGATTGCGATTGTATGATTGTGATAGTATGATTGTGATTGTATGATTGTGATTGTATGATTGTGATAGTATGATTGTGATTGTATGATTGTGATTGTATGATTGTGATTGTATGATTGTATTTGGGAGATTGTATTTTGGAGATTGTAATTGTATGATTGCGATTGTATGATTGTGATTGTATGATTGTGATTGTATGGTTGTGATCGTATGATTGTGATCGTATGATTGTGATTGTATGATTGTGATTGTATGGTTGTGATTGTATAATTGTGATTGTTTGATTGTAATTGTATGATTATGATTGTATGATTGTGATTGTATGATTGTGATGGTTTGATTGTGATTGTATGATTCCGATATTATGATTGTGATTGTATGATTGTAATTGTATGATTATGATTGTATGATTGTGATTGTATGATTGTGATGGTTTGATTGTGATTGTATGATTGCGATATTATGATTGTGATTGTATGATTGCGATTGTATGATTGTGATTGTATGATTGTGATTGTATGATTGTGATATTATGATTGTGATATTATGATTGTGATATTATGATTGTGATAGTATGACTTTGATTGTATGACTGTGATTGTATGATTGTGATTGTATGATTGTGATTATCTGATTGTGGTTGTATGATTGTGATTGTATGATTGTGATTGTGCGATTGTCATTGTATGATTATGATTGTATGATTGTGATTGCATGATTGCGATTGCATGATTGTGATAATATGATTGCGAATGTATGATTGTGATTGTATGTCTGTGATTGTATGATTGTGATTGTATGATTG